>NC_080671.1:312003125-312609911 GCF_030247195.1 Topomyia yanbarensis
AGATCGGTTGAAAACATTTCCGGAAATCGTAGTCACCGAAAAGACGCTTTTGGGAAACATGATTTCGAAATAATCGCGTTTAAAGTTTCAAGTATAAGCAATACCGCCATAAGGGAGCAAGATGAAAGATGCAATAACTTTGCGTCCACAGCTCCGATCTCTATAAAAATTTGAGGTAACATTCTTAAGAATCTGAGTTTTAGAATAATAATAATAATAGAACAATAAAAAATATTTCGATTTATTGGCCGACCTCAACATATATAACTCCTTAAGCACGAAAATTTCTATAGTATGAAAGCAATTCTAGAGAATGTGTTTACGATTGACTATGTGAAACAATATCAAATTATTTACGCTATCCATAATTAGTACACGATTCCGGAGTACTATATACGATTAACTCTGAATCGTCGGTAAAGAAGATCAAATGTTAAAAACAGTAACTGGGCACATCAATCATCTTCAGCGTAACAAAAATACGTAAAAAAGTGGGCTATGGGAAGAAAAAACAAACCGATGCCAAACCAACCATAGAACCGTTCCATTGGTATTAAGATCGGATTCGAAATTGCGACGTTTGGATTGTATAACAGGACTGACTACTCGGAACTATTTTAATTATTACAAGCGGGACAATATTTCGTGATCATATGTTGTCTTCAAGTAGAGAAATTCTATTCCGAAAAAATTTGCCCTATATGCGGATATCTCATTTCAAAGATATGGGATAAGTCGTAAATAATTTCGCAAAATTGTTTTTCTTATATGTTGTGATGTATTAAGTCGCATCTAACTTTTTAAAGTCAATGTGATGTATACCGACGTCGTAGATATGTTTATGTTGCTTGCTGACTATTCCTACACATAGGAACGACCACAATGACTTTATTAAGTTGTTAATACGATATTAATCGGAGTAAAATACGATCAAATGTGAGCAAAAATACGGTTTTTAATGGTTTAAATATTTGTAGCTATATAAATATAAGTTTTCAGTGCTCTTCGACCAACTCCGATCGAACACTAGAACATCAATTCAAGCTTGAATGAAAGGCCGTATTCAAATCATGTTTTTAAAAATATACGATTTCAAATCGATTTCTGCAGACTAAAATGGACTTTCATAACGATTTTGACTCTTTGTAGACATTGTTATACGATTGATGGTTTGCTGGGATATTACAGAAAACAATACTCAGAAATGGAAATTGATAGCTAGCCTACGAGCATCAAATCTAACAAGCAGTCTAAAGCAGCATTATCTTAACTAGAGGGTGTACGGAAGCAAATTGCATAACTTTCAGATTTCTGTAACTTTGTTTCCATTTTTTTTATATTCTATTGCAATTTTGGTTGAAATAAGGTCGTTGTGTCTTGCTTCACCAGCTATTGTACAACCATAGTCCAATCTACGTCAAGTCTCATTTTGAAACGATAAAAAGAACATTTGACCATATATAGGAAAGAAAAAATAGACCATATATTAAAAGGCCAAAATGGACCATCGTATGGCGTGAAAGATCACAACCGGGTAGTCGCAGCTTTTAACAGGAATTCCTGCAGCTCGGCAAGACATCTGCATTGAAGCAAAGCTTTTGTGCAAGATGTTAAAAACCGTGAGGGACTACACACGTGCAAACTCCAAAAGGCACCAGCTGGTAATGAACGGCAAAATACAGTGGGAAAAACGCGAGCGAGGAAGCTGTTATCGAAACCGCATTGTCTTGTAAGCGATTACGAGACTCATGTGAAAGCAGATTTCCAGCAGCTTCATTGACTTCTTTTCTTCACTGTCCGTCGACGTACCTGAGCAGGTTAAAAATCAGAAGATATCTAAGTTTGCCAAAAAATGCGTGATCTGGCGGGCGATTTGCTCGTGTGGAAAGGGAAACACGTGACAACCGGAGCGCCTAATGGGCATGTGCACTTGAAAGAATGCTTCCAAAAGCATCTACTTCCTCTTCTGAGGTCTCTGGAGTATTCTACGCTTTTAGGATGGATCTAGCCTCGTGTCATTAGTCTAACGATGTTCTGGAATGGTAAAAGGCTAAAGAAGTCAATTTCGTACCAAAGAAGCATAATCCAAGGCAGCATTAACGATGACAACATGGACGTGTACGAAAACGATAGGAACATGAATGACCTCCAAGATGCAATTGACGAGGAAACCGTGAAAAAGATCTGGCAATAGAAAGTCACACGAACGGGATCTGACGTACTAATATTCGTTATTTGTTTTTTATACTACTTCTAAATATACAAAGGTGTGCTAACGCACTGAGTCGTGTCAAACAAGCGCATTATCAAAATATACTAAATAAAAGTTGTGAACTATAGAAGGATAGAAAAACCAAATTGTTTGAAGTTCACAAAAAACAAATATCTTAACAAATACGAGAATTATTCAGGTATTACAATAGAAAAATTAAACACAGTTATAATACACAAGATTTTTTCGGGACCAAACTTTCGTAACGATTGTTGGAAAGTTGCGTTGCGTTGCGTAAGCACGGTATACTTCGTAGATTGCAGACTGATGACTCTCATTTCTAGCCAGATTACTTGAGGAGCATTGTTTGGGAATAACAATTGATCCAGTCCAAGCGAGAATTTCGCCTGAGAGCCACCATTGCGGGCCACGACCATCTTTACCGTAAGTTGGGATGAGAAAGGAAGTATTAATGTGGTACTTACTTAACGGAAGGCCCCGACTCAGCGACACTCCCATAAGTACCACGGATTGGGTAGTGGGTGGGTTGTTAGTCAGGATTCGCTTCAAGCAAGCGATGCGACTGAGAATATATTTTCTTGCATGTTTGAATAGTTTATTGACTGTAGGATACGTAAATTTTCTAGGCGTTAAAACTCTGGCTACTCGTTTATCGAGATTGTATCATCGAAAACAACTTGAACTCCGGATAGCCGGCTGTCGGGAGTGTTGTCGACAATGTAAAATGGACCGTAAACAATAAGTTTAAAAGTGGTATGGTGAAACATTCATAAATTATATCACGCAGAAATTACCCAATACTAACTAATTCTCTGTCATATTACCACGTTATTTTTCCCCTTGGTCTAATACGAATCAAATTCTTTTAGTTTTTTCTTCATTTTGTAGTATTTTGGAATTTCCTATATACATGGCGCAATCGTGCGTAAAACGGCCGATAGCGTCAAAGCACATGACGTGCTCCCCTCCCATTTATGTCACAATTAATCTTATCTCTTCTTCCTAATAACGTGGCAGAATTTATAAATGGTCCTTATTGGTATAATCACAAGCATATTGGGATCCCGTTACTTGAAATTTTCCTACTCGTTCGAGTAAACGTTCCGATATTACAATGAAGACGCGAAACAGAAAAAAATATAAATGCTACGTTCCTAAACGATATTAACATAATGCCCGAATCAAACACCCCCCGTTTCCGAATAGTACGTACTTATTATTAGCTCAGTATAATTGACTAGTGAGTTAATAGACTAAAAGTAAAGCATTAAATATGACCATAAAGCAATTGTTCCTCGTGCTAAAATGATTGCCGCAAATTGGTAATTGGATTTGAATTGATCTTGCGAATTGTCAATTCTCCACCCTCACACATAATTCAAAAGTCATTCACTCAGACAAGACCATGCGTATTTCCCACACACATTAAAGACACAGTGGATTCGTTTCCTAGTTGGTCAAATAAACACTAAACAAACAAATAAATTAGTTTGCTCAGTCTAAAGAAATGTCAGCCTGATTGGCATCAACCGGCGGATACGTGTTCCCTTACAATGCCATCAAATTAAAGTAAATTTTAAATTACATACGACAAAATATGTGCAATTCAGAATATAACGAAATGAAGATTGCTTAATTATTTGCATTTAAAAAAAAATTGGGAAAAAATAGTTGCATAACCAATGTAATTCATTTTCAATGATAGCACTGCTGATGAATCACTGTATATAAATTGGTGATAAGGGACGCGGACGAAAAAAGCTGACCACCGCCATTTCAGAGTTATTGGAAAGTTGTTCACGAACTAGGAAACCCCTTTTTTCAAAAAGTCGGTTTTTTGTTGAAATGTGAAAAGAAAAAAGAAAAACATGTAGCCAAAAACAACCACATAGCAGAATTCATCTACCGAAAAATGTACTCCTTTTTGTTGACAAGAAATACATCTATTTTCCAAAATGGTCGAAAATTTTTAAAGCTTCATAAAGTTTAAGTTTGCGGTTTCAAGAAAAGTTTCCAAAATTCTATATTGTTATTTTTAAATCAAAAGAAAAATTACTTTTTAAATCCTCCCCAAAATATATGCATTCCTATTCATTCTACATAACTGTTATTAGTCATACTGTACATCGAAAACATCATTAATATTAGGTTGTTTTCTTCCCATACAATTTTAAGCTGCCACGAGTTATCAGACGAATAAGTACGCTAGAATAATATTAAAGAAATTTTAAGGTGAACGAATTTTACCGTGGACTACCTTTTACGTGATCTTTTTTTATGCCACGCAAAACATTTTGAAAGCAGTCTAATCTATAATCTAATCTATAATATTCTAAAATATTGAAAAGTATAGTTTTATTTAGGAATAATCCGACTTCAATTGTATATCCATTAGCAGGTGAACTTTCACCATGACACGCTGTAGTTATCAACAAAGTATTTTTGAAATCTTAGAAATAAGTACAATCGAATTCAATTTTAGTTGCAGCATCCGAACAAGATAGCAATCCAAATTCAGCATACGATTTCTTAATTACTTGACATAAGACCTGTCACTACATCAGCAATCATTAGACTGCCGGGTACAAAAATACCGACTACCATAATAGCATCTTTCAACTTCACACAGTCTCCACTTCAGTAGTACCGTTTGTGTTTAATTTCGGTGACATCGGTACTTAAAGTTGAGGCATAGTTTCATGAATGGAGTTTTTTGTACTCCCCAAAAAGTTGTGAGTAGAGTAGGAATAATAACAAAAAAGAAGCGCATGGGAAAATATGCTTCGAAGGAACGAGTGCAAAGAAAGCCGAAGTAGGTACAGTGCCTCGCGGCGAACAATGGCTAAAGGGCGCAGCATGCCTACTTAGGCAGTTTATTAAAGCAGTTGCAGGCTGCTGCGACTGCTGCTGCTGCTGCCTCTGCGCTGAAGCAAGACGCCACAGTCTGTGAGACATAACCGCACAGAAATGACACAAAAGGGAGAAGCAGGCGAGTTTTGTTCTCCTACTATACACCGACTGCATGACGTACTTAGTTAGGGTGGGGAAGACTCCCAGGAAATGTGCATATTATGTACGTTTTGAGAATAAATGGGTGAATGAGGATAATGATAATAGCCATAATTTTGAGCCTTTATTGCAGCATCCGATTCGAGCGGAGTTTAAAGCGGAGAAGCATTGCAAACGAGATTTAATTTCATGGGTTGTCCTACGGAGCAGCTGAGGATTTTGTAAGGGATTTTGTTCGAATTGGATTCACCTGATGCAGCTAAGCCCATGGCGTGTCTAGGTATCAAATTATTAAACACATCCACGTTGTCTGGTTGAACTCACGAGCTGCGTCGGTCTGGCATACCACTAATAGCGATATAAATCACAGCTCCGGTCACCGTTAAGGCACATATCAAATCAGGACCATAAAAAGAGAACGATGCATGATGACACCATTAATAAGAAGAAAACCGACCAAAGCACAATGGCTGGCAAGGGAAAATAGTGATACACGAAAACGTCTTTTTTCTGTTCGGTATCGTTGACATCGTAAAAATGACCGGTCATCTAATATATTTTTTGATTGAAGTTCTTCGCCTCCCCCTCTCACTCGGACGTACAGGCGTAGTGGCAATGACAATTGGACATCTGACACGGGTGGACTACAGAAATGGTCGCATCCATCGACCAAGGACGCTTTGTGCTTGCTTCCGCTTCACCATATAGCGATAGATAACGTGGGAGACATTGACGTAATGAGCTTGTGTTGGCGTTTGAGAAGACGCCTCCTTTATGTTGAGAATAAGAATCTCATAACGGAAAATCTGTTCGGAGATCCTGATCGTTTGTGAATGACATTGATAGTATTGATTCGGATAATTTTCAAAAAAATACAAACTGACAGAATTATCGAGCTCAATTTCTTGATAATGCGAGAAAAATGAGCTTCAATTGTTCTTCGAGATTTCAGCACTTATTAATACGAGTACTTATCAGACTTGAAGCTCTTTAAAAGCAAGAAGCATCCTTGGCAAACCAAGCTTTATCACATCATTTATATTAGCATCACTGACATCGTATCCTAGAGACAGTTAAAAAAATATAACGCCCGCGTGCATTGCAAAGAAAACGAACGGGTACGGAGCAACAATGGACTCATAAATATCACCTCCGTGCGCTGCACTCTGATTGGGTTATATGAGCAGAAATTAGAATTCCGACGCCGTGAAATTTTTTATTGCATTCAGCAACACGCGACTCGACAGCATAAAACTCGGAAAAATAGCACAAAAAATAGTACATACTACATTGCAGTAGTGCGAATGTGAATACATGTGCTACAATCAGTGTTTATCAAAGCCACCAGCCTGATTGTGGGTTGGTTCGTGGGCTAACAAGTTTTTCCTGCACTCGCTACGTGCACGGCTTGGTGGGCAAATTTATGGCACAAGTTAGAAGAGGCATGCTAATCAGCCAGCCAGCCAGCCAGCGAGCCAACTGGCGATCAACTGCCTGTTTTGCAGGACCGTCGCATTCCGCAGTCTAGGTGCCTCGCGACTAAAGTGGTAATTTTCTTTTGAGAGCGTTTTGGATGAATGTGAATTATTTAGGAGTAGAAATTTTGAATTGTTGGTTTTGCTTGGAAAGATAGGTTTATAAGTAAGTAGTTTACCGTTACTAAATGTTGTTTGCTTTTTTGTTCTGGCTCCATCCAGCCGCATTGGAACGGTACTTTCTTTCACTTTCGAATAGGTGTGTTCGACAGTTTATCACTTTTCCAAACCTTTTTTTATTTGAAACACTGTTCTTTCCGGCACATTTACTGACCGAACTATCTGCCTTGCACTTGCCTCGGTGCGCAAAAACGGTTGACAGATTACTCTCCTGTTTAGGCAGCTTTACGTTTACTCAACACTGTTTGTTTACTGTTTATTAATCACTGAAAGAATAAGCTATGCAGTGCTCCCAAATATATCTGAAACAAGTTCCGCAAGCATGAGAAATGGATATTTGAAACTTACTGCAAAAAATCGTCACGTTTTCTGTGAATCAAAAAATCAATATTGTTGAAGTTAAGTGACTACAAAATACAAAAAAAAATCATGTAATTTGGCTTGTAACAATATTACAGATAGAGAGTGTAGAAAGAGTTAAGTTCTTCGATCACGCCAGAAAACTGCAAGATATCACCTTGATACGTTTACTGTGTCATATGCGGGCAGTATTGAAGCTGTTATCAGTAGGGAGATTGGAAATTTTGAGCATTTATAGCGACAGTCCTTGTATTTATTTTTGAAGTTATGTAGCCCATTATACAATAGCCATTTTGGCATCGGATGGGATGAGTGTGAATTTTGGTACTTTTTTGATGTTAGGTATAAAATTACGATGGAAGCCAGCAAAAATCGATTAACATTATATTCTGCTATATAAAATTGAAGAAATCTTTTCTCAAATGCAAGAATGGAGAAACTCGTGTATATTCAGATATATTAAATATACATTTGCTTTGATTAGGGCTTACATACATGCATGTTGCAATTGTCCAAGAGAACAATACTTGCCTTGAAGAGCAGCTCATGAAATGAAGAATGATAAATGTTGAGCTTGAGCTTGTGCGACCACCCCTGGCTGCTGCTCTGTTGTCGATCTGGACTAGCTGAAGCTGCACAAGGAATCAGTAAATTATTAATGCTTGGGAGTAGCGAAACAGCTTTCAATGTGCAACTCCTGGTAATCCTAAAGTGTTTATTGATCAATGCCGGCGCCGGCCGGGCTTGAACGTAGATCGCGGAAGTAAACGGATGGAATGTTAGTCCGATACTTGCTTTTGCTAGAGGCCATATAGACTACTGCTCACTCCACAAGTATCACCGGAGGAGGATATTTATTAGTAAGTATAGGGGTGCGATTCTTCTTAATGTTCTTGTTTTTTTTTGTTGGAGACGAACCATTGCGACCAGTATTTAGATCTATTGTGGTTCGTGTTCTAGTTATTTTCCATCAGCCTATTTCCGCTACCATTACAAAAGACCAACACCAGAGAGGTGACTCCACTTTCTACGTAACATCCGTAGTTCCATACTTAGCTTGTTCGAAACTCCGCACGCTTTCATTGGTGCCAATAATTAATGTTTGTTCATAGGCGAACCAGCTAAAAACTGAAGCCTCTAAAATAAAAACATAAACAAAGGTTTTTTTCCATTATTGTGCATTATTCCTCATAATTTCGTTAGGATTGAATCGGTAATACATGTGACAGGCATGAAATGTGTTTGAACAAAAACTGTTCACTATAATAAAGCAATTGTATCTGCCCTACCTTTCAAATAAGATGGAAACATTAGAAAAAATATTCTAAATGAAGACGAAAATATACTCATTTTGAATCCTAAAAGTCTTTCATTCCACGTTTTTTCATTGGCCCACAAAAATTTTGCTTTTTGGTCATTTGAATGACGTAGATATACGTAGATTTGTATCCACGTATCCCCCATAAGCTTATTCATATGTCAGTGGCGCTATAACTTGTGGCCACAGTTCCAACTAAAAATATATTCATAATGACCGCTGAAGCGGGCGAAGAATTTTTTTTCGAGTGTTATGTCTGTTAGTCTGTGATTTATCTATACACGCACCTGACGCCACATATAATCTAAAGAGCAAGAGAGCGCCAATCCATTTATTCAGCTCCAAAAGAAAGAGCTTTCTGCTTGTTCTGTGGTGTGCAATCATTGTATTTTCCGTGTATGCATGAAACTGGCACGCTATCAGCGCCTGGCAGCAGTCATGAGATGTATTACCTACCACCGAAGAACGCGAGCTGACATAAAAAGTAGCAGCAACAATGTCAGAAAAAGCGCTTACAACGTCAGAACACAAACTAACGAATTTTTCTTATATTCCCTTTTTATACGTGTCGCAGTTCATTCGATGAAAAAGAGGCAGTCCTAGCAACGCTTGATACTTGAGCGAATTGTACCGAGCAATCATAGATCAGATAATTACTACTTTCATAAAATCCATTATTTCCGTTATTTTTAGTAATTGTAAATCCAACGGAATTGGATACAAAATTGTTGTACATATTTCAAATCAAATAGCGTAATAATCTTACTTTTTCATTCAGTACAACGGCAGACCCCTATATTATAACGTTAGAAGTATTCTACTTCAAAAAAATGGCGATTTTAATATGGCAGAGTAAAATGTGACTAACAATTTTGGTCACTTTTTTAATTTTTCGCATTTTTATGTGGTTATTTGATAGCTCACGATTAGTCTGCAATGCCTCCACAGATCAAGCAGTGAAATGCGATCTCGAGACCTTTACACATGTTCAGTGCAATGTAAATCATTCTGGAAACGTGCATAATGCCTTGAAAAGGTTTCTACCTGAGGCGCGCGTCTCAAGCCAAGAGCATCCCATGGTGGCCAGGACGTCGCTGCGAACAATGGCTTGTAAAAACTTTTTTGATTCGCGGATCGAAAAACTCGTACAATACAACATAGTAAACACTTATACCTTTCAAAAAAAGTAAAACTTTAAAAAACGAATTTCTGAAAATTTTGTATGAGAACCTCCCATTAAAGCCATATGAGGGGATGGCATGTCCTTTCGCCCATTATGCCTAACATACTTATGCCTAACGTCTGTATGCCTTATAGGGGGACTGGAAGCCGATGAGTCTCACTAGAAGTATCTTGAAGCTGAAGTGGTGATTGTGAAAGTATTGGGAATTAGTGATGATGCCGTTATAGTTAATCGATAGTGGAGTGAAAGGTGCATGAAGTCTGTTGAGTTCTTCAATAAATATTCATATACTAAAGGATTCCTAAAAGAAACATTGGTAGAAAGTAATAAGCACGACGTTGAGAGTTCTCAACAACGTCTGTTTAAATAGAATCTCGAAAAGGTCCATTAATTTCACAGCAGATTGAAGACAGCACTAAAGACCTTAGGTTGTACATAAATATATTGGCATACCTTACATTTACTATATCCTGTAACACCAAAAATACTTTGGACCTGCGGGGTTTTATACCTGTAATGAGAAAATGAATACTTTCTAAATCATATGGAAATGAAAATTTATTGTTACTCAACTTAAACAACCTAAATTTTTCATGAGGTAGATGATCCCTTCTTCCTCACATTAATGCGATAATATACCCGTGTCATCATTTGCTTATTCAAATGGGTTCCAGAATATTCTCGAGGACAGCGAGTCTGTTGCTTGAATTTAAGTGTACGGTTCAGATGGTAGAAGAGAGTGAGTTCCCCCACATCAGTAGAGATTCCGGAAAATGTCGTCCTGATACTTGTTGTCTAGTGTGTGTGAGCGTTACTTTTTTTGACACTGACTTAACTTAAGGCACGGACCTAGGGTGCTAGGACTAAGCGTAGGAGCTTCCAGACAAGACCGATTCATGATTACGCGAGACCACGATTATGAATTGTAATTGTTAAAATGTTAACTTGATCACAAGCACCTTTTTGTATTTGCCAGACGCGGACGTAGTTTTGCGTATATGATCGCAACTACATGTTTAAATTTGCGACCAGAGCTGTATTATCGCGCATGACTCGAGTGCTTGTATGTTAACGGGTTCGATAACGTGGGCGTGTGTGTTGCCTGTTTGTAACATGGCGTGTATAACTTTGCTTTTACACCCGTGTAATCGCTCACATATTTATGTTAAATGTTCGCGTGAACCATGGATTTGAGTGTATGGTTCAGATCTAGAAAGGAGTTAGGTTCCCTATATCACTAGAGTATCCAGCCATGGCGCCCTGAGTTAGTGTATATGAGTTCGTCTTTTTCTGAGACGTTCTGATGGCATGGACCTAAGCTGCTAGGGCCAAAGGTAGAGACTTTGTACCCGAACGAGTATGTTTCATGATCGTGCGAGAACGAGCTGCTATATGTTGGCACATGACACCGCGAAAATAAATTGGCAAGTGCTAACACGTAAACTTAATCGCCAGAGTGTTTATATGATTGCTAAATCGTGGACGCAGGTATGTGTGAATTATTGCGTTTGTCACCGGATTTATATGTATCGCGAAAGTCTCGAGCGTTTGTACTTTATTGTGCGCGTTCTTTTAATCGCGTGGGCATTGGCATTATATTTCGTTTGCATATTTCTGTGTTCGTTTCAGAGTCACCGAGAACGAAACACCACATTGACATTTATATAAGATATAGGAAAGGTTAGATGGGCTTAAAGATAGTATATTACAATATGTAATGGAGTGACATTAGATATTGTGCACGTGGAAAAAAGAACATTTGCATTCAGCATACCTCATATATAGTAGAAATACTAATCAATGGCTGAACTTTTGTATGGGCAGGTGAGTGTAGAAAAAAACGTGCAACATAAATGACATTACCCAGGCTGACTGGTTTCTAGCGAAATTCCAGCTCAAATCAAACAACCTATTCCGAGTCGGAGTTTCTGGTTTGGTTTCCTCGAATGAAAAATAAATACCGTCGTGCGAAGCTACTTTGGCGATGGGGGGCTACTTTGCACACTTTAGTTTTTCAATATTTACTAACAGACGCACTTTTATTAGTTTTATTATACCCTTGACATTTGTAGACCCATGCCTTTTAAACATGTTGCATATGCCTTTTGTCATTTTTCTTAACACTGTTTACCAAAACAAACAAAACACTTCAAGGGTCGATAAAAGTGATTGGAGGCTCGTAAAATAAGACTGTTCAACAAAACAGAAAATCTTAAGTGTACCGGGACAACATAATGTTTTTCGGAAAGAAGAAGAAAAAAGATGATAAATGGCGTTCCGTTCCGTTTGTTTTTAGTATGTAAGGATCGGTTTTTATGAGCATTTGAAGATTTTTGTGTCTTTAAAAAAGTTGTTTTTAATATCATTATCAACAACTTTACCGAAGATACCAAGCCTCTAAATAATGTTTTGAATTTATTCTCAGTAATTATGTCTAAGAGAATTAATTACCAAAATTGTTTTTTTTTTCAAGAGATGCTCTGTATTATGTTGTATAATTTCTTTGTAGAAATTGAACCTCCAAAGTTGGTGGTTGCGAAATAATGTGATCTTGGCCGTGAAAAAACTGGTTTCGAACCTTTATTTCAGAATTCTTGACATAAAAAGTGCATAACTTGAGAACGTGGCCTTGTGTACTAATTACGCCATCAATTTAGCACTCAAATATACGTCATAAATAGCCGCTTATTTCACTTTTTTTATTTTGCGAAATTTTCAATACCACCGTATGGCTTATTGATATATGGCTTTTTATAATTGATAAAATAAAAAATCTTTAAATGCTCTTAAAAACCTATACTGACATATTCTGACAAACTGATATTGCCATTTTTCATCATTTTTCTTTTTTCTCTCTACAAAAAACACTATGCAGTCTTAATCCACTCAAGTTTTTGCCTTTCTCATATAGAAAGGTTATGCAATCACTCTGAAAAACGTCAACCTAATCCCGGCCAGGAGGGCCGAGTGTCATATCCCATTCGAATCAGTTCGTCGAGATCGGAAAAAGTTTATATGTGTGTGTATGTGTGTATGTATGTGTGTGTATGTGTGTGTGTATTTATGTGCGTATGTGTCAAATAATGTCACTCATTTTTCTCAGAGATGGCTGGACCGATTTGCCCAAACTTAGTCTCAAATGAAAGGATCAACCTTCCCATCGACTGCTATTGAATTTTGGATCGATCGGAATTCTGGTTCCGGAATTACGGGTTTCAGAGTGCGGCCACACAGAAATTTCTCATATATACTATAGGAAAAATTTAAAATAGAATTTTTATTTTTGATGCTAAATATGTTCAAGGTGCATGAAACGTCGAGATTTGATGCAAACTCGAAAAAAATTTGACGACAATTCACTTTTTTGGATTTTGGCACATTTTTGCCTTTCTTATGCAATCACTCTGAAAAACGACAACCTATTTTTTTTTCGACTCGCATAAGGTTTCTGGATTTTAACAGGGGCGTAGTTGATGGTTTACGGAGAGCGGTTTCAACCCCCCCCCTCTAATGTTCACTCCCCTCCTTTAAAAATCTTTTTAAATCACCCCTCAGACCACCACTAGGGCATTGCGAAAATTTTTTTTTTTGAATTCTCAAAGGCCCCCCCTCTCATATTGTGACAAATGTCAAAGTAAGCTCAGATGCCAAATTTCACATCATTTGGACAATTTTAGACTCCCGCCCACTTCGCTTGAATTTTTTTGAAATTGGTAGTATGGGAAAATATGGAGGAAAAATACAATAAATGCTATAACTTTTGAAGTAGCAATCAGAAAACTACAATTTATACCTCTTTTGAAAGGAAATAATCTTAGTATTTGAATGGAGATATTTTTGTTTCTATAAAAATATGGAAAAGTGGGGTACTGGGTCATTTTGGCCCCGAAATCCCATATTTTTCAAAAAATTTCTGCTCCGTGACGCAAATCATACATATTTTGTAGTTTTTCTAATGTGAAAAAATCTCAGAAATCGAACGGAACCCTTTTGACCTTAGTCCGAATACGAGGATTTGGGGTTATAGCGCTTTTTGTCATTCATATTAAATTTTATCATTTTCTCATACATATTATTCTCTATTATTCTTCAATCAATTTTCATAAAATGTAACTTATTGAACGTGTAAAATTCTGAGGAATAAAACAAAAATAAAAACGTTAGAGTTAAAATTCAGAAACATCAAACTTTTTGATATTTACTCTACAAATCTCATTTTTTTTCATTATTTGTCCTAATACCTCAACTTCCCCTATTTTTCCAGGAATGAAACTTTTCTCATGTGATCCCTAAGCATATTTTAAACTAAAAGTAGTAAATCAAATAAGAATTTTGTTGTCAAATGGAGTTAATATATGCGATTTTATGATAAAAATGTGAAATCGACACTATATGTCAGATAATTTGATGTTCCTAAATTTTACGGGTAACGAATCTATTTTTGTTATAATCCTAAGGATTTTCCACGTTCAACAAGGTATAGTTTATGAAAATTGAGTGAAGAATAATAGAGATATATGCACGAGAAAATGATGAAGTTTAATATGAATGACAAAAGGCCATTTAACCCCAACTTCTCGTATTTGGACAAAGGTCAAAAAGGCTTTGATCGATTTTTGAGATTTTTTTACATTAGAAAAACTATAAAATATGTACGATTTGCATCACGGAGCAGAAAAATCATTAAAAATATGGGATCTTGGGGCCAAAATGACCCAGTACCCCATTTCTCGTATTTTTCTAGAAACAGAAATATCTTCATTCAAATACTAAGATTATTTCCTTTCAAAAGAGGTATAAATTGTAATTTTCTGATTGCTACTTCAAAAGTTATAGCATTCAACGTATTTTTCCTCCATATTTTCCCATACTACCAATTTCAAAAAATTTCAAGCGAGGTGGGCGGGGATCTAAAATTGTCCAAATGATGTGAAATTTGGCATCTGAGCTTACTTTGACATTTGTCACAATATGAGAGGGGGGGCCTTTGAGAATTCAAAAAAAAATTTTTTTGCAATGCCCTAACCACCACCCCTCCAGCCCTCATACCCCTCCCTTTCAACCCCATCATCTTTGAACCACCACTATATCACAAAGCATACCAATTTAAGCTGGGGAGTCGTTCGTTCATGGGACTTTCGCCCTCCTCACATACCCACCCCCGCATGACAAAATGAGTTAGCAAGCAGATAACATTGATCTACTGCTGATTAGGCTAATGGAGTATGATATTTTTTTGTTTCAAGTGTTTCACCAACGACACGTAGCTCATCAAGTTCGTGGCTGGCATGCCATTGTGTATAAGTGCAAAGTGTACTAAGAATGTAATGGACATTTCCACAATTATGTTGAACATAAAAAGCCTCCGTGCCATAGTTTAGAGAAATGAGAAAGGCACAATTGCACCGCTAGGTGGATTAAAACAGGTCTTTTGACAAGTAACGTTGTAAATGTTAAATTAAAATGAATCCCTCATTTTAGAAAATGCTATAAATGGGTGATGTTTTATTGTTGAAAAAGCCTCTGATATCAGTATAAATTAATGATATTTCAATGGAAGTAAATAAAACTGGTTAATTTTTATTTTATATCAAATTCAAGAAGTGTGCAAAGTAGCCCCCAGCTAGGCCACAAAAAATATTTTTAAAGGCTATATGAACAACTATTTTATGTGTGTACAATTCTGCTCATATTTGGCATAAATAATACATACACGATGACGATAAATCTGTGCTGATATGATATAAATCCATCGATTATTAAAGGAGTTATAATTCGTCAAAATTGAAAAATTGATAAAAAGAAGCCCCACACGACGGTATGATAATATAATGATTTTTTTTAAACAATCTTGTTATTGGTTGGATACAAAATTATAGAAGAATGCGTATGGAAAAGGTTTTTCAACACCCGGTACAGATTTAATTGTGGCAACACTGCATGTAATATTGTTTGAAGATGTTTGTAATAGCTTCAATCTAACCAGCCTGGGGAAGGTTAGTATATGCACTATATTATAAATTCCGAAAAAATTAAGAGCCTCTTATTGTTTCTTGCAATTTCTGCATTTTTTTCTAGTTTTAGTACATCGCTGTTTTAAATTAGTGAACTGGTTTCTTTTCGCTCCTTTTATTTTTAATCTTGTTCTAGTTATTAGCACTAAAAAAACTCGTGCGCGTCTCATAAGCGACTGGTGTTTATTAGGAGGCTGTTATTAAAATTGTTTCGCTCCGGACAAACCCAGTCTAGAGGCCGTGAGGCATACGGTAGCAGATCCAAGGAATTGGTCCAATAGACTTCTGCTGTTTCCATGCCGTAATGACCGACAGAAATAGGACTCTCTATACTTCATTTACTGCATCTTTAGACTTTTTAATTTTTGGTACGAAATTAGTGAATTAATTAATCTTTCTTTTTATCCATTCGTGATGAACCTACTTGTTTTTCTGTCTAGCAGTTAGGTTAGTAATAAAGCATACGCGCCTGCAATTGCCATTACGTCCGTCATACAAAGTAAGTTTTTCATTACTGCTTATTTTAGGCCGCTCAATTTTTTTTTCATATTCTAAATTCATTTCGGGAAGCAAACGATATTTTTTTAGTTGCAGATTATTTTCCACTACTATTCCTTTTCTCTCCGTACTTTATGTTACTTTTTCTGTTGCTAGTTTGTCTTCTGTAATAACAAAATTTGAATACACTCCTAAAGGTTTTACCGGAATTTGCATTGGTTTAGTTCCAAGTTTTCCTCCGTAGATTTCCCAAATGTTGTGTTTTTGTAACTGATTGACAAGTCATCTCAGAGACTAATTTACCTATCGAATTGGAACAACTTGGGAAATGTTCGGAAAACGAACCGCTCTCGTCTGACACAAGATTTTTCTTCTAAGTTTACAAAACTTACAGCATTTTTCTAACCAAAAACACGGGAATATGTTTTTGTTTTGTTTGAAACTCAACCCTTTTGCCGAATTTTCGAATTTTGGAAGAGCCACTTGTGAGGAAAATAATTTTTTTTTAATTTTCTGTTTCGGATGAATTGCATGACTGGAATCGTGCGAACCATTTGATCTTACATTTTTGAGAGTAGTGCCTTCAATGTCAAACAGAGGTTAAACAACATCGAACAAAAATTCATGCTAAAAGTTGAATAATAAACGATTGGAAAGTTATGATATTACTAAAACGTATTTCAAAGCAGCTATTGAGTCACCTGGTGGCCGGGCGCCCAGAGACTACTAAAATCTAACTCCAGCACGAATCCCTATCCCTATTGGCAACCTCCCTCCTCCCGTAATATTTTTTGGAGTGCGCAGTCGTATATAAGGCCTCTAGCAAAAGTAAGTGTCCGACTTACATTCCTACCCTTTCTAACTGTATTCTACGTTCGGACCTGACCGGCGCCGGTATAGATCAAAAAACAACTTGTGATTACCAGGAATTATACATTGAAGGATGATCTATTGTACCCAGAAATTTTATATTGCATTTATAGATTGAAAACTAACTTAAACCTATTTTTAATTTAAACGGTTCTTTACTAATGTTAAAATCAAATTAATGATAGACACTGTTGAAGAGCTTACAGCAAACATCCAAAAGAATATTCTGGCCATACTGTGTGTGTGTTGAGCGTCGGAAAAAAATCAATTCTCCGGAAAGATTTCCCGGAACATTGAGGTCAAGTTTTGCTAGATACGTAGGAGAACGTTGAATGTCAGCAGGTCGAACATGAAAAGCCGTTGCAGAAAGATTGGTCTGATTCGCAGCATAGGGAAATTGATGCGGGTACAGCGATCTTCATATGGAGGAAGCTAGAAATGATTTAATTCTATTAATTCTCTGTGCAATTTTAGCTAATTCCGATCAAAACTAGCCCTACGCACCACGAGGGTTTGAGATATTTTTGAAATCGGTATATATGAAACTATGTCAATGAACCCAAGTTTCCCAAAAAAAAAACAAATGAACATAATGAAGAAATAACAGGTAAAAAATTAAAAAATGTTGACGTTTCTAACATTGACGAATACGGGTTTGAGTCATTTTTACACCAAGAATAATTTATGTGAGTGTGAATTTTTCGGAAACTTGCACGCTTTATATACCAAGGAATACGAAAATCACAAACGGTGATAAAACTACTACATTTACATAAAATACCTATATTCTCTAACAAAAGTAGTGGTAAGGCAATACTAAAAATGCATTAAAGACAAAATTGAACATTTTCTACTGATTTATTACGGTAGATAATAATCATTTGAAAATGATTTCTATATTTAAGGATCGACTACGAAGATCAAATGGAACCAATCCCTTTTCCTATCCAGTCAAACCGCTCTCGTACGAGTGCTAAGTAGACCAGATTTGAAACGACTTCATTCTGCTGCCCAGATTCCCAAGCCAATTAGCCCGCCCGAGCTGTGCATTAAATCCTACGATAGAAATCTCCTTGTAATCTATTCCAGTTTTAATGTTCCATTAAAACCAAACACGTCATGCATCTTAATGGTGACAGCAGTTCCTCGAGCTGAAACGGCAAACCAATTCTCGCATTCACTTGTCAGTATGACCAACTCAACATCTCCGAGCTCGCATAATGAAATAAGTCATAGCAAAACGGCGGGCAGCTTAGGCGACCGCAGTGTGGGTAAGGCTGAATGCGCGTGCTGAAGTCGAATATTTTTTGATGAATACTGCCGATTTCGAAACTCGTAAACCGTCTACTTTATTACTGTGTCAATGGCTTCCCCGGCCCCGAGTTGTCCTGGCTGAGTGTTTCGCGCCCGAGACCCGAGTCCGCCAGTTTGGGGCTACGTGGGTCAACATCGCCACCCTGCGAGCCAACCAGTCTCCCGGGGCAGGTTTCTTTTGCAATTTTGGTTTTGAAAATTCCGCACACTGAGTGCGACCTCCTGTGATCGCACCGTTTTAACCGCTAATGTGGGCCTGGGCGTGGAACACATGCTGCTTTTTCGTTGAAATTTGTCTCGGCACAGGTAACTACGGTCAGCAATAACCTCCGGACACCTGACCGAACGGAATGGATGTCTTGTTGAGTGGGTTTCGGCGTGGGGGGAAATACTATAGATATCACCTTTGATTCGGTTTCGCCGGAGGTGCACTTTCGGAACATCACGATTAATACAAATTGATTATTTGGTGATTCGTCGAGTGATTCGATGGCCTTTCAAATGGGTGATTGAGTCCAAACTGGATCTTTTAATTATCTGAAAGCCGGATTCATAATACCGATTGACGGCGGTTGATTGAAGTGGACAGCTTCAATAAAAACGTACAATTTTGTCCATAGTCGAATTCATTCAACTGCCTTACCAGCATGCATATTCGGGGCTTGGACCCGTCGTCGTAACGGAGTTCATCAGTAAATGTATGTTATGCAAATGAACGGACAAGGGGGCGTTGCCACATTCGCTTTCGTAGCAGATAATAAGACACAAACATAGCTTTTATCTTTCCACCCAAACGAACTGACAGTCAACGACAACGACAACAAAGCCACAACGACAAGAAAGGCGCTTTTTTATTATGATTGACATAAATTGGTGACAATCATACAATCATCACGTGTGCCCATTTCAATGTGAAAGGGCAAACCCTAGACGTCTCCCGTTTGGCCGTTTCGTCTCATGCGCGTACGCATACCTCAGTCGGTTGATGATTTATGTGCGTTATGTTTTACTGCCTGCAGTATTCATACACATAAAAGCCATACCTGATGGGGATGTGTGGATTGGAAGATATTGTCTAACCAACAAAACGGCACCAGTTCAGGGGATAAACTTTGTGCAAAGAACTGTTTGGGTTGAAGCCGAGGCTCAAGATTGTCATTTTATACTGTCGACAGACCAAGGACGACAGGATAATGGAGAAGTGTGAGTGGTTTGTGGTTATTACGCTGGAAACTTTCAATGTTTACGCTTCTATAGTCGGGTCGGACTGCTGTCGACGGCTGAAACTCGAGACAAACAAATTCATTTGCAAAACAACTTTTATTTAGTTTTCGCTGTTTTATAAATGGTCATATTACTTATCATACTATTTTGTATCTTCAAATCCACATTAAAGTTTTATAGCAAATAAATAAAAATCCATCGACTAAATCAAACATCAACTTAATCATATGGTTTAATATATACCTGCGAGATTCCACAAACTAAAATATCTCAATCGTTTAACCTAATCGATTATTTGAAATAAACATATACCATTGACTTACTGGTAAATAAAAGGACGAAGAGAGTTTCACGATGACATCTCTGTAGTGCCTCAAAAGCAACCGAAACGGGCATGAATGAATGGGGAGTTATTTATACATTTGATTGATTTTGATAATACAATGAGGGTAGGACAACTTATTGTAAAATCAAAACACCGTGGAGTGAACACCGTTTTGATCGATCAAGAATCTTTTTATTCACTTTATGATACCGTGTTAGATGGAAGATCCCTAGCTGCGTTGTTCGAAATCTCTGGTTAAACAGTTGACTGGTGATACTATTTCTCGGTGTTTCAGTTTGCAGTGGAAGAGTCCTTGAACTGGTAAAAATTATCACATTTGTACTCAAGGCAGTTTCTAGGATGCCCATTGAGAATCCTTTATTGTCACTTCTAAAAAGAATCTGCTGTCTCTAGAAATAACATTTCTCCACAGCCGTGACGACATTTTAATGTTAAAGTTTAACCTTCCAGCACTCGCGCGAATGGCTCCCCGAATGAGCAGCCTGGTGCTGGAGAAAGATTTCGTTAGAATTTCGGAAGGTGTTGCACAAAATACAACGGCGCGTGTGCCGGAGGGTTGAAAGCAAAAAATAATAAAATTCGCAAGGATGGGTTGGATTTGGAGCGAGAAGAACCATTTTCGGTGCTTCATCGGATACAATTACAGAATGCGATAGTTACGACAAAGATGTAATACAAATCATGTTTAAAATGAATCTTTATTTAGACCATGTAAAGAGCGGTTCCTAACTAACGGTAGGCACAGGCAATTGAAGATCCATGAAACCATACAAAGATTTGGATGTTCCATCAATTGGAACCATTGGAATATCCTCAATTGGAACCATAGTAAAATATTTGGCCGTAATCGAAATCAGAATTATGTTATTGGCTTTCCAACTATAGGGTAGCGACACATTTCCTAAAATAAGATTCCGTGATTTCGCAGGTTTTCCAGGCCCTTTATTAAATTCTCCAAGTTTTTCAAACAAACATATAAATTTATCATTGTTTATCGAACGATTGTAAGGTTCTTTTATGTAAATCTTCCATAAAGTGCATATTTTTCGTTTCATTCTTTATTAGCCAATCAAAATCTCCGCACTACTAATTTTTCTTTCACTCGTAAGTGAGTCGTAGCTTCCAATAAAAACTTCATTTTCTCCTCGAAAAAAGCTTACCAGTGCAAAAATATGAATAAGAGATGGGCGAATAAATCGCGAATCGATCAAAAGAATCAGAACTCTTCAGAAAGAGCGAATGAATCGCGATTCTGTTTTAAAGAGCTGCGATTCACTGAAAGAGTGACAATTTATTATTAACTCAACGAGAGCCAAAAAAATGAATGAATTTGCCATGATTATAAATCACTCTAAAATAAACAAACACGATGAACACATGAGCTCTGTTTGTTTTCATGGTATAACATGTCTACTCATAACTAATTTAAATTAAATAATAGCTGAAATTTTGAGGGAGAAACCAATCTTGAAAATGAGGGAAATTTTCGAAATGATACATTATAATGTACAAAAGTTTCAATCAATTTCTTTTTTTTCGAGAGTTGTCCTACTGGAGCTGTAGAGCTAGATTCTCGGAAGGGCTCCCCGTCAGAATCAAATACTACAATTTGCAGACGAGACAGGCAATGTCGCCCAATAAAACACTGCATTAGGCCAATTGTAGCGGGCCGTGATTCTGAATGTGATATTCATTGTACGGTTTAGGTATGTGCGGGCGTAGGGACTCGCGATCACGTGTATCATCGCGAAGAGCTCGAGCATTTGTAGTTAACGTCTTCGATCGCGTGTGCGTTTGTATGTCTCGTGTGCTAACGTGTATGTAACTTCGCGTGTATAAATTCTATTTTATAACCGTATGCCTTTCGCATATTCGCATGTGTTCTTGGATAATCGCGCACGGACCGTGAGTCTAATACTTTATTTTTTGGTGTACTTCTAAGATGCTAAAATAGTGTGAGATCTTCTATATCACTAGAGTGCCCGCTGAAGTCGCCATGGAACGTGTTGTCTAGTGGATGTGCTTTATTTTTTTTTTGTCGCGCGAAAACGGACGTTTGTAGGTTCGTGTTTGAGACAGCGTTTGAAACTTCGCGAGCGCTAAAACGTTCTTTTTATTACCAGGGTGTTATTAAGTTTGCACGATCGCGAACGTATGTGTGCGTTGTTAATCGTTGTTAACGTGTCTGTCGCGTGTGCTCGCGTTCATGTGACTTCGCGTGTACAAGACTGGATTTTGTAACCGTGTGGCATTTTCTATATACGCGTGCGTTCTTGGATGGTCACGCGGACCTTCATTCTGATAGTTAGTTTTTGGTGTACAATTCACATTCTGACAGGGAGTAAGTTACCCCATATCACTAGAGTCCTCAGTCATGTCGCCATGTAACGTGGTGTCCAGTGGATATGAGAGCTTTCTTCTTTTAATTGATGCAATTGAAGGCATGGACATAGTCTGCTGATATCAAGGATAGAAACATCCGGAAGTGACCGATTCATGATCGTGCGAGTGCGGGAGTTTTTAGGTTCACGCTTGAGACCGCGTTTGAAAATTTATAGGAGCTGAGACATTCACTTTATCACTGGGATGCGATCATGTTTACTAGATCGCCGATGAAGATGCCGGGGATGATAGCGAAGGGCTCAAGCATTTGTATATTAACGTGTTTGTCACGTGTATGCGACTTCGCGTGTATAACTTCGATTTTATAATGATGGATTGTGTATTTTTGTTTGATTGCGCGCGGACCGTGAATCTGAAGCTTAATTTTTAGTGTATGATACAGATAGTAGTCCGTTTCCCCATATCACTTGAGTTCTAGGTCATGTCACCATGGAACGTGTTTTTAGTGAATATGAGTGTCACTTTTTTGATTGGTTCAACTGAAGGCATTAGTCCAGGCTGGTAAAACTTTCGGACGTGACCGTTTCATGATCGCGCGAGTGGTGGGTTAATGTTTGAGACCGCGTATGGAAGTTTAAAGATGCCACGTTTACTTAATTACCGGGGTTAATGTTTTCATGTAGGCGAAATCGCGGGCGTAAGTATATGTGGATTATTGCAATTGCATGGTCGCGTTTGTGGCCAGTTTTGTGTTATCGCGAAGGCCACGAGCGTTTGTACCTATATGAGTATAGATAGCGTATAGCAGAGATATACTAATAAAAGGAATCATAACATGCTGAATAAAGAAAAAAAAGATGCAAAGAGCTTGACTAAAAGTGTATAAATTGAACAATACTATTTTGGTATACATAAATAATGGAAAAGCAAACTAATAGATGCACAGAAAAAAAACCAATGAAGTAGAATAGAAAAACACATGTAACATGCAATCAAACTCGTCTAAATGCAGCAAATGTTGTATATTTATTATTACCGACAATTGCATGCTGTTAGACTTTCATCATGCTATGCTGGCCGGGAATGGATGACTCACGTGCGTCGGTAAATTTATTTTACCCTAATTTATCCAGCCCGACTTTCCCCAATGAATAGAACTAAATGCTCAGATTGATCACCAGAAGAATTAGCCACTATTCACTCAGACGAATACATACATAGATACACATACGACTAGCACATAACAGATGTACACTAGTACGAAAAACAACGATTATCACAAAACTACAACTAATAGGTTTCTACTTATTCTACTTTATTAATTTAATTATTAAATTAATTTAATTGGTATATGCACGAAGACGAAGTCGACTGATAAATGGGCACACAATGACTCCCTCCGTGAGCCCTGCCCACGAGTACCACCAATAGAACAATATTTGCAAACATGGCACACAGCAAAAGTCAATCTACGTCGATCCGCCAGTCGGCCACGCCACCGTCCATAGACCAGTGGTTTAGCGTTGGTATGCGCTGGTGCGGAGTATGAAAAGACATATAACAAAAAAAGGCGCATAAGTCCTCTCGGTCTCCTCGATGCACCACTATCGAGGCGTAATGCAGTACCCATCTTAAATCAATTGATGCTTGATGATGTTTGCAATACCGTCAAACCCCAAAACCTTGGAGAGGGACAAAAGTTTCAATCAATTTGCTACAAAAAATCGCAAATAAAGTGTTTTCTACATGCTGAAACCCTTTAACCAACTGTCAAAGGATTGCCACCACATTCACATGCCTATGATGGTTGTTATAGCAACGCACGACGAGTTTTTATTTATCGTCTGCCTTTTATTCATTCCTTACCAACATCATTGAACGCAATATTGTTGCACATGAGATAGCATCGAATTGCAGATGTACTGATTGTACGAGTTTTACCGCTCTGTTCTCGTGTGTAAAAGCAGAACAGTGCTAATAGTCAGTGCTACGATGCACAAGAGCATGAGTTCAAATCTGGATGCGTCCGTTACTTTTTTCATTAATCATGAAATCGTCCAAGTTGCATTAACCCTTTATAAGGCCCACCGTTTGAGGCTATTAATGAATGTTATATTAATAGAAACACGGTTCTCTCACTTAGTTTAAAATATATTTACATTTATATCGTAATAAAAACTGTTTTGAAAATATACTGCTACTGTCCGTTAGAAAACGTCAGTCTTTGTAATGTTTGATGTACACTCAAGTTTTTTTTTACGCGGTTTTTTTTTTGCGCGGTATTTTTTTACGCGGTTTTTTTTACGCGGATTTTGAAATTTACGCGGTTTTCATTTACGCGGATTTTGAAATTTACGCGGTTTTCATTTACGCGGATTTTGAAATTTACGCGGTTTTCATTTACGCGGTTTTTGAAATTTACGCGGTTTTCATTTACGCGGATTT
The DNA here is from genome assembly GCF_030247195.1 of Topomyia yanbarensis. Taxonomy (NCBI): domain Eukaryota; kingdom Metazoa; phylum Arthropoda; class Insecta; order Diptera; family Culicidae; genus Topomyia; species Topomyia yanbarensis. Next base: position 312,027,938 of record NC_080671.1, read on the forward strand.
TGGAATTTACGCGGTATCCATCAATGAGGTTCCCTTTATCGCGGATTCTTAAATTTAAGTGGTCTTCATTTACGCGGATTTTGAAATTTACGCGGTTTTCATTTACGCGGATTTTGAAATTTACGCGGTTTTCATTTACGCGGATTTTGAAATTTACGCGGTTTTCATTTACGCGGATTTTGAAATTTACGCGGTTTTCATTTACGCGGCTCGTATCCCCCGCGTAAAAAAAACCTGAGTGTATTTCCAACGAGATTGGTGCAATTATAAACACATATCGAGCTGGATCAGAAAATCAAAAAGAAATTAAGGTGGGTTAATGGTTTTTACAAAAAATAACCCCTGGATTCTGAGGATAAGTTGAAAAATGAGACCACCGATTACAGACGTTCAATTCTTCATTTCATTTTTTTCTTTGTAATTTTTACCACTCATAAACCAAATTTTAGAATTAAAAAAAGTTTTTTTTACAAATTTGCATCACCAACTAATAGGGTCTAGAGTTTTTTTTCAAAGACAAGCTAATTTTATTGTTATAAAGGAAATCGGGGTTTTTAAAAAAAAAAAAACTCTTCACCTGTTGCGGCGCAACGTACATCGTGGACGCTCCCTTCTAATATCAAAATAAATTGACAATCAGCTCTTTACTCATATCTATAGGTAATATTAAATATGTACGTTAGTGTAAGTAGACGGTGCAATACTTGACAGTGTCTTGTATTCGTTAAAATGTAAATATTCCTTACAAATAACCATTGTACTCTTAGTTCGACCACCACCATGTGCGGTTGGTTTGTTTCGGTCACAAATTAAAATAAATCGATTTCCTTAAGAAACCGTTTCGAATTAATTAGCATATTTCGTTATTCTTCGCCATTGTTGCATCGTAAAACGGAACATGGGAGTATCGAACAATAATCCTAGTGTTATACCTGAACCAACCAAAACACAACGTAGGACTTATCACTGGCGCGATCACCAATATGACACTTTTCACTGTATCTCAATAAGAAATAATAAGAAGAGTTGCCAGACTCCTAAAAAGAAGATTTCATAAGATTGGAATACTTCTCACTTCATATTCCCGCATTATGAACGATGTATTATGAAGGGTTAATGTAAGCGATTCTTACCGGGTATGGGTCTTTTTCACCGAATTAAACCTTAGCAACACCGCCCCCTACACATTCCTCCTCCTAAATATGTTTAATCATTTATTGAATTCCAATTATTTTATTCATGGTATTCAATGAGATTGTTGTATTCATATTTTAAACATTTATTCAACTAACTTAATGGGGGGTTCTTTTTTCTTTTGGAGCAAAATAAGGCAAAGTTTGTTAATTTTTTATGGAATTTTGAAAAGGCGTAAGAACTTTCGGTTTTGATGGTTACATAAGTTTATTATTCAAGATTTTGTAAAAATCTGTATCTGGGTGAAATTCAAAATTGTGGCTTCAAAATGGTGATTTCCAACTGCCTCTGCATGCGAAGCATGGTCCGAAAACTACGAGCCCTTAGCCTTTCGTAGTAAACTGAAATCAAAAATCATTATATTTTTTAAAGGTAATGAAATTACGACTTATACCTAAAACTAGTATTGAAAATTATGTATATATAATTTTTGAACGCGATGCCAATCAATTTCACCAATCAAATGTTTATTATGCAATCAATTAATCGTCATTCCGATCAGGTGTAAGTTGCACAGAATTTTTATTAACTTTCCAAAATTTCAATTACTTTTTAATTTAGTGCGGCCTCGTGTTTCGCGCACAGAGACAGACGGAAATGGTCATTTTGAATTTCAACCAGATACTGATATTTACAAAGTCTAGAATAATAAACGTATTTAACCATCAACGCTTTATAATTTTTTTTCGAGAGTTGTACTACTGGAGCTGTAGAGCTAGGTTCTCGGAAAGGTTCCCCGTCAGAATCATACAATACATTTGCAGACGAGACAGGCAATGGCGCCCACTAAAACACTGCTTTAGGCCAATTGCAGCGGGCCGTGATTCTGAGTGTGATATTCATTTACAGTTTAGATATGTGCGGGCGTAAGGACTTCGCGATCGCGTGTATCATCGCGAAGGACTCGAGCATTTGAACGTTAACGTGTATGATCGCGTGTGCGTTTGTATGTCGCGTGTCCTGAAGTGTATGTAACTACGCGTGTATAACTTTTATATTAAAACCGTGTGCCTTTCGCAAATTCGCGTGTGTTCTAGAATGATCGCGCGCGGACCTTGAAACTGATATATAATATTTCGTGCGCGGTTCAGATTCTAGAAGCAAGTGGGTTCTTCCATATCACTAGAGTTCCCAGTCATGTCGCCTTGGAACGTGTTGTCTAGTGGATAGTCGCTTGTTGGTTGTGAGCTGGTAACGAGAGGAAAAGTATAGAACAGAAAAAAGGCTCACATCAGCCCTCCCGGCCTCCTCGATACAGCGCTAGAGAGGCGTATTGTAATCAATATCTTAAAGCGGGCTTCTTATATAAATCAAATCCTTAGTAGTCATAATAATTGGTGGATTATTAACATGAGAACTAATAACCTCTAGTAGTAGAACTTGGCGCAAAAAGAAACTAAAAATAGCGAATATAAGATAATTATATAGAATCTATTGTGGTTTCATGATGCATACAATACCGTCAATCCCATCCAACTGCGAGAGCGAAATTTGATTAATAATCTTGCAAACACAAGTCGAAGAAAAATACTATGGTAGGACAAGTTTTGCTCCCAATACAAGAACCTAGCTAATGATTATGGTTGATCTGCGAATTAAGTATATCATCAGAGACATCTGTTGGCTTAAGGAAACCTTTTTGGTTTATAGCAAGCCAACAAACAAGGATTGTTGTCTGTTTTTAGGTGTCATAAGATAGCACAACTCGATCAATCGAGAAATTTGCGCTTGTCATAATCGTGTTCCACTATATCTCAGTAACTTAGCAGAATTTCAAAATTCTGAAAACGCCACATTGTAGAGATTTTAATGCTGTTTTCGATTTTAGAATCGAGTTGCTCTAAACGCAAAAATAAAACAACCAATAAAATAAGTTCTTTTAAATTTAGGTACTTTTGAGCTGTGCGTCGCTTTCGCACTTATTAGTGTTGTCAAAAACAAAACGAGAGATTCGACACAGTCGAGGTCTTCCGTGCAGTAAGGTACTTTTGAGTTGTTTGGGGAATACTCAAAATTAAGTAAATTCAACTTAAATTACAGTAAATTAAACTCAAGGTTGAGTTATGATTTTTGCCGTTAAAGTTACCTTCAACAGGGTTTACCTAATTTTACCTTCCCGCACGATACCCCGAGATTGGGTCAAAAGTACTCAATTTTTGGTAGTTTTTCGGTGGCGTGTAGGTTCGCTCTAATGTTTACAATATCCATGCAAAAGTGACAGTTCCGAGCGAACCTAGAGCAACTCTGATCTAAAAACGAAATCAGCATCAGTAACATGGCATATCTAACTCAGTTTACCCCAAAAATGGCGGTTGTCATAAGATAGCACAACATCGACGAAGTGTGAGAAAGAACTGATGTGTCGGAAAGAAATTGCTCTGAATTTTAACCTAATCCAGCTGCCAATGTACAGGAAACGGTCCAATCGCTGAAGAACTCCGCGAGTGTGAAAAACGTTACGAAATGAATGCATTCGATATGATAAAGACCCAATTACTAGATATCATAAATGAGTCGATGCAGCGTGGGATTTTACCAAATGTGTAAAAAATAGTAGTACTTCGGAATCCGAAAGTACCAAGGTCAACACGACCGGAAGATCACCCACCTATTAACATGTTGCCATTCTATGAAAATATTTGCAGACCTTAATTAAGAAGCAACTCAAGACATATGTAAACGATACCGCAATACTCCTGGAAAAGAAATTTGGATATCGAAAACACCACTCGTGTGAAACTGCTTTGAACTTGTTACTACTGAAGTGGAAGTAGCGGTAAGATGGTAATGGTGGATTTGTAGATTTGGTGCGGGGCTTCGAAACTATTGATCGATCATAGCTGCAAAGTTTATTGCACCGTCCGCGGGATACCATTGATGTTGCTTAGCAGTTACCTGAAAAATCGCATACGCTAGACGAATTATAACTTTTAATAGCACGGTATCGCCTGCTGTAGGCATTGGTATTCCACAAGGTAGTGTACGTGGACCTCTTTTATTTACTCTGTATATAAACGATATAAAACGAACTTTGCTGCGAGCTGAAGTAAACCTGTTCGCTGACAATACAGTTTTGTTTGTAGTGGGAGACAAACTAATGTGGCTAAAGTGGATGAAATTGAATCTGAATATAACCAAGACAAAGTCTGTGACAGCAACAACACGATCGCGGGTTAGTTACGACGTATCAATCCAAAAAAAAAAAAATGATGCAGTTGTTGAGCGGGTAGAGTTAACAATATCTAGGAGTGATACATAATGAAAAGTTGAACTTCTCCCAGCACATAAACTAGTTAATAGAGCAGGCTGCGAAGAAATTCGGAATACTGAGAAGAGGGATCCAACATCTACCGATGGATGTCATGGTGACAATCTACAAAGCAAATCATCGCTCCCCAGTTCGGCTTCTGTGGCCTTAATACTGTTCTTTGCATCCACATTACAAATGAAACGAATGCAAACCATCCAGAGTAAAATGCTGCGAATGATCCTGCACCGTGATCGACTAACCCCGGTCGACGATTGTTGGGCTGTTTACGGTGGATGTCCGTGTAGCAACGAATAGAAAAGTATTAAACTTTTCGATTTCGCATGACAACAAGGATGACGTAACAATATCTGACGAGTCCTGTTACATACGTACGTATATGGATCTTAAAGCAGCATTCGATCGAGTGGATCATGGAATACTCCTAGGAAAATTGCAGCGACTCGGCATCTCAGCGTTTAGTGTTGCTTGGTTCAGATCATATCTGACAAACCGTTCTGTACAGGTCCGAATCGGCTCGACAACTTCTGAATCGTTCACAAACCGGTCGGGAGTTCCACAAGGCAGCAACCTCGGTCCGCTACTGTTTTCAATTTTTATAAACGATGTCGCATCGCTTCTACCATCGGACTGTCGTCTGTTTTATGCAGACGATACGAAAATCTTTAAAATAATTAAATGCCTTCTCGACTGCCTGGAGTTACAAAGAATGTTGCATCTGTTTGAGGAATGGTGCACAAAAAACTTTATGGGCTTAAGTATTGCAAAATGCAGCATAATTTCCTTCCATCGGAAAACTCTGCCCATTATTTATGATTACCAAATCTGTGGCTGCTCTCTTACTAGGACAGAATGTGTTAAGGATCTTGGCGTTTCTTTAGATCGTGAAATGACCTTCAGACTCCACTATGACGATATCCTGTCAAAAGCCAACCGACAATTGGGTTTCATCTTTAAAATTGCTAGGGAGTTTCGTGATCCATTTTGTTTAAAATCATTGTACTGCTCGCTTGTACGCTCATTGCTTGAATCCAATGCCGTAATATGGAGCCCTTACCATGCAAACTGGATCGCCAGGATTGAAGGTGTTCAACGAAAATTCGTAAAGTACGCTTTGCGGTTTCTGCCGTGGCGTGACCCAATTAACTTGCCGCCATACGAGGAACGCTGCCGTCTGTTAGACATCGAGTCGCTGGAGGTACGAAGGATCACCTCACAGGGATTATTCGCTGCAAAGCTACTCACAGGCGATATTGACAGCTCTGCTCTGCTTACTCGGCTTAATTTGTACGCTCCTGAGAGACAACTTCGTCGTCGTAACTTCTTGTTCCTGGAGTCACGAAATACACAGTACGGACAGCACGACCCACTTCGATTCGTTTGCTCGAGATTCAACGAACTTGCTGATTTCTTTGATTTTAATGTGTCGACTAATGTGTTTCGTCAACGAGTACTTGATAATTTTCGTGTTGTTCGTAATGTTTAAATTTTTGATTAGTTTTAACCTTTAGTTTTAAGTTTTCATTAAGACAATCTATGTCAGATGAAATTATACCAAACAAATAAACAAATAAACAAATAAACAAATATGAAACAGATATTCACCGATACGGAACCAGACAAGCTGGTGACCTCAGATTGATGAACTGCAGACAATCTTGCACATATAACGCACTTATTGAATCAGCTACCGGAAGTTGTAAACGAACCAGCAACATGAGGGAGTTAAAAAGTCTCTGCATTTGTTAAACGATATATGTAAAACAGACAGCCTTTAAATGAGACGGAACTCAGAACAGAGTGAGAAATGGTTGAGCATACACGGAAGTGGAGTTAGATTTGAAGGGTCTCTCAATATTGATTAAAACTTTATCGAAAAATCCATGGAAAAACACTCTATATCTAAATACCTTTAGGTTAGGAATCGGCGTTTCAGTCTGTTGTTTAATAAAGAACTCCTGTATGTTCTCTTCTTCCGACCTTTCGGTCCCTTTTGGAACTTTCTCAAGGAATCTGCGAATTTTATTGTGTCCATTAAGCTATTCTAAATGACAATTCAAAAAAACTTTTACCGAAATTTTGGTGTTCTCACTCACAAACGTTAACGGGTTAACGCAACAACTAGCAAACATACTGCAGAAAGAATTCCCTAGCATACATATTGCCAGCAAGCACAAAAAACAATCGGCTCTATTTTGCCGCCTCACAGTGGCGTAACTATATCAAATTCTTGGCCAAAATAGAAAAAAATTGTTTTTGTTTATTTGTCCATATTTTTAGCTTAAATTTTTCTTCAAAACATACTCTAACGTTTTGCTTAAAAAGAAAAGCGTTTGCGTGTGATAATTTTTGTATGCAATTATTTGAAATCAGTGATTTTTTTACACATTTTATTAGCTTGAAAGCCATTATCCCTAAATTTTTCACATTGCTCAAAAACTAATTACCTAAAGTCAATATATAAATCAAAATCGTGCTTTTTATAGCAAACTCCAGCAACTACAATCAATTGAGGTCAATTTTAGCTTTTTTTGTCATTTTTGGGTAGGTTTTATAAAAGTGCTCACCTTTATCAATTTTCCACATATTCATTAGTAAAAAAGTACCTTGTCAGGTAATGTCGGGTAAATCTGTAAAAAGGAGAAGATTATTTGGAGTGTCCTATCACAGTTCCACGAAGAAAACATTCCCAATTAATCCCATTCGGTTTTTTACAGCTGTTTGAAAATTTCGTATTTTTTTGCTCAAATTTAAGAGAATGCAATTAAAAAACCAGTATTGGGGCTATTTAAAAGATCTTATATGAAAAGAATAATTTTAGCCGGCGCCGACGGTTGAGTGGTAAGCGTGACGGCCACTCATTCCAGTTGGCCTGGGTTCAATTCCAGCCGAGGTCATTGAGATTTTTCTGGGGTGAAAAAATCTGTGGGGACGTCTTCCTTCGGAAGGGAAGTAAAGTGGTTGGTTCCCGGTCCATGAGTTGATAGATCGATATCTAATCCAGAAGTGAACTCACCTCTCTGGCGTCAGTAAAGAAGAAGTAGTTGTCCAACTTCTATACTTACTAACAAATATCCTCCTCCCGTGATACTTGTGGAGTGCGCAGTAGTGCGGCCTCTAGCAAAAGCAAGCATCGGACTAACCATTCCTTTACTTTCCTCCCGTGATCTACATTAGAGCCTGACCGGTATTGATCAATAAACAATTTAGGATTACCAGGAGTTGCACATTGAAAGATGTTTCGCTACTCCCAAGCATAATTATCTAATTATTTCCTGTGTAACTTCACCTAGTTCAGATCGATAACGGAGTAGCGACCAGGGGTGGTCGCACAAGCTTAAGTGACAAAAATGACAAAAATTTGATTGAGTCCCCCATATTATTTTTTGTTAGATTGCGTCCATTAACCAAATTGAGCTATTATGACCACGACAGCCATATAAAAGAGTGTGAAATATAACTTTCACTAACCCTGCTATATGAAACGTAACGTACACAAGTTGCCTTGGAAACGTAAGCGAAGCATCAAACAAATTATGCAATCTTCTCATTCTAGTTCCTTCTGTCCGGATTGCAAGTGTTAGTTAACGTGAATAATCCAGATTGAATACGATACTCACATGAATAGATTTCTATTACCGAATTTACAAAAACTTATTTTAAAACTACTATAAGAAAACCAGAAAAGCAAAATAAACATATGAACTTGAAACAAAATGTTTTAATTTATGAAAACAGTTGAAACAGACTAAATCTCAATGCGAAGTTTCCTCAAACAGATAGATTACTCTAAAAACACATTCATATTGAAAGATAATAATGCTCGTGGAATTCGTTTGTTTTCAGTTTTGCATCATACTGCAAGGAGGTTTAATATTTTCATATTTTGGTAATAAATTGTCTAAAACCATGAAAAACCATTTTTCATCACTTGTTATCGTATAAAAAAGCTTAAAAACATGTTAAATAATTTTGGCCATGAATTTGATATAGTTACGCCACTGTGCGCCGGTAAAAGAGAAAACGGCCCCGGAAGAACAGAGCAATGTTGTGTACAAAATAGACTGTGATGGATGTGAGGCATATTATGTTGGGATGACCAAAACAAAACTAAAGATAAGAATATCCGGATCAAATCTCAAAAAACTTCACACACTAACAGAAGCTGGTTACACAAACGACGATGCAGCCATCAGGAGCATACGAGAGAAGACAGCACTAGTGGATCACGCCGCCGCTTTCAATCACAACTTCCAGTTGGACAGAGCAAAAATAATAGATAGAACACATCAATCGTCTTGCCTACCCATACTGGAAAGCTGCTACATGAACAACACACAACATACAGTAAACAAACGGACAGACACGGACAACTTGCATGCTGTATATGCCGGACTGCTAAATTCGTTGAGAAGAGAGAATCAAAACAAATAGGGAGAGAAAAACTAGCAAGCAGATGAGCGAGATCACACACATACACCAACTACACCGAATAACAACACGACATAACATACACACAATCTGAGTAAACGGACATCTTGATAAAGTTGTGCAGTAACGCCAATCGTGGTCCAAAATTAAATGGTTGATATAAACAGATTTCGCACGACGAGGGGTTTCATGAGCCGAAACCAGAAACGTAAGTGCACGATAAACTTAGGATCGTAAGACTAGCCAACTTTATGATAATGTACCGATTCACTCTACAGTTAGGCAGAACCTGACAGCTATGCGTTTAGCAAGAACTAACCGACAAGAGAACACCAAAATTTCGGTAAAAGTTTTTTTGAATTGTCATTCAGAATAGCTTAATGGACACAATAAAATTCGCAGATTCTTTGAGAAAGGTCCAATAAGGACCGAAACGTCGGAAGAAGAGAACATACAGGAGTTCTTTATTAAACAGACTGAAACGCTGATTCCTAACCTAAAGAAATAAAACATAAACAGTCGAAAACACAGCAAAATATCTAAATACCGCAAAACTGATAAACTTAACGAATTGCATGCCCTTTCGGTTTTTTGTTATTCATCAGTAATTTTGCTCGCAGGACCGAAAAAAAGAAAATGAACAAAAAACACGAGCAATAGTTTTCCTGAGGTACATTTTTTCCTTTGTTCTTCAGTTAGGTACCAACTAACCGTTCTAACGTTCAAAAACCATTATAGGATTTTGGCAACATAACAAAAATAAATAAATTTCACCTATCAAAATTAAGCCCGCAGCAATTTCAACCGAACCACACCGCCGCCAACCAAGCAACTAACTAGCCAGACTAATTGGTATGACATTTCGGCTATCAATTTTCTTGCGCAGAACTCGCCTCTTCTGCGGACGCCGCCGGGCAGGCAAGTCCGATTCCTCCATTGTTCGAACCCAATGGCACGGAACATGAACGAGGCGAAAATATTGCCCGAAAAAAAAAACCAAAGCCCCAATTGTAGACTTTATGGTTATAAATAAAACGGAATCACATTTGCCTCACCTTGCCATGCATCGTTCGTTCTGGTGTTACTTCGTGATGCCTGGGCTACTACAATGGGTACGGTACGGCGCGCCAGTTCACTTTGGCCTCTAGGACCAGGACGCAATCCGATACAAAAGAGTCGTAACTTAATGCAATAAAAACAATTTCATATTTACATTTCCTACAATTACCATATTATTGCCTTTACACGACTCAATTTGAGCTGCACCAGAGTGCAATGTGGCCTAGTCTAGCGTTGCTTCCATTTCGGTGCAGAGCAAACCCGTAGTGTGGCTGCCATTTGACTGCGTTTCTTCTAGCTATTGCACCTCCATCGACTGCAAACATCTTGGACTCTCGTTTTCCACCCGAACCTACACGACATTCGGGACGCGCGAGAGAGGAGCAGACATTAATTTCCGTGTGGCAAAAGTGTCACTGGCCACCGCAGGAGCATGTACGAAATAAATATTATTGTTTTTATTTGCCTTTGGCTGTTTTTAGTTTTATTTGTTTTACATCTCTGTGAAAATCACGTTTTTCAAGCGGGCTAAAGAGGAGTTCATTGCACACACTGCACTGTAATGTGTGGATGGTGGTAGGCCATGCGCTTGCACCGTTTCATTAATCGGTCGGAGGTACGTACGCCGGAGTGGGGCAAGTGCAAATATTTAAACTCAAACCCGGCTGCCCAGTTTGTTTTGGATCATTAGACACTGCTTGTACAGGTTGGAAGGAAAAGAACCGTTCGCGTCGTAAGACCGACACTGAAAAGTCGTTCTGACAAGTTGATCTTGTTGATCCTCTAGCTCTGGGTAGTGTGTAGCAGCGGCTGTCTTTCGCACCGTCTACTATTTCTAGCTTACCTTGATACGCTTTTGAATTCGTTTTCCCCCGTTCACACTCTGACCCGGCTCCGTATGCCACAGCTCGTAAACATTACACAGTGACTATCGGATAATAAAAGCCATTCCCACCAAGAATCAGTGTCTCTCTTGGGAGATTTTCTGTCGAGATAAATCAGAAAAAGTGCTTTCAACACTCACACATTGTGTAAATAATATTGAATTATGTGCATTCGATGTAGACGACAGTCCGATACATGGGATGGGGTAAAGGACGGAGGACGGAGCCGGTGGAACTCGGTATAGCGGCGGGACGGTGTTCAGCTGGGTTTCATTGCATCAGCAGCTAGTCAAAGTTGATCTTCGACGAAACACTGAAAATGCTTTTTAGTTATAATACTGAGGCCATTGGGTAATGATAAACCAGTTATTTTATTGAGATCTAATACGGACAGATATGTATTAACTTACTAATAGATTGCAAATACGATTACTCGAGTAACACGTAATTAGGGCATAAAAGCCAACTGTCAAAAAACGCTTTTATGGGAACTCCGGACGAACCGCTACTCATCGAGCACATTGTTGGCAACTAACAGATGAGAAAAATCTTCTCCTCAAGCAGTTGATCTGATCTCTACTCTACGAGTAACAGGACGTCCGGAATCTTCGTGCAATGTGAATTTCGTCATTTCCCTTTCCAGCCTTTTTCATAAATTACTCGAGATTTGCATAGTTTCCTTAGGTACCGTTCATGTTAGGAAAATTTATTTTATTGTTTGTGTCGTGTATTTTCAACATGTGTACCTGCGTACTAAGGTGCCATGTATACATGAAGTGACTTTCCGTGGGTGGGCGGGGGGCTGAGGGGAAGAGGGACGATATTCTGACGAAGAGTGGCGAGAAGAAGAGTAGGGTTAGAAGTAGTAAGCTTACATTTATTGACAAGTATTAAACTCCATGGATTTCAGAATACTATTTAATATTTTCTCTTTCCCATGCGAAAAAAAAACACAAAAATGTCTAATACACTCAAGTTAAATTCCACGAAATTTTTATGTGGGAAAGTTCAGTTGAGGAGGTTTGAAAATCGCCGAAAAAAGCTACGTCATTTGTATAAGCCCTCTAAATATATTGGAACGAATATTGACATTTTTCGAAGCACCGCTCAATCGAGTGGCAATTAATAGGGTATATCAAATATGAAGTCGTTGACCTCAATTTATAAAAAAATATCAGAATATATAAAAAATAGATCCCAAACATTTAATGCAGCAAAACTATAGGTAGGGTCCAGTGCTAAAATTGATTAATGTTGTTCTCCTTTTTTATGTTCGAATTGTTTTATTTTCTGGCATTAGTAGATAACAAAAATGTGTTCTGTATCACCGAGTGATGGTAAATTAAATAAATAAGTTTTATTGATGCATAAAATGTGGTGGGTAAAATAAACAATAAATTCCATGAATCTACATTAACGAATAGCTCGTGGATATACTTGCATTCGAAAAAATTGCCTTCCTGAAAGTACTTGATTTATGAATACTACTAATGAAGCAATCTATAATTATGACATGTTTAATTCATAAATTAATAATAATTAATCATTACTGAAGTAATGAATTAATGAATTAAAACTATGATTGCGGATATCAGGCAAATTATTGTTTCGGATATTAGATCTCTTAGCGTAGCTCGGGTGGCTTTCGATCAGGTATTAGAAATTGTAAATCTTTCTTATAGTCCAATTTGCATACTTACAATAGCTTCGAAATCATGAAAGAATTTGGATTAGTTTTGAATATCAGTGTTGGTCGCGATGCGGAACCTAACACAGCGTGGATGTTTCCAATACATTGCTTAAAAAAGACGGGGTGGTAACAGTCGGTCTTTTTTGAGTCCTAACTTTTTCATAGCACATTATCCAACAGATACTTGGCGGATAGTTGTGTGTTCTAAGCCAAAATATTTAATACCCATACAATGCCGCCAGATAACTGGTACATTCTCCCTTTAGCAAAGACGGGTTAATATATGTTGTGATTAATGTTTTACAAAAAGAAATTTAAAAATTGAACAGGAAATTATTGCCACTGAATGAAACTGTTCTCACAATATACAAAAATTAACCAAATTTGGCGTAATTTCTCTTCGCTGTTTATAGTTTGCATCCTGTGAATTGCACAATTATTGTAGTTTTGTTGCGGCCAAAAAGGAAATGAGTTAACTGAAGAAAAAATAAAATTTTGGCATCGTAAGTACGTCAAAATTTACTTCCAAAAAGATAATACAAAAGTAAATGGAAGTTTCAAAAAAAGGAAGCATTTAAATTCTTATACAAATATTCTATTCCGCCAGCAATATGCCCCGTTCATCCCAATAGGCTGCCTTAAGGCGTTACATACTTTTTTATGTGGAAACATTGCGTCGCTGTTGTGCTATCTTATGACAAACGCCATTTTGGGGTAAATTGAGTTAGATATACCACATCACTTAACCTCTACAAAGTGGCGATTTCAGAATTTTGACATTCTGCTTGGTTACTGAAATATCAAATATAGCGAGAAACGGGCTTAGAAATTTTTAATTTTTTGGTTCAAATGACTGTGTCTGGACATTGGCTCAAGTTATCTTGATGAATAAAATGTTTTGACGTAGGACTACGTCTTTGTTTTCGATATGGGAGTGCACTCTGCAAATTCTACAAAAATGGTATGTAACGAAAAGTGGTCCAATTTTAAACGCATATAATTCAGCCATCTCACGATAAATTTTCAAATTTTTTGCGCAAATCGCTCCGAAATACTTCTAAGAATAGATTCCAACAGATAAACCCAAAGATTTTTGATATCATAGCATTAAAAATTGAATAATATACAACCTTGTCAAAATACCGCGCATTTACACACAGAAAATAGCGCTTCCAAAGCCCTGTACGACAGATTGGTGTACCTAGCGCACTACGCTTCTATGAATGACGTCATCATCGACTATTTAAAGAACGGACTTGGCCAGACACGCTCAGTTCTCTGTTGAACGGCAGGCGAAGCAGATCACTGCGCTGTGTTTTTTACAGCCAGTGTAGCTGAGTTAGAAGTTAGCGTCCCTCCACTGGCTGTGGAGGGACGCTACACTGTGTCGTCCAACAGGCGACCGCTCCAACTGCTTCCTAAATGCCGCTGTAATGTTGCCAGTAAATTTTTGGTTTAACTAGCACATGTATTTGCTATTTGCGCTTGAAATTAAGTAATGTAGTGGTAGTAATAAGCTTCCCATTTTGGTTTAAACGCAAGGACACTTTTTAAAACAGGATTTGATTAATTAGTTTAGCTCATCCAAGCAATTTTATCAATTCTGTAATTTAAAAGGAATTTTACGGGACTTGGTGAATTTGGCCCCACTTGCAACTGGTATAATCAACCTACACAAAGTGTTGCATAACGCAGGGCTGTTTTTGGAACAAAATGTGTTATCATTCAGCCCTTCGCTATGCAAAATCACGATATTATGACAGATGGGCTAAGCGCGGCCGTTCCTTTCAATCGGGAATGGCCGAGTTGAATTTTGGTGAAATACGCTAATAGTGTCGTGGTGGTACTAGTTGTCTCTTTCGCTCTACCCATCATCATCAGCGTTGACTCATTTTGCATTGTGCGCTTGGGTTCAATGTTTGCGGCGAATATGTTGGTAGGTAGGGGAACTGGCGGTAAAATGAACACGTTAAGCAAAGTCATTATTTTCTAACTAATAAGTGAATGAGATATTACAATCACCTTATATGTTTCTTGTTAGACATGTTTTGTACATATCTGGTAAAAATACTTCGTCATAAACACATTTTTTCAAACATGATTCTTGATTTCTAAACATGTCCAAAAATGAGACATGTTTATAGCGAGTGGGTAAATTGAACATGTGGCGGTGGTAAAATGAACAGCTTCTGGTGACTTGCAAAATGTCCTGTATGTATGCAATGCGCAGCGTTGGAAAGAATTTTTCCGATCAATGCTAATATCCCAACAAATCATGAGCTTTGCATACACACAGGGCATTTTGCAGGCAAAAAAAATGTCACGGAAGAATTGAATTTTCATGACGTAATATTAACCATTTTACAATCCTGTGGCATCGAAACACATCTACAAACTTAGGGTTATCCAAGGGTGTTTGAACTTTTGGGATCTGTTTGAGAGCAACTAGAAAGCTTGGTCTATACATGAGATGTGATTATATTGTCTAAAATTTGATTTTTCTTCATCGGTCCGGGTGTTTTTTTTTCCCACACACTAAGTACTAAGAAAATAAATATTTTACATTAAGTAGTATATTCCTGCGTCTACATTTCGTGCAACCCCATAGGGCTGCCCCTTGTAGTTTTTATGTGTAAAACTATCTGAAAAACACAATGGCATAAACATTTTCAAAATAAAAAATGCACGAATTGTTAGAAAAATGCAGATTAAGTTTACAACTGGAAATATAGCAACCAAAAATAACTATTTTTCTAGATCCCCTGACTCGTTTCCTTCAAAATGCATCTCACCGATTTTTTATAGACCAAATGAAGCCAAATATATTAATAAAAGTGAATAATTGATGATTTTTTCTATGGAAAATTTTCCATGCACGATGACGTGTCATACTAATTTTGTCATCAATACACACCTATGATACGTGTGAGTGCGACTTCTGTTTACATCTATAGTAAAAACTCGCAACATAGTCAACCGATCTTCGTAATATTTGAAACATTAATACAGAATAGATAGAAGCATTATTTGTTTACTTTGAATTGCTTGTAACATTTAAAAGTTTCAACATAATCAATCTCAAATTTGAAAAATCATTTATCTAGAAATGTGCTCAATGGCGCTTGTCATAAGATAGCACAACAGCGAAGAAGACTGTTTAGACATTTTTAAATAATATTATTACATCAATATTATTGTTTTTTTTATAATAGGGGAAAGTAGGCGGTTACCGGCACTGGTCGGTTGTCGGCACCCCGGCGTAACTTTCGACATGGTTTGACAAGCAGACATGGCCATTCCGACAAATTTTATTTGTGTGTTATATTCGCACGTTCATTTTGTGCCGATCGATGTAGCAAACAGACTCGTATGTTCTGTTCTACAGCTAAAATATTTTTTAAACAAGTAAAAATCAACTCAGAAGTTTTTTTTTATATTCTACTTAGTGTTATAGGAAGAAGTAAATCGATCGAAAAAGTATGCGCATTGAATATTGACGAAGTGAACTTATTCTATTTTTTATTTTGATTATAGAGGTTTTAACCTTAGGGTCATTCGCCTCTTTTCGGGTTATAGAAATCTCTTTGGAAAAATCTCTAAGCCTAAGTGCGGGGTTGGGATTCGAACCAAGGTGAGCTGCGAACAAGACAATCGATTTACCAACTACGCTATGCCCGTCCCCTATATTTTATTTTGTGATTCATTGAATGGCACCGAAATGTTTGCCATAATTGTTTTCAAAAAGGTTACTAAAATCGGTTGTAGCCACTACATTTTTATGGCAAATACTGAATTCTCTATAATCTAATTAATATGGGTATTTTCGGAACGGGCTTTACGGTTGATGCCAGAGATCGTTTTTTGACTCTATTTTGAAAACCAAGATGGCGACTTCCGGTTCAGCGTCGTGGTTTCACCGCTGAGTAGCACTGTATACATCATACTGTCACGATCAGGAGGACAACGTTATCGAAGGCTGCGAATCAATCGGACTTAAATAGGAAAAGGTATTGAATTTTTAGCGAAGTGATGTCTGATTTTACACGGTACCTAACATCGCATGATGGTGGTTCGGAATTCGATATCCACGAACTTATTTGTTTTGTCAATAAATGGTTGGCTTTAGCTAAATATAATATTCCGAAAAATGTTAATACAACATTGGCTCCCAATTCCATCAGATAGAGGACGCCACAGTAACTTTTCAACAGCGATAGATAGGCCATTGACTTCTTCAGACGAACTACTCTAAAAAGCATTCCATATAATTTTGTGGAAAACATCAACTTTCTATCTCACTCAATTGAAAAGATAGTATTGGCTCCCTCTATCTAGCGAAATTTTTGTAGACAATAGAATAGTCTTCCTAGTCATTAGAATCTAATGTATACAGCACCTAGCTGCGAAAATCCGACCAGATAGGCTTTCTCCATGTAAATTACTAAAAATCCTGCGCAAACTTCAAGCATTTAGATCCAGTACTTCTGTTCCAGTTCCAATTCTGAGCAGACACTCCTGGGACTAGGAATTGACTCAAGGATGGTATAATTTTTTTGTCACTCTAGTATATACACACTATGGTGAGAGATCAAGAAATGTCTGAGGAAAAATTAAGCACAATTGGCTTCCAGGAAATAATCTCATTTTCCAAATGGTTGACACAATTCAGTTCTATAGCTCATTAACCCCCACTAGGTCCGAATTTGACCAGGTCCTCTTAAAAATTAAAAATGTACAAACCTAATTCTGGCTAAGATGGAAACATCACATGCTCTCGTCGCTAGACTCGCTTATCATTTGAACTGTGTCGAGCACCTGACTAGGTAGGATAATTTTATGCGTTGTTCGTTAACAAAGGCAATTAATAACGAGAAAGCACTGTTTTTGGAGAGTTTTAATGTTCAAATTTAAATTTTAATGATTTTCATTCATATTTTGTCCATTTTTAGTACATTTTCTTGAAGTGCCGGCAACCGATCACATTTTTCTAAATGGCAAAAAAGGATCATTATACTAAATAGTAAGTATTTTTTATGTTAAAAGAATAAATCAAATTCTTTCACCAGTACTTAGCTAAAGCCTCTAACTTTTCATTGGTATGCTTATGTCTCTATACTGTACAATTGGAGAAATGCCATGCGACAAACACAAAAGGGTGCCAACAACCGACCACATTCCTTTACATTTTCCAGTGAAAACACAAGCCGTATTTCATTAAAAACATAGATT
This sequence comes from Topomyia yanbarensis, assembly GCF_030247195.1. Lineage (NCBI taxonomy): Eukaryota > Metazoa > Arthropoda > Insecta > Diptera > Culicidae > Topomyia > Topomyia yanbarensis. Next base: position 312,045,693 of record NC_080671.1, read on the forward strand.
ATAGGCTCTTTCCCCGAAGCCCTTTTTTGTAAAGGCTTGCTGTGATCGCAATAAAAGTTCAGCAGATCATCTAAAATCCTAGAACTTAAAAAGAATCATTAGTATAGCGACTTTTGTAGTACTTTAACGTTTAGTTAAATACATATTTTATTCTGATTTCGGTAAGGTTTTTTCCAAAATATCAAAATTTTGAGGTTTCTAAATTGTATTAAAAAATCTTATCATTTATGCATTTAAAATCGTACTAGTAAAATCAATTATACAAAATTTTAAAAAAGGGGCGGTCCAAGAAAGAGTGAGCCGAAAATTATGGCGACACTTTCAAACTTGCGTACTTTTTTCATACTTAACCGATATTAACCAAATTTTGCGCAGTTTCTAGTGTATTGTCTGCATTAGGAATCGGGTGTACCTCAAGGAAGCAATCCCGGACCGTTGCCTTTTTCTTTAGTCTTCGATGACGTTTGCTATGCTATACCGCAGGGTGCAAACTTATATACGCTGACAACCTGAAACTGTTTCTCGTTATGCGGTCAATAAAGGACTGTATCGAGCTTCAGCGACATCTAGATGCTTTCTGTAATTCTATAATCGCAACTTGTTGGCTCTCAGTGTGTCCAAATGCTACACTCTTAGAAAAAATGAAAATTACATTTGACGTAAACAACGCAGCAACGTATTTTTCTGTCCGATAATAGGATTTTACATGCTATGATATGTAAAATTGAATATTGTGACTCTTTTGATGTAAAACTTAGACTGAATGACCTAAAAAAAGCCGAGCATCTCACATTTTTACATCTAAAAAAAAAGGAAATTTATGTGAATTGGGACGCTCCTTTTATGTGCATCTGGCAAGACGTAAAGTTACATGATTTTTTTGTTGTGTATATAATATCTTTTGCACGCAAAAAATCCAATTCTCTGAAGCTACAACATCGCCGGCCAATCGCTAGAGAGAGTGTCAGTTATCAGAGACCTTGGTGTACTCAGGGACCCGCAACTGACATTCACAAACCATTACTCCCACGTTATAGCACAGGCAAATAGAAATCTTGGTTTCATAATAAGAATCGCCAATGAGTTTACTGACCCATATCGTCTGCGGGCACTGTATTTTTCACTTGTTCGGTCTCTCCTGGAAGCTTCAGCAGCAATTTGGTGTCCTTATACGAACATTTGGGCTAACAGAATTGAAGCAGTGCAAGAAATATTCCTCCGCTTTGCTGATAGAGCTTTGCCGTGGTGTAACCCAACAAAGGTACCACCATACGTCGATCGCTGCCATCTACTCGATATGGAAACTCTTGCAACGAGGAGACATACATTCAGAGGTACATTTGTTGAGAAAATATTGACTGGTCAAATGGATGCCCCAGATTAGGGCATTGCAAAAAAAACTTTTTTTTGAATTCTCAAAGGCCCCCCCTCTCATATTGTGACAAATGTCAAAGTAAGCTCAGATGCCAAATTTCACATCATTTGGACAATTTTAGACCCCCGCCCACTTCGCTTGAAATTTTTTGAAATTGGTACTATGGGAAAATATGGAGGAAAAATACATTAAATGCTCTAACTTTTGAAGTAGCAATCATAAAATTACAATTCATACCTCTTTTGAAAGGAAATAATCTAAGTATTTGAATGAAGATATATTTGTTTCTTGAAAAATACGGGGAAGTGGGGTACTGGGTCATTTTGACCCCAAAATCCCCTATTTTTAATGATTTGTCTGCTCCGTGATGCAAAACATACATATTTTGTAGTTTTTCTAATGTAAAAAAATCTCAGAAATCGAACGGAACCCTTTTGACCTTAGTTCGAATACGAGAAGTTGGGGTTATAGGGCTTTTTGTCAGTCATATTAAATTTTATCATTTTCTCATGCATATATCTCTATTATTCTTCAATCAATTTTCATAAAATGTAACTTATTGAACGTGTAAAATTCTGAGGAATAAAACAAAAATAAAGACGTTAAAGGTAAAATTCAAAAACATCAAACTTTTTGATATTTACTCTGCAAATCTCATTTTTTCATTATTTGTCCTAATACCTCAACTTCCCCTATTTTTCCAAGAATGGAACTTTTCTCATGTGATTTCTAAGCATATTTTACACTAAAAGTAGTAAATTAAATAAGAATTTTGTTGTTAAATGGAGTTAATATGTGCGATTTTATGATAAAAATGTGAAATCGACACTATATGTCAGATAATTTGATGTTCCTGAATTTTACCGGTAACGAATCTATTTTTGTTATAATCCTAAGGATTTTCCACGTTCAACAAGGTATAGTTTATGAAAATTGAATGAAGAATAATAGAGATATATTCACGAGAAAATGATGAAGGTTAATATTAATGTCAAAAGGCCATTTAACCCCAACTTCTCGTATTCGGACTAAGATCAAAAGGGTTCCATTCGATTTCTGAGATTTTTTTACATTAGAAAAACTACAAAATATGTATGATTTTCATCACGGAGCAGAAAAATCATTAAAAATAGGGGATTTTGGGGTCAAAATGATCCAGTACCCCACTTTCCCGTATTTTTCTAGAAACAAATATAACTCCATTCAAATACTAAGATTATTTCCTTCCAAAAGAGGTATAAATTTTAATTTTCTGATTTCTACTTCAAAAGTTATAGCATTTAATGTATTTTTCCTCCATATTTTCCCATAGTACCAATTTCAAAAAATTTCAAGCGAAGTGGGCGGGGGTCTAAAATTGTCCAAATGATGTGAAATTTGGCATCTGAGCTTACTTTGACATTTGTCACAATATGAGAGGGGGGGCCTTTGAGAATTCAAAAAAAAAAATTTTTGCAATGCCCTACCCCAGATATTCTCTCACAAATTAACATCAATAGATCCCCCATAAACCTTAGATCTCGTAACTTTTTAAGACTCGACTTTCAGCGCATCGAGTACGGCCAGAACGAACCCGTAAGGGCCATTTGTAATGTTTTCAATAGTGTGTAAGACCGTTTTGATGTTTATGTTTCCAGTGATGTTTTCAAGAATAGCTTATTTATAAGATTAAATTAAAATATTTCTGTTATGCTGTATACTGTATGTAATTTTGTTAATTTGTAATGTGAGATAATTGTAATCAAGTGAAAAACGTTCAAAAATATGATGGGTTTTTACGCGCATTCGAGGTCTGCTTCTGAAGTGAACCCTGAAATGGGCTATTCCCATACAACAACAACCTTAAAATTTCAAGTAAACCAACTCGGGTTAGATGCAAAATGATAAATAAATAAATAAGCTCAGGTCGATCAAGCTGGACGAAAGTCACAAATCGTTCGGGAAAGGTCTTTGCAAAATCCTGAGCCTTGGGAGAACTGAAAAAATACATAATTGTACCGTCTGAAAGGTCCTTCAAAGATTCCATACATGTATGATGATGAACCACAAGCCAAGAGCTGGGTGGAACAATGTACAAATGAACAGAGATAGCGCTGATTGCTCTTTTCAAGTAAAATCCGATAATTGCGACGTGGGTCTTGGCAAAAGCATGAAGTTTCGCAACGTTTTGTCTACAGGGCAAACGATGCGAATTGAAAACCTACTAGGTGCTGAATCTGGATGAGCTGAGTCTTGCCAAAATGCGCCCGGAAACTCTACATGATGCTACTATCGAAATAACGATGCTGAATCATTAACGATGAGGACAGGATAGCTTTTTAGTGGATGACCGTTCCAAATGAATAAGGTTATCGAAACTCGCTTAGAAATACCTGAATTGGCATGCCATATGAATTTGTTGCAAACATAGGGAACCGTTCGTGGCCAAAGGCATCATAAACAGCGAAATTTACAAAAATTGAGTACCTCCAAAAATGACACCATAGCACGTTACAATAAAACTGGGTATTTGGGACGCTTGCTATTCCTTAATTTACCGTTTCAAAGCCATAGTCAAGGAAAAAGGTGGTCATATCGAGCAAAAGTGTACTATTTCTGAATATTTGATTATTTTCACACATTCTGCACTTTAAAGGAAATAAAAATAATTTTCCGAACCGAGTTTATGGCCTTTTCAATTGGTTACACTTCGAGTGCCGAACCCTGTAAGAAATAAAAAATTGGATAAAATCACATTTGCGCGTAAAGAGCACACTATAACTAAATTAATTATAGAATTTGCGTTTCGCCTTCGTCTCATCGGTTCATCTTGCATTGGTTTGCTAAGCCAAATCAAATATTTCGAATTTACTAGTTCTCATTAGCTTCAGGGGTTACACCACTATAGAGCACGAATAAATAGGCATATTTCGGAAATTTTTCTTGATGTAATAGAAAGATGAATCGAAATCCTGTAAAGTGGCATTTATATGAAAGAGCACAAGATATTTTTTTCAAGCACTTTTGTCGCAAGATGGCGGCTGTGCAGCATTTTCCCACCGACGAGTTTTTTGGAAGGGGTCCACAACCGGAAGCATATCTCACGTATCTTTGAGCTAGAGCCAAAAATCAAAGTTTTTTTCGAATCGACAGTCAGCGACGTACGTTTTCGATATTTTTATTCGTCGCGAAACAATGAACAAACGCTGAAAATGCTTTAAAAATCGACATAAAATTGCCTATTAAAAATTATACAGTAAAAAAATTAAATCCTACTTACGTCGCTGGAGAAAGCAATTTTGAATATACTGTGAAATTATGAGAACGATCAAAGATTATTTGTTTGAGTTTAGTTGCGAGAAACTCCGGTTAATGGTTTCAGTGCCTTCAGGGCATGAATAGAAATCGGTGCGGCAGAATTGAAAAATTGAACAATTGTATATTTTTGTAAGCTCATATACACTTTTACGGTTTTTAACCGCGTAAATTTCAATATCCGCGTAAATGAAAACCGCGTACATTTCAAAATCCGCGTAAATGAAAAAACGGCGTCAATTTCAAAATCCACGTAAATGAATACCGCGTAAATTTAAGAATCTGCCTTGATGGAAACCTCGTTAATGGATACCGCGTAAATTCAAAAATCCGCGTAAATGAGAACCGCGTAAATTCAAAAAGATAATAAAAAACGATTTTTTTAACACAAGTCTCTGTTTTTTCTACCTATCACTAAGTTAGTGTCGGATTCTGATGAGACGAAACCGAAACGCAAATTCTATAACGAATTTATTCATAGGGATGTGCCCTTTACACACAAATGTTGTTTTACCCAATTTTCTCTTTTGTGTAGAACGGGGCCATGATTTCCACAATCGAGTATGTTACCCTTCATGTAGACAGGACAAAGAAACCATCTAGCCAATCCGAATGGATGGTTTCTCTATTCCAGGTGATCGCGATCACTTGGTGGATCGCTTCGTGTAGCTGACCACCCCCATATTTTTAGAAATTCGACCAAGATTCCGCTCTCCCTACGGTCTCACCCTTTTTCAGCATGGATGGACCAAAGCTTAACCATCAACATCAATTCTTTTTCTCTTAGTAGAGGAGCCCGGAGCTAGTTGGCGGTTTTTCACCGTTTTATTAGACATATAGCACTATAGCTTCTCTTTGTGCACTTCAAGCAATACGAAACGCCCCTAAATTAAAGCGGTAAAAAATGAAAACTAAAAACAACGCCGGTCTCCCCTATCTTCACTGCTGTAAGATCGTTCAACGAATTACTGGTTGGGCCAGGAAGCACTCATATAAACCGAAGAAGTGGCGCTTTCACACTTTATGCTGTTGATCGACTCGCCAAACTTGCACGAGAACCTTTTTGCCTTTCTCAATAGAAAGGTATTGCAATTGCTCTGAAAATCGACTTTTTAACGGAGGCCCAGAGGGGCGAGTGACATATACCATTCGATTCGGTTCATCGAGTTCCGCAAATGTCTGTGTGTGTTTGTATGTGTGTGTATGTGAGTCTGTGTGTATGTGACCAAAAATGTCACTCATTTTTCTCAGAGATGGCTGAACCGATTTTGACAAACTTAGTCTCAAGTGAAAGGTACAACGTTCCCATAAGCTGTTAATTCTAATGAATCCGACTTCCGGTTCCGGAATTATAGGGTGAGGAGTACGATCACACAGAAAATGTCGATTTTAATAAATTCTGCAATGAAAAATTTTCCAAAATATGACCACAACTGCTTCGATTTGTAGTATTTGGTCACTAACATCCATTCAACGTCTCTTTGGTCACATTGGCCACCATCATCGGTTCTGGAAGCCTCGGCGGAAGTATCCAAATTCAGAATAACAGTCACATCGGGTTCTCGTAGATTGCTAGACCGATTCAACCAAAGTCTCAAATGAAAGGAGTTGCGTCCGATCCGACTTCCGGTTCCGGAGTTACGGATTGTGGCGTGCGGTCACATAGCAAATTCCGATTCAAACCGATACTCCGATGAAAGCAAAAAAGGTAAAAATTTCGCTAAAATGGCTCTCAAACGGCCTAAAACTGCAGTTCTAGGTCACTGGCGACCAGCCAAACTTTCGTTGACTACATTGACCATCATAGATGGTTCCGAAAGTGCCCGGGAAAAGCGGCCATCTTTCAAAATTAACAAACGCACATCAGTTTCTCGGAAATGGTTGGGCCGATTTTCACAAACTTAGTCCCAAATGATAGCTATATTATCCCCACAGATGTCTATATAATTTCGTACGCTCGCTTACTTGGTTCCGGAAATATAGACTAAACCGTCCGTTCACATATGAAATTCCCATATAAGCCGGAACTCAAAATTGTTTTCACAGGGGACCCTATATATATATATATATATATATATATATATATATATATATATATATATATATATATATATATATATATATATATATATATATATATATATATATATATATATATATATATATATATATATATATATATATATATATATATATATATATATATATATATATATATATATATTTATATATATATACATAATGTAATATAATGTAATAATAACATGTAATATGTAATATATACATTAGAAATCTTTTAATGAATGTAAACAACGTAAAAATTCTCGTGTTCATGATTGAGAAAGGCACACTTGCACCCCTAGGTGGATAAAACAAGTTTTTTTTAAAGAAACCAAGTGTCTAAAATGACCTTTTTCATTTTAATTTTCGTTCTGAAGTTTTAAGGGTTGGAACTATGTATTTCTTGATTTTGAAGTTCAACTCAGAATAATGTAAATTTTATTTAAGATATTAGGACAAACCATGATTTCGTTCATTTTATTAGAAAAAAAAAACTTTCAGTGTAGCATTCTTTAGAGTTACGTAAACAGTTCGTATCAAGTGGCCACCTGTGGGTGTAGAAGGTGAACGAATGCATTATTTTCGAAACAAGCCATTGACACATTTATGGACTTGGCCACGGTATCACGCAGTAAACTTTTACTTCGCACTTCTTCTCAGACTTCAGGTCCAGTGTGTTATATTCGTTATCATGGCCAGCATAACCACAACCTTCCGGAATAACTTCTATTAACACAACCCACGATTCCGAACACGATGGGGAATCAATCATGGCGGATCAGTCCGACAGGTTAGCGCGGTTATGCGGTGCCGCTGAAGATGAAGTACAACTGTGTGATATGAAGTGTGAAAAATGCTCACTGATTTCGAAAGTGACATAAGTTATGTTGGGCCTGGTTCAGCTCATTTTGTACCCATTAGCTAAACCGGCTAACGATTCGATTCGCACACAAGCACATAAAGACACGCAGGAACGCACATTTTCGGGACCGGTGCAGAAGGTTAGAGCCTAACTGGAATGATCGATGGCGGACCGGAATTGTACTTCCACAATCACAGTCGGGCCCGTCGGCAGGCGGAGGTTAGGGCATTGCAAAAAAAATTTTTTTTTGAATTCTCAAAGGCCCCCCCTCTCATATTGTGACAAATGTCAAAGTAAGCTCAGATGCCAAATTTCACATCATTTGGACAATTTTAGACCCCCGCCCACTTCGCTTGAAATTTTTTGAAATTGGTACTATGGGAAAATATGGAGGAAAAATACATTAAATGCTATAACTTTTGAAGTAGAAATCAGAAAATTAAAATTTATACCTCTTTTGGAAGGAAATAATCTTAGTATTTGAATGGAGTTATATTTGTTTCTAGAAAAATACGGGAAAGTGGGGTACTGGATCATTTTGACCCCAAAATCCCCTATTTTTAATGATTTTTCTGCTCCGTGATGAAAATCATACATATTTTGTAGTTTTTCTAATGTAAAAAAATCTCAGAAATCGAATGGAACCCTTTTGATCTTAGTCCGAATACGAGAAGTTGGGGTTAAATGGCCTTTTGACATTAATATTAACCTTCATCATTTTCTCGTGAATATATCTCTATTATTCTTCATTCAATTTTCATAAACTATACCTTGTTGAACGTGGAAAATCCTTAGAATTATAACAAAAATAGATTCGTTACCGGTAAAATTCAGGTACATCAAATTATCTGACATATAGTGTCGATTTCACATTTTTATCATAAAATCGCACATATTAACTCCATTTAACAACAAAATTCTTATTTAATTTACTACTTTTAGTGTAAAATATGCTTAGAAATCACATGAGAAAAGTTCCATTCCTGGAAAAATAGGGGAAGTTGAGGTATTAGGACAAATAATGAAAAAATGAGATTTGCAGAGTAAATATCAAAAAGTTTGATGTTTTTGAATTTTACCTTTAACGTCTTTATTTTTGTTTTATTCCTCAGAATTTTACACGTTCAATAAGTTACATTTTATGAAAATTGATTGAAGAATAATAGAGATATATGCATGAGAAAATGATAAAATTTAATATGACTGACAAAAAGCCCTATAACCCCAACTTCTCGTATTCGAACTAAGGTCAAAAGGGTTCCGTTCGATTTCTGAGATTTTTTTACATTAGAGAAACTACAAAATATGTATGTTTTGCATCACGGAGCAGACAAATCATTAAAAATAGGGGATTTTGGGGTCAAAATGACCCAGTACCCCACTTCCCCGTATTTTTCAAGAAACAAATATATCTTCATTCAAATACTTAGATTATTTCCTTTCAAAAGAGGTATGAATTGTAATTTTCTGATTGCTACTTCAAAAGTTAGAGCATTTAATGTATTTTTCCTCCATATTTTCCCATAGTACCAATTTCAAAAAATTTCAAGCGAAGTGGGCGGGGGTCTAAAATTGTCCAAATGATGTGAAATTTGGCATCTGAGCTTACTTTGACATTTGTCACAATATGAGAGGGGGGGCCTTTGAGAATTCAAAAAAAAGTTTTTTTTGCAATGCCCTAGCGGAGGTGTGAAACCGTAAAGCAAAGCTGTTCGGATGGAAGATAATTAGATAAGAGTGATCCCTCCGAATATAGTCGAGTATGCAAATGAATGAATTTAATTGACTGATTTGGTATTCATTGAGCTGATTCAAAGCCGAATTAATATCGCGAAAGTAGCAATCCATTAGGGGGAAGCCTGCTGCTTCAAATCAAATATTTTTGACGTTGATAGACAACGATTTGAGTAGCCCAGTCGGCAATCGTACGATGTGAGGTAAAATTATTCAAACTGACAGCTGAGCATCGCCAGATCCTTATCGGATGAGGCAAACAAAAAAAAAACAACGCACCGATCACATTTTTTGGGTCTTTTACGTGAATAATCCACCACCGACGAGCTTGGTCGTATTTCATAACAGCAGGATTTCTACGAAGATAATTAAATCCTTGAGAGTTACTTTTAGATAATAACTCCGTTAACTGAAAAGGTATTGTGTTTGATATCTATTTCAAACCCTATTTAAAAGCGTTTTGGATGCAGGGAAGAACACTGACTACTATGTGACCAGTCAATTCGACAAAAGAGGACTAATGTTATGCTATAATCACCTGCGGTGCTGTCTTACATGGGCCTAAGCGCCTGTCGCCTTTTCTTGCTTTGAAAAAAGACTCGTGAGCAGTTCATATCTTAGTTCAAAATCTTACGACCCTCGAACAGCGAGAGGCTCAATTTGTTTCTTGTTATGTTCTGTGCATCATTTTCGGTTAAGTTGTTTCATGGATTTGAACATTCCTTACATATAATATTGGGTAGGTTCTACTGCATTCCGGACCGTAAGTGTTGAGTCTGTGACAGACTGTTGGGCATACAAATCTGCTGGAATTATCCTTTTGTGTATTCTCAAATCTCGATATCTTCGAATAGAGTGAAATCTTCACTCAGAATGCTTGACAACTAAATATTTGAATGATATTCGATTACGACGTAGTTTTTTTTAAGGAAGCTACACCGGAAAAAATGTAATGTAGTGGAACCCGTTTTCGCACATACATCTATGCAACCGGAGCCGCGGCAAACGTTCTGTGAGCACCGTTGCATGCATCCCTCGATAGAAACGGGTTTCGAACGTGCCATTAGCCACATTACCCGGCTCTCGGAAGTAATCCCTAAGCACTTTTCAAAAGTCATGTCTCTGTTCCGGCTCAATTTTGATTCCACCAGCTGGGTCCACATACCGTGGCCAGGGCTAAGGTTGCAGCGCCATTCAGCAGCACAGCTACCGAACAAACTATATGTACATGCAAGAGTTCTGAAAGAGACTTTGATAATAAATTTATGATCACGTTCCAAGAGTAAAATCAAATTCAGCCGAAAAAGGCATACCCTGTGAAGGAACGCAGCTTTCTAAGGGTATAGCCGGAATCCCGACTTGTATTGGGATATGAAAAGTCCCGACTGTTACGTTTGCTGCACGGTTGAAAACGCACGTTTCCGCTCCATTCAGCACCGCACGACGCGCAGAAAAGCTCTCCGAATAGACCGTGTGCTGTTATTCCCCCAACGGGGGAGAACTCCCACATCGGTACATTACATACATACGTACGGATACTCGCAATGCTCCATTGAACTCGTCACGTAAAATCAATTTATAGAAGAAATAGAAGCAAGACGAGATTTCCTTCACATTTTATGGCTTTGTTCCTTTCTGGACTTTTTTTGTGCTTCTCCCTTTGTCGAACACACAAGAACTCGAAGAGTGGCTAAATAAAAGTCAAGCGAATGTTCTCTGGAAACGTGCTCCATACCCTTCTAATAGAATTTTTATTATTACCTGTTGGACTAAATTAATTACTCTTGTTAGGATACTATACCTTTTGGTGTGACTAATTGGTCAGGAATTTTCTTCCGAATGTGCTAGCTACTATCGTTGAAAAGAACGTGATGTTTGCGGAATTTGTGAATGGTGTAAGAAATTGTGAAATTCATTGGGATGCTCCCTGAAGGACGAGAGTTTACATTGTACACACCAAAAAAATCTGAATTTTATCGTTGACGTAATTGCAAACATGACACAATTCAACAAACCGTAATTTACGAAATGACAGAACATTACCGTGTTCCATTTAATTTTACATGAAACATATACTTTACATGCGCAATGACTTAAAATTACACTTCCTACCATTCAGAACAAACGCTGTATGTGGAGTAAAATTACACGATTTACGAAATTAAACGTCATGTAAAATTAAAATCAAACGTAAAACTAAGTCATTTTTGATGCTCGTATATGTCATGGTCAGGAGACGTAAATTTACACTATTTTTTCTAGGTGTGTAGGATTGTGGAAGGTATGGTGGTCGTTGTTATTTTTTTGCTTTTATTTACGTGAGTTTAAAATGTTTTGGTCTTTGTTATGGCTGACTGTATCTATGAGTCCAGAAGAATTTTTGGTTGAAAAAACATTTTGACCATACAACTATTGAATGCCTTACCGGATACTTCGATGTTTATTTCAATATTATAACCTATATAATAGAAGAATAAAAAAAATTTAACCCCAAAGTTCACTAAGCTCTGTGTATTCTGTGTCGATTTTTTTTTATATTTATATCAAATAATGACGGAGTAGAATTAAGGGGTTATATATGTTGAGGTCGGCCAAAAAATCGGATTTTTTTATTCTTCTTTCGTAAAGCTTAGGTTCTTATGAATGCTACCTCAATTTTTTATAGAGATAGCAGTGGACGCAAAGTTATAGCGTTTTTCATCTTGCTCCCTTATGGAGGTGTTGCTTATACTTGAAACATTAAACGCGATTATCTCGAAATCATGTTTCCCAAAAGCGTCTTTGCGGTGACTACGATTACCCGAAAAGTTTTCAACCGATTTTAAAACTTTTTTTTGACTTGTTCGTAATTTAACTGTCGTGTCCTTGAAAGATTCCATTTTTTCGTCAAAATTTTCATATTATTGTTATGAATTGTTTAATAATTTTTGTTCAGGTGAAAATAGTGATTTTTTTTGAAAAAAAAATCGTCCCCGTTTCCAAAAAGAAGAATTTTTTTTAATCGATCGTTCAAGGACACCACAGGTACATATACTAATGAATTTTTTTAGTTTGATGGTTTCTGTTGAGCTGCTGGACTGGAATCGTAGTCACGGCAAACCTCTTTGAAAAAAACGCGTTTTGCGGAAATTGCTGTAGCCTCGACAATTATTAATATTTTTTTATTTTCTCAAGTGGATTTTGCAAATTGGACATTGTACTACGCTAAACGTATAAGTATTTCATAAAAATATGGCTACAACCTTTATAAAAATTCAAACTTTTCCCTTTTTTCTCGCATCCCAACATATATAACCCCTTAAGTATATGGATACAATAAGTCTGCATTCGAAAAAGTTTTTTTTCGAGAGTTATCCTAGTGGAGTTGTAGAGCTAGGTTTTCGGAAGGACAGTATCACTCACTACACAAACGAGACATCAATGTCGGCTACTAAACACTGCCCAAAGCCAATTTTAGCGGGTCGTGATTCTGAATAAAATATTCATTGTACGGTTCAGATAAGTGTGGGCGTAGTGACTTTGCAATCGGGTGCATCATCGCGAAGGGCTCGAGCATTTGTACGTTAACGTGTTCGATCGCGTGTGCGTTTGTATGTCGCATGTGCTAACGTGTATGTAACTTCGCGTGTAAAAACTCTATTTTATAACCGTGTGCCTTTTGCATATTCGCGTGTGTTCTGAAATGATCGCCCGCGGGCCGTGAATCTGATACTTAATTTTTGGTATACGGTTAATATTCTAGCAGAAAGTGTGATCTGCCGTATCATCAGAGTACCCGATCATGTCGTCATAGAACGTGGATATGAGCTTTAATTTTTGATTTGTCCAACTGAATGTATGGACCTAAGCGGAAACGAACGTTTGCGGATTCGCGTTTGAGACCGAGTTCGTAAATACTGTAACGTTCACCTTATTACCCGAGGGTTACCAAGCTTGCGCGATCGCGGACGTAGGTGTGCGTAGATGATCACGAAGGGCTTAAGCCTTCGTATGTTGACGGATTTGTCGCGTGTGCTCGTGTGTATCTCATGTATGTGAATTCGCGTGTACAAATTCGATTTTGTGACCGTGTGACCATTCACATATTCGCGTGTGTTCACAGATGGTCACGCGGATCTTCATTCTGATATTTAGTTTTCGGTGTACGGATCACATTCTGTCAGGGAGTGAGTATCACTAGAGTTCCAGGTCATGTCGCAATGGAACGTGTTGTCCAGTGGATATGAGAGCTTTCTTTTTTTAGAGGAAGTGACCGATTCATGATCGCGAGCGCAGGAGTTCGTAGGCTCACGCTTGAGACTGAATTTGAATGTTTACAAGTGCTGAGACGTGCATGCTATCACGAGAACGCGGGTGTAGGTTGCGTGGATGATCGCGAAGGGCTCCAGCATTTGTATGTTAACGTGTTTATCGCGTGTATGCGATTTCGTGTATATAATTTCGATTTTATGACGCCCTGTTGTTTAGTGGATATGAGCATCGTCTTTTGGTTTGGTCCATCTGAGAGCATGGGACCTATGCTACTAGGACCGAGAATAGGGACTTCCGGACATAACCGATTCATGATCGCACGGACACTGATCGCGGCATTTGGGGGGCACTCCTGAGACCGCGTTTGTGAATTTATATGTGCTAAACTATTCACTTAGTCACCGGGATATAATCCGGGCATAGATGTGCGTGGATGATCGCGAAGGACTCGCCCGTTTTTACGTTCACGTTTTTTTCGCGTGTGCTAGTGCGTATGTAACTTCGCGTATATACTTTTTTTATAAGCGCGTGGCCATTCGCATGTCCGCGTGTTCTTAATTTTAGAAAAGAGTGAGTTATCTCATTTCACTAGAGTTCCCGGTCATGTTGCCATGCAACGTGTTGTTTAGTTTTTTTTTCTATTGGTTCAACTGAAGGCATCAGTTTGAGCTGCTAGGATCGAGCTTAGAGGCTTCTGGACGTGATTGATTCATGATTGCGCGAGCGGTGGATTAATACTTGAGACAACGTTTGTAAATTTATATGTGCTAAAACGTTCACTTAATGACCGGGGTGTTTGAATGTTGGCGAGATCGCGGGTGGTAGAATTTGTGACCAGGCTTGTGTTATCGCGAAGGCCACGTTTGTACGTTTGGAATTAGATAGGTTGTGAGTGGCATTACAATTTTTTTTTTAATTCTCAGATTGTGACAAATGTTAAAGTAAGTCCAGATGCCAAATTTCACATCATTTGGACAATTCTAGACTCCCGCCAACTTCGCTTGAATTTTTTGGAATTGGTACTATGGGAAAAGATGGACAAAAATATGCTACATCCAGGAATGGAGGAAAAAATATAGCAATTAGAAAATTACAATTTATACCTCTTTTTGAAGGAAATAACCTTTGTATATGAATGCAGATATTTCTGTTTCTAGAAAAATACGGGAAATGGAGTACTGGGTCATTTTGACCCAAAAAGCCCCTATTTTTAATAATTTTTCTGCTCAGTGGTGCAAATCATACATATTTTGCAGTTTTTATAATGTGAAAAAATCTCAGAAATCGAACGGAACTTTTTTGACCTTTGTCCGAATACAAGAAGTTGAGGTTATATGGCCTTTTGTCATTCATATTAAATTTTATAATTTTCTCGTGCATATATCTCTATTATTCCTCACTTAATTTTAATAAATTGTACTTGTTGAACGTGGAAAATCCTTAGGAATAAAATAAAAATAAACTAGTTACCGGTAAAAATCAGAAACATCTTATTATCTGATATATAGTCTCGATTTCACATTTTTATCATAAAATCGCACATATTAACTCCATTTAACAAACAAAATTCCTATTTAATTTACTACTTTTAGGGTAAAATACGCTTAGGGATCACATGAGAATTAGGAATTGGAAAATTAGGGGTAGTTGAGGTATTAAGACATTTAATGAAAAAAATGTGATTTTTAGAGTTTATGTCAAAAAATTTAATGCTTCTGAATTTTACCACTAACGAATCTATTTTTGTTGCATTTCATTTTCCACGTTCAACAAGGTACATTTTATGAAAATTGATTGAAGAATAATAGAAATATATGCACGAGAAAATGATAAAATTTCATATGAATGACAAAAGGCCATATAACCCCAACTTCTCGTATTCGGAAAGAAGTCAAAAAGGTTCTGTTCGATTTCTGAGATTTTTTCACATTATAAAAACTGCAAAATATGTATGATTTGCACCACGGAGCAGGAAAATTATTAAAAATTGGGGATTTTGGGGCCAAAATTACCCAGTACCCCACGTTCCCGTATTTTTCTAGAAACAGGAATATCTCCATTCAAATACCAAGGTTCTTTCCCTCCAAAAGAGGTATAAATTGTAGTTTTCTAATTGCTGCTTGAAAAGTGATAGCATTTAATATATTTTTCCTCCAAATTTTCCAATAGCACCAATTTCAAAAATTTCAAGTGAATTCGGCGGGAGTCTAGAATTGTTCAAATGATGTGAAATTTGGCATCTGAGCTTACTTTGACATTTGTCACAATATGACAGAGGGGGCCTTTGAGAATTCAAAAAACAAATATTGTTTTTGCAATGCCCTAGTGGGCGTAGCAATACGTGAATGATCGTGTTCGCGACCGGGTTTGTATTATTGCGAAAGATTCGAGCGTTTGTATATCATTGTAGGCATTCTATTAGTATGCTAGCGCGTTTGTAATTATTGGTCATTGTGAAAAACTACAATTATGTTTGATAGAATTAGACACTAGAAATGTAGATTCACAAATAAATTAGTATTAATTGTTGATGATCGATCTTCTAAGTTTGTTCAAGTTGATACATGTAATATTGCTTGAAGATGTTTGCAAAACCGTCAATCCCAGGGGGCAAAACTGTCATTATAGGGGAGGGATGTAATCAAAGGTGATTATATTTGGGAAAATAACCTTTATTTGACGGCCCGGTCCGTGAGGATGATGGTTATACAAAATAACAGATTTTGAATGTTTGAATTGGTATGGTCCCAATAATTTGACTAATTCATTGAAATTTAATACACTGTACAAATTGAATAATATTTAATTTCTATTATATGTGAATATGTGATACTGCATCTGTCTGGATCTAGTTAAATATTGACAAAAAATCATTCAATCTGCCAGTCATCAGGATATTCCTTCGCTTATATCCGTTACTTGAAGCACGCGCTGTGTTGCAACCAGATTCAAGGGACTACCAGAATCTAAGAGCTCAACACTACAAATCTCCAAGCATAAAAATTGAAAACTGGAGCCCACCGTTTAGCTCATGAGTGGATGATTTGTTTTATTTTGCTTAAAAAGATAGGGTAAAGTACCTATTTTGGCACTAGTGGGAAGGATGTCGTACTACTTCATTAGTTACGCGGCCTACAATCGTTGGAATGTGTCGGCATCAGCAACTTTGCTTCGTTCCTAAGAATCAATATTTAAACAAAAATGGTCTTAGAATGGTGAAATAAATCTGTTTGAGCGCAACGAAATCTCGGATCGAATTCCCCAATTACCATTTGAGCCAATGCGTCGAACAAAGATGGCAGACGTTGCTCTAACCAATAGTTTCAAATGGCTAGGAGAGAGTGAGGACACTTGATCCTTGGGGTTATTTGATTCTCCGGCCATATCTCATAATCTATACGCATAAAGTTATCACAATATAAAAAGAAAGTGAAATATTTGGTTGTTTATGATGCTTAAAAAAGAAATCTGATGTATTACATATGGTATAGAAAAGTTGCATAATATTTTAGAAAATATGTGTTGAAATCCATCATGAAGATCTTTTTACAATTTTTTTGAAAGGTTGTATGAGATCGTCAAACTAATTATTTATGAATATTTTCAAGTACGATTACTTTCTAAGGGCTTTTGTCTAGAAAAACGCGTTTTTCGAATTAAAAGTTCCACAATACATACAAAAAAATGTAAATTTTGTTCACCTCATACTACATTTCCATTAAGTACCTGGCACTATTAATTGATCTTTTCCGTGAACAAATGATTGATTTTTTTCCGTGAACAAATGATGGTATAAGTTATTGAAGGTTGGAAAAGCCAGTTAAACAGCACTGATTCACAGCAAATACTTGTCATGATTTTTAACTGTGGTTAAAGTTTGTCGTGCACATAAAAAGGTAGTCTTATTAATTAATTGACTACAAGAATGGTGAATTTTACAATAAAAATTTGTGTTTAATTGAAAAGTTTTGAGAAAAAAAACAAAAGTGGGATCAAGCGTACCCACTCTCCCCTAAGGTGATAATAGAAACAGGGCGCTTATTACCCTATTTGTCCAAAATATCCAAGAAATGCTTTGAATTATTATATATTTCCTTAAAAAAAATTGGAAAAGCGGTTTGATCTCTTCTATTAGAAAAGTATTTGAAAAAATAATTCAAATTAGAAGGTTGTCACATATTATTGAAATTTTATTTTACAACTAGATTCGTTTGGGTTTCGTATTGAACATTCACTAACTTGACAAAGACAAATATCTTCGTGGGCTATCCAACTAGAGTTACTCTTCTAGACAATGTGATTCAAAATTATTTAACTGCTCGTACTTCCATTAAGCTGTAGTAATTCTGGTATGCTACCCGAGGGAGCCGGAAAATGTTTACGCTGATCTTCCAAATCAACCCGCTATCTGTAAAAAGTTATTTTTTCTGAGATTATAGTAACATCTCCTCTGCAGGTTGAAATGTTCGTGTAATTCACCGTCGATTGCAACCCAGTTTGAATATTTTCAACGATTATTTTAAAAGGAATAGGCAATTTCTCCAACTGCGACAAAAACTTCAATAATTTTCCACCAAAGTCAAGAGCTTCTATTCTTACACCAATGAAATATCGTATTATCCAATTCAATCAAATCAATAGATTGGATTTAACCAGATCTGATTAAGTGAAATACTTGAATCCGATTTAAGTCGAAAAACTTATTCGAGATTTTTGGTGATGTGCAACGGAAAACAAATCGAAATATTACAATGAGTTAATCCGGTGGAATTATGTGTAAGAATCGACTAGATGTAGGTTTGGAACATGCAACCTTTGGATCTCCGTCCCAATGCACTAACCCTTAATGCAGCAATCCAGTTTTCGCTAAACCCGATGAATTATTTGCTTCAAACATAAAATAAGTTTAGTTATAACTTGTGTCTGCAATTTTAGTAAATTTTAGATATTTCTCAATATTACAATAAAGACAGAAAATGTCATAACATTAAGATCTATTCTTATTTGGAAACACAGGTCCAACTCGTGGTATTAAAATTTGCTTCGAAAAACTAAATATTAAACTGTTCCCAAAACCAGGGCCGACGGAAAGCGTGGGTAGTATGGGTAGTACTACCCACTCGAAAATAACCGAGTGGGTAATTACCCACTCGAAATTTTGAACCATTTCAAAAAATTTAGATGTGCAACGCAAGTATCTCGCACTACACACATTTGAAAACATCGATGTACCACAATTCCAATTGCATGAACGAACGTGACTTAATGTGAATGTAATGTAAGAGTATGCATTGCGAAAAGGGAAAAAATCATTACTAAAGGACCCCTCATCCTATGCTTTCTACCCACTCGGGCGTAAAATGTTTCGCCGCCCCTGCCCAAAACATCCGTATTTATGCACTTTTTTCTAGAAAAATTCTACAATACAGTGGAATAGTCTGTTAGTTTTTACCCCTTCAGGCCCAAGTTATTTTTAAACAACAACGTGTTTAAATATCTCACAAAAACAAGTAAGACCAGGTATAACTTATAGCTGTAACTATTACTATAGTATGATTAAACATCTCACAAAAACAGCTGTAACTATTACCTTTCATTTGAGCACCAACAATTGTAAGTATCATTCGTGGAACTGATGTTATTGCAATTAGTGTGATTGGATTTCTATGGAGCAGTGCTGCCAGGGGTAGTTTCAAATAAAGGTGCAAACAAAAATTATGATATATCTTCGTTATCTTGAAATATTATTAAAAATCGATCAAATCTATTATTTTTGGCGCTCTTTTCCAAGCGATTGGACTGTTGTAAAAATTCTAGGAGAATTGGTACCTTATTCTCATAATCACGTCGCATAGTGACTAGAAGAAAAGGTGACGTTACTGTGAGAATAGGGCCCTTGTATTGAGTAACGGCCCTAGTAACAATTGAGGTTTTATGGCTCTCTTGCAGTCTCTCTTAAAACTTAGATTGCACTTGTAGTATTCTATAAAACTTAAATTGTTACTTGGGGGAAGCTAAAACATGAGAAGTTTCTAGCACTGCAAGAAAAGCACGTATCATGTTTAAATCAAGTGTTTCGTTGTTCTTAACGCCAATCTTAATCTTAACGAAAAATAGATTCGGAACCCTATACCCGAGCAGAGTCTGATGACAAATTGAGAGCTAAACTTGATGTTGTGATGTAGTAGGGAATGATTGCTCAGGTTGTTATCATTTTGGTCATTTTAACGGTTAAAAGATCAAAATCGAAAGCAGAAAAATTGCACTATGACATCAAACAGAAAACTATTTATGCTATCAGCGAAAGCAAATTGAAAACTTATTGAGATGGTGAAATATTTCATTGATAACAAAATTAGGAATCAATTTGATGTTTGTCAAAGAAATAGAAACAAACATTTTTTTCTAAAAATGTAAGCACATCAAAATGAGATCAAAATATGTCATATCTGAAAAAGTTTAAACTGATATCAAAATAAGATTTCAATTTGATGCTTGATATTAAAATATGTTATCTATTTGCTGTAATTTTGATGTTGGACTTTGATCGGGTATGCACTACGAAAAAGATGGGCATCAAAAGAATGAAACGGAACTAAGCTCACTTGAATAATGTTCTTTACATATGTCTGATCTCAAATTCTACGAATAAGGTAATTAATGTGTGCATGGCGCTAAATCCAATGCTCATTGGTTGTTGTATGATGGAAACAACAATTTTCAATTTAGATATTTTAAACTCAACCACGTGAAATAACACACAAATAAAGCACTTCAATAATGGCCTTACCGCTTTTCCATACTTTATTCCGATTCCACTGAATTTGACAAACCATTTCCCTGCTATGTTCGAAACAAGTATACAAAACCATTCAAAGTAGCAATTTATTCCAGCAATTCAAAACATCAGAGTTTATTTGATCTTACTTTGAAAGTCCAACACAAAGGCTCTTAGCTCGAAATTCTTCCGAGCTGTACTGAAGGAAACCAACGTGCACGAAACAGAGCTTTACGATTGCGACCAACGATTTTGTTTCCAATTCTTTCCACACCAAAGCATTCCAACAAGTTGGGATTGTGTGTGTATGCGCTCGTCTGTAAGTGCACGCGCGGGGGTGACCGTATAAAAGTGCCATGAATCAATATCCGCTTCATACGCTCCCATGTCAGCATTCATTATGATTTATCTCTTCTTGTCAGAAAATTATGATTTATGTTACTTCTTCGCTGGATCTGAATAATACATCAGTGTATGTGTGTGTGTAAGAATGTGTGAGCGTAATGAACGCGCACTCGAGTATCCTGACAGTCTCACTGCGAAAAGCGCAAATATTTATTACTCTCCAAACGTAAAACTTTTTGTCGCCAACCGAAGGTCTCACATTCCGTCGGGACCGGGTCCACAGTGCGCTGTCGTCGACTCTGCGTCGTCCAGTGACATGCTGTAAAAATCAGCAACATCCTTTCCATTTAGGGCAGCCCTAGAAAATCGTGTTTTTGCCATTTTTGTTAGCGCCATTCATTCAATTTGGTTTTATCGTTCTCTCCTGGTGCGATTTAGTGAAGAAAGAAGTCCTTAGATCGGGAGCTAAGCGCGGGACATGCGAGGGCGGGTGCCGAAGACGAACCGAAGGGAGGTTTTTTAGGAACGCAACACTTCTCCGCCCCCGGCGCCCAGAAAACAAACCGTCCCGAACTGGCGATGAGAAAATTGAGGGAGCCTTTGTCCTTTGTTTGTCGACCCCGTTCGATCCTTCGCAGACGGTGTCCTTTATGATGTCCTGTGAGATTTCCAACAACATAGATATAAATTACGGATAATAATGGGGTGTGTAACGGCTAGACTAACGAATGTGGAAAGCAACTCGATAGCACGTTCGACACGAACAAGTTTTTATGTGGATTGAGGAGGTGAACCACAGGCATTATTTTATTATTAACTTTTCACCTCATCGTAGTCGCACGAATGAAAATGGGTATGTGTGTGAGTATGGTGTTTTAGCAAGAATGTTGATGCGTGGTTGAAACCGGCACCGAATGAGGTTTTCGTGTTGTTAATACTGTCCCGCCTTTATGCGGAATGATCGATATATATGTAATCACTACTTACGGGCAATGTATCAAGCGATGGATTGAGTACCAGCAATAATGGCCTCAGTTATATCAAAATGGGTCGGTTATCTATTTTTTGTACCTACAAGAACATTTATAGATGCTACATTTATACGGACATTGCACGATGCTGATTCACTTCACAATCAACTTGTTGAACATGTCTGAAGTTTCATACTATTATACTAAAGTTAACCATATCGTGAAGGGTCAAGCCAACGGAAAACAATTAAACGGTTTTGATTCATGTGGTTTTGGATTTACGCGGTACCTAAATATACTAAGCGTGAAAACATACCACAATAAATCTAAATACTGGTCGCAGTGGTTCGTCTCCTACAAAAAAAAGCATGAAAACGACTTGCGAGTATTTAGGATCACGCCACCGATTTTTCTGATTGCATTTATTATCGGATACAACCATTAACTGGAGAACTGTGAAATTGATTGAAGCCGGAATCGTCAACGTTTTTATAGAAAAAACCGGTTATTCACTACACAGTAGTAAGTTAGAACGATCAACTACTTGAATGAAATCCGCTAGCTTCAACAACTGCTCAAACATTCAGACTATATTTACACGGAACACATCGGTAGTGGCACATTAATTTTTTTTCTGATGCTCTCGTTTTACAAATGTTAATCTAGCGCTAACAGCAAGCAGTAAACTTGCGCTATGACTAAATAAGATAATCACGGTGTTTGGTAGCACAACTATAATCGAAAAAAATCTGAATTTTTAAAACTACAGGATGTTAAAGAACAGACTTTCCTTTTTCATTTTCGTTTAAAAGTTAAATAAATAGTATGCGGGTCTTATATATAAAACTTATGATTTATAATGACATTAATCCCAGGACGGTTTTGTGTGGTACATTTATTACCCGGAATGGAGCACTGCGAAAGAATTTAAACAAATGTAATCTGCTATGATTTTTCAGATAAAGTAGGGTAAGGTGGGGCAAATCCGACCGTTGGGTAAACCCGACCCCTCTCTGTTACCGAAAATCAGAAGCACTACGCGAACTAATATCAATGTTGTCGTGTAGAGCATCGTTTACATTGAGATGCTCAAACGACAATACACACTTATTTTACAACTTTTGGTTTGATTTTTGTGCATCATTGACTTCAAGATATTTCTGATTGTTAAAGTGATAGCATGAAAAATGTATGTGGATTTAAATTCTTTGATTTAAGTCCTACAAAGTGCATAGATGATGATGATTATTATTATTATTATGTTTATTAAGGCTTTAACGACTGAGGTGCATAGATGAATTTAGGCCAACATTTTTCATAATTTTTTTTTTAATCGCGTCGTAATGAAAAATGACGCGGTGGGGCAAATCCGACCTCTAAATAGTGGGGTAAATCCGACCGCTTTTTTGCTAAGAAAATGTTTATTTATCAATTTGAAAAATATTTTTATTATTATTATTTATTATTTTTTCGCACAATGGTTCATAATTACAAACGAAAAACACAAAAACGTGATGAATGTAGTATTCGTCGAGCAATTGCTCCGATGCAAATGGGAATATTTTTACGCGCTACTGCTCGTGATTTTGACATTCCAAGATTGACATTGAATTCCATTTTCTTCATGTTACAATTGAATAACATAACGTTCATCGATTTATTATTGAACAACCATAAAATTTGGGTAATAGATGTACTAAATCAACCAAAAACATAGGCGGTCGGGTTTACCCCACCATTTTTGAAAACAGCAAAAATGAACTTTTTTGTAAAACGCTTTTATCTCCAATTTTTCTAAAGATTCAAATAAAATGCTATATATAGAAAGTTGCCCAGAAGTCTACCCTTTAAATTGTTATATAAAACGACATGATCCGACGTAAAATGAGCATTTTACAGCCAAAACCATTTACTAGGTCGGATTTGCCCCACCTTATCCTACTCAAAAACTCCCATGTTTTCCCCAGGAAATACAAGGCGTGCTTTTCATGTTCCATCAAACGGAGAGCCTCCTGTAACTGTAACGATGTGGGCATGGTCGTGGATAGGTTAATATAAAACCAACAATTTTGTGGGGAGAATGTCTTTTATGATTGCACTCACCACTACTATCGTAATAATTAGCATAAAAGCGATGCACAGCTGTCATCATACGACGAACGTGCATTGTGTAAAACCTGGGGGAAAATGTAGGGACTGAAAAATAGGGTCACTTGGGGTTTTTGATGTTCCATGTTGAAATTCCTGCTAGTTTCTAAGATTACTGAGACTAGGAACCACTTACTTCGGTTTTGTAACAGCACCCTTCAAGGGACACTCTCAGGCCTTTACTAGGAAGCTTAGCAGAGAAAACTGATTTTCCTGTTTCGGAAATTTATAGGCACATAAGAAGATGTTCCCACAATGGGATGGCCAGACTCTCGCTCTTTAGTGTACAAGGAAACGTAGAAATTAGTCGTTGTCGGTGGCGTGGCGCTCTTTTGCATTATCAGAGCGTTCCTTAAAAGAATATTTCATTTTGTCCACACTTAATTTATATGCGGGATATGCCGAGAGATCATGCGGAGTCTCTCCACAGTAGGAAAACTTTTTATGATTCTCTCCGCATTTTCCACAGTGTGCCTTGTTCCTACAATAAGTCGCTTTAGGCCCATTTGTTTGCAACAACGGCAGCTCATGCCTCACGGCACAAAAAGGCGAACAGGTACACTAGCCCCGTCCAAAAGATCAAAGTTTGGAAGAGTAGATTCGGCGAAAGGTTCGAAACAAGGCTGATGGAAAATAAGTTGTTTTCATATACTCCTTGATTTTTCCTGAACGCAATTGCTTGCGAACAGGAATTTTCACTGGCCGAAACAAAAGATTCTTGAAGGAGCGAAACCCATACTTCGCAATTAAGGCCCCTGTTGGAGACTACACCATCAATCTCTACTTCCCGGGCGAGTACATAGACAAGATACTTCTTCGTACACGGCCAAGTGATATTTAGTTAAATCTCGCATATATCGATGCTGTTAAATGGCTTATCTTTGCCCTCATTCAGGTTTGTTATGAATATATACCAAATTCGTTACTGATACTTTTTGCATGTATCAAGGCAACTAGCAGTTGGGAAATTGGATCCTGAGATGATTAGGACTTGCATTGGTTTAGTTTTCGATAAAACTACACTGAAAAAATAAATTCAGTTTGTACAAGGAAAAGTTTTTTTTTTCAAATAACTTTTTGCCTTTCTCATATAAAGAAAGGCTATGCAATCACTGTAAAAATCGACTTTTTAACGGTGGCCCGGAGGGCCGAGTGTCATACACCATTCGATTCAGTTCGTCGAGATCGGCAAATGTCTGTGTGTGTATGTGTGTGTGTCATTTAAACTCACACAATTTTCTCAGAGATGGATGAACCGATTTTCGCAAACTTAGTTTCATATGAAAGGTATAACGCTCCCATAAGCTGCTATTGAATTTTTAGTTGATCCGACTTCCGGTTCCGGAGTTACGGGTTGAAGAGTGCGGTCACACAGCAAATTCCCATATGAACTGGTACCACCATGATGTTCAAATGATGTAAAACATATTAAAATTTATGTAACATTACTCTAGTTTGCGGGTCTGGATCACTAATGATCAATCAAAGCAGCTTTGACCACATTGGCCACCTATGACAGTTCATGACGCCCCCGGGGAACCCGCCAAGTTCCTAAGCTAATATCACACCCACTCCCCAACGAATTCTCTACCGATTTTTACAAACTTGATTTCAAATGAAAGATACAGTAATACCATTGACTGCTGCTGAATTTCATTCTGTTCTGACTCTTGCTTCCGGAGTTACAGGGGTGTTAGTAAGGATACACTGGAATTTCCCATATAAATCGGTACAATCGTAATACCTCAGAGGCTAAAAACTATTGAAATGGTCACCAAATTACTTCTAATCGCAGATCTAGATCACTGATTGCCAATCAAACATTCTTTGAATATATTGTCCACTATCGACGATTCCGGAAGTCCGGAATTCCGGGCATATTCAACAAATAAAGTCACATCGGTTCTTCGGTGATGACTGAACCGATTTTCTCAAACCAAGTCTCAAATGGAAGGCAAAATATGCAGCTGAGTATTGCAACGTTCCCGAAGGCTGCTATTGAATTTCTAATGGTTCCGACTTCCAGTTCCGGAATTACAGGGTGATGAGTACGAACACGCAGAAAATGTCGATTTTAATAAATTCTGCAATGAATGCATAAAGGTGAAATTTTTTCGAAAATATGACCACAGCTGCTTCGATTTGTAGTATTAGGTCACTAACATCCATTCAAAGTCTATTTGGCCACATTGGCCACCATCATCGGTTCAGGAAGCCCCGGCGGAAGTATCTAAATTCAGAATAACCGATGTGATTGGTTTCTCGAAGATGGCTAGACCGATTCGACTAAACTTAGCCTAAAATGAAAAGTATTGCGTCCCCGTAAATGGCTATTTAATTTCATCCCGATCCGACTTCCGGTTCCGGAGTTATAGGTTGTGGCGTGCGATCACATAGCAAATTGTGATTCAAACCGATACTCCGATGAAAGCAAAAAAGGTAAAAATTTCGCTAAAATGTCTCTCAAACAACTTTAATTTGCTGTTCTAGGTCACCGACGGCCAACCAAACTTTCGTTGACTACATTGACCACCATAGACGGTTCCGGAAGTGCCCGGGAAAAGCGGCCAACTTTCAAAATTTACGAACTCACATCAGTTTCCCGAAAATGGTTGGGCCGATTTTCACAAACTTAGTCCCAAATGACAGCTATAATATCCCCACAGATGTTTAATAAATTTCGTACGGATCGCTTATATGGGGCCGGAAATATAGACTAAATCGTCCGGTCATATATGAAATTCCCATATAAACCGATACTCAAATTTTTTTTTCAAATGGGGGACCCCATGAAATTTCAGAAATCGAATTCGTATTTTTGATGCAAAACATCTTTAAAATGCATGAAACGTCGAGATTTTATGTTATCTCGAAAAAAATTTTTTTGTAAAAATCGACTTTTTGGGACTTTGCCGATTTTGCACCTTTTTTCAGTTCAATATTACCGTGGCTGTTTTTTCTTCTTCAAAATTTTTGATTTATTTTCCTGTATATAGTTGTCATGTGATGTACAATAATAAAATGTAATGTATGCATTTAAAAGCTTTTAATGAATATAAACAACGCACACATTCTCGTGATTCATGATTGAGAAAGGCACAATTGCACCGCTAGGTGGATTAAAATAGGTTTTTTACTTAAAAGTGCCTAACGGTAGGTAGGGAACATAATTATCTATCTTGGAACAAAATTTCATCAAATTTTTTTTTCATTGTTCATCATTTTTTTCAGTGTAGAAGTCGATGCAGAATTTTTTCAATATTTTTATTCAAAACTAATTTTGTTGAAATAACTCCTATAACTCTTTTTGTAGGATTTGTCATTTTTAGACTATAGCCATTTTAAAAAAATTGGTTAAAAAATCTGACCCTTTTCAAAAGACAGATCATTTTTGGAAAAACAAAGTATGCAAAGTGGCTTTTTGTGACAAAGTTCTCATGTACAGAAAGTTTCGTCAAAATCTGAGAGGATACTGCCAACTCTGAATACGATTTATCGCGAAATTCATCTTTTGCGGATCAAAGAGGCAAAACACATTTGTGACTATGATGTATATATAATATATAATATAATAACTCGATTCGTCGTCTTCCCTAGCCCAGGATCTGGAACATACTTACTTTATATACACGTATAATGCACCTGCTCTACCTGTCCCTTCGGCGCCTTCCTGTTTGATCTCCGTTACTGTATAATGCTTTATTTTTACTGTTTGTATTGTTTGCGGATTCGCGTTCGTAACTTCGTAAGTACTAAAACGTTCACATAATTACCGGAGTGTTATCAAGTTTGCGCGATAGCGGGCATAGGTGTGCGTAGATGATCGCGAAGGGCTTAAGCGTTCGTATGTTGACGTGTTTGTCGTGTGTGCTCGGGTGTATGTGACTTCGCGTGTATAAATTGGATTTTGAAACCCTGCGGCCATTCATATATTCGCGGAACGTCATTCTGATATTTAGTTTGGTGTACGGATCACATTCTGACAGGGAGTGAGTTATCCCATATCACTAGAGTTCCCGGTCATGTCACCATGGAACGTTTTGTCTAGTGGATATGGGAGCAATTTTTTTAATTTCTTCAATTTTATTTATTTTTTTTTAAATTAACATGGACCTAGACTGTTGGTACCGAGGATAGAGACTTCCGGACGATTCCGATTCATGATGGCGCGAACGCGGGAGTTTGTAGATTAACGCTTGAGATCGCGTTGGTAAGTTTATGAGCGCGGAGACGTTAACCTTATCACCGGGGTATAATCATGCTTGCGAGTTCGTGGGCGTAGGTTGTTTAGACGCGAGGGGTTCTAACGCTTGTACGCTAACGTGATTTTCTAACATATTTGCGTGTGTTGTGTGTTCTTGAATGGTCGCGCGAACCGTGAGTCTGATATTAAATTTTCGGTGTGCGGCCAGAATTCTGGCAGAGAGTGGGATCCCTTATATCGATAAGCTTCCCGGTTATGTCGCCATGAGACGTGCCGCCGAATAGGTATGAGCGTATTTGCCCAATTGGTCCAGCTGAAGGCATGGACCCAGGCTTCTGGGATCAAGGGTAGACCTCCGGACGTGACCGATTCGTAATCGCGCGGGCGAGGGCATTTCTGTAGGTTCCCGCTTGAGACCGCGTTTGAGAATGTGTGAGTGTTAAGATGTTGGCTATCACCATCTTTGCTGACCCAGCTGAAGGCGAGAGTAGAATGGCAGTATAGGATTCGAAAAGAAGAGATAAAAGACAATATATGAGAGACGCAATAGATAAAACAGGTACAAGATACAGCTAAAGTTATGATCATAACATGAAAGACATACATTAGTACTTCAAACACTACTAATACTTGAATCTATTTGTTACTGGTTGATTGTTGTTTATGAGCGGGTGAATAGAAGAAAGATAAAGAACAGAAAAAAGGCTCCTATCAGCCCTCCCGGCCTCCTCGATACACCACTATCGAGGCGTATTGTAATCAACATCTTGAAGCGGGCTTCTTATATAAATAAAATCTTGCGTCATAATGATTGGTGGATTATTGACATAAGAACTAATTAACCTCTAGTAGTAGCACTTGGTGCAAATAGAAACCAAAAAGAGTGAAGGGTCCTTATATTTAGATAATTCTATTTAGTCTATTGTGGCCTGATGATGTTTACAATACCGTCAATTCTCCTGCGAGAGGGATAAAGAAATAGATATTAATAGATAATAGAATAGATAAGATAATAGATAACACAGAAATAGATATTACATGCATCTAAACTACTTTTAGGTGTTTGGTGATGTGGTTCACGTGGATTGGATTTGTTCAAAAACTACGTGTTTCAGTTTATTAAGTTGATCTAGTTGAGCATTAACTAGTGGCTGAACAGTATGTTTAAGAGAAGGTTCCATCCATAAGAGATTGTCATTTCTGTTTCTGAAAACAGCGAATCCGATTCGTTATAAACGAGTATTACTCGCCATCTTCACGAGCCAGAGCGACAGAGCGATTTAAGAGATAAAAACACCCACCTTCAGTCTGATCATCTCTTATAGATGACAGTCCATCGATCCGAATCGAATGACTCGATCACTATGCTCAAGATCAAATGAGTCCCCGAACAACCGAACCAGCATGTTCCCCCATTTGAAAGTAGAAACATCCATATCAGCCGCCCGCCAAAACACTCGATCGAATGATTATTAGTCATGAGATTCAGAGGTCAATGAACCAGCACTCGCTCGGATCTCCCACTCTTATAGACCAAGCAAGAGTACGCGCCCATTAGGCTCATCACCCAAGCCCAGGGTCATCACCCAAGCCCAGGGAGAAACTACCGGAGTTATAGCAATATTAAGGAAAAAAGGGAATTTCGATGTACATAATAACATAGACAAATTACAAATATTTTTGAACAGGCTACTTTACGAATGGTTTTGAAATAAAAATGTTCAGTTTAATTATAAATTCGATGAAAATTAGACATATTATAGCGATTTTAGTTCTGGGGTACGAGCCGTTTATGTATAAAAAAGTCACGAAACCATTGTAGGGTTAGATCAATTTTTTGCCACCTAATGGTACTTTAGACATTCAACTATCAGCAAAAGAGAAAGAAAGAATCAGGTGGAAGTTATTGCTATTTATTAGAGTGTTTAGCCTCGCGCGTGTTCATTTTACTAGTAAACAAATAAATCTCGACAAACATATGATTACGGCGTAAAAGCCAACTGTCAAAATTGACTTTAAATAAAAATTCCGGACAAACAGGCACAATCTGATACTTAATTTTTCGTGTACGGTTCAGATTCTAGAAGAAAGTGGGTTCTTCACAATCACTAGAGCTACCGGGCCTGTCGCCATGGTCTAGTTGTCTAGTGGACATGAGCTTTATTTTTTGATTGGTGTTACTGAATGTATGGACCTAAGTTGCTATAATGAGAGTATCTCGAACTAAACTGTCACCATCAGCAGTCCTTGACATAGCGAGCACCTTTACTGAAGACATCACCCTACTAAATTGCCGTCATTTGGAGACACTAAAATAAAAAGATGTATGCTCACTTGCGCCGCCTAGCGAGTGATATCCAATTTAATCATTACATTATCGAACAGCCCTTGCCGTCCTTAGAAACTTTACAGAAAACATTATTTTCCTAAATTTCGTGACAAAACATCATCTGACACGTACTGGAAGTTGTATTCTCTCTAGTGCCGCCTAGTGGCAGAATTCTGAAATTATCTTTTCGTGTTCGGGCAGCACTCGACCCGCTGATGAATATTGCCGAGACACCACTCTTCTAAATTATCATGATCTCGAGATATAGAAATTGAAAAATAATACATGCTCACGAGCGCCGCCTGGTGGATCTATTTCAATTTGATTTGCCCATAATCGCGTAGCCCTTTGACCTCCTTTAGAACTTTGCCGAAGACGCCATCATTCTAAGTTATTAGACTTTAGGGATGTATACTATTCTATTATGTGCTGGAAGGTGGTACGCTCACTAGCGCCACATAGTGAAAGTATTCTAAACTAACCTGTCACTATCTGGTAGTCTTTAATATTTCAAGCAAGTTTACTGAAGACAGTACCCCTCTAAATATTATCGATGTTGAGATAAAGAATGATTTTGACATTAGTTGAACATTTGCAACACTACCCAACAAACAACGAAAGCTGAACAAGCTTTTAACCAGTGAGAATAAGCTGAACAAGAACTGTTTAAGCCATTATCCAGCCAAAATGTTTGGTGGGTAGCGCCACCAGGTGGGACAATTCCGAGTTATTATTTCCACCATCCAGAAGCTCTCGATTTTCTGGACAAATCTTCCTAAGACACCACCTTTCAAAATAATCAGTGTTTCGAGACATTTGATGTTAAACCCATTCAATGATAGTCACATTCACGATGAGGGGTTCAATTTATTTACTCTCTTTTAAAGCACACAGTTGGTGACACAGTTCTCAACAAATTGGATATCCAATTACTCTAAATTGTAGGTCTAAGTAAGCACAACAACTTTTCCAAAGAAAGTAAGGCGCTAAATGTTAACGCAGGCGAAATATTCGGCCATAGCCCCACTTAGTCAAAATCCCATAAGCTATGGGATTCCTATTTCACGTCCCTAGTTATTCGCGACTGGATTTAGAAAATCGTTGTGCGCGATTTGATTCGCTCACAGCAAATCGCAAAGAATTTTTCTAAGCTCATGTAAACAGTACAAGCAAACTGTCAAAAATGAACACTCGAGTTCATTTGTGACGTCACCATAAAGTATTCAATATTTTACAAGGATTATTTTGAGAAGTTTTTCGCTATGTTATTTTAAAACAGCATTACGCAGTTAAGGGCTAAAAACTGTAGAAAACAAACCAAAAAGTCTACCGTCGTTTTCAATCTAACGGTAGGCAGACTAGTTCGACAAAGAAGGATATTTTTTTTGAATATCTAATTTCAAACTTAGTACTATAATGTGCCACAACGCGAAATATTCTAAGTAAACGTTTTTATGTGTGAAAGATTTTGTGTAAATTTACCCAAACAGTTTATTATCACATTCTATTAAAGCTGTTTTGACGAATAAGAGTAATATAAACTGTTCAAAAAACGCTTCGCCGCTACGATAACCTGTACAGCGTTTGACAGTTTACCATAAACAATATTTGTCTCTACTTTCTGATTAATTTTTACAAAGCAAAGCAACAAAACGAGCCCTACCTGTATTAAGTTCAGCAATTAATCCACTTCACTCTCCTCAACAAAGATCAGCGATAAGAACTCATAGCGTACAAACACCACTTTCTATGCGGGATTATTTTTCTTCGGCGCTTTCTACGAATCCCTTCAAAACGTAGCACTATTCCTTTTCCAGCCGTAAAAGGTCACTCCTTCGCACTAGTATTGGTAAACATAACTGCCTGTGTTCCGTTTTCAGTAATAACAGTCTGCAGCTTTAATTTTGCTTACATGTACACTGCTGGATTCTGATCCTCTCCTACTCTTTCTTCCTTCCTGAATATTTTAGATCCCGAGTGCTTTCTTCATTATGTTTCACATCACTCGTTTGGCCATTTCACCATGTGGGCTTATTTTCATTCAACTCTTCCTTCGTTGCTAAAAAAGCCCCACTTCTTTTGAAACTCTACTTGCACAAGCGATCGCTCTCCCTAAAAAGGATTTCTGCTGCTTAACCGGTATATGTTTCTTCTGTCGATGGGAGGGCAATGCATCCGTTCACTTCAAGTGCAGCTTTGTGTACATGACACTATTTTCACTAAACTTCCACTGGTGGATATCGATCAGGACCAGCAACATTCACAACAAAACCACCGGCGGAATGGTGGAGTATTGCGCGCAAACGCGCCAAAAATCTGTGTCTACGCTCCAGACTTCAGCACATTCATTAGCTTCCTGTGTTCAGACCAACAACCAAATCATCACATCAATGGTACTCTCTTTTATCAAAACAATTTATAATTCACTTTAACCCGTCCAACTACCACAATTTAGCCACCATCCGGCTCAGAAACACACAAAAACCGATCAAACTCGTTCCATCCGACGGACGAGAGTTAAACTGCACAAAGCCAAAGAACAATAATATCCATCAGGATAATATTTCACTCACTCCCCCTTGGAAATCAAATGGTTCTAACATGAACCTGGGCTGAGAAGAGCGGCGAAAATTTAGCTAACATCCACCACGCGCGAAAGCCAGAACTCAACTGAAACGTACTCTACCAAACAGGCGAAGTGAAAGTCGATCCTCGCCGAGCGCATAAAAACGAACGCAAAACCGAGCGGTACCCGAGACTGAAGAAACAAGTCGGCACAAGATGCATAAACCGACAACGACATCGATGAATGGCAGAAGAAAATCTGAGCAAAACATAATTGATAAAAACACGGTGGAGTTCTGTTATGGCGGCGTGCATATCCATCCAACGTAATAGATTTGAAAGGTAGCGGGTAAGTGAAAAAGTCATAACTTTTTAGCATAATGGCTTTTTTTAATACTAAACAATAATATTTTGGCACTAGAAAACTATTTTAGGATATATGCTATTTATTATCGTCACTGCCTTTACTGTGTATATCTTGGTGTTCATGTGAGACAGTGCGGAGCATGACCAGGAACAAGTAGAAATTGAAACCTAATCGCAGGCAGTTTACACCGCGCTGCCACGAACACCGCTGTGAAACAGGTCGCATACGGATTCGAAGCAGCTTTGGTTGTGTCGGAAAGCATAGATCAAAATGAACATCAACAAAGTTCATCCGTGAGTACTTGGGACATGGAGCTTCAACATAGCAGCTCTCGTGTGTTCGACAGAAACACTGTATGCTGCATGTGTTTTCAGCGCGTTTAAATTATAAGTGGGCGCATGGTGGTTGATGATGAATATTTAAGTTTTATTGTGGGGGTGCTACACAATTTCGTTAATTACATCGCCTGCAACCTATGGAATGCGTATAAACTGATATTAACATCTTTGCTTTTTTTCCTAGGTACCATTAGGTATACTAAATCGTATGGGTGGGTAATGACAGAGGCATTTGCAAATAAGTAGAATACACTTTGGATTATTCACCGGCATTGTGCATGAGTACGAGTATCATCATGATGACCGTACAATTCGTAGTTGTTACTCCGTGATTGACCAGAACAAGCGAAATTGCACAGAAAATTAACGAATGGGGCCTTGAAATAGCCTTGATGAGTGATACGATCTGTGCAACTCTTAGTAGTGTTATCATGTGTTTATTGTTCTGGCCGGCTGCCGTGTATTTATTATAGATTTATCGTTTATTGAATTAATTTTGAAATGTTTGGTTGGTAAAAAAACAACTTCAGCTCCGGGTAGACGACAGTCGAATGAATCAAATGTCAGATGAACGATTTTATTATTTGTTGCTCCTTCATTCCGGCGAAACAAGGCAAACTATACAATATAAAGAAAAGCAATTACTTTTAGTGTCTCGAGACATTTGTCGATGTTTCTATGTAATTAAAGGTTTCGTAATACACGCATTATTTATCGTGTATAAATTTTGGTACAGTGAAAACCCTATTTTATCAGCCCCGATTTTATCAGTTTTTTACCCGATTTTATCAGATTCATATGAAAATTTATAGTTGGTAGTTTGATGGGCACCAGCAGAAGAAACCAAGTTTAATTCGAGTAAATCCTTTCTTGAGCATATTTTTCTTATCTTAGAGATCCGAAAAATGCAAAAAAAAATTATTTTATTTTTTTCAATTTTACACTGTCAGACCTCCTTAAGGGAAGTTTATATTAAATAATCACGGAATATTATGAGGCTATATCTAGAGACTAAAGAAGAATATTTTAAGTTTCTTAAAAAGAAAGATAAATATATGTCCCGATTTTATCAATGTCTCTGTTTTATCAGCCTAAAATGCTACAAGGGTCTGATAAAAATGGGTCTTCACTATATTATTTTGCATGACAATTATGTATTGCCTTCTTTATTTGCGTATGATTGATTCTTATGTTACAATTATTAGCGTGCACATAACAATGCTTTCTAAGGCATATTTTAAACGGTGTAAAATAAGGTCTACCGAAATACCATAAAAGACTAACTTTGTATGTCGAATATACAACCGTACGCGACTTTTTTACGCTAATTACTAGAACAAGATTGAAAACAATAAGAATAAAAAGAAACTAACTTATCACATTTTGCGTCAATAATCAAGCTATAATATTTTTATACCCACGAAGAAAAATGGTGAACATGAAAATAATATAGCGCATGTACTACTCCAAAGCGTATACAATAGATATATTCTTTCGTGACGTTACAACGATTTTACAAATCTTCATTCCATAAATATGTTATAACTTAATCAAATGAACGCCTGCATCAAAATTTATTACAGATTCGGAAAGTAGACAAAATTTTACTTAAAATTTAATCAAAATGATCTAAATATACCAGAAAAGGATTGCTTTATGGCCGATAATGGAACGTGACGTTATAACGTGTCACAAATTAGAACGTTCAACATATTTCTATGAAACTCAAAATATCTGCTATCTATCTGATCTATCTGAAGTATTTCTAAATAACATACGAGTTGTCATTGAATATATTGTTTTGCTTTGTTAATTTTTAATCATCTTTTATCTTTTGTGACGTTACAACGCCACTTTCTCAGAAAAGCGAGATCTCATTGCGTTGTAACGCCACTAAAATCTTTATATTTTTTATAACTCTGTAAGTCACGCTGATGCTATTGTTTTGAGTGGAATTTTAAATATTTATCACATTTAGCCATGTTAATGATAAATTACTCGAATAAACATATGGTGTTGTAGAATAATCACGGTACAGTTTTTTTAAATTAAAGCAGAAATAATCGATAAAATCAAGAACTTTTTAATTTCATATCTGTCGTGGATAGATTTCGGCCATTTCACACATTTTTTTAATTTGACTCGGCTCAATATGGTAGTTTAACGGAGCCGGAATGATAGGTTTTATCACATATTTCACAAAAAATGTCAGTATTGCTTTGTTTAATTTTTTAAGGAATCAGGTTCCCGATCGGAGATTATAGTATGACATTTGTTTTATTGGGCTTAAACAACTGGATTTATATGACAAAGCGAGCAAAATTTAAGCGCCAGACAATCGACAGTTCTTGGTACACTGAAATATTGTATATATTATAACTACAAAGATTCAAGGAAAAAAGACACGTAACATCTTCGTGAAGTTACGAAAGAATGTGTTGCGTCCAGTCGTCGTGTACATTCTGAATTTATAAATATCCCGCTAGTATAATTTCCAGTTTACGGAAGCGCTTGGAAGCGTTTTAATAAACCATTCGAAGTAAAATTTGACACTATATCTGATAAACTACTGAGGCGTCTGAAAAAAAATCTATTAGTTTAAAAAAATATTAGTGGTCAAATATTGGTGAAAATCTTTCTAGTTTTTTTATTGTACACTCAACAACGAACAAATTTCCTTAAACAGATAAAAATTTCAATAATAATAATAATAATAATAATAATTCATTTAAAAGTTCTATTAGCGTTTTCTAGAAGTCAATAATTCAGAAACTATGAAAAATCTGTGAATATGGTAACCTTGCTAACAAAATAGATATACCTACCTACACATTCACCTCAAACATTGAACCCAAGCGCACAAAGCAAAATGAGTCAACGCTGATGACGATGGGTAGAGCGAAAGAGACAACTAGTACCACGATACTATGTTAACTATGTTTGCAAATGGAGCTCGAATGTACCTGCGATTTTGTGTACGAATAATTGTGTTCGGGATTGTACAAAGTGTGCTGGAAACGAGCACAAAACAAAAGAAAGCATAGTGGACGGCACTGGGTAGCGTACATCCACAGCCGGTGTAACGTACTTCTAACTCAGCTTCACTGGCTGTGAAAACACACAGCGCAGTGATCTGCTCCGCCTGCCGTCCAACGAGCAACTGAGCTTGTCCGGCCAAATCCTTTCTTTAAATAGTCGATGATGACGTCATTCATAGAAGCGTAGCGCGCTAGGTACACAAATCTGTCGTGCCGGACTTGGGAAGCGCTATCTTCTGTGTAAAAATGATATTTTGACTAGGTTGCACATTATTTAAATTTTTAGTGCCATGATTACTGGAATCTATTCTAAGAAGTATTTCGGGGCCATATGTGCAATAAATTGAAAATTGATCGTGAGATGGCTGAATTATATGCGTTTAAAATTGGACCACTTCTCGTTACATACCATTTTTGTAGAATTTACAAAGTACACCACCATATCGAAAACAAAGACGTAGTCCTACGTCAAAAGGTCTCAACTATAATATCCCGAGTGGTAGTTCCAAAGGATAGAATTTAATGTAGTTTCCCTCATGTTATCTCATAGTAGCTACATAGTTACTCCCAACATAGCTGGAAAATGTCATGGTTATGACCAGTCATCTTGTGACTGGTCGCATGTTTGCTCGTGACATGTACAAGTTGCGGATTCTTGCGACATGTGACACAAGCGCGTGTACTATGACACGATACATTTTCCCCGTGACATGTCATAAAATTTGTACATGTTTCAAAACAAAACTGGTTTGTCAAGCGGCTGTACATTTACTGTACTGTGACATGTATGTTCGTTTGCGAACGGTCGCGACAATAGAAAAACAGGTTTGCTTGTTAAGTGACATGTCGACAAAGAACCGGTATTGAAAACGGGTAAAATATTGAATACCGTACTTTGGCGGATAATTGGAAATATAGAAAATGAGATAATTGTAATTCTTTCAACATTTCACAAATAAATATTGTTTGTTATTGCGGTTTAGAGGTGTTGAAAATCAATAGTTTTAGACATTTTAAACGCACACTGGGAAGTAAACGCGTCAAAATCGAAAAATTTTCAACTTTTCACAGATAAACATTGTTTGTTGTGGCTAATTAAGAGGTGTTGAAAATCAATAGTTTTAGACATTTTAAACGCACACTGGGAAGTAAATGCGTCAAAATCGAAAATTTTTCAACTTTTCACAGATAAACATTGTTTGTTATGGCGAGTTAAGAGGTGTTGAAAATCAATAGTTTTAGACATTTTAAACGCACACTCGGAAGTGAATGCGTCAAAATCGAAAAATTTTCAACTTTTCACAGATACACATTGTTTGTTATGGCGAGTTAAGAGGTGTTGAAAATCAATAGTTTTAGACATTTTAAACGCACAAGAAGAAGTAAATGCGTCAAAATCGAAAATTTTTCAACTTTTAACATTGTTTGTTATTGCGAATTAAGAGGTGTTGAAAAGCAATAGTTTTAGACATTTTGAACGCACACTGGGAAGTAAATATGTCTTTCGAAAAAGGTGTTGAAAATCAATAGTTTTGGACATTTTAAATAGAGGTATGCGACGCGCCGCCGATTTCAGGTAAAAATCTGCGGCACGCCGGGCCGGGTACAGCGACTTGAACATTATAATTTTAATTTAATGCACGATTTATTATTAGTTCTGAGTGCGAAAAGACCCTTTAGCGACTAAATCGAATGGTAAGTATAAATCCAGCAAATAACCTTACTAATGAAATTAGTTCGACCCTAATCGTAATCTTAACTAAAACGATATATTCATTTGAACAACAAAGGTTGGAACACATTTTTTTCAGAATTGATCATCTATTTAACCTTTGAAGTTCTGTAAAATATCTATCTTTTGTCCTCAAGACATAATATTTTGATAAGACTATTCAAGTAGAGGTGTGCGCCGCGCCGCCGATTTCTGGTAAAGGTCGGCGGCGCGCCGGCGTCAAGCAAATGTGCTTACTATTTTTACATGCAATCGTCGGCGCAGCGCGGCGGCGGCGTGGCGCACACCTCTATATTCAACCCGTTTACGAACAGAGAAAAAGGTTAAAACAGGAAAAATCCAAAATAAAATTTTGAGGTTTTGTAGGCCTAGGCGACATTGTGCATTGTCCAGTAGAATTCTCACAACCTTCGCGCACTTCTCGAGTACAATGCTCCTCATTACGAGGGTATAACATATCATTTAATTTGAATCGCTTTTCTTCGACCCACTGGATGTCAAAACTCAAACAATTCACTGCATGGTAGTGTTGATTTCGCTCCTGGGGCTGTGAATTCTTCTTTATGAAAATTCAAGATAATATAAGCAACCCGATTTTTCAAGAGCCACCCTACCTCAAATCTTTTAAAAAAAATCATAGCAATTTGACCAATATAAATAGCCTTGTTTATTCAGCAAACTTGCTTTAATCTATTTATGTTATATTGTACGGCATTGCGCAGGTAAACTTCACACATCTAAACAGTCGGTACTTTGAACACCCTAACCACAAGGACCACCCTAATTCCAATCATTTGAAAAAATCGCCAAAAAAACTAACAAATTTGCCAAAGACATCGTAAACTATTTGGGAGCTATCAGTTTTCTATTCCTAAATACGAGCTTTCGATATGTACTGCAAATTTAGTGCCAAGTTTTGTAGTGACGTTTTATTATGCGGTGTAGCGCATTCATCTGCATTAGACTATAAAATTTGATTCCGTCTAACACTAGTTACATTGCTACCAGTTGTATTATACATAAACAATACATTTCTATACTTATTGTTATCATTAAATACGACACATATAGTGTATATAGTTAACCTTTAAATGCATAACGTTTTTTTAAAACAACATTGCGAAAAACATCGCAAAATTATCACAGTAAAGTTTTGAAACTATGAGACAATTTTAACAAAATTTGAAAAAAAAAATGATTTGGGCTTTTGAGGATTAATATGACTCCCATGTTTGGAAATAAAGTCAAATATAATGTCAATTGATACAAAAAACATCTATTGCACATTTTTAAAAGATGTATTATGTACAACAAGAATGTTGACAAAAACGGAACCCATTTGTTGTCAAAATCGGAGTGTGCCAAAATGGGAGCATGCCAAAAACGGAACGTGACAAAAATGGAATCTTACTGTAACTCGAAAAAACAAAAAAAAAATAGCGAAAAGTTGGAAAATTTTCCATTTTGACGCATTTACTTACTAATGTGTGTCTAAAGAGTCCAAAACTATCGTTTTTCAACTTCACGTAACTAGCAATAACAAATAAAAATTTTGTATGAAAGTTGATTTTTTTCATTATGACGCATTTACTTTCAAATGTGCGTTTAAAATGTCTAAAACTATTGATTTTCAACTTCTCGTAACTCGCACTAACAAACAATATTTATCTGTGAAAAGTTGAATTTTTTTCGATTTTGACGCATTTACTTCCCAGTGTACGATTAAAATGTCTAAAACAATTGATTTTCAACTGCTCGTAACTTGCAATAACGAACAATATTTATCGGTGAAAAAATGAAAAATTTTCAATTTTGACGCATTTACATGCGTCAAAATTGAAAATTTTTCAATAGTTTTAGACATTTTAAACGCATGCGTTTGATTTTCAACACCCCTTAACTCGCAATAACAAACAATGTTTATCTGTGGAAAGTTGAAAATTTTTCGATTTTGACGCATTTACTTCCCTGTGTGCGTTTAAAATGTCTAAAACTATTGATTTTCAACTCCTCGTAACTCACAATAACAAACAATATTTATCTGTGAAGAGACGAAAATTTTTCGATTTTGACGCATTTACTTCCCAGTGTGCGTTTAAAATTTATAAAACTATTGATTTTTCAACTCCTCGTAACTTGCAATAACGAACAATATTTATCTGTGAAAAGATGAAAAATTTTCAATTTTGACGCATTTACTTCCCCTTGTGCGTTTAGAATGTCTAAAACTATTGATTTTCAACACCTCTTGTTGAAAGTTGAAAATTTTTCGATTTTGACGCATTTACTTCCCAGTGTGCGTTTAAAATGTCTAAAACTATTGATTTTCAACTCCTCGTAACGCGCAACATTTATTATCAAAAAGTTGAAAAAAGTTCAAAACAATTGAATTTATATAGCGTGTACCATTCCGTTTATCTGACACTGCACGGTACTTAAACGATCAAGAATAAGATACAGGTCAAACTAGCAAACCATAACAAAATGTTCATCTTTGTACAGGTTCGTAAACTTTGTGACTGGTATCGCCTTACTCGCGACAGGTAAATTATCCTCATGACCGGTCTCGAGACCGATGACGCATTTAAATTCCATGACATGTCACGAGACCAACCATCGAGGCTTGGAAGTTAACCTGTTTGAGACATGAGACATTTTCAGCAGAGCGTGAATGTACGGGTGGCTTGACATGTCGCGAAAAATGTACACAGGTTCCAACTATGCTCCCAAACCAATACTTTGACAACATTGAACCCACCAATGCATTCCCAATTCAACGTCAACATTTCATAAGGCATTATATACAAAATGCTCACGTTGAGAAAATGGCGTATGAAAAATTACCTCGTACTTTATATTCCCATTTATGATTTAAGGACCGAACAACTCAATGACGTGTCAAATTAACCATTTTTTCCGAATAATATGCCAGATTTATTAAAAAAATGTATTTTGAACGATTTTTGCAGATAAATATTTTGGTCCCTTTTGAAACATCGCACTGGTTTTGTGCCCTCTCCCATAATCCCTTTTCGGCGAGACGTTAGCTTATCTTGCGTGCGGGTGAGCCCTTTTGTTTACAGCAAATGATTATGTGACGTTTAATTTGATCCCTTTCTTGGTGATGCTATGTTTTTGTTCCCTTTTCAAGTATAGTCTTTTTCATTAAGAAAAGCGCCCATAAACAAATTTTTCCGTTTTGTTGTTTGGTGTATATGAACCGTTAATTTTTGAAGGCAAGTGAAAGGGAACATAAGCAAAACAAGTTCTTTTGCTTATGTGCCTTTTCGATAATCCGTTATTTCGCCAACAGTCAGGCTTCAGAATCGGTTTATTTAAGGTATGTATAAAGCTTTGTTAGTGTCCATTTGAAGTAAGTATTAACCGGAATTGTTTACGTTTTGTTTATCGGCCCATTTGAAATGTTCTCGTCGAATTGTGGCATTGGGTGAGGGTTCAACAATCGCTGTGAAATGTATTTTGGTTCCTAACCAAAATCGCTTCATTCGCTTTATGGGTCGTTTCACGCGAAGTGATCAAGGCACGTGTAATCGACCTTCACGGATTTGAACCAAATTGGGAGGAATTGCCCATCTAGGGCCAATATATAAAAACCCAAATTTTTGTGACAATTGAACCACCCTTGATTTTCTTTTGATCATACCTCCGGTTCTATTTACTCTAGAATCCAACCACAAGATGGCTTTTGTAAAAAAATATTCAAGGAGTCTAGAAAAATATTAATTTTTGACGGCAGTGCTGCCAACTATGCGATTTTATCAGTTAAATATTACAAAATTAATTTTTCTCT
The DNA here is from genome assembly GCF_030247195.1 of Topomyia yanbarensis. Classification (NCBI taxonomy): domain Eukaryota; kingdom Metazoa; phylum Arthropoda; class Insecta; order Diptera; family Culicidae; genus Topomyia; species Topomyia yanbarensis. The sequence continues at coordinate 312,087,896 of NC_080671.1, forward strand.
CAATACATATATTTTAATTTTGAAAATTCTAATGCCATCGTGTTCCTCAGACATTTTTACATAAAAAACACTTATAATCTCAACATAATTTGAGCGCATCCTAAGATACACCGTTTTAAGGGGAAAAATCGCAATTTCCCATATAAAATCGCAGGCGCACAACAATAAAAAACCAACTTTAGTATTCTGAGTTCATACATAATTTTACGTGATCGTAGGCGAGAAATGATGGAAAACTACGTTTTTTGCTTCTAGCAGATCAGTGTCGATCTTTATGATCGTTTGAAGATTTTCTCAATTTTGGCCAATAAAAATCGATTTTTATATGAGAAAATGCGAGTTTTTCTCTTCAAAACGTATCTCAGGATGCGTTCATATTATATTGAGATTATAAGTGGTTTTAATGTAAAAATGTCTGAGGAATACGATGGCATTAGAATTTTCAAAATTAAAATATATATATTGAGAGAAAAACTAACTTCTAATATTTAACTAAAAAATCGCATAATTGGCAGCACTGCCGTCAAAAATTAATATTTTGTTCTAGAATTCTTGAAAAATTATCTTCAAAAGCCATCTTGCGGTTTGATTCTAGAGTAAATAAAACCGGAGATATGATCAAACGAAAATCAAGAATTTTGACAATTTATCGAAACGGGGGGTGCTCCCGTGACCCGAGAGGTGCTTCAATTGACACAAAAATTTGGGTTTTTATATTGACCCTAGATGAACAATTTCTCCAAATTTGGTTCAAATCCGTCGACTTCAAGTTTGCTTTTTTTATTACTCCGCGTGGAATGACTTTTTACCAATTATAATGCAAAATTCGCATTAAAATCATGCTTATTTGAATATAAATCATACGATTCGTGTTTTGGGTGTAGCATTCAATTAAAATTCTCAAAAAGTATTCCAGTACTGGAACATGCCTTCGAAAATCAGGATTCAATTTTTCGAGCATCCGAGTACCCGGTGTCAAAATTCGTAGAATTGTTGCTGAAGGCGGCATTTTATAATTGAAATTCCAAAATCTAATCCAAGTACTGAGATAGGCCTGCATACATCCGAAGTCCCAAGAAATAGACGAATTCATCTGGTCTATTTTTTGTGTCTATTAATGGATGAGTTTTTTAATCTAAAGCAACCAAAAGTGTCCATATTCGTTAGAAATTGCCATAGATAACAGTCAGTAAGCTGACCAACTCTGACGAAAAAATCCCTACACCATACTGCAACGAAGCGTAATCGTTCTCCACGCTCAGGCAAACAGTTCGCAAAGTGTACGAATTTTTTCGTGCGAGTTGGTCAGCTTAGTTATGAGCCTTAATATTTGGTAGGGTACTCGGATATGCTGTCAACCTGTTGAAAGTGTGTTCGGTAGAACATGTTAGGGTTCATATACCACGCCGACAGAAAATGCTTGCGTTCGGAACCCCTTGCTCCATCTCCGTGGACAAGCTTGAACAGGCTCTGTTCAACTAACTCCCCTCCCCTACCCATCATTTCGACGTATTTTTTCAAATTTTTATCTGGTAGTTTCACGAAAAAACTTCAAATTTCTGAATGTCCTAAAGACATATATTTCTTTTGTTTCGAATGAAAATAGACTAAACTTAGTTCACAAAATTTTATAGCTTTTTTAGACTTTTGTGAAAATATCTCATTTTTTCATCCTCAAAAAGGCAAGCTAAAATTGCGATTTCAAGAAGCATCGCTCCTAAGACCCAATGCAATAAAAAGCCTCATTTTTGTCGTTTTATCTGTGAGAGAATCGAACACCCGAAAACGCTTGATCATTTCTATTTCAAATTACAAGTTCATTCAAACTAAATAACTGTTACTAGCCGGGTCCCTTGCCTTTTTGAGGGTTAAACAAAATCACGGGCTTTTAAAATTTGTGCTTTAAAAGCCATTTTTTGCATTCAGCATAACGGATATAAAATGGAAATAATTTATGAATTCTTGAGTTGGGTCTTGTACCAAGCTTCTAAATCCAAACAATAATGGGATTTGACGAAATTACAGAGAATTGGATCAAGTGCTCGTTGGAGTAAAAGCAACGCTGGTTTCATCATAAGTGTGCGCTTTAAGCGGTTATGATTGGGGAAAAAATTAAAGAAAATAAATAAGAAAAAAGCAAGCGCGCATGCCAATGATGAAAACTTCTTTCACATTCTAATAAAATAATAAAGGAAAGAAATAGTCGACGAGTCCACATGGACGATTCTCATAACCCCCCTCCCCAATCTGAGCAGAAGCGTGGACTTTTTCGTACCCCTTACCCTTCTCTAAACTGTCCACGTGCTATATCGACGGACCCAGGAGGTTATGACCAGAAAAACAGAGTATAGTAATATCGAATTAAATTAAATAAACATGAATTGAATACTTCTCTATGATTAACCCGGTTCAATTGAGCAAATATCCATTCCATGAAGTCCTTGATAAAATGGAATATTTAATGCAACGTTAGTATCTTAATTAGTCGAGTATTGATCATACCTATCCCGCTATAAGTTGTCAGGGCCGTCGAGAGCCGCGCCGGGCCCCGGGGTTTGAAGTACTGACGGGCCCTATCATAGTCATCTTATTTCAATACCGATTAGAGAAATTATACGGATGCAATTGTTTCAATTAAGCTATTTTTTTATGAAAATTGTTGATTTGACACGATTCAATGCGTTAGCTCAAACATGTAATAGATTTTAAACATATAATAGATGGAAAAAATAAAAATTTATAAAAGAATATTTGTGGCTGGCCATCAGAATGACTTACGTCCGACTTGCCATTGCAATTGGAATCCTTTTTTGCGGCGTTGCTATACAGTCCATATCGCCATCGCTCATGCTCCCTTGACTCACGTTAATGCTACCATCGTTAATGCTGCCCAGAATCAGAGCTTAGAAAAATTGACATCCCTGCGTGAGCTTGTAAGAGAAACAAAATTCAATTCATGCCCGCCGCGATGAATCGAATGTTTGGTTTGTTTCCCTCGTCCTTCGCTTTTTCGGTACAAAGCATTTATGTCCGCATATGTTCGGTTTCAGAAGCAAACTGAACCTTGTTTCTATGCTAGCTCTGAGAGGGATTATCAAGCAAAGTGCACCAGATATAAATTACACAATTCAGCTATGCTCGAAAATATAAAAGAACTTCTGCCTTCAAACTGTCCACATAATAACAAATGAATGCTTTGGTTGGTGAATGAATTTATATTTCCTGTACACTCAACCATTCCATTCTTCATAAAATTTCAGTCAGTTTGGAAGTGAATGAATGAGGGGAGCGTTGAAACTGAATATTGTTTTCAGCAAATTAATCAGAAATAAGTAAGTAAATGTGAAATTTCGCACCACTGATGCTGGCTTGTTTCTTGTTGTTGGTACATGCTGTTGATTTTGAGGTACTAGATGCAGCTATTGCACTTGTCACTATGACCTGAACGAATTTTCTTTACCGGTTTCTGAACATGGTATAATCGGTTTTGGAATCGCTTGTTACATTTGCGCTGACATTCAGAGGGTGACGATGACTGGGATCCTACAGCGAAGTCTGCTGTTAAAAAGACTGAGACACAGAGTTGTGAGAGAAAGAGTTTCAGCTTTTGGTGAAAACTAATGGGTAGAAAAAGTATCCAGTTAAATTCCCATATTTTTCTTCATAAAATGTGTACACTGGAACCTCCATTTACGAACTAAGCCATGGGTAAAAAAGTTTGCTTTACATTCTTACTAAAATTCATTGTTTGAGCAACATTATCGTTAACCCTAACAATATTGGTATTTCCGAAACGGGCTTGACAAGTACATGATGAAAATTAATATTTGGTACCTTTTTGAAATCCAGGATGGACACTTCCGATTGAACAATAATCTCGATAACCCTAACAATTTGGGAATTGGGGTGGGCGTAGCGTAGTTGGTACATCGATTGCCTTGTACGCAGCGCACCTGGGTTTGAGTCCCGACCCCAGCATATAGGGTTAAAAAAATTGGGAATTTTTGAAATGGGCTTGACGAGTAAATGATAGAAATGGTAGCTTGGAGCTATTTCTAACGATTTCTGTATAAACTATGAGGGTATTTTTAGCGGATTTGACGAGTAAATGAGCGATGCCCTTTTGGAGGCCAAGATAGTGTCTTCTGGTTGAGAAAAGTTTTCTATAATCATATCATCCGAATCACAAATCACTATATCTATATCTATTCTATGATTATCTTATTTCGAAAATGTCAATATTTTATGTTATACAGATATCTTAACTGGAATTCGCCATCTTGGTTTTCAATATGGCTTCATACATTGATTTTTGTCATCTACTCGTCAACCCCATTCCGAAAATATCCAACTTTCATTAGTAACAGTTAGCTAAGAATATGAACAGATGGAGATGGCTTTTGGTTACGGTTTTAGCCAATATTATTTTATTTGGTCTATCGTCTACGTTTCGAAGGTCTACGCCTTCATCTTCAGGGCAAAAAACGGTTACAATAATTTTGCCCTGAAGATGAAAGCGTAGACCTTCGAAACGTAGGCGATAGACCAAATAAAATAATATTGGCTAAAACCGTGACCAAAAGCCATCTCCATCTGTTGAAAACAAAGTGGTCGTTCTTCCAGTTAGCTAAGAATATGTTAAATTGTATACAACTTTGTACTGTACTGTGCGTATTCAAACTTTTTTTACGAACGCTTTCAAAAATATTTACGATAAATTAAACAAGAATGGTTCAATTGCACTGTTCAATGAATCTAATAGGGTTACGTTCACGTACTTCAGAAAACCATTGGAACGACTGGAACGTAGTTGATTGTGGTATATTTGCAGTACCAACAGAAACAATAAACTTCAACAATTAAATTAAAATAAATTAAATTCAGTTAAAAATGACCCCCCCTCTCGTCGGGCCTGTAAGTTGTCATCATATATTGCTTAATTTGTGAACGAAAAACTGCACTAAAGCTATGTACTCGTTGAAATTATTCCATTTTGGTGTGATATAGCGCATATGGTCATTTACACTTTGGCCTTATATTTCATTTCCCGTAGGTCTGATATGTGCTACACTTTCAAGGCACGATACATATCAGCTACCTTTCAGCAGTAATTGGCAGGTATTGTTAGTCCTATTAGAACGGTCCGCTGTTAATCAAATCTGCCCAGAGCTGATGGATCCAATAATTCGATTACCATTCGTCATCAGCGGGAATGAACGATAATGGCCAAAAGCACAATAGTCTCGTTGCCAATCAGAGCTGTTTCATCTTCCGACAATTACGTTAGTGAACATAATTGCTCTGGACTACTAATGCAGGAAACATAATCGAAGCTCCTCCCTACTAATTCCCAGACATTTAAACAGTCATCATTCATGACCAAATTGCCTGTTGGCGAAGCATGTCAAAATAATTCACTTACTGAAACCTGCCGAAAATTTTAAGCAAATAGACGCCGAAAGTCGCAGTCTCTGGAAAAGATGGAAATCCGTTCCCGAAAGACATGGTAGAAACCTGCGACTACAAGACAGAGGTACCCAACAGGGACCATAAATCATCGATCTGAGTTCGACGGAAATAAATTCCATTTTTCATAATTTGATATTCCGAACGAATTCATCCGAGGACCGACGGGGTTTTGGAGCGAATCGTGTCTTGTGTTGGTTCTTCATTCCATTTATAACGCCAAAGAAGACGGTCGATTTGTCTGCATCTGCCAGGTTGTATTTATATTATGATAAAGACGTTCCGAGTGCTCAGCTCAGCTGCAGATTCTCGGTGCAGAAGAAGCATTCTTTTTTTTCTTTTTTCATCTCTATTTATGAATATTTTGTTCATTGTGATACAAGTTGCCAAGATGGTATACATCATGATGGTATAGGGTAATGAGCCTATTTCCGTCATGTTTCTATTATCACCCTAACCATTTGAAGCCGTTGGTTAGAGCAGCGTCTGCCATCTTTGTTCAACGCATTGAGTCAAATGGTAGGACAACAATAGGGGCACTCGTTTCGATTTTTCGTTGCACTCAAACACGATAATTTCACCATTTTCAGGGCATCTGGGTTATTATCTTGGTTCTTAACAAAGCTGTTGATGCCAATTTCATCGATTGTAGGCCGAGTATTTAATAAATTAGTGAGGTACCTTCCCTAATAGGGTGAAAATAGATACTGTACTCCATGATTTTATACCTGAAACGAAAATTATCAACCGTTCATTTGCTCACATTGAAGTAGATACGAGATTGAACAATAAAATTCTAAGTTAATCGGCGAAGTTCATTTTGAAAAGCATTGAAATGTGTACAAAAAGTCCAAATTATAAAAACTACAAAATACACCCCAGATTGCCTCTATAGGTTCGTTCTATCCATACTCGGTATGATAATAATCAAACGGTGAACATGCGAGCTAGTTGGTTTTCTCCATGTAAACTTTTTGAAAATCCCATATAAACTTTAGATACGTTGGTCCGGCAGCTAGACTTGTCCGATTCGGGAGCAAGTGTCCTAAAGGGCGAACACGAAATTATTGCGACATATTCAACAGGGCATAACTTTTTTAGCATTGGGTAAAATCAACCAAATTTTGCACACTTTCTCATTGATGTGTATTGTTTACATGCTGTCAAACTCGAAGTCGTGTTTTGCGATTCAACGAAAATGGAGGTGAACCAAGGCGAGTCGAGAGAACAAATTCTTTCCAAACACCTGGAATTTCCTGACCTGTCGCACCGGCAGTTGGGAAAAATGTTGAACATTCACCATTCAACCGTCTCCAGAGTGTTGAAGCGGTTCCAGGAGCGGTTAACGTTGGACCACGGCAAAGGAGCTGGAAGAAAACCGGGACCGGAGAACAAAAAGACGGAGGGAAATGTGAAGCGGATGATTAAAGCAAATCCCAACGTCTCAAGCCGTGATTTGGCTAAAAAAATCGGCAGAATGCAAAGAAGAGAGCTGGACTACATACATACAAGGTACAGAACTTCCCAAACCGCGATGAGCGGCAACAATCGACGGCTAAAACTCGGGCACGGAAGCTCTACGAGAAGATGCTCACAAAATATGGCTGCTGTGTGATGGACGACGAAACGTATATAAAAGCAGATTTTAAGCAAATTCCGGGGTTGGAGTTTTTCACTGGCAAGAGCAAGTTCTATGTGGACGACAAATTTAAGAAGAAGAAAATGTCGAAGTTCGCCTCCAAATATCTCATTTGGCAGGCCATCTGCTCTTGCGGACTGAGGAGTGAGCCTTTCGTGACAAAGGGTAAATGGCGAGATCTACAAATCTGTGCCTCGAGAAGCGGTTTTTGCCGTTCTTGCAGCAGCATGACGAAGCTCCGCTATTTTGGCCAGATTTGGCATCATGCCACTATTCTAAAACTGTCCTGGAGTTGTATGAGGCCAATTCTGTCCATTTTGTTCCAAAGGACATGAATCCGCCAAACTGTCCGGAGCTGCGCCCGGCGGAGCAGTGCTGCCCAAGCAACACTTGCAACATTTAATGGACGCGGTTTGTTACATAACCATAAACTTTTGCTGGTGCGCTTTTAGGTTGCAAAATCAGTTGAATAACGGTTTATGTTCACTTCTTTTCAACGAATTATGTTGCAGAAACTGCTAGGCAACAAACGGTGTTGCTTGGGTGGGCAATGATGAAACGGGAACTTCGGAAGAGCAAGAAGACAGTCAAAGCCGAGAAGGACATGTTAAGAAAATGGAAAAAAACTGAGAAACTGCTACCGGATGACACTGTAAAGACTTTGATGGAGGGCATCAAGCGAAAATGCGTTCAATTTTACATTCAAGGCTCCATCGATTAACTTTTCTTTTGATTTTTGAAGTAAATATATGTAAAAAACTACCCTAAAATTTTGGTTTGATTTTAAACATTACAAGAAAATTGGCATGACATTTTCGGTGTCGCAACATGTCACACAACCAAATAGTTTTCCAGTATGTGTCAAACTCGGCTCTGTTCGTATGTGGGATAATTCGGTCGATTTCTGTGATTGTATTAGTACCGAGTCAGATTAGCCAGCTGATTTCACAATAACAAAATTAAAAATCGATACGGTACTTTGTGTCGGACTGTCGCTTCGGGCTTCAGATGTCTGTATCCAGTCCAGTCTTAGGATCCAAGCTAGTTTAGTGCGGATTTGGACCAGCTCTCCAATTCTAACCAGTTCACGGATCTAACCTATCCTTTTATCCCTCACCAGATCCGGACCTGAATCAGGCCCAGACTAGGTGGTCAGATCCAGACAAGACAAGTGTCTGGATTCCGGACGCTCGGTTCGGATATGATGATTCAAACCGTATGTATTGCTTCCCGTACATGACGAGAAGGACTGTTCATATTTGTGCAAACGCTACCTTGCTGTTGATGTCCGGGTAGAAAACAGACTTCAACTCAACACTGCACGAATCATCGCACAATTATTTTCATCTGTCTCTGTTTTGAAGCTGGCCGAGTGTGAGCCAATCGGCAAACGCCAAAACGTGTCGTGTAATGAAAAAAGAAGCCCATTTTTCTCTACATTGTGTACGCTTTGCATGACACGCAATACAGTTGTAGAAAACCCAAAGCGTAATATTCTTCATGAGTGTGATACAGAGAGACTTTGAATGTGTTGCCATTTAGGGATTTTTTCTTGGAATGGTGCCAAGAAGTATTGAAACTCCAAAAGTTGAAGATTTTTTCGAGGCCTGGAGGGCCGGGTCTTGTATACCAATCGGTGAGTTCCTATTATCGAGAAGGAGTCTTCAACGGACACCGCTGTCTGCTAGCTCGTGGTGTCCGATTGGTTTATAGTGAATAAGCCTACCGACTAAACCTAAACCTCTTGTATCTCGCAATCCTCGTTCATCCGGGGCAATCGCAAGATACTCCATCAGTAGGGATTGTGCTCTCACTCTTGTGCTGCTTGCTGATTGTGTTAATCATTCATGTTTTTACCATTACTGCTTTTTCTTGCTTACTATCCAACCTTCGCGGTATATCTGACCCGCTCAAGTCTGCTGGAAATATCGTCACCTGTTGAGACGCGAACCGATCCGGAGGTGTCGACTATGATGAGTTGGATCTCTTTACAACCAGGGTTTTTTATCCTTCTTGGCTGCACGTTCCTACTTATCTGCTAGAATCTGCTGAGAATTCCTCGGCGGCGGTATTTCTTCTGATACCGCTGCCCATCTTCATGAGCCATTTAGCTATCAGCCACTCCGACGGAGACGATAATCGGCAGTGAAATTTTTCCTGTCAACGATATCCCGATTTTCTCCGACTTCGTGTTTTTCTTCTGTAGCTCCTATTGTTTGCCCGCTGACCAACCTTTACTGTGTAACTGGTCTACTCACAACTATTGCTAATATTGAAACTTGTCGAAACGTGAACCGATCAAGAGAAGCTGACCGACTTGATACACATCCGATTCCAGCCTTCCTCGCAAGGTTACTTCTTTGGTTTCTGCAACGTCTTGTTTTAGAGTGACTAAACTCAAATGATATTTTATGTGTCAAAAGCAGGAAGTTAATAAATTTTCAAAAGTAATTCGAAACCCTCATGGGAGAAGTTTGAACCCCCAAAACTCTCCGCTTGCGCATAGGCTTGGCTGAGATCTAAGTAAACAATTTTTTGCTGAGATCTCAGTAAAAGTGACATTTGATAGCTGAGACTCGGAAAATAGTTCACTGAAAATCAGCAAACAAAACTTCACTTTACTGAGATATCAGTTTCTAAATTTGCTGACCACATAGCTGTTGGGGTTGTTTTTTTTTCTGCCCACAGCAAAATTTTCTCAAAAGATGAATGTTTCTATCCAAAAAAGAAATTACTAAATGCAAAATAAACATTTTCTCGTTATTTTTTTATTTTGAATATCTATAATCTATGACTAAAGGTCGAACGACAAAAGGTCTAAGAGACAAAAGATCAAAAGATAAAAAGTCGAAAGACAAATGGTCGAAAATACAAATGGTCGAAAGGACTAATGATCGAAAGACAAAAGGTCGAAGAGACAAAAAGTCGAAAGACAAATGGGCGAAAATACAAAAGGTCGAAAAGACAAAAGGTCGAAAGACAAAAGGTCGAAAGACAAAAGGTCGGATAAATTTAAAGCCGAAACAAAATTTTTAACCCTCCATTTTGTTTCAGGAACGAAAAATCAAATAACATAGCCATGTTTTGTTTGCGTACAAGCCAAATGACGTTTTCTCTCCATGTCGTTTTCTCGTTGCTATAGCACAGACTTCGGACTTACAGGCGATACGAAGTGCGCCGTTGCAGCAAAACACCAAAACGAACAAAGATGCACCGCCACGTGCGTAAGGCGGCATCGTTAAACGCCGTCAGCCGGATCGGTAGCATTCGTATTTTGTTTCTGGTACGCTGTCCGGAGGTCCGACACTACCAGCAGTTACCGAAATCTAAGCTGGGACCTCAACAACACCCTCGGCGCTGGGGAACGCAAAACAGCCGTCGTCGTTGTCGAGTAGCTTTCATCAAATTTTGGCGAGGCAGCGCGGTACCAGCAGTCGTCGACGATTTAAAGGTGTGAGTGTGCATCGAAAGCAGCAGCATGATATGGTCGGGTCCTTGCGCAGGATGACAAAAGCTCAAGCAGAATATTAAAAATTATAGCGTAGAATAGAGTCTCCACCTGCACATGCCAGGGCCCTAAACCGGCAAAAAAGAAAAAAAGGAGTGTCCTTGTTAGTTTTGTGGAATGAACGTTAAAATTAGATTGCTTGCCCCATAATCCAATGTTTACAGCTACAGTTCAAACAAACTGAATTTGTATTTTTGAAAATAGCTTAGAAAAATAATTTATAATATATTAAGAATTATTTGCTTCCCTGTATATTATAGTAAAACAAAAAAAAAAACTGCTACGCAATATATTATCACAGGTTTGCTTGCGAGGGGCCACCGCTTCCGACGGCGGGTCGACGACCACCTCGTCCAGCGTTCCTTGGCCTCGGTTATGCGGTTACGCCGCATTACGCTGGCTATGCGGTCAACTTCCGTCCGTCCTAGCTTCACCGAGCATATTTTGTGCCTGGCGCATTCGAAAAAAAAATTGGACCATTGAATATTTCAGTACTATTTTCTGTATAATTTTTTGCGACAGGCGATCCAAATTTTATGTGCTGTGCCCCAAATTACAAATCATCACTAAGAAAGGAATATAATTGGCACATCAATCATATATAGAACAGCTCATGTTATAAAGAAGGAAAAACACCAATAAAAATTCAAATTGTTGCATTTTATGATTTAAATTTTTTTATGGTGAAGTTCAAGTTCAATCATCACTGAGAAAGGAATATAATTGGCAGATCATTCATCATATAAAGAACAGCTCATGTAATAAAGAAGGAAAAATATCAATAAAAATTGAAATTGTAATATTTCATAATTTAAACTTTTTTATGGTGAAATTCAAGTTCATGGTAGAATTCATTATTTGTTTAACATTAACATATAAGTTAAAGTAGACTTTTTGTAATTTCAAGAACATAGCTTTATTCAGATTATTTCTTAATTTTATAATTGACAATTGTTCTCTTGGCGCAGGTTTCAAAGTTGAGGAAATACTACCTAAAGAGAGCATAATTATAATTTGGGAACGGGCATAGCGTAGTTGGTGAATCGATTGCATTGTAGGCAACTCACCTGGGTTCGATTACCAACCTCGCACATAGGATTATAGATTTTTCCAAAAGAGATTTCTCTAACCCGAAAAGAAGCGAAAGACCTTAAGGTTAAAGCCTCTATATATCAATCTAATCTATCAAAAAAAGAATAATAATGCGTATGAAGCGGATGATGAATAACAGATAACAGACGGCAGCAAATTAATTGAAGTTATTGCAATTTTGTGCGACATACTAAACCTCTAACACGCAATTTACGCAGCTTCAACAAACTTTATGATTTCTTCACAACGGTTTTTAAATTTTATCAGTTTTATGCGGATCGACAATGTCATACTTCAGTGATAGATTTTAGCAATGTTCTTCCATCTGTAGACTTAGTTTGACATCTACTGAAATAAACTTTCCCGAGGATGAGGAATGATTCAACATGATAAAATCGTACTACTTGAAATTTTTATTGCATTAAGATTTGCAGAGTGCTAGGTTTGCAACAACCGGAAATACATAATGAAATAATAACAATTCTTTGTTGGATGGACACAGAGTTTGAATGGTAAATATGCCTTCTATTGGCCCAACTTGTTCATCTCTTCTTCTTGACACGGTATTGTTTTTCCCCAAACAACGTCATGTAACTACGAAGGTCAGATTACCGAATATTATTTCTGCCAAAATATTTCTAAATGCGATATACATTAGGCGAATGCAGCTACGAGAAACGTATCCAGATGATATTTCTAGCCTTTAAATGTTCTATTATCTTTACATCACTTGTCACACATGTTTTATTTTAGAGACTAGGTTAAAATACGATATGCTGAAACTATTTTCGGTAAAAAATTGCTTCAAAAGAATTGGCTATTGGCTTCAAAGCGTTATAAAAAATCAAAAATCGAACAAAAAATAAAATCCTCCAAAAATTCACTGCCATTCGTTAAATTTTTCGTATTTTGCAATAAAGTTTTGAGAAAATATTGCTCAATGGTGTTATTATTATGTGAAAATTGAATGAATATACTAACACTCTCTGTGTCGTCACCACAAATCTTTGAAAAAATGTGTCTTTTTTACCGATTAATGTTCCAGGGGAACCTGGAACATCATTATGATGTGATGTTATATTATTTCCATCGGATGTAACTCTCAATATATCTGTTTGTTTCTGTTCTTTTACAGGCGCCCCCCCCCCCCCCCAATTAAATAGTGTTCAAGAGCTCAGAGTGCTCTTAAGACTGCCCTGATGAATGATATCCTAGATTATTATATTTTTGATGAGTAGGGTTGCCACCCCTCCGGGTTTGACCCGGACACTCCGGTTTTTGAAGACGATCTCCCGACCACTGCGTTTCACATCAATTTCTCCGGGTCTATCAGATTCAGTTTAACTACCATCTCTTCGACTCAAGTATTCCAAGACATTCTAACGTCAAGGATTATGAAGTCATCGTGGATTCGGCACTAACGTTCAAACCACATACATCATCCATTGTGGATAATGCATCAAGACAGCTTGGGTTCATCTTCCGAATAGCGAAAAACTTTAAGGACGTATACTGTTTAAAATCTCTCTATTGCGCGCTGGTTCGCTCAACACTGGAATATTGTTCTGCTGTTTGGAACCCTTACTACCAGAACGGTGTCGACAGAATCGAGGCCGTCCAATGCCGGTTCATACGCTTTGCACTCCGACATCTTCCTTGGCAAAACAGATTTCAGCTGCCGAGCTACGAAAACCGTTGTCAGTTAATACAGCTCAATACTCTAAGCATCCGGAGAGACTGCTCTCGAGCCCTGTTCGTCTCGGACTTACTCTCTGCCAGGGTGGATTGCCCTACAATCCTCGGACGCCTCGATCTTCAAGCTCGCGTTCGAGCTCTGCTCAATAATTCTCTTCTGCGAGTCCCGTTCAGGAGAACTAACTATGGGCGCCAGAGCGCTGTTACCGGACTCCAGCGTGTGTTTAACAGTATGGCGACGGCGTTTGACTTTAACCTGACAAGGAATTTGATAAAAACTATAAAATAATGCGTATTCTGAAATGTAATTAGTTTAAGTAACCACCATTGGGGCCAAGGGGTCTGTTGGTGACGGTACAACAAATAAACAATAATAATTTTAATTGAATTTATTTCAAACTAGTTCTTCCAGTGCTAATGTTGGTTGCTCCTGCAGTAGTCCTTAACTCTTTTGCCAGGGAGAAAAGCTTTGATTTTTTGTTGGAACCTCCCTAGTGAATTAGTTATTGGAGAGGCGTTTCGAGTTCCTCTCATCAGAATCCGACATTAACTTGGGACCAAATTTGCGCCGGATTGATGCTATCTCGGTATACGAAAACACATTTAGTGTTTCGGAGCAAAAAAGAAGTTCTGGTCAAGCCTATGAGAATTATTGGAACCAGCCCCGAGTGACTGTGATGACGAATAACCGAATTTTTTGGGCCCAGCAAAAATATTCGGAAGACACCGCAGTGTGCTTCCCAGACGTTGCAGTTTTCCTGCCTGCTTCGCTCTACCTTCTCCTGTTAGCTGTGGTAGAAAGCAATGCTTGTTCTGCTTATTCTCTACAGCGAGAGTGACCGGTGTTTTTTAACTTTGGTTTACAAAGGCGAAAAATTTACAGCTATAGCTATTTCTATAAAAGCCTATCCCAACTCAGTAAGAAGCTCCGGGTGCACACAGATTATTTAGAATAGCAATACTTACCCTTCGCAGACCGACAAAACAACTGGTTGAATTTGATTGCAAATGCTTGGCTGAGCTTGACGCTATTTTTCGCTTTTTCACATCTCAGGTCATGAGAAAAAGAAACAAAAAATTTCGAAAAAATTTGAATAATTGGATAACCTATAAAACCTTTTCCTAGCTTATCCCTAAGCCAAACATTCACCATTCTACAAGGTTGATTTTATAGAAAATAATAATATTATCCTGTTTTCCAGTCAGCATTATGCGTTGTATCAAGTGACGAAAATGAAAAAGAATCAAAATCAATATGTGGCTTTCGCCAATCGATGTCAACAGGATGGGAATGATAACAAAGATCGTTAAAAGTTTAACTACTCCCAACGGATATTTTGTCTACCACGTTACCGCTATATAGCTACTCGGTAAACGTGTGCTAAACCCGAATGACCCCTTTGAGATGTTATTGAATTTAACCTCCCCAATTGTCCCCAGGAAAGACCCAAGCACATACGAAGGGGTGGAAGAAAATGAAAGTAATTTGGCACAAAGTAAACAAACGACCATCTTCAACTCGACTGCCTTGGTTGCGTACTTACAACAATCACAACAACTGGGCGATCGGAGAAGGGGTACAGAAAGACAGAAAAATGCAATATTGGATTTTTTCCATTCTATAGTGCACTATATGGCAAGCATGTTGTCGCTAAATTATGCCAATGAGCTAGGATTACTACGCGCAAAAAGATGCACGAGAGACAATAGCCTGTGTAATCGTTTCTGTCCAACAGTGAAATATTTTTTTCGTTGATGGGGTGTGGTCACTTGCTGCCTGAGGTAACTATTTATTGTATACGTTTGATCCAGTAACGCATTAGTTAATAACTCGCAACGAATCGGAACGGAAGCTTATAATAAATGGCTGGCGTACAAAAGGGGTAAACCCACATTTTGCATTTTTCACAGGAAATGGAAAAAAAATCCGCATTTCTAAATTGACATTGTATTTATTGTAAAAATCCATTATTTTATTAGTAGTTCATTGACCCATGTTGTCTAGAAAAAATAGGGCGTCGGCGGTAAAACATGATAATGAGTTATGTTCTACCATAGACCATGCGGTAGACTTGGGTGCAACGCCCAACTCCTACTTAGCAGAAGGCAAAGAATTCTTCACATTTCCTTTCGATCATGTCCATATGAGCCTGCCTAGTCCTAGTTTTCCGTTCTAAGTTTATAACTGATTCGCTCTAGAATACCTATCCGTCTTTCAATTTCATTGCTATCGTTTCTCTTAGTCTCAAATTTGCCGAAAATAACCAACAAAATCGATACCGTAGAAAAAATAAGATCATTACTTGGACTACTTTTCAATTTATGAGCATTTTCGTAATTCGGGGTGCTAACCCTGGGGATACCTAGCGTCCAAAAGGGGCTAACCCACAATTCACACATCCTTTCCTTATCTTTCGTTTTAGAGTTATAGTATCTTTGGCAAAGTTGTTGTGTGGCATCTAGCGCTTTATTTGATTATTTCATATTAGTTCAGAGTTCAGTTGCTAGGGCGGCGCTGTTATCAACTTTTTAATGGAATAAGATAGAAAGATAGTGTCTACGGCAAAGTTGTATGTCAGGTTATTATAAGTATATTTTCCGAAGACACCAACTTTTTAGGTCTTACAGGTTTTGAAATATGGCGCATTTTTGAAAACATTATCTGTAAGAAAATGTTTTAACTAAAGACCTACAACTTTCTCGAAGACATTACATTTCTATTTAGCTTCATTAACAAGTTGATAACAGCGCCGCCCTAGCGACTGACTTCCGTGATTCAACCAAATAAAGCGCTAAGTGCCATACAGCAACTCTTCCGAAGGCACCGTAACTCAATAACGAAATAATTGATTCCACTTTTTCAACTTTCCGGCCACAATGTACCGTTATTCTCTTAATTCGGTGAACTTTCAATGTAGAGACATGACCCCTTTACTGGAATTTTCAAAAAAGTATGCTCATTGATATACATTGGTGCAAGAAATATATATTAGTTAGAAAATAGCCATACACAGCAAGTGTATGAGCGGTCCTTACCTTCAGGAACTACTGTGTGGGCCGAAACGATAACGTACAATGCAATCCAACTAAAAACAGTATTGTGAGCTACAACTTAAAATTTACTGATTGCGAATCGATTGTCTACTTTTTCTTAAAACCTCGGAAAACGAACGAGAAAACTTGAATTTCCATAAGACTCAATGTGGGGTTAGTCACTTTTGGACGCTAGCTAGTACTGGGGTTACCTCCATGGTCAACTTTGACTGCTAATAGCAAAAAATCTAAAAATTATTTTCAAAATTCTTAAATGGCAGTACACGTAGATTACTTAGAAAGACTATAAAAAAAGCTAAAATGTCGATTTCGGAAAAAAAATGTGGGTTAGCCCCTTTAGGACGCCAGCCATTCAAATGTGATTGCAGGTACAGTGTTAGTGATGAAAATGGGTTGTTTTTCAACTACCATTAAGGCAAGTATGTGCAACCATTTTTTAAAATTTTATTTTGTATTTGATCAGAATAATGAGCTTATTTTCGCCATGTTTCTATTATCACTCTACAAATTTGAAGCCGTTGGGTGGAGTAGCATCTGCCATCTTTTTTCGACACATAGAATCAAATGGTAGGGCGACAATAGGTGCACTTGATTCGAGTTTTCGTTGTGTTCAAACATGAGGATTTCACAGTTTTCAGGGCATTTGTGTTATTATCATGGCTCTTAATAACGAAGCAAATCTGTATGCATTCCGTCGATCGTAGACCGAGTAATTAATGATTTAGTAAGGGACCTTCCCTAATATGGTGAAAATAGGATTCTACTTTATATTGTTTAGTTAGCATTACGTTTCTAATTCAATATATTGGGTGACTTGTCACTCCAATTGTTTACATGATTCGGTTAATTTTTATTAAGTGGTGGGGGAGAGATGAGAGTATCAGCATAAAAAAATTGATTCTTTGTAATTTTTTTTAGAAAGATGGCTGAAGCGAATTGATCGAAAATTTTGTACATTATACTACATCATTTTATTAACATTCTGTAATTTTTTCATGCAAAAATATTGACAAGCTACTCGGTGACGAAGCTTTTGTAGAATGTCTCAGGAAAAACACGATTTGCGGTGTAAACTGCCATTCAAAAACTACTTGAGCGATTTATTTCAAACTTTGCATACACATTCTATGTTAAAATACTTAACCCTTACGTTGAGTTTTTGAGGTAATTTTTCAATAAGGGGTTTTTACTAATCCAAAGGCGGAAACGCTATGTTTCAAGAAAAAATCCGCCATTTTATGAGTAGAAAGCCACCTTAATTGAAAAATCATCCCGAAAACTCAACGTAGTGGTTACACACTTAATTTTTTCTGCCCAATCCCAGCTTTTTTCGCATCTTTTACCGAAATCTGAACAGCTGAGATCTCAGTAAATTATATTTCACCGAAAATCAGCAAACAAATCTGATTTAACTGAAATATCAGTTTCTAAATTTGCTGACCACACGGCTGTTGGGAAATTACCGAACCGAATTAAGTGTGATAGGTATTTTTTACATAGAATGTGTATGCAAAGTTTGAAATAAATCGGTCAAGTAGTTTTTGAATGGTATGTCGTCACTGTTGTGTTATGTTATGACAAACGCCACTTTGGGGTAAACTGAGTTAGATATGCCGCATCACTTTTCTAAAAAATCTCTACAAAGTGGCGTTTTCAGAATTTTGACATTCTACTTGGTTACTGAGATATAGCGAGAAACGTATTGAGAAATTTTTAATTTTTTGCTTCAAATGACTGTGTCTGGTAATTGGCTCAAGTTATCTTGATGCATAAGATGTTTTTATGTGTAAAACTATCTGAGAAACACAATGCCATAATCATTTTCAAAACATGCAATTCTGAGAAAAATGCAGTTTAAATTTTAAACTGGGAATATAGTATATTTGGAAGCACTGTAGCCAAAAGCAGGGATGCCAACGGTACCGATAAACTACATTTTTTCGGTATATTTACATTTGCACAAGCCGTACAGCCCGCTACAGCGACGCATCACTACAGCTCTTGCCAGAACGGTAGCCAAACCGAGTACATTTTCCCGTACAGCAGTAGAATACATTTTTGTTTTGCTGCTGTACTCCGACTGCTCGGTGAGAGTGTGGCGTAGTAAAGTTTGTTCTCTCGCTTTGCACACTTTTCTCTGCATAGTCAAAGGGAGAGGCCAGCACACGAAAGCATTGATGCCGACCGTGGCGTAAATGAGCCGCATTCATTGTCGTCATTTTTTAATAAAAATATTAAAAAGATTGAAAATATTAAAAAATATAAAATAAGGAAAGAGAAGCTGTACCGCTCGCGTCTGGTGGCTGTACTGGGGACAGTATTTTTTTGTCATGTTACTGCTTTGCACACAGGCAGCCGTACAGCGCTGGGCATCCTGCACTAGCAAATGACAGGAGCATCGAGAGAGAAATGAAAATGTAGGCAGAAAAATTACAGCCGCAGAAAAGGTAGGCATTTTGCATCCTTGGCCAAAAGTAACTATTTTTTTCAGATTCACTGACTTATTTCTTTCAAAATGCATATCACCGATTGCTTATAGACCAAATGAAGCCAAAGATATGAATAAAAGTTAATAATTGATGATATTTTCTATGGAAAATTTTCCATGCGCAAATATGACACGCCATACTAATCATCAATACACACCTGTGACACGTGTGAGTGCGACTTTTGTTTACATTTATAGTAAAAACTCGCAACATAGTTAACCGATCTCCGCAATATTTGAGAGATTAATACAGAATAGATAGAAGCATCAATTGTCTTCTCTGGATTGTTTTTACCATTTATAAGTTTTAAGATATTCAATTCCAAACTTTAAAAATCGATTTTCTCGAAATGTGCTAAATGGCGCTTGTCATAAGATAGGACAACAGCGACGAGCAGAGCCGTAGCAATCGTGTTATGCGTGAGGGGCAAATTTTTTTTTATTAAACTGGACGCATATTTAGAGCATGGAACTGGAAAAATTATTTTTAATATTTAGAGCCACAGTACTCAAGACGATACTGACTCCTGCGATAGAACAAAAAGGATTACGTCGTCAACAAACTCTAAGCTTGCTCATATGACCTTTTCCATGCTGCAGCTGTTCTAAACTTTCTTCCTTCATCGTCTCGCTCGTTACAAGACAAAAACAAAAAATTGATTCACTCTTTGTCGTTAAGAAAAAGGAAAAAAAAGAATCGCTGCCAGAAGATCCACCCCTTGGTCGGCAGCTAAAACGTGATTTGGTTTTTAATGTGGATGAAGCGGTTGCGCAATGTCGCGACACGGATCCAATGTCGCGCCCCAGGATCGCGAAGCAGTAGTATTCTTTTAAGTTGCCCTGTGAACTTTAGGTCATGAATGGTAAAGTGCTCCCAATTCACCTGGAATTTGTGCAGAAACCTGAAGTATTCTGTGCTGCAGTAGCAACATTAAGATGTTTACGATACCGACTTACACCTAGAGATACCCCGTCTCATCACCGGGAAAAGCAAATACCTCCAAGGTAGCGGAGATTGGAGAGTCGGATCTCGAACAAATCTGCCGCTATCATTGCACCACCTACTGAGCTTCGCATGCTGGGAGCTCTCCAGCTGACGAAAAAACACGACACACTAATACAGTAACGGAGTGTCTTATCAAAATGGCTAAGGCGTTACACTTCTATAACTAAATCAGCCACAAGAAGTCCAATTTCAGCGAAGGTCTACCGGATATTAGAGATGTTACAGCTTTTGAACTAGTATTTGGGAGGTACCCTTACAATATCGCGAAGGACAACAGTGGCTTAGACGTGAGGAGAAATGAGCAGGCGAAGAAATCGACGAGATGTCTGCTGTCTCCGTCGAAACCAATGATGTACGCGAGGGTTCGCTGTATCTTAGAAATTAGGTGTTACGGGAACCCAGTTTATCGCCGGATTTCATTACCCGTGATACCAAAATTCTCATCCCCAAGGACAAACCAATTACCAGTCTAACAAGTCTGCACAAGATCATGAGTACCTTCATCACTACATACGCAAGGGCTCACTATGCGAAGAATAGCATCCTGACAGAGGAGCAGAAGGGATGTAAGAAAAACACACAAGACTGAAAAGATCAAGCCATCCTGGATGCAGTCATTGTTGGAGAAGTAGTGTGTAACCAACGGAACCTTAGTATGGCCTATATCGATTACAAGAAGACATACAACTCCATACTGCACTCGCTCTTCATCAAGGTATTAAAGATGTATAAAGTTGATCCTGAAGTCTAAGGTTCCTATGGCAGGTGATGGAGAGAGGAACGACAAAACTGCTCAGCTCAGAAGTGGAAAAGACGGGTTGCAGTCTAGAATGCTTCGCATCTTGAGGGGGACCTTCCAAGACGATTCTTTTATCCCGCTCAGTAGGACACCTCAATGACTATCACTGCATGACTATTAGATAAGGTATAGAGAAATCTCACCGTAAGAAACGTCCCATACTTTCTACGTGGACTATATCAAGATCTATGCTGACTCGACAGAACGACTGGGTGTAGTCATCCAATTAGCCGAAAGAATTAGTTGCGACATCAGCAGGGCGTTTGGCTTAGAGGGCGATTGATCGAGACTGGAGACTGCAAGATCGACGAAGGTGAGATGATTCGGGACACGATTCGCGGCGAATCATGTCGGATTCCTGCAGCTCCCCGGGATTCGCCACACTGACATCAAGCTTAAGCGTAACGTTCTTGAGCCAAGTGAACTGTATCTTGAAGTCTTTCTTGAGCGCGGGGAATAAAGTCAGAGAAATCAATACGTTGGCTATCCCCGTGTTAACCTACAGTTTCGGCGTCATCAAATAGAGTTGGTCAGTTCAGCTCTGGAAAATCTCGAAAGAAAATTGAGGAAGGCGTTTAGAACCAGTGAGAATGCGCCATCCTCAGTAGGCGCTGGAAAGATTCACATTGCCACGGGATGAAGGAGGACAAGAAATAGTCGACATCTAGTCGATATGTGTAACGCCAGTGCTACGGCTGCGAGAATACTTTGTGGAAAATACCAGCCGATATAGAGTATATCAAGCAGTTTGTGCTGCGGACCGCAACAATAGCACAAGCGAATTACAATCTTAAATACAATTTGCAGACTACGGAGGAGAAGATTGCAGAGTGGAAGTAGATAGCTGAGCACGGTGCCCATCCACACCAGTTGGAGTAGCCGTACATCGACAAGACTGCATCTAATTTTTGAACAACTTGTGTTCTCATGCGGCCCTTCGTTATGCAATTTGCGATATTATGACAGATCGTCTAGACGCAGTGTTTCTTGAAGCGCGGCCATTTACGGCGATGAAATTTCGGGTCGATACTAATTAACACAAATAAATCTCCTGCTTTTTATTTGATTAATCTTTGATTTCGTTCGGCGCAAAACGCGTGAGGGCAAAGCCCCCTCTTGCCTTTTAGGTTGCTACGGCTCTGGCGACGAGGTAACACCACAAATCATGTTTTTCCAAAGACGTTCTACAAAAAGCTTCGTCACGGAGTCGCTTGTAGATATTTGTGAATGAAAAAATAACAGAATGTTATTGAAATGATGAAGTATAATGTACAAAAGTCAATTCGCTTCACCCATCTCTCTAAAAATGGCAATAATAATAAAAAAGGCAAAAATAAATTTACGCTCAAACCCTTCCTCATGATTTTTGTAGTGTAGGAAGTTTTGAGCCTACTTGTCATGTGCATAAGGAGCTAAACAAATCTTATAAACTAACTTATAAACTATAAAGAGAGGTAATCATTGAAATTGGTGATTGCATTGAATTTTGTCGGAAATTGCTTATAACACTGTTCTGTCTGTATCGATTTTGTTGGCTATTTTCGGCAAATTTGAGACTAAGAGAGACAAAAGCAATGAAATTGAAAGACGGATAGGTATTCTAGAGCGAATCAGTTATAAACTTAGAACGGAAAACTACACTCAAAAAAAAGTAAACGTTATGCCTATTGATTTTACACATAGATTTTTGCAATTAACGGAGGCATATAGACACTATTTGCTGGCACATAAACCTAATGTGTGTATTCACAAGAAATATTAATCTTACATTCACATTTCATAACTATTAGGCACATAAAACCCCATTCTATAATAATATGCACATATAACTTATGTGTGTGTATACATAGTTTATACAGTTGACACATAGAAGGTATGTGTGCGCGTGATAACAATACACTGAAAGCCATTCGATGAAGAAAATAACAAAACAAATTTTTGTTTTCCTAATTAGTTGATTTCAACAGAAAAATGAATAACGTAACTAAATTTTCTCTTAATTTTGAGAGATTCTCAAATAATAGTTATTGAAAATTATTATTGATTTTGATTCAAGACGCACATCATACGAAATGACAGCAAGTAGCTAAGATGCACACCTTACTGAAATACATCAAGGTAGCGACAGCAACTATGTTCATACACGCTGGGCATAACGGTTAAGCACGTAGGTAGTTGTCTCAGCTTGGAAAGCTTGTTTTATCCTGGACGCAACTACCTGAACCAGTACACAAAAAAAAACAGAAATTCAACTGACCTCATTTTGGTTTTACCTAGTTTTTCTTTAAAAACATTTCAATAAAGGGATGATTTTTATTGACATTTTTTTCAATACATGTGCACTGAAAATTGAAAGTATTGTCGAAAATTGTCAAAATCATTCTATTTCGGATTTAGTCGATTATATAGTAACATTTCAATTATTAACCAATGTAATATGTAATATGATAATTATTTTTCATCGTTTGAGATTCCAAACTAAATGTGGAATAAGTATGAAGTTTTTTTTGTAGTGCTGGATAATGTTTGTGACTAAATAGAAAAAAAATATACCTTTATTCTAAAATTCAAATCAATCAATTTCCAACAATCATTAAATACCTTTGGCTATTTCGTCTCATTTAAGATTGCAGTTTATAAAAAGATAACATTATGAGAAACATAACTCTGTATTATATTTACGTGTGAATTACTGACATACGGAATTTTTCAACAATTTAATTCCATACCTTTCATCCGTCGGTCGGTGAAACAAAACGTTTGAAATATCCTATGTTGTATTTTACGATGAAGCAGTTTAATTCAACAATAAGATTAGTTGAATTCTAGTCGTTTGTGTCTTGGCTGAAAAGGTAGTGTAACGGCATATGCAATTGTGTCTGGACTAAAACAAGCGTTAGAAGCTGAGACAAGCGTTTCAAGCTTTAGCTCATGTAGCTTTTCAAGTTTTGTGCTTTAGCTTTTTAAGTTTTGTGCTAGGATGAAACGTTCGTGTCCAGACTGAAACTGACAGCATCAAACCAACAACGTTGGATTATTGTTTTCAACAAAAATTTAGTTCGCCCAAATATTAACTAGACGAAACCAAAAACTCAACTAATTTTTTAGTTGAAATTGTGATGAATCGGTTTTCCGTGTAGCATTTCTTCTTCATATGAATTTTAAGCGGTTTGAAGCAAATAGAATTAACGTTTGGATTTCTTTCAGTGTAGGACCAGGCAGGCTCATATGGACATGATCGAAAGGAAATGTGAAGAATTCTTTGCCTTCTGCTAAGTAGGAGTTGGGCGTTGCACCCAAGTCTACCGCATGGTCTATGGTAGAACATAACTCATCATCTTATTTTACCGCCGACGCCGGCAATTAAAAAAAAAACATAGTAACAATACTGTTCTGTGTTAATTTCTAATGTAACTATTTCTGCGAGTCTGTGCAACTCGTTTGTGCTGATTCAGGGAAAACGCTTCAAAGTCGTTTCCAGTATTTGTTTTTTTCTGACTGTCGTTTTCCTCACAGACATACAGACACGTTAATCTCTAGATACCACAGTCTGTTTAATTGTCAATTGCAACTTGACAGGAGATCTTGATATACAGTTGTTTTTTAGTTGGGGCACGACTCAATTACCAAATTAAGGAACACCCCACTTAACGAATTTGCGCTGTAAAACGACTTTGACTTTGTTGAACTCGCGCTTTTGATGGTCGCATCAAGTAGATGAATTTTCCTTATTTCTCCTTATGAATACACCCAAAACGCGAACCGCATGAATTACATGCGAATAAGCATGATTCTAATGAGAATTTTGCATTGTAACTGGTATAATGCATATAAAGCGATATTGGTCCGGGACAAAAATGCATTAAGGCGATTACACCATAGAAACTTACACAAACCCACAGTTGAGAATGTATTAGTGAATTTAACGATATCGGCGCATTAATATTAAAATGACTCCGCACTAATACACATGTAAAGGACATCTCCACTCGGATACATGTGTGCTCTGAAAATACTAATACACGCTCAAGGACCAGTTTCCATTTCGCCTTTCTACTGATCACTTGCTGCATATTGGAGAGAACAGTTTATAGCGTCATCAAATTGGTGGGGTGTGGGTGATGATTTTGTTTTGATAATATGTTGAGCTTTCGGCGTTCTCTAAACCCTAAATTTACCAGCGATATGCGAGTTCTAGCCACTAGATAGGTTCATAAATAATGATTAATGATTATTTAAGCGCACTATACGCAGGAGAAAGTTACCTATATGGGAACATTGGGTTAACAAGTTAATTCAACATTTGTCGGATAGAAGCCGTCCGCCAATCATTTCTGGCATTCCTCATATCAACAGTACTTTCAGGTGATATCATATCAGTATTTTGCAGTAAAAGTATCTAAATTTAAAGTATCATAAACTATTCGATGTCTAACGACAAAACGACACATAGGGCTGCGCTGCAGTCAAAATGATCTTGTTTGTTAATGGAGCTGTCAAAATACAGGGCAAAAACTTTTTTCGTTCATTAATTTGTGTTTTTTTGTTTCGCAAGTTGCATTTTCGACCGATATTTTTACGAAAAAGGGTTAGAAAACAGGTGTTCTATCGAATGACGCCCATCCCGAATAATACTAACCTGTTAAGTGGATCTAAATTGAAGTTATAAATTTCAAAATGAGTCCTCCGATTAAATGTGTTGTTCCATCATGTCGCAATTTCAGTGGCATTCCTGGTTTAACGTTTTTCCCGGTTCCATCGACGAGTCATAAAGTGTATCAAAAATGGATCAAATTCATGCACCTTTCTGGTGACCGTACGGAAAAGATTTGCGAGGAACACTTTACTACACGGAAAACCGATTCATCACAATTTCAACTAAAAAATTAGTTGAGTTTTTGGTTTCGTCTAGTTAATATTTGGGCGAACTAAATTTTTGTTGAAAACAATAATCCAACGTTGTTGGTTTGATGCTGTCAGTTTCAGTCTGGACACGAACGTTTCATCCTAGCACAAAACTTAAAAAGCTAAAGCACAAAACTTGAAAAGCTACATGAGCTAAAGCTTGAAACGCTTGTCTCAGCTTCTAACGCTTGTTTTAGTCCAGACACAATTGCATATGCCGTTACACTACCTTTTCAGCCAAGACACAAACGACTAGAATTCAACTAATCTTATTGTTGAATTAAACTGCTTCATCGTAAAATACAACATAGGATATTTCAAACGTTTTGTTTCACCGACCGACGGATGAAAGGTATGGAATTAAATTGTTGAAAAATTCCGTATGTCAGTAATTCACACGTAAATATAATACAGAGTTATGTTTCTCATAATGTTATCTTTTTATAAACTGCAATCTTAAATGAGACGAAATAGCCAAAGGTATTTAATGATTGTTGGAAATTGATTGATTTGAATTTTAGAATAAAGGTATATTTTTTTTCTATTTAGTCACAAACATTATCCAGCACTACAAAAAAAAACTTCATACTTATTCCACATTTAGTTTGGAATCTCAAACGATGAAAAATAATTATCATATTACATATTACATTGGTTAATAATTGAAATGTTACTATATAATCGACTAAATCCGAAATAGAATGATTTTGACAATTTTCGACAATACTTTCAATTTTCAGTGCACATGTATTGAAAAAAATGTCAATAAAAATCATCCCTTTATTGAAATGTTTTTAAAGAAAAACTAGGTAAAACCAAAATGAGGTCAGTTGAATTTCTGTTTTTTTTTGTGTACTGGTTCAGGTAGTTGCGTCCAGGATAAAACAAGCTTTCCAAGCTGAGACAACTACCTACGTGCTTAACCGTTATGCCCAGCGTGTATGAACATAGTTGCTGTCGCTACCTTGATGTATTTCAGTAAGGTGTGCATCTTAGCTACTTGCTGTCATTTCGTATGATGTGCGTCTTGAATCAAAATCAATAATAATTTTCAATAACTATTATTTGAGAATCTCTCAAAATTAAGAGAAAATTTAGTTACGTTATTCATTTTTCTGTTGAAATCAACTAATTAGGAAAACAAAAATTTGTTTTGTTATTTTCTTCATCGAATGGCTTTCAGTGTACTGATGATTTCATTACGAGTAAGTTCGAGTTCAAGAGTTTCTGTTTAAATTTAAAACCAACTTTTTTCAGATGACAGAATAAAACTGAAGGATAATGCACTTCCGAAATACGAAATTCAGAAACAAAATAACAACGAGACCCATTCTAGAAGAACATATAGCTTTTGTTGTGTATATGGGTGCTCAGCTAGAAAAAGGAATAGGTTTGAATCATTTCCTTCAAAACCAGCTTTGCGACAGAAATGGAAAAATATGTTGCAACTTGGAGAAAATACAAAAACAAAAAATCTAAAAGTTTGTCATAGGCATTTCGACAGAACAGATTTTCGTAAAGGTTAATATTCAATTGATTATTGCGCATTTCACACCACACCACACAAGTTTGCTCCCTTCTTAGAAGTATGATAAGAGTTAACATTTACGTCAAATTGTCCAAGAACCTTCGGTGCACTTAAATTTGATAAACGAATGATAACTATTGCATACTCCAAAGCAATTCGACGCGCGTCTTTTATCATACTACGAAGATTGGAGACTTGTGCGAAAGTCCAATTTGGTGTGTAATGTGCAATACTTACCACTTGATTATTTTGATTTAGTGATATCGAAATACCTTAAACCAAGTGCAATTCCGTCTAAAAAATTGACTCGACTTGCTAGAGTGCCAAGGCGCCGTCTACCAATAGCAGATCGTCCATCACATCTTCGGGACCATACCTACACCAAATTCGTTTCATTGCCCAAAAATAGCCGGATTTGTTTCGTTCCCGGTTGCCATTCACGAGCTGGAGGAGGAATCACACTGCATAGCTTCCCACCGAAAACTGACCATCGTCGTTTTAGAACTTGGATACGAGTTTTGAAATGCAAAAAAGTACCTACAATAAATTCAGTGGTGTGCTGTCTGCATTTTACGAAACAGGCATATGCAATAGGTAGATTTGATGTCTTGTTTACAAACGAATAAAAAGTTCATTATAATTGTTTACATATTCTAGGTGGAAAACACTTAAAAAAAGATGCGGTTCCCTACCTAGAAATACCAGGAACAAAGGCAGAGTATATCCGACTTTCCTCCAGCGGTAGCTCAGGTTATAAAATTGGCAGTGGCTGTTCGGAAACTCCAACACACAATGAGACGATAATAATTTCTGAAGAAAAAGAGGCACACATATGTGACGATAATAACGATAACGATGAATGTATCAAAACCATCTCATCTATCAAGGCCGACTGTGTACATCCTTCCACCTACGACGTACAATATGAAGCTGTTCATGAACACATCGATGAAAGCTTCAATGAGCTACAACTCAAACCAGTCAGTACAAGAAATCCGTCGCAGGGACCAGAAGGACGAAGCAAACGATCTACCGAAGTAATTCTTTCAGATTTGTTAGTTTCTGATAATGAGCTGAACGTATGGACCGGAATACCAACATTGGATTTACTAACAGAGATAAGTCTCGCTTGTAGCAAACTGGAAGCAGTTATTTATCGAAATCAATTCCGAATGCATATTTCTGATCGTGTTATTTTGGTCTTCGCCAGATTGAAACAGAATATATCATTCGAAGCACTAGGCATATTATTCCGTATAACAGGAGTAACCGTTTCAAAATACTTCTCACATACAATACAAGTTTTGGCACGAATACTTAACCGATTTATATATTTGCCATCCAAAGAGGAAATTAGGAAAAATATTCCATTGTGTTTCAGAGAAAACTTTCCGAATGTATCTATAATTCTGGACTGCACGGAGGTTCCTGTTGCCGCTCTGAAATGTTTGAATTGCCGCATATCATGCTACTCCAATTATAAAAGTCGGCGCACAGTCAAATTTTTAATTGGAGTAACTCCAGCTGGTCTAATTTCATTTACCAGTGCTGCGTATTCCGGCAAAGCTTCTGACAAGTTCATATTCAACAACGAGCATTTAATAGACCGTTTACAAGCTCATATTGATGAAATAATGGTCGACAAAGGCGTAACCATTGAAAACGAGTGTTTATCCAAATGTATCAAATTACATATTCCACCATTTATGCGCGGAGAGCGCCTTACTCCAACTGAAGCCAGTCGAAACGAGTCTATCGCCCGATCCCGTATACACGTAGAACGAGTGATACAAAGAATTAAAATTTTTGAAATTTTGAATGGAACTATTCACTCGTGTATTCTTGGTCATATCGATGATATTATGACGTGCATTTGCGGTTTAGTGAACTTGAGTCAACCGGTTTTAAATGATGATAAATTTTAGACAAAAATGGGGAAAACATGACTGCAGATGAATTGGGTAAAATGGAACGATTATTCAGTGAAGCGCTTCAATGAAATAAACTGTATTTCAAGCCTTTAGTTTACTATTTGAATTAAATATATTTCAAAGTTTACAGATGTTGTTTAAACAGATGATTCGTTAGACACTTTTCTCAGTACCAATAATTTCTTAAGCATTTTTTCAAAGAAGAGATATTTCAAATCGTTTACCACAGCCTGAACGAAATGGGTATCAAAAGGCACTTCAATAACTATGAAGTCATCGTCTTTCATTGAATATATTATGAAATCACACGTGTCACAATTCAAAATCCACATGTTAATCTGCACCTGACAGTAATATGAATGGTGACTGTGAAGTTTCAAATCTCCAGCTATTGGGCAACGTTTTACATATCTCTTGACACTTGGACTACATAAGATCTCGTCCAGAGACGAATTAGCATCGCCAGGACATTTAATTTCCAGAACGATATGCATAAGTGGGTCTAATCCATCAGGAGAACCACCGATCCAACTCTCATATGGATGAATTACTAAACCACATTGTTTCATCATTGGATTTCGCTTAATTTTGTAGCAATTAAATGCCAACGGTTCTGCCTCTTTGCCATGTTTTACTGCTTTTACATTTAGTGTCCTCAAGTCACAGTACTGAGTGATTTTGTTGTCCCAATCTGGGTTCTTGTTTTTGATGTAAGTGTAAAGCTTATAACAACTACTTGCGGTAATACGTATGGATCGATGAATCTTCCAATTGTTCGTGTTCTGATTCTTAGTTTCCATTGCAATTGTTACAGATTGTTCGATTCCGGTTTTTATGTAATTATCAAAATAATCGTACTCCGCTTTAGTATCAGAATCACAAGATACAATGTTAATTTTGTTTCGTTCGTCAGTTAGGCACATTTTAAGCTCATCTGCCGAACAGAATGGGTCGATTTGTGTTGTTCTTGCTGCCTGCAAGGCACGATTCGGGTATACCTTTAAGTTGTTCAAAAATCGTCCATTCCGGTGTTTAGAGATTGCGGATTCCTTAGATACTGCGGAAAATACAAAGTTCAGAGAAATATAACATCATATTTAGATATTTAATTACCCGATAATATTCGGCCAAAGGATTCAGACAATATGTGTTCCTCGAGTTCGTTCTCAACATATTTCAATTTCTGTGGTATTTTAACACAGCATAAATCATTGATCCGTTTTGCTGTCCAGGGAGCTGTTTTTTGACTCTTGGTGATACCCCAAGCTTGCGTTACGTCAGTGCAAGACATATAGTCAAGTTTTCTATACCTAAAAAATGTGGATCGTGGGTGTTTTAATTGATCCTAAAGTTGAGGATTGTGAGCTATGTAACTTAGTCACATTTGGTTCAATCAACTGAATGTATTTAATAGAAATAGCTCATGTTGATCACAAACCTTTCGAGGTGGAGGAGACAAGCTATTATATGCTTGCACTTTGCAGTACCAGCTTTGCAGGAACATTTCAAGATCCACTTTTCGATATCAGAACAGATTTTTAATTCCACTGTGTGAGGCGTGAGTCCTGGATGAGAGCTTTGATTGACATAAGCTATGACGTCAATGTAAGCTTCTTCGTATTTCCGGTAACCGATACAAACTACATGGCTTGCGGCAAATACAGCGTGACCTTCCCTTATTGGCCTTACTGACTCACCGACATAATCCAGTATATCAACAATAGATATTTCGACCTCAAGTTCCGTTGCTGAAAACAATATTAGAAAGAAATGTCCAATTTTAATAAATATTTGCCATATTTCTTACCCATTTCGACAATCTACATAACAAAAAGTCACTTTTATACTGCGTAAACAAGGATTTTATTCTCGATTTGTATGATACTCCTTGGACAAATGTTGTAAAGACATCATTTTCTTGGTTCATTTAATGAAACATAGGCGGCGCAGGGCTATAAAAAGTTTTGCGTTAGACAGCCTATAAGGGCAGTGATGACATGGTTTTGCACTTTTGAGTAGCAGTGGCACTGGCAGTTAATTTCAGTTTATATTATTTCGCTAACATGCGAATCTGGCGCACATCATCGCCCTGGGCAACGATCATCGCAAATCAATCTGAGCACAAATCATTTTCTTCCACTCTTCTCTGAAGCACAGAATGAGAGAGCGATGATTTTACTGCAAAAACCATTCGCTATGGGAAAATAACAACGCGTATATCACACACTCTCGTGAACGTAAACTGTTCCCGTGTTTAGTGTGGTTGGAATTGAGTTGTTCGCAGACAAAAAAGCGTAACTGTGTATGAAGACAGAAGTTCTTACAAACACCACAGAGATATTCATGTATAGAATACACTACCTTTTTGGCAGACTCAGCAAGCAAAACCAACTAATACTTTTACATGCGGGCAGATAATATGGTAGCGTGTATTCTCAATCAATTTATTTCATCATGAATCAAGTGGTGTTGGTATAATGCAGTAGCTATGCTTGGTCTACAATGCGAAGAAAGCATGATTCTAATTCGGAATGTGCACGAAAGGATGTAATGCCTTTTTTGCATTGGGAAATTGTTTTGGGTGTACCTATATTAACCTCCTGTAATTATTTTTACAGAGGTAAAATAAATCCTGTTATGGAATAAGTCGATCATTTGTGTTTCTAGTTCATAGAGATCAACGTAGGTTACTTTATGTTTCCTGGCAAGCCATCAATATGATTACATTTTTGCCCCAAACCGAGTTCTCAGATAACTTTTCTAACGATCTACCGTAGAGCATAGATATGCGATGTGGATTGGCAGGAAACGAGAGTAATAACGACGATTTAAAATTTAATGCAAGCATAACAATAAAAATCGAATTAAATCAGTGTATGCCCTACCCGGAGGCCATCAACCAACGTGCACATGTACAAGCTAGTTATTGGTCGAGTTGATTGAATTAGTTACGATTCATATTGGAACGGGATTTTCATTCAATTTGCCATTGAAATTTTTCGGCCAGTTTGTCGACCCGCGAACGTCGAATGCGGGTCTCATAGAAACTATCAAAACGAAATTAAATGTGACATTGATGATAAATTCTTCGGTTTGATTCGTTTTAAAATAACTATAATTGCCTGTCTGCGAGCAATTGTCAATAAGAATAGTAGACTGCAGACTTGGCTAATCCAATTTACTATGGATGTTGCACTAACGACGTGTGTTTGAACATTAAACATTTGATTCGGGATGTGTTTGCATGATAAATTGCATCTATAATATAAACACAAATGAAATTCAAGTGTGCATGATTTTTCGTTTATAGTTGATAGTGGCTTTTGCAGAGTGGTTATAATGGCAAAGAAAAGTACACAATCAAAGCGCTGCGGAAGTGATCTGAAGCAAACTTTTATGGAAATTATCCAGCTTTTTACGTGCCATAATGGCGGCTCATATAGTTTCGTTCGTCATATTGCGCACTTCCCACTGATCTGGAACTGGTTCCTCCTTCGTGTTGCACGTGTGATGTTTGTACTGAAGGTTGGCTCATTCGACAGAGATGTTTTGTGTCGCCTTGGAGTCGCATCCAACCATTGTGGGTGTATGGTATATACGGAAAAGGGCACTTCTGATAATGATAAGAAAAATAAAAGGGATAGTTAAATCTGGATATTGATGGTTTTAGGAAGGTGTATGCGAGGGACATATAGAGAAGATCGTGGTTTGCCGGTGCATCTCAAACCGGGACATTTGGTGATCTTCCTCGGGCCCGAAGGCAGTCCAATAGCTCTAGCAGAACAGTAATCGGCGCATGCTCTGACAACATGTCTGATATCGTGGTAACAGAACAGTACGTTGGAGATGAGCGTCTAACGTATAGTAATTCGACATGATGTGAAACATCACTCGAATGAAATCCCGACCCACTTCCAATCCTATGAGCCAAGGTTTCGTTGATACCTTCGGGATGATAGAATGTAGTCACCGTCCCAACTCCCCATTGCTCCAAGATCTAGCATCCTCTGACAAGAGATATTGAAAAATTCATTGAATCAGATTGGTTTATCGTAGATGCCACCTTCTAAAGCGCCCGCCTTAGCTAAAGATTCCGCTTCTTCAATATCTGGGACGAAGCAATGTGAAGGAACACAAACTAAGGTAATCTTGTACGATCTTACAGATAAAGCACGCAGGGTATATTGAATAGCAGCAAGTTCTGCGACAAAAATTGAAGCAGGATCATTGAGTACGAATGACGCAGTGAGATTTTGATTGAATATACTGAAGCCAGAGGAGACATCGATGCTTGAACCGTCTGTGTAAAACATGTAGTTGCAATCAACATCTCGAAATTTACTATTTAAGGTGCTTGGGATCACTTACGCACGTATGTGATCCGGGATTCCACGAATCTCGTCTTTTATGGATGTGTCGAATAATACAGTTGAATCAGAACCATGAGGAAGATTGACACGGTTGGAATAATATGAAAAAAGATTAATATTTTGTGCCATGTAATCAAAGTACAAGGACATATATTGGGTTTGAGAATTGAACTCGAGAAGTCTCTCGAAATTTGCAATTACTAACGGGTTCAAGATATCGCATCGGATGGAAAATCGATATGAGAGGTCCCAAAATCGATTTTATCAGCGGAAGGACGCCCGCCAGCACTTCCAAACTCATCGTATGAGTCAAATGCATGAAACCCAAAGCAATACGCAAACAACAATATTAGATTCGCTCTAGTTTGATGAAATGTACGTTCGCTGTGGAGTGGAAACAGAAACTCCCGTACTCCATAACCGACTATATCGTTGTTTAATGCAGCCTGATAAGGTCTCCTGGTTGGGTACCTCACCATGTTTTGGTTATTGTACGGAGAAAGTTGATCATTTGTTTGCACTGTTGTTTCAGCTACCTAAAGTGACATCCCCGGGTACCTTTAGAGTAGAACCATAACCGAGATGTTTGAAAGTTGAAACCTGAGCAATAGTTTCACCCATTAATTGGTCGGTGTTAAGTCAGACCGGACCAAGTCGCAAAACATCAAAAAATGAGTTAATGATAGCACTGGATAAAGAATTTCTTCATCTACATTCCACTTTTACCAGATTTGAAATATGAAACAATAAACAAGAATTATGGTAAAAATTATTTTCCAATTATAATGTAAAGGATGCTGCGATTCAAACTTTAAACGCGTTTTTCTCGAAATCAATGCACTGTCACTTAGTCCGGTCTGACCTAACACCGACCAATTGAAGTCGTAGTTTACACTTCCTTTAAAATACGACTAGCTCAGTTATCTCCGTGGGTAACTCAATACTCCTGAAGGGCCCAAACGGTAACTCCATCTTCCAGAATAATGCGTGCTTCTGCGACGTATAAAGATTTTAAACAGTAAACATCATTGGAATCACGAATGTTGCGCTTAATGAGTCCAAATACAGCATAGGATTTAGCTATGACAGAAGAAACGTGTGCGGTGAACCGTAGTTTACAGTCGAGAGTGATATCTAAATCCATAACGGATGCGACTCGTTGTACAGGAGCAGAACACATCAGGTATTCGAAAACAATGCGCATTTGTACTCGTGCGAAACTGATTATGCCGCATTTCTCAATGTTTACAGTCACACCGTTTCTGTCACACCAATCCATGACCCTTTCGAGGTCCATTTGCAAAGCGCAACAGTACACCATACTTGTTATAACACGATGCATTTTCAAATAATCTGCATACATGACTTTAGACGACGACAATAGGTATCTTTAATTTGAAAAAATTGTGTCAGTTTTTCGTATGTTTTCGGGTGTCCTTACGAGTACACTTATATTATTTTTAAAACTTAATTATTCTTTTCTTAATTAAACAAACAAATTAAGTTCAGCCAATGAACTGACAGTTGTTCTACTAAATGACGTATCTGCAAATATCACGTTCGCCTTATTGTTAACCGGGACAGCACCCCACACAGCATGGTGACACTTTATAGAGAACAGTTGCGCAAAGAGTGAAGTTAAAAAAGTCTACCTATCAAGCACAATTGGAATCCATTTCTGATACCTCAGCAGCAAAGCTGGATTATAATTTTGCTCGATAGATAGACTTTTTTTGGCTTCAAACTCTGCACACTCTTTGCGTACCTTTATACTAAGGCCTTTGATTCTGGTACTTTTGCAATCCGCCGGCAGCTTGCAAACTATGGTAGATCTGATGAGGCAACCTATAGAGTCGCGACCCACATTACCACGGAAGATGGATAGCTAACCAGAGGCGAGATACCCCACCTGCCAACACCGATCGCCTCAATACATGCCGACAAGTGACGGGCGAACGAAATGCAGGCTCAGATGCAACAACCAGGCGGATGGCTGCGTTTTTTGCTATGAATATTAGCCCCACCACCATTCGCATGCCTTTTTCCTGCCGTTCGCACGCCATCCAGTCGCCAGCATGCCTGCCGGCGGATGGTACCTTCGTGTGGGGCATCCCGCCTCCCATAGAGTAACAAATAATTCAAAGTTGTTCTAAATCGATGAAACGTGTATAAGCTGTCTGTAAACGTCAACATTTGACGTTTAATGACAGCTCATACCCCTTTCATCGATTTAGATATATTATTCAGGAAAAATTGAAAATGTTTTACAAAGTACATTTAATATTAGTTAATCTGAAAAAAAAGTTCTTAAAGTTTTGTATTTCTGGATTTGTGTGGATAATTTCTGCATAATTTGTTTCGGAATTTTGGACTGCAGTTTTTGAATTTTCTAGTTGTTTAATTGTTTGATTTTTCAGTTGTACTTATTAACATTAGTAACAGTTATACAATGCTCTGCCAAGTGATGTTATGCAGCAAAGTTAGTGTGATGCAGCTTGGCCACACAGCTGAGGCCAAGTTTCCGCTGGAGAACGTGTTTGTAAATCATCCGTCGGAAGTGTAATCAAATCTGTGATCCACTCGTTCGTCTGGTTTACTCAAACATGGGTTACGGCTAGTTTAAAGCCGACTAAGCGATGGAAGATGGATAACGCACATAAATGCAATATAACGTTGCTACGGATGTAGTAATTTGATATTTTGTATAAATGATATGCTTAGGCACAATCACAGTGCGTTTTTGTGGATACCAAGTTACTGCAGAAGCTAAGTCGAAATCCTTATTGAATTCATTAAAGATACCGAACCGGTTTCGGAATCGGTTCGACTGAGTATATTTGAGTAAACCGAAGGCGTTAGTATAAAGGTGCGCAAAGAGTGTGCAGAGAGTGAAGCCAAAAAAGTCTACTTATCGAGCAAAATTGCAACAAAGACGGATTCCAATTGTGCACGATGGATACTTTTTTTGACTTCACTCTTTGCGCAATTGTTCTCTATAAACTGTGGAGTAAATCGGACAAATAAGTGAATCACAGGTTGGTTTGCACATCCGCCGGCGCCACGCTACTTTGCTGCATAACATCACTGGCAGAGCACTACCTCACTGTTACTAGTGTTATTAAGCACAACTGAGGAATGATAAATTGAATAATTTGTAAATTCTAAAACAGGATAAATTATGTACTTTATAAAAATCAGAAATACAAGACGTTGAGAGCGAAAAATTTATAGTTTTTTGAAAATAAATTACAGAAGTAATAAAAATATATAAATTGCTTGCTAAAAATATCTAAAATTCAAGATATCTGTAATCAAAAATTTAAAAATTTTGAGATTAGAGAATTCCAATAACAACAACAAACATCCACAAAAATTAAAAAAATTGAATATTCCAAAATTAAACAATGTTATTATTAAAAAAGTCTAAAATTCAAAAATCAAATCTTCAAAAATTCAGGAAAGTTGATGAATTCAAATGTTAAAAATTATAAACTTCAAAAATTGAAACGTTCAAAAAGTAAGACCCAAAAATTCAGGAACACAATGATACAAAAATTCATGTAATGCAATTCAAGTATTACAAATTCAATAGTTCTAAAATACAAAGATGCAAACATTCCAAATCAAATTAATACAACCACAATGGTCCACTGGCTTCGGTATTTTCAATCAAAAGTTCACCGCCTCCTACAAACTCAGTGACCCTGCTTCAGTTTATGCCGCAGAACTAGCTGCTATTCAGTATACCCTTGAAGTCATTGACACATTACCCGCAGACCATTACTTCATCGTCTCGGATAGTCTGAGTTCTATTGACGCTATTCGCTCGATGAAACATGGAAAGGATTCCTCGTATTTTTTTGGGGAAAATACGGGAGCTACTGAGTGCTTTATCTGACAAATCTTTCCAGATTACCTTGGTGTGGGTTCCTTCTCATTGCTCCATTCCGGGCAATGAGAAGGCGGACTCCTTAGCTAAG
Source organism: Topomyia yanbarensis (assembly GCF_030247195.1). Classification (NCBI taxonomy): domain Eukaryota; kingdom Metazoa; phylum Arthropoda; class Insecta; order Diptera; family Culicidae; genus Topomyia; species Topomyia yanbarensis. The sequence goes on from NC_080671.1 coordinate 312,125,357, forward strand.
ATGGGTGCCATTGAAGGTGACGTTTTTGAAAGACCAATTTGCTTCCACGAATTTTTCAGTATTACTCATCAGAGAACCCTCGAAAGTTGGCAAACCTCGTGGAGCAATGGGGAGCTAGGAAGGTGGCTACATTCGATAGTCCCTAAGGTATCGACGAAACCTTGGTTCAAGGGGATGGATGTGGGTCGTGACTTCATTCGTGTGATGTCCCGACTCATGGCGAACCATTACACGCTGGATGCACATCTCCGACGTATTGGGCTCGTGGAGAGTGGTATCTGCGCTTGTGGCGACGGTTATCACGATATAGAGCACATAGTCTGGGCGTGCACCGAGTACAGTTCCGCCAGGTCTCGGTTTATGGACAACCTCCGGGCCCGAGGAAGACCACCCAACGTCCCGGTTCGAGATGTGTTGGCAAGCCGCGATGTCCTCTATATGTCCCTTATACACACCTTCATAAAAACCATCAATATCCAACTTTAACTGCCCCTTTTTCCTTATCATTCTCAGAAACACTCTCTTCCACCTGTACCATACACCCACGATGGTTTGATGCGACTCCAAGGCGACACAAAACATCCCTGTCGAATGAGCCAACAAACACGGGACCTAAAGCACGAACATCACACGCACAACTCGAAATGTAGCCGATCAACATCTGAGCCGCACTACGAAATCGTCTGGAGAAACCCCTGCCATCTTGAGAACGGCCACCCGGCGTCCAAGTACATGATTCTTCCTGATGAAGGCCACCCTGTTTCTGTAATCCATCCGTTGATCTCCCGAAGTCTGAAACTGAAATAATGTTCTCCCCCTGCCATGTTTGTCCACCCTACTTCCCCTGACTCTTATACACAGAAGTAACACCCCTCCCCCCCCCCCCCCCCAAATATCTTCATGAAGCATTTAGCTCTTCTTGCCTTTTCTAGTTTTAACTATTATATTATATGATCTCGTTGAAAATGCCCAACTCTACTACCACATAAAATAACTCTAATGTCTCCGAATCTTTACAAAATTTAATCACGCCCACTAATTATTTCTACTTTTAAGATAGTCGTAAAAATTTTCCCTTTTAGCTAAACATTATTTGCTCCAATAATCTCATTGCTAAAAATGTCAAACCATATTGCCATAAAAACTAAATGACCCCCTAATCTTACGAAAATTATATTACACCCTTGTATATATGTATAGCTATAAATGCGCCTTAGTTTAATTTCAAAAATCAATATGTAATCCCCTAGTTTTAAGTAATTTAAAATGTAAAACAAAACGAAATTGGCACCTTTAAGCTAACGCAAACCTGCCTTATCAAATAAACGAATTGATAAAAAAAATACAACCACAATAAAAATACAAATACAAAAAGATCAAAAATACAGAATTACTAAAATTCAAAAGCACTAAAAATACAAAAAAAATGAAAAGCCCTTTTAGCACAAAATTCTCCAATTCAAAAGATCAAAAATTGAAGACATCAAAAATTCAGAAATTCGAATATTCAAAAATTCAAGAATTCGAAGATTTTTAAAATCCAAAAATTGAAAAAGAAAGAAAAATTCAAAGATCCGGTAATTCAAAGGTTCAGAAATTCAAAAACTCGAAAAATCAATGATTAAAACATGCAAAAATTTGAAAATTTTGGCTTCAAAAATTCAATAACTCCAATATTCAATTATTAAAAATTCAAAAATTCGAAGAGCAAAGAATTCAAAAATTCTGGAATTCAGAAATTCAAACACTCAAATATCAAAAAAAATATCAAGAATTCAGCAATTAAAAAATCCTTGTATTCTGAAATTAAAAACTTCTGCAATTCAACGCAACAACAAAAAAATTCACAAACGCAAAAACACAAAAATACAACAAAATACAAAAATATATGAATGCAAAAATTCAAAGGATCAATAAATTAAAAATTCAAAATAACAAAATACTAAATATTCAGAAATTGAAAAATTCATAAATTCGAGTATTTAAAAGTTCAAAAAGTCAAAGATTCAAAAATTCAAGAATATTAAAAATTTAGAAATTTCAATAACCAAAAATTCAATATTTCGAAAATTCAACCATTCAAAAATTCTAATGTTTAAAATTAAAAATCTCGAAAATTTATAAAAATCCGATATTGAAAAATTCTTAAGTTCAAAAATTCAAATTTCAGAAATTCAACACTACAATAATACAAAATTAAAAAACAAAATATATAAATCCAGAAATTCAAAAACACAATAATGCAAACATACTAAAATACAGAAATACTAAAATTCTAAGAACATAAAAATTTCAAAAAATGCAAGAATCCATAAACACAAAAAATATAAAAATACAGGGATACAAAAATACAAAAAGTACAAAAATGCTAAAAATACAAAAATATTCAAATACAGAAATACAACAATCCAACAATACAAAATTACTAAAATTCAAAAATGAAACAATTCAGAAATACAAAAATCCATACAAAAATATAAATAAAAAAATATAAAAACTCAAAAATGCCATAATACAAAAATACTGAAACACAAAAATACGAAAATGTAGAAATACAACAGATAGATAAATAGTACAATATAAAAAAATCAAAAATTCGAAAGTACGAAAATATTGTGTATTTACTCGAAAGCTGAAAGTAAGCGTTCGAATACAGGGGATGTGTGAATGGTGTCTGCTGTTTCGCGCTGTATGAGGTATTGAATCATTACAATTCACATATATGTCTGTAGAAAAAGCAATACTTTCAAAATGCTTACAGTGAAATTTAATGTGAATATAATTTATTTCCTAGAATAATGCTTTTATTGATAATGCTTCTCATAATTGCCGGTATTGGCACCTCCCGTGCGGTAGAAGTCAAACCAAGACAATCATCACTCACTGGCGGCTGTTTCATTCATTTCGTATAGTCTAATTCATGCGTGGTTGTGTTAGTGCGACAGTTGAGGTTAAATGTTGTTGGACCTTGGGGGTTGAGGTTAGGTTAGCTGAAGGATAACATACTCATTCCACGCCTTTATGCATTATATCTGTGTGCAATTCACAGACAGTGAATGACTCAATTAATTTTTGACAAACTGGTTGAGAATGAAGTGTCAGCGACTACTCGACCGAACGAATACTTTAACCGTCCGTGTTCAGATAGAGATTAAACGCACAATACAATGATTCAAAAATACAGGAATACTAGAATACAAAAAATGCAAAATACAAAAATACAAGAATACTATACCACAAAAATACAAAAATTCAAAAATACAAAGATACAAAAACACAACAATACAAAAACACAATAATATAAAAATACGAGAATACAAAAATTCCAAAATACAAAAACACAAGAGCATAAAAATATAAAAATTCAATAATACAAAAAAAACTAAAATACTAAAAATACAAGAATACAAAATTACTCAAATACAAAAATACAACAATCCAACAATACCAAAATACAAATATATATAAATACGAAAGTGCTACAATAGGCAAATACAAAAATGTTAAAATACAAAAATAAGAAAATACAAGAATGCAACAATAGAACACATACAAAAACACAAAGATACAAAATCACAAAAATATAAAAACTCTAAATCACAAAAATACCAAAATACAAAAACAAAAGAGTAAAAAAACGAAAATACAAATATACAAAAATACAAAAATACGATATTACTAAAAAATGCAAAAATAGCAGAATACAAAAATACTGAAACACAAAAATACGAAATGCAAAAATACGAAAATATGAAAATACAAAAATTCAATAATACAAAAATACAAGATTACAACAATACAAAAATGCTAAAAATCCAAGAATAAAATAATGCAAAAATACTCAAATACAGAAATACAACAATCCAACAATACATCAATTTAATAATACAAAAATAACAAAATACCCAAAATACGAATATACTAAAATACAAAACTACGAATACGAAAATATAAAACTTAAAAAAAACAAAAATACAAGAATAGAAAAATTCAACATACTGAAACCCAAAAAATACAAGAACACAAAGATAGAAAAACACAAGAATAAAAAAATACAAAATCACAAAACTATAAAACACAAAAATTCAAAAATACAAAAACACAAAAAATCATAAATGCAAAAGTTCAAAGGATCAATAAATCAAAAATCAAGAGATGAAAATATCAAATATTCAAAAATCCATAAATTAAAATATTTAGGAATTCAAAAAGTTAGATTCAAAAATTCAATATTTCAAAAATTCATGAATATTAAAAATTTCGAAAATTTAAAATTCGAAAGTTCTAGCTTTCAACAATTTAAAAAATTGAATATAGAAAAATTTCATAATTCAAAAATAAAAATTTCAGAGATTCACCACAATACAATACAATAAAAATAAAAATTCAAATTTGAAATGATTCAGAAATGCAGAAATACAAAAATGCAAAAATTAAAAATACAAAAATATGAAGAAACAATAATACAAAAACACAAAAATGCTATAATACAGACAAAAAAATCCAAAGTTACAAAAATATAATAACAAAAATGCAATAATTCGGAAAGGTATAAATACAGAAATACAAAATTTAAAATTTATTAGTGTACAGTTTCTCTTCGCCGGCTAAGTGCAAATAATACAAAAGCACCAGCCATTCTCGCTGCGGAGGATAAGTCGAACAAGCATTGCTCTGATCCACAACTAACAGAAGAAGGAGAAGTACTTTGTGGTCTCGGTAATTCGTCACCAGACGTTCCAATAAGGGGGCAAAATTCACCCCCATAGCCAACAGTTGGGGGTCACTACAAGAGCAACAACAACACCGGAAGCACTCGTTCTATTTAGCCATTCAGATTAGAATAAACCCGCCATCCCTTGATGCAGCTGCAGATAGGCACCACCAACAACGAAGTGATTTCGTAAAATTGCAGGAAAATAACTTTTGAGCGACTCAATGTACGCAAAATTTTAATTGCAACATATAGCGAAATATTATTTTCCTTAAGCTGTAAAAAATTGATTTGTTTTTTATTTTCGTTGTTTTGCGATTTGGTGGACCCGTTTGAACCAGAAAAATAGTACATGCACCATACTTACACTTTTGAAACATTTAGAAAAGAATCAATTAAATTCAAAAAAGCTTAAATCATCAATTTTTCAACCAAACCCGGAGAAATTGATGTAAAACCCGGAGGCCCGGAGATCGCTCCTGAAAATCGGAGGCTCCGGGTCAAACCCGAAGGGGTGGCAACCCTAACTTTAACATATTTTGAAATGCGCAGTGGTGGGAAAGGGTAGGGGCATAATTAGTGGGAGGGGAGGATGCGTTAGGAAAAACCTAACATATTTGGGGTGAAGGGAATGCGGGTGTGATGTTGGTCAAAGAGAGGGGGGGGGGTGAAGGTAAGAGAGTTGGAAAGGGGTATGAGAGGAAGGAGGGGTAGATGGGGGGAGGGGGGGGGGGTGCAACAGCCAACTTCGTACTATGCCTTCCATTTGAAACTAGGTTAGTGAAAATTGGTTCAGTCATCACCGAAGTGGCTTTAGTTCTGAAATATGTCCGGAACCCGGGACTTCCGGAATTATCGATAGTGGACAATATATTCCAAGAATCTAGGCCAGCGAGTCGAAGTATTTTGATGTTCATTTCAATAGATTTTTAAACTATGAGGTGTTACGATTGTACTGGTTTATATGAGAAATTCCTTTGTAACCGCAATAACCAAACTGTAAGTCCGGAACCAAAAATCAGGACTGAATGAAATTCAATGGCAGTCAATGGAAGTATTATGTCTTTAATTTGAAATCAAGTTTGTAAAAATCGGTTAAGAGTTCGCTGGAAAATAGGGGGATATTAGCTTAGGAACTTAGCGAGCTCCCCGGGGGTATCAATAACCGTAATAGGTGGTCAATGTGGTCAAAACTACTTTGATTGGTTATTGATATTGAACCACAAATCCAAGTAATGTTGAACCTATTTGAATATGTATTATATCATTCGGGCATCATGGTGTTACCAGTTTATAAGGGAATTTGCTGTGTGACCGTACTCTTCAATTCGTAACTCCGAAACCGGAAGTCGGATCAACTAAAATTTATATAGCAGCTTATGGGAGCATTATACCGTTTATTTGAAACTAAGTTTATGTAAATCGGTTTAGCCATCTCTGAGAATTAAGTTAAATTGAGTTAAATTATTTGACACACACATATATACACACACGCAGACACAGTGGCGTAGCCAGAAATTTGGTTTGGAGGGGGTTTTGACAAAAATCTTAGATTTTTCAAAAATGTTGGCGGGTCTATTGATGACATTTAATCTGTAGGCCGCGATCGACTGGGTACTACTGTGTTCTGCACTAATAGCGAAATGGGATGGTGTGAGCGGGCATGGGCGCTATAACCCTACCGTAGGCAGAACTAAATACCTCTCGCAGGTGTCAGTTATGTTGGGTGTCGGACTACGAGACAGATTAGGTCAAGTTCAACGAGTAGTTCAAAAACACCATTTTACTAACAATCAAGCAGAAAAGGATGAGCTGAACTTTGTAACTTCTAAACCGTAGCATTGGAAGAGCTTTGATAGACGGGGCAGAATGTGTGGAAATGCGGGGAACGAGCGACGGCACAAAAGCTGGGAAAAATGCGCCAACGCGTGATCAAGTGGCAGGCGATCAGCGAAATGATGTGTGTAGTGTGGATCAAAGGCCATTTCTTCGACTAGAGCATTATCAATGTACACTGACCTCACTAAGCCGAGAAAGATGCATTTTATGCGCAGCTGGAGCATGTCTATGATAGCTGCCTATGGCGGAATGTTAAGCTCGTCATCGGTGACATAAACATCGTGATAGGCCGGGGCATTGTATAAACCGGTTATCACACAGGATAGTCTGTAAACCTTATAAATAATCTGCAGAAATTCTCATGATTGATAAGTATATTAAGACGAACACCTAAATAGCGAAGCAGTAAACGACAAGAGTATTACAAGAATCAGCTTGGACACGCGCGCAGTCGACGACATGAAAAAATAGGACGGTTGAACCACTGGCAATGATCAACTGTCATGTGACCTACTCAAACACAGAGTAGAGGAATTGGCTAGAGCACTCCACTGGGTGCTTTTGAAGATCTGCAAGGAGGAGATTTTACCGAAGTATAGGATGTAGGGAGTAGTATGTCCCATCTATAGAAATGGTGTTGAGCGGGAACTAATTACCGATTAATCACATTACTGAACTGTCCTTGTATGCAAAGGTGACGTAAATGCCATTGAGTATATTTTTCAGGAAATCAATTTTCAAATCTTGCATGGTGCGGGTAAAAGCATGCTTTCTCCACTTTGATTTTCGTATTTCAACAGGTTATTTTTAATTTTTATTTGAAGTAGTTTGCACTGAAAGATGCGAATTTTCATAGTGAACTTAAAAACACAGACTAACAGACATAACACTCAGAAACAAAGCTTCGCCCGCTTTAACGGTCACTTTAAATATATTTGTAGTTGGGACTGTGGCCACATTTGAAATTATGGCGCCACTGTCATATGAACAAGCATATGGGGGATAGACCACTAGTGAAAAATTGTTCCCAAACATGAGGGGTAACCCACCAGTAAATGAGTGTTTGGGACTGTGAATAAAAGATGGAGCTAGTGTTCTGGGAAAATTGTCGGATCGATGTTTTTTGAGGGAATTCTCTCATAGTGTTATGTCTGTTAGTCGGTGTTAAAAATACGAAAAAGTTAAATTTTACCAAAGTGGCGTTGAAATCACTTTTGCATACTAGATAGTAAACGTCATCTACAAGGTGTTCTCCCAAATTATTGGCTGCCGCCTATATTCAACCAAGCTATTTGCAATAACATTCTTGAAAACTTTGCTGAAGACACTAAGTCTCGAACTAAATTTGATTGGAATTAGTAATGTATCCAACTGGAAAAATTAATCAACAAAATTATGCTGCTAAATACTAAACCTCCAAAGGCTGATAGTTTCCAAATTATGGAATCTTTCAATTCAATTCGATACCCACATGTACACCATAAATAGCGAAAAACGTGAAAAATTATCATTTTTTTTATTACCAATCTTAGCTAGTAGAACTTTATATAAGTGATAACCCAAAAAAAATCAAAGGCACATAAAAACCGATTCTGACCTGTTAGAGACAAGCGTAAAACGCCATTTTTCATCAGTTTATATGTAGGCGTTTTCATTGAGATATTTTGCTTGATATTTACATGATTTATCAACTATAGGTCCTCACTAAAATATTAGTTACAAGATCCCATTCTCACAATTTACAAAAAGTCCTCATAACGTGTAAAACATTAGGTTGTCAATGTAATGAACAGATAATAAACTTCCAAAAAATTTTTTAAATATTTAATAAACTAGTCAGTATCAAACTTTTTTTCTGCAATTGAAATATTTAGGTTTGGAGGGGGTTTTAACCCCCAAAACCCCCCCTTGGCTACGCCACTGCGCAGACATTTTGCTATCTCGAACTGAATCGAATGGTATAAGAGACTCGGCTCTGCTGGCCTCGTTTAATAGGTCGAAATTCCGACCGATTGCATAACCTTTCTATATAAGAAAAGCAAAAGGTGCGATATCAGCATGTTTTTAAATCTCTACATTTTTGTATTTCTTAATATTGAAATCTTTTAATTATTAAATATTTAAATTTTTAAATTTTTAGATATTTAAACCATTAATTTTTTTAAATTTTTAGGCTTCTCAATCTTTAATCTTAAAATTTTTAAATTTTCGAATATATAAATTTTCAGATTCTTGAATTTTTAAATTTTTAGTATCCTTAAACTTTTTAAATTCAATTTTTTTGTATTTTTGGATTTTTTACTTTTCAATTTTTTAATATTCAAACTTGAAAATTTTTAAATTCATAATTTTTTTTATTTTTTGATCCTCAAATTCTTTTCAATTTTGATTTTTCCTTACTTTTAAATCTTTGTTTTTGAAATTACCTTTAAATTAAAAAATTTCAAAAAATTTAAGTTTCGAAATTTTAAACATTAAAATCTTTAAATTTCTAAACTTTTAAATTTAAAAAAAATTAATTTCAAAATTTTTGAATAGTTAAATTTTTACATTCCAAGATTTTAAAATTTTTGAATCCACAAATATTTGAATTCCTAAGTTTTTAAATTTCTAAACCTGTAAATTTTTCCAATCCTCAAATTTTCACATCTCTAAATTTTTGGGTTTTCAAATTAATAAATTTTCAAATCTCAAAATTTTTGAATCGGTAAATTTTTAGTTTCACATATTTTTAAATTTATGAAACTTAATATTTCCAAATTTTTAAATTTATTGATTTTAAAATTTCCAAATTTTTAGATTCTTAATTTTTTGCCGAGTTTCTATGTACGCATTTGAGTAGAATACGTGAGTATGGAATTTAAGGAAGTCGCTATAATTGGGATTGGTTCTGATAGTCATTTGCATAAGTACCTGGCAATGAGTATTAGGTTTGGATTCTCCTTAATTATGCGATGCTACTTAACACTTACAATACTTCATCACATGTGTGACAAATCTTCTTATCGTTTGATTTGCCTTGAAGCGGAGAGTACTATGCAATATTAGGAAGCTTTTCCTCCTGACAATTCTGATAAACTATTTCACAATTGTACATGAAACCCTTCACCTTGACTAGGACAAAGAAAATATTAGTTTTGTTGCAGTACACGAAAGTTGCTCCGGAGCAAAACATACTTACTCCTTTTCACTCCGGTTTGCTAGCAGAAGAAGAAAAAAGAGAAAAGTAATTGTCTAGTTTAGTGACTGTAGTGATAGAGGTCCATTTTCAATGAGGTTTTTTGCCAATAGGGTGTATTTTAGCCTGAATAAACCGAATCCGAGAGTGGAAATGTGAAATTTTTAACCAATGTTCAATAAACTGAAAAAAATAAGTTGTGATTAATAACACTCATAACAATAACAGTGCTTAAACAAGTGAGGTTATACAGTGGAGCTAGTGTGATGTGGCTTGGTCGCATACCCGAGGCGAAGGATCCGAAGAGGCGCAAAGCCACTGAGAATCCGCCGGACGAGGAATTGATTAACCCGTTGCTGGAATTGCAAGCAAACCTGTGATCCTCTCGTTTGACAGGTTTACTCAAACAGAGGGGCTATAGTTAGTTGAAAGCTCGTACACCAGAAAGTGATGTGGCATAGCCACATTAGTCAGTATTTGGTTGACTAATGTGGCTACCCCACATCGTATTCTGGTGTATTGTCAGACTTCGCTGCCGCTCAGTCGGCTTTAAACTACTTATAACCCTTATGTTTAAGTAAACCGGACAAACGAGATGATCACAGGTTTGCTTGCAAATTCCAGCAACGGGTTAATCAATTTCTCGTTCGGCGGATCCTCAGCGGCTTTGCGCCGCTTCGGATCCTTCGCCTCGGGTATGCGGCCAGGCCGCATCACACCAGCTCCGCTGTGTAAGCTTACTTGTTAAAGAACTGCTATTGTTAAGACTGTTATTAAGCACAACTTATTTTTTCAGTTTATTTAACTACGGTTGAAAATTTCACATTTACGCTCTCGGATTTGGTTTATTTAGATTGAAATACATTCTTTTGGCAAAAAACCTCATTAAAATTGGACATCTTTCACTTTCTAAACTAGATAATTATCAAGAGAAAGAAGAGACTAAAGGAACGATTTTCTCATTGTTTCCTCCGGAGTACTTCAAGTTTCTCTTGGCACTGGAACAAACCTAACACACGCAATATTACTCACCGGACAAAAAAGGCATGAAACGAGAAAGTTCCACAATTCATCGTGCAGCACCTGCAGCGAGGGTTGCTGATGTACAAAGCACCGCGGTGGAACAGTCCACCCTTCGGGTACTAGATCACAAATCCTCAAGGTGAATATTTGAGAGCAAAGCAAATGACAAACGAATGCAATAATCAGTAGATACAATTTAGTTTGCAACACTCCGTGAACTAGCAATTGGTTACCGACTGCTTTTTCCAACACGCAATCCACAATGAAATTTCTTCGCCGAATCAACATCTGAATAATCTTGGCTCTACTGGCTAGTTTACTATCAATATAATACTTCGCTTACCTTTGGAAGAAACAAGTATTTTCATGCAGAAGAATTTGACAACGACATCAGCATCTATGATCGAATATCACTATTTTGCACAACAGCAACTTTTCTTATTGAAAACACTTTTGATTGCGGAGATTCGGCTCGATCCGTAAATTACTTGCACTAGCAGTATAATCCGCTCCCCCGAGAACGGCAGGAAACACCACCGAAATTCACTGCTGTACATCTCCAGTAAAATACCGTAAAGTCCCACAACAAAAAATAGAAAAAAACTATGTCCCGAAAAAACACAAGTCCCGAAAAAATCGCGAAAACGGCTAAGTGTCAGCCGTCGATGAAAAAAATACAAGTCCCAAAAGCGGGCTGCGCTATTACGATGTTCGCCCGCCGTTTACTAGCCATGGCGGACGAAATCAAAATTTCATTAGCCATCATGCCTCAGCAGAAAGTGGGGAAAGTTACATGGGTTTTGATGTGTTATTGTCCTAAAAGGAAACCAACTAAAAAATGATTCTTTTTAAATAGTTTTCGGCTTAGAAATAGAAAAAGGATTAAGATATTAACTCACAATACTAATCTGCATCAGAAAATGCCATAAGTCGGACACCACTTAAGACCCTTATTAACTGCAGATGTCGATCATGAAAAGTATAAAAAGAAGAGGTCCTAGATGACTTCTTTGAGAAACGCCCGATGTGATATGGAATGGATCTGAGAGTATAGTTCTAGGGCAGATGACTTGTGATGCATTTTTAAAAATCAGCTAAATTAAATGCATTTCTTTCCATCAAAATAGAAATTCGTAATGTATTTTGCGTTGCGTGTAAGACGTCAAATCTCCACAATAAATTAGCCCTACATTCAACAAAACGTCGAACAAAGTGAATCAGCGTAGGACGTTTGTTAAACAAACTTTTCTGCGAGGGAGTGCAAAGTTGATGCAAAAATGGAAATTAAATGTGTGGCGATTGGGCGATTAGAAAATAGAACTGGCAGCTCTGAACAGAACCAGGCCCGATGAGAGGGGGGGTCAGCCAGGGCAATTGCCCTGGGGCCCGGGTCGTATTTGGGGGCCCGCGTTTTTACCCGGTAGATGGGCGAACACGTCCGGTATTCATAGAAGAGAATTAAAAATATCAATAGTAATTTCTTTGTAATCATTTGTCTTATTAAATTATTATATGATGGAGGCGTAAAAAATGAAAACTTTATTTGATAGTTGACATTTGTTAAAACAAACGTTCTTAAGGGAATTGTCTACTTTGTGTACAAGTTATAAAAGCGAGTTTTATTACTTGAATCGAGGAATACACTACGAAATATTGAGAAGCCAATTCAAAGGATGTTCGAAGAAAACAATAGAGCGTCAAACAGGAATGCGAGCACACGGACAAACGCATCCGTCCTCTTCTACGTTTGCTTCTTTGCTGGTTGTTGGCGTGGAGATACTAGGCATGATTGTTGTTGAGTGAATATTTGTTCCTGTCAGAGCCGTAGATATTGATTTTGTAGCCGTTTGTGATTTGGCATAAGATAAAGGTGTGCTGTTTACGGTTATAGCAGATGGGCTTATTGTTCTTTTGCACAAAGTATTCCATGGTGCAGTGTTTTTATTTGCAGAATTCGTTCATAGGAATCTTCCATGGGTGCTTAATCATTAATCAGTGTTGCCTGATGAAACGTCCCATTTTCGGTTGATCCGCATAAAATTTGTAATTGGTTTGTACGGAAGCATTCCCATCATAAGAACAACGTTAGCGACATCCGGGAAAAGGCGAAGTTGTCAGATGTCAGGGGTGTGTGGAGATAATTCATGTAAGCGTATCTCTCTAGAGCCCTTGCCTATATATACGGGGACGATGTTGTTAACGTGGCAGCTTTCGTTGGTGTGCTGCACGTTGTTCACCATCTAGATGTTTAGTAATTGTTTCACTTCCCGAGTAGCTGATCTTACAGGACATTTCCAAATCAATATCAACACAATTCGTCTGCAGTCTTTTACCGTGTATCTAGAGCGGAACGATTTTCAGTTTCTACTCTGGGCGAGATGAGAAGGTAGACTGACCTTAACTAACCGTTGAATAAAAGGTTAATTTTTATATTTTTTATTGTTATAGAACGTACTAGTATTTTCCCTACAAAAATTCATTGTGTTGAGATAGAACGGTGATTTTGAGCCTCACTAAAGATGCGTGTGATGTCTATAAGAACCCAATTATGATGCGCAAAATAAAGAAATCAAATCAGTTCAGCTCATCCAACAGCAGCAGTACTCAATTGCCTACTGTACTCACAGTTGTGTTATTTGCGTCTGATTACTGTGCTCTGTGTTTATATTGTTGTTTCGTCCCACATATTCTCACAGTTTACTTATGTAAATAGAAAATCTTTTTGATTTGATAATTTTAAACAAGAATTTTGAGCTGCATCTGCTACCTTCTCATTTTGCTTACAACAAAAGCCAAAAACTGCTCCACCGCTACCAGCAAATAAATCAATCCATGTGTTGCTTTGTCTGCACAGTAGAAGCAAAATATTATGTTTCAAGCTACTGTGTCGAAAAAACGTTTTTAATCCACCTAACAGTGTGATGAGACATTTCTTATAACTCCTATCACTCTCTTCGGATATTATATCGTTTGAGAACATTTAGAACTTGATGCTTCGCGATGTTTTTGATAACACATACTACATGGGATAGTGGCAGGACTCAGCATAGGCATAGGACAACATCAGTGTTAGAAATCTCATACCAAATCAATGGGAAAGCGAAAATTGGCCCATAAAATAGACATACAAACGAATTATTGTTAATGCTCTGTTAATAAAATATCTAAATTGTGGTGGAAAAACTGAATTTTCCTGAAGGGGTTATATATTGTACTGAGCCAAAAAATCGAATTTTTTTTTGAATCGATTTGAAGTTTATACTTTACAACGCGACTGAGAACTAAGAGATCAACGCTTTTTCTTGAAAAGGGCGATACTAGCAGTGACACCATTCAAAGAAAATCAACAGTGAATATTTCCAGGCTTGGTTTTATTTCCTATTTAAGAACTATTGTGTTTTTTACATCCTAGATTGCATGATTCAGTGATCGAAACCCAAAACTTCATAAAGTATTTGAAATTATTAAATTAAAATTTGTTTTTGCTATTGAAATTGACAAAATGATAGAATCACCCCTTTGGCGATTGTTTACTTTTTCGGTCCCACCTATCAGCATTGAAGTATCGCCCTTACGTTTTTTTTACAATAACTACCGTTCTACACCACCGATTTCGTCCGTGTTTTTTTTCAATAGCGATCATTGTTACTATTTACAGCTGGTATCAGCTTGATAATCCTAAGAAAATACGAAAATAACAACGCCTCTAAACTTCTAACAAAAAAGTATCGCCCTGTTTGTTTGCATGGAGCGTGGAGGGCGAAACTTTAAATAAACAATCAAAAATACAGTTTCGCCCGTTGTATTTTTTGCTGTAGTTTAAGAAATCAATATCGTAGAATCCAAATTTTTAAGTTAATTTGTTGCGTTTCAAAGCCCTCATTCGCATGTATGAAAAAAGCCTTATGTTTACATTTGTAAGTATCGCCCTTTTCAGAAAAAAGCGTTGAAATGAAATCGCAGCTTCTGATATCACGCTATCTCTGAAGTGCATGCGTGCATAGTTCCAAATTTTACTTCGACATCGACTTTTTCTAAAGGTGACTTCCCAGTAGTATCCTTGATTTGAATTATTATCGCTAATCCTAATGCCAAAGAACAAATAAAAACCTCTCTAAAACGAACCGTTTGGGAAAATCATCATCATTACTGGAATTTTCATTTTCACGAAACTTTTCGATAACCTTCCGTCACTTGCGTTAATGCACTGGGTGCACCGTGCTTTGAAAATCTAGCGAAATCGTCTTAGGGCCCCAGCGGGTCTAATTCAGAGCTATCTGCGCGGCGAGTTAAATCTGTAAAGAATACTAAAAATTAATTTCTATTCCATAATTTTCAGTTCAGCAATTCGAGAGATCGTGCTCACCGCAAGCCATGAAAAATAGACTACGTTGTGAAGCGATGGTGACTATTTATTAAAAAAAATCACGGTTAAATAAAAAATAAAACTATTTAAAAAATTCAATTAGTTTATAATTTTCACAAACTTATTAGGAAAAATTGTTTAATAAGCTTTCGTAATATTGTGTAGGAAAAAAGCTGAAAATTTCAGTATTTTCTCTATCTGCAACATATAAACCCTTTAGTATACCAATTAATTGGTATACGTATTGGAATAGGTTCGCAAAATTTTGAAAGAAGTCTATAAAATAACCCCTTGAAAACTACCTAAAAATTGTTGTAGTTCGATGCAATAAAATAATCTCTAAAAATGAAATGTACCTATTAATGTGAAACACAGTGAATAATACATACCATAAAGACTCATTTTTATCAGTCTCATGGTGTATTTTAGGCTGACAAAATGGGGACATTGACTAAACCGGGCAATTTTTTTTCTTTATAATAAACTGAAGCTGTTAAAATATTCTTGCCGTCTCTTGATGTAGTCTGATTACTATTTCTGATTATGATGAACTTTTTATTTTTGCATATTTGCATCTTCATGATAAGGAAAACATGCACAAGAAAGGATTTACTCGAATTCAGTCTTGTTCGCCTGCTAGGGCCATATTTGGCTAATAAAATCGGGGTTTCAATGTATTATAATAGATATTCAGCATTCGAAGAAGTTTCTTGTGAACGAGTGTAGAACGACTTTGTTTCTACTTACTTGAAATCAGCGGTGTAGCCAGAAATTCGGTTTGGTGGGAGTTTGATGAAAATCGATCATACTGTCCAAACGGCATAATTCCGAAACCGTAATTTTTGAAGTTTTAAAATTAAAATTATGCAGAATTAATTTTTCAGAAAATAGTAACAGAGTTCGTGTCTAGCGAATTTGTTGAGACTTTATTGTAGTCATGAATATTAGCCTGAGAAAATTCACCATAAATACTTCTTGGACGATATACCGTCAAAATTATTTTATCAAATGATGCGCTGTTTAAAGTTTGTAAAATTCATCGAAGATACTAAACCTCCGAAATTGGCGGTTTCAAAATGATGCTATCTTGAAATTACTGTTTTTAAACATTTGACCTATACATACAATTGGACATACAACAAAAATCAAATGCTCATCAAAATCGATCAGAACCTGCTAGAGTCGAATGGAAATCGTCATTTTTCATAAATTTCTCTCTACATTCGGAAAGTGTTATCCTCCTTATTAATCATATTACGTTTCCGTCTCAACTCGACGCATTCCCAAAAAAAACCTGTCTTAATCCACCTAGTGGTGCAATTGTGCTTGTCTCATTTGTCCAGACTACGATTCCATGGCTGGTTATGTTCAATGCAATGGTGGAAATGAATATTACATGCTCAGTACGATTTGCTCATACTTACAATGGATCGACAGCCACGATCTTGAGATACTATGTGATACTGAAACATCGCTTGAAACCAGCGGCGGATCATGGAGAAAGATCCGGGAGGTCCCGGTCCTGCCGAAAATTTTCAACTTGTTAAGAAATTTTAAACTAATTTTAATTTTAAAGTGGCAACCCCTCACTGCATACTCCCTCCGGGCCGGTATGATTGTCGATTTTTAGAGTGATTGCATAATGAGAAATATTTCTATATGAGAAAGGCAAAAATGTACCAAAGTCCAAAGAAGTCAATTTTTGTCAAACATCTCAATGTTTCATGCATTTTAAAGTCATTTGGCATCAAAAATACAAATTTGATTTTGAAAATTTTTCATTTCAGTTTATATGGGAATTTGCTGTGTGATTGCACTCTTCAACTCGTAACCCCGGAACCGGAAGTCCAATCAAAAAAAAATTCAATAGCAGCCGATGGGAAGGTTGTACCTTTCATTTGAGACTAACTTTGTGCAAATCGGTCCAGCCATCTCTGAGAAACAGAGGTCACATTTTTTCCACATACACACACACGTACACACACAGACATTTTCCGATCTCGACGAACTGAGTCGATTGGCATATGACACTTGGCCCTCCAGGTCGGGATTAGATTGACGAATTTTAGAGTGAATGAGAAAGGCAAAACATTTTTAGCAAATGTTTAAAGTTATGCTAAAGATGGCCAATGTTTACACCATACAATTTCACCATGTTAGACATAGCGTGCTGATTATGCTCCAGACCATCAATGGAACAGAAGCGTTTGTTTCGTGAAACAAAATATATCCGCTCACTGTTAAAATACAAATTCTAAATCCCTCCGTGGGTTGAAAGTATTATTCCTGCTATTGTAGCACCTGCAGATCCTGTTTTCCTTACCCCTAACCTTACTACTTCCCTAATCCTTGCCATCAGGGAAATGATGAAAAAACGATTCATGGCAAGGCACAGATCTCCGATCTACATGGGGAATGTGCCATTTGAGCCAGACGCTGCTGATTCCTGAATACCCATAAATTTAAAAACTTGTAACTATGGCAATTTTACCCTATTTTGATACCGCGGAATAACAAGCTGTCGAAATTCGTCTGTCTGGCACGCTATCTGTAGATGTGGCAATATGAGTCAACCGGAGTCTAATAGAAACCACGTACTGACGAGTTTCCCATGGCTGAAAAGATACTAACTCATACTGCACTAGAGGACATAGGTTTAAAAGGGCCCGGCAGTAATACAAGCCTTGGGGCCCGACGCGGCTCTCGACGGCCCTGAACAGAACCATGCCAGATGTGAATCGGACTGGTTAAGCTTGGACTGCCGCATGGAAGCGGATAACCAGAAGATTAAATAAAACAATTATAAATCGAGTACAATTGTTTCTTGTTCGTCGAACGTTCTTGGCACAAAATGCATTTTTTTCTAATTTGATACAAATTTGTTATACATTTCTAGAGTGATCTGCCCCTAGGCGTAGTTCCAAGTCGCATAGAAGCACTGCGAGTTGAAAGGTACGATGAGATACAGCTTGTCAGCTAATCCGGAAATCCATTGCGCCTTAGTTTTTCCACAGCAAGTTGATGAGGAACACGTTCGACCTGTATGTGACAACACCGCATCGACCTGTTGCCGTTTTTCAACCTTATCAATCAGCGTTGACACATAGCTCATAAGGTTAGTAGTTGTTGAGCGTTTTCAAACAAAACCATGACGGTCAGAACTGATGATGTGTTTTACTGCGGGATTGATAACATCTAACAACATGCTCTCGAAGAGGCAGCTTAGAATTGAAATTCCTCGGTAATTTGTGACATCATGTACATTACCGGTTTTGTGGATAGGGCTAATGAAAGCCTCTTTACACTTAGTGGGAACATTATATTTTCAACAAGGTAACGATTGAAAAGTATAGATCCCAGTAGAGCCAACGATGAAGAGCATGAATTCCGTTTGAGAACAATATTTTCCCCACTCGAGTGGTTATTGAAATGGCAAGCGTGTTTGTTAACGTGTTTAGTTTTTTCAGTGTAATGAAAATTTAGCAAAATTCAGCGCAATCGTGTACAGGATTAGACAATTTGCAACAAACATCGCTATGAAACGACAATAGGATTATTATTTTGGCCCATTTGACAGGTATATAGCAGAATCAAAACAATGGTGTTCCTTCCACTGATGCCAGCACCAATCATAATATAGTGTACTGTACTAGTGGCAGATCACTCTAGAAATGTATAACAAATTTGCATCAAATTAGAAAAAAATACATTTAATTTCATTTTTTGCATCAACTTTGCACTCCCTCGCAGAAGTTTGTTTAACAAACGTCCTACGCTGATTCACTTTGTTCGACGTTTTGTTGAATGTAAGGC
Source organism: Topomyia yanbarensis (assembly GCF_030247195.1). Lineage (NCBI taxonomy): Eukaryota > Metazoa > Arthropoda > Insecta > Diptera > Culicidae > Topomyia > Topomyia yanbarensis. The sequence goes on from NC_080671.1 coordinate 312,144,290, forward strand.
TAATTTTTTGTAGGGTTTTGACGTCTTACACGCAACGCAAAACACATTGCACGCAACGCAAAATACATTACGAATTTCTATTTTGATGGAAAGAAATGCATTTAATTTAGCTGATTTTTAAAAATGCATCACAAATGATCTGCCCCTAGGTTCTGTATCTACTCTTCCGACCAATAACACGGTGCTACAGTGATTTTGCACTTTTCAAGAGACCTAGTATAGGTTGTAGATCTCGCCAAATGCAACACAAGACAATGTTTGAAAAATATTGTATACCCACAAAATCTTGATATAAGGCAAAAAACTAGTTTTCGAGACTATCGGCATAAAAGAAATTCTACGGTGTCATCTTTCAAGCGATTTTAACTTTTTTAGTGTTTTGGAAAGAAGAAGAAATGACCTTTACAACGGTATGCTATGTTGTGTTTTTTATCAAAGATACTTTGCGGTTTTGAGACTACAATATGAAAACAACCATAATTTTGGGATTTTCCATGAAAATTGTGACAATTACTCATCATTCTTCTAAAGAAAAGTCTTTGTTTTAATAAAGCTTTTAATAAAGCTCTAAAAAGAGCATTCAATTTCGCATCCAACGACCTATTTATCATCAAAATTGGGTGAGAAATGGCAGAGTTATTAATTTCTTTTCCAAATTAGAAACTTGCTTGCATGATCTCTTAAGGGATTAGTGAGGTTTTGTCTCACACTATAAAATGCTATAATTATTTCTTCCATTATTTTTTTTTCCAATTTCAAGCTCAAAGTTCACGGACATCCTTTTGAATGTATTACTAAAAACCGATTTAATCCACCTAGCAGTGAGATGAGACATTTCTTACACATATCACTGCTGGATCATTCATTAGTTTACAGAACTCATGCGAAGTAGTAAATCAAAATTATAAAATATACGAATCAAATTATATTAGCTTAATTAATGAAAATTTAGACTATATTTAGAAATAAGTATAAAATTAATAGAATGAATTTACTCAAACTAACAAATTGAATGAAATAAATAAATGGAATGACTGAACCTGAAATGAATAAAATTAAAGATATGAACAAAATGAATTAAATGAATCAAATGAATCAATTTAATTTAAGGGTTCAAATTAATAAAATGAATGGAATGAACAAAGAAAATAAAATGAATAAAAAAAATAAATGAATAAATGAAACAAACGAACCAAATAAACAAAATGAAGTGAATTGACAAAATGAATAAAAAAGAAGAAAATGTATTGATTGAAATGATGAATTAATCGATGTTGTAAGGTTATACATTAATAGAAAAAATAAATTGCGTCAAAAGAATTATTTGGATGAAATGAACAAAACTGAAAAAATAGTCAGGTTAATAAAATGTTCTTCATTTTAAACAAAATGTATGAACTGGGAAAATGAATAGAATGCATTGAATGAAAACAGTGAATAAAATAAGTGAAATGAATGATATGACTAAAATGCACGAAATGAATAAACTGATCAGAGTGAATCCAAATGATGAAACGAATAAAGTAGATTAAATGAACGCAGATGAACAAAATTTCTAGGGCTTCTATCCTTTTTTTGTTTTAGTCTTTTCGTTTTCACGTTTCTTTACTTGACGGAGTCGTGATTATTTAGTGTTTCAACATTATTGATAGACCTTAATTAGTTATCAGAAACCTGGAACGTTCAATTTGCTTTGGAAATCAAAGTTTACTTTTTGGTCATATATTCCCGAAAAATATTGTGCAGAATAGAATTTGCTGGTCCAGTAATTTAACGCACAATTGAATATAGTAAAGTGAGACAAGGTCACATGACACATTCTTTCGTGACGTTTACAACGATTTGACGAATCTTCATTCGACAAATATGTCATAACTTTATCAAATGAACGCCTACATCAAAACTTATTACAGATTCGGAAAGTAGACAAAATCTCACGAAAGCCCTTTGAACATAGAGCAAAAGATGGAGAATGCGATTCATAAAAGAGACAAGTAGATATTTCAAAGTTTTCATTTGAACTAAAATAAATAGTGTGAAGTGTCTAGGCTATGCCGATAGCATAAAAGGCGTGCATTCAGTTGATTATAATGCAGTCTCTTTCCAGTCATCCTTATAGTTTGCGTATTGTTTCGTTCGGAATTCTCGTTCAGGAAATATGGATAAATAAGCCCTGGACAATCCATTACTGTGAAAAAGAAATGGTTCAAACTGTCCGGATGGCAAAAATGTAGTCAGATCAACTATCTGTCCAATGCATAAACTCTGATTGTAATCCTCGTTAATTTACTTGTACAATATGGAAAACTCGAACGAAACGTGTGCTGAATTATCCAATGCCTCACTACTAATTGTGACTTCCATTGAAACTTCAATTGAAGTGTACTCAGTATAGAGCAGATATGGACGACGATAAGTTAGAAGACACCTTGTACTTGCATCCCCCATTGAGAGTGGGGACTTTGGGAGACTTCTTTTCCCGGATCTAATTCGTGGATATTTTTGGGTTTTGGTCCGTTATTTTTCATGAAAGTTCATACCAATATAATGTATGTGCATTTTCAATAATAACATCACAAAAAGGTGTTCTTAGTTTTCACATGACATATTTGAGCATATGTTTTATTCAAAATTCAATAGAGATACGAAGAGTTGAAATATCGCACGTGGAATGTCCCACCTCCCATTCAAGTCACATATTTTTCTGAGATAACCATGAATTTCCTTTATTATAGTGTTTAGACAAGCTTTGAATAGAACTGAATTAAATTTGAGTTGATGTAGTTTTCGATGGTCACCTGTCTACCCATAGTGCAACGTTTCGAAATACCAATATCACCTTGAAAATAGTTATAGTTTTCCCATAAGGCGAATATTTTGCAAATTTTCTCGGACTACAAATATTTTATTTGACATGTAGGATGTATTATTAAACTTGTTTCCGCGAGTCTCTTTTACACTAAAATGCAAAGAAAATAATAGGGTAACAGACAAAAAATAGTTTTGTTTTCTCAAACCTTCACAATTACATCGCACACATGAAATCAGCTTGAATATTAATAAAGATTAGCAGAGAATCTTATCACACAACTTAGAAATGGATAGAGAAATAGCAAGATAGATGTGAGTCGTGAAAGTTGTCACCAACATGAATAAAGAGAGAGAGAGAGAGAGAGAGAGAGAGAGAGAGAGAGAGAGAGAGAGAGAGAGAGAGAGAGAGAGGGAGAGAAAGAGAGAGTGAGATAGAGATGGGGAGGGCATGTGAGGCCATGCCAGACCTTATTTTTATAGGTATATTATGCGATATATTGATTCCTTACATCCTTATTATAAATAATGTAAGTAGTAATTTTTTGCGCCATAACCAATATAATCTAAATTTTGCAAAGAGCTAAATTTTTGCTAGAGTTTTTGGGATTCAAAAATACAGTTTATTTCGGTGATGCCACGAGTATAATTGTATGAGAAGTCTTATCTCATTACTAGGTGAATTACTTGATGAACTGTATAATTATATACCATCCAATATTTACTTCACGATTGAACGCAACGCCTAATCCAAGGGATAAATACATGAACTATGAACGCATTATTTTGTTTTTGAAGTGAACTTACATATTGCTTTTTGAGAAATAGTTCAATTATTATATAGGTAACACACAAAATGCTTTCATAATCGAATTCCTTGAATCACGTAGATGTGTTTTCATACCCCGATGTTCAAAATCGGTTTAGTTTTACCCCTAAAACACCAGTAAAGAAATACTCTGTACGTAACGATCTCGTTTTCAGTTGGTGAAAATTGATAAGCGAGGAATAAAAACACAAAATGTTTAATATCTCCGCCGTTTGGGAACGGATTTTGACAATCTATAGCTTGTTGGAAAGGTATTTTCATAAGCTTTTCGTTTCTGTTTAGTTTGTGCGATATAATTGCCTTGTTCGAAAGTTATTCGCTTCAAACCAGCCCTGTTTTGACAAAACTACCCATATCTCAGAAAGTAAACAACATATCGAAAAACAAACATAATAGTGTCAAATGGGAGCGTTAGGCCTTTCATTTGAAACTAGTTTCATTAAGATCGATTCAGCCATTGCTGAGATAATTACATGACATTTTGTACATACATACATACACACATACACACACACACACACATACAGACATTGTCTCAATTTGTCGAGCTGAGTCGATTGGTATATGAAACTCGGCCCTCCGGGCCTCGGAAAAAGTTTTCAAAGTTTGAGCGAATCCTATACATTTCTTTTGTAAGAAATGTAAAAATGATTATTGGAAAATTTTATATGAGACTGTCCCCTTAAAAATTCATGCGAGCAGGGGTGACATTGCGCATCTCGAAACGAAAGGTTTATTGTATTCAAGCTTGTATGAAAAAGTCGATTCGAAATGGTTCCATACTGTCGCCCCAGGTTTCTAATTTGAAAAAAAAATAACTCTGCCATTTTTCAACCAATTTTGATCATATAGGTCATTGGATGCGGAATCAAATGTTCTCTCTGAAATTTTGTTTAAACACTTCCTATTAAATATGTCGAGCAATTTTCATATTTTTAATGAAAAAATCGCAAAATAATGTGTACTTTCATTAGGGTTCGTCGCGGTTGCGGTAATTACCGCAACCGCGCGGTATTTACCGCACCCGCACCGCAAAAACTGCGGTGCGGTGAGACACTTTTTCCCGCGGATGCGGTGCGGGAAATGGCTTTTACCGCGCGGTACTACCGCAACCGCGCTTCAAAAAATAATTGATAAAGAATTAAAACTATGACTTTTACCACTTGAGAAGAACGCAACTAGATTTATTTTCTGAACGAATGCTTAGCAATGTCATTATTAGGAAAATCCCTCTGTCAGATCGTTCGAGTTTTACTTATTACCCTATAATACAGAAACATGATAAACATTTACTTGCTCTAATTTCCATAGACTTGACATAAAACATACTGTTATTAAGAAATAAAATCTAAAGGCTGTGTCCAATATAATTTGGCACCATTATTTTACGACATATTTTGAAAACTATTTATTTTATACTTCAAAGAAAAAATTTACAAACGAAGCTTTTCAAATACATAAAACGCAAAATCCAATCATTGAACAACAATTAAATTGTAATGTAAAGTCCAATTACAAAATGCATCATTTCTCCCGATTCCTCTTGACAATCGAATTATGAATCATTTTCGATGATATTTTCTCAACTGTGAATTTTGATTAATTTGGAGAACTTGAAGAACTACTAATACTAAGACTTAAAAACAATCCAAAGAATGTAATTATCATCATCAAACCAAACGAATTTGAAGGAATTTTTTTTCGCGTGCATCTATTGTTCGTCCAACTGGGAATATTTTCTACCAAATTAACAAATAATATTTTTCAGTTAGGAGTATTTTTTAACTTTTTGAAAGTAAAGCTTTCGAAGTTAGTGTAGAGCAGTGCGATTTTTTTGTGTTTCTCAAAGTCTCCCTCAAGGCCTCCCTTCATTTTGTGAAAAGTGTAAAAGTTAGCCCAGATGCCAAATTTTGCATAGTTTGGACAGTTTTTGCGTTGATTGTAAATTTATCTCGAAAGCTTAACGTAGGGGTTGGGTATCATTTACATAGAATCTGTATACAAAGTTTGAAAGAAATCGGTTAAGTAGTTTTTGAATGGCAGGTAACATCGCAAATCATGTTTTTCCAGAGACGTTCTACAGAAAGCTTCGTCACCGAGTCGTTTGTCGATTTTTTTGTAATGAAAAATTATAGCATGTTATGGAAATGATACACTATAATGTACAAAAGTTTTGATCAATTCGCTTTATGCAGTTTAAAAAAATCGAGAAAGTGTTTTTTTACGCCAAAACCCTTACCCCCTTAATAAAACTTGCAAAGTTGAATATATTCATAAATGTTACATTCTTAGGAGTCCGTCAAAGTTAATTTTCGTGTAAATAAGAATAACATTTTATTATATATGGATATACAAAACAAATGAATATTTTTTTTGAGCACAATTTTTAAAATACATGATTTTTACCGCATTTACCGCATTACCGCGCGGTGCGGTGCGGTAAATGCAATGCGGTTGCGGTAAGCGGTGCGGTTTTATTATTTTTTTGCGGTTGCGGTGCGGACTATCCATTTACCGCCCACATCCGCACCGCGACGAACCCTAACTTTCATATTGTTGTCCCAAAACCGCATAGTACTTTTAACAAAAGTACAAAGCATACCGTTGGAAAGGTCATCATTTTCTTTCCAAAACACAGTCCAATTTCTCCACTGGATGAAAAAGCAATTTTCACTGAAAACCAGTTTTCGAGTTGCTGGTGGCCAATTTGCCGAAAATCGATTTTCAACGAAAACCGGTTTTCATCCAAGTGAAGAAATACGCCGTTAGAGAATTTAAAATCTGTTGAAAAATACCCACGTAGAAAATATTTTCGTGCTAAAAGTCCTGAAAAATGTTTTTTGCTATAAATCAATATTTTGAGGGTATATTAAATTGATCAAACGTGGTTTGCGTTGTATCTGACAAGATCTACAACATTTAACAGACCACATACATTCATTTTTTTATTTTGTATCACCGTTTAATTTTATTTATTAAATTTAATCCATTTTTTTTTATTGAACCTACGAATCTTTTTCTTCGTGCGAGCATGCTCTTAAGAAATCAATAGTGACAAAATGATTCCACCTTTCCTTTTCTTTGTCTTAATATTCACCATCCATCAAAAGAACCTTACAAATGTTGATATTGAAACGTTTTTGTTTATGGTATGATTGTTTACTAATTGTTTCTGCATTAAAACATTCTATAGATTAAAACGATAATAAATTGCGAATTTGAACACAGTGGCTAAATTGAAGGCGATACAGTGAATCCGATTATGCGTCAACAATAATTGCTGCCACAAAAAGGACACGGGGATTGTGACAAAAGTTTAAAAACGTCGAAAATGGACGAGGTATTTATCGCATATTCTATTTGAATGCACGATTATTCATGATTCCACATTTCAGTTGAAACTAAAATCGAACATCCAATCACTTTTTGAGGGAGCTCGCAGAGACGGAAACTATTTGAAAATATGCGCTCCAATGGTCAGATACAGCAAGTAGGTGATAGATGTCTGGAAATTGATTAGTTTCGATAATATTTTTTGTGCTCATTGCAGATTGGAGTTTCGGAATTTAGTTCGCTCGTATGGGGTAGATTTAGCTTTCACAAGCATGATAATGGCTGATTCATTTTGTAGAAGTGAAAAAGCTCGTCTCAACGAATTTACTACTAATAGAGGTAAAAAAAGGAAAATAATTTGAAATATATAACTACATTCAAGCTTTGTCTTTAAGATGATTCTCCGATTATTGCGCAATTTGCGGCAAATAATTCTGTGGACTTTCTTTCCGCTGCTGAAATGGTATTCCCGTAATGTACAAGTGCATGTATAAGTTTTTATTCGTCGTTAATTTGAACATATATTTTCAGATACGTTGACGGTGTCGATTTGAACTGCGGATGTCCTCAACGTTGGGCGATGTCCGATGGTTACGGAAGTGCACTGCTGAAGACTCCCGAAATTATAGCTGACATGTTAGCAGCTGTTCGCAGGAATCTTCCCAGTACGTTCAGCGTTTCTGTAAAAGTGCGGTTATTACAAAGATCTTTAAAGGCTACAGTAGACATGTGCCGCCAGTTACAAGCAAGCGGCATAACATTTATTACAGTTCATGGAAGGACACCAGCAGAGAAAACTAACGTACCAGTCGATAAAGAGGCCTTGAAGGAGATCAAAAACAGTTTATCCATACCTGTGGTTGTCAACGGAGATGTGTTTAGTTTACGAGATGCTGATGTGATGCGCGATATTACGAATTGTGATGGTGAGTTCGTTAGGAATCTTCCAGATTGACGTTCGCCAATTGCTTTTCTAGCGGATACTCCTTGATTTGCTCCATGAGCATTTCAACTTGAGTATTAAGCTCTGTTATGGAGTCTTGGTGGGAGTTAATTTTTTTCATTCCCTCCTTCAAGTTAGTCATAACGTTGAACAACTTTTCCACTTCGGGAATTCGTTCCAAATTAGGCGGGTGTTTGTGAGATATGAGGGCGTTAAGTTTTTCGAGCGATTTCATCACGTTGACTTTATTATCTGCATCCACGATAAGAATATCTTCTGAGGGCGGAACAGCTGCAGTATCTTTGTTGATTGTTTCGCCGATGTTCTCGAATGAGATATTGGTCAGTGCTTCCTTCGCGTTAACAAAAACGTCGTACGTCTCATCCAGTTGCTTTCGAATTTCTGCAATGCGTTGCTGGAAAAGCGCATCTGGAAACTCGTTTGCGGATAAGCTGGAACTTGAACCTAATTCTTCCATAGTGTCTCAACTTTTATTTGTTTCAAAACGACAAACAACGATGGCAGGAACCGTTGCCATGGCAATATGGCTCCTGGTTCCTATTCTATATTGATCTTCAATTTGCTACAACTGCGATGAACTATTGTACGTTTCATTGGAAACGACCCATTCAATCATTTTGAGGCGACGAATTGAAATGGCGCATTTGACAATAAATGCTGAAAAATGTCGAAAAATATGTATTACCCAAGTTTAATGTGTGCTAATACCTTAACCGAATTTGTCAATAGAACTGACTCAAATCTTTTTTTTTACTATATAGGCAGCAGTTCTCGACGTTTTTCGCACCACGGACCTCTTAGAAATCAACCTGGGTTGTTGCGGACCCCCACGGAAGAACATCAATTTTGTATGCTATCAAGATGTTATATTTAGTTTGTTCGGAAACAAGACTTGAAATTTCAATATGCGCTCGGAAAATATATTTTTCTTCGCGGACCCCCAACAACGACTTCACGGCCCCCTAGGGGTCCGCGGACCTCAGGTTGAGAATGTGTCATTCATCCATACGTTGAGACGAATCGTGCGCTGAATAGCGCAACCAATCTTGCTGCGGCGAAAAATAATCGTCGCGTCTCCTTTGGAAAAGCGCGGACAATACTATAAATTTAGATATAGTTTTTCTGGTTTCTACATTTAATCTGTTATCCTTTGTTTTATTTCAGGTGTCATGGCCGCACGTGGGATGCTTTCCAATCCGGCACTATTTGCGGGATATTCGAAGACCCCACTCGAATGCATACAACGTTGGCTTAACATTACAGCTGAAGCAGACACCGACATAACGTTTCAAGCTATGCACCATCATCTCACTTTTATGGCGGAATCGATACTTACCCGACAGCAGCGGATCGTTTTCAATAATCTCTCCAAAGACAAGCAGTTGGTGTATGATTTCTTTCGAGAGGAATTCCAACTTGAAGCACAACCTTGTGATCATCCTTGTAAACTTGTATGTTCATTCGACGACACTTCATATTGGCATAAGGTGCGGGCGAAAGCGGCTGATCATGTTGGACATGCTGACAATTACTTAGGCGCGAGTACGGATGGAGCGTTTTTCAATAGCATTGTAAATAAACAAACTGACGATGATAGTGTGGAAGATGTGGATTTTATGGAAGGAAGCCTATTTGATGACACTGAAACGTAAAAGAATTGTAATAAATACAACGCGCTTTAGATTTTTGTCGTTATCATTACAAGTGTCACTATCCTTTCCAATCAATATTACAATGATGAGCATATGAGCAATGTGAAAAGGTAACAAAAAATATGAATAAAGTAATAAAATATGTGTAAGGCCTATATCTTATCTTTCTCTGGACAAAAACAGCCGAGAGGCCGTGTGATATTCGGCGGGTTGATGTATCCCAATCAAGAAGTGATCCACTACGTTCCTGCTCCTATGTCGTATAAGGCGACTGTAAACAGGAATCCTCAAGTCAAGGTGTTTCTCCGTCCCGAGGATTAAATGGCTGGCAAGACCGAAATTTGCCATTCGCGTATGCCATGGGTTTTACCCTTGCAGTGTTACGCGAATCTCTGACACAGTGAACATTTGTTTCTTTGCAAATCGTGGGATTCAAATGATCGTAATGTCCCTAATGTTGGAGGGAACAATGACCAACTCGCACATGATACATCTTGGTTCAACAATCCAGTATCTTAACCCACACATCATCTTTTCAGTGGGTTAATACCAACATCAGCGAACAACACACAGAATAAATGTAGTCTTTCTTTCTTTTCATTACGGACACTGTACTTAACAGAGCAAACACGCGATTCTAAAACTAACGCGTTTCTTTTGATTTATCGTGCGGTATTTTATCCATTGTGTGTGTGTGTGTTAACCTTCCAAATCCCACTGGCCGGCAGTGGTATTATGAAAAACCTGTTTTAATCCACCTAGCGGTGCAATTGTGCCTTTCTCATTTCTCTAAACTTTGGCACGGAGGCTTTTTATGTTCAACATAATCGTGGAAATGTCCATTACATTCTTAGTACACTTTGCACTTATACACAATGGCATGCCAGCCACGAATTTCATGAGCTATGTGTCGACGGTGAAACACTTGAAACAAAAAAATATCCTACTCCATTAGCCTAATCGGCATTAGATCAATGTTATCTGCTTGCTAACTCATTTTGTCATGCGGGGCTGGGTATGTGAAGAGGGCGAAAGTCCCATGAACGAACGACTCCCCAGCTTAAATTGGTATGCTTTGTGATATAGTGGTGGTTTAAAAATGATGGGGTTGAAAGGGAATGTTATGAGGGCTGGATGGGGTGGTGGTCTGAGGGGTGATTTAAGGAGATTTTTAAAGGAGGGGCGCGATCAGTAGAGGGGGGGGGGGTGTAACCCCTCTCCGTAAACCATCAACTACGCCCCTGTTAAAATCCAGAAACCCTATGCGAGTCGATTATTAGGTTGGCATCGGGATTAGGTTGACGTTTTTCAGAGTGATTGCATAACCTTTCTATATGAGAAAGGCAAAAATGTGCCAAAATCCAAAAAAGTGAATCGTAGTCAAATTTTTTTTTCGAGTTTGCATCAAATCTCGACGTTTCATGCACCTTGAACACATTTCGTCGCTGTTGTGCTATCTTATGACAAGCGCCATTTTGCACATTTCGAGAAAAACGATTTTTAAAGTTTGAGATTGAGTATCTTGAAAGTTATAAATGGTATAAATAATTCAAAGAAGACAAATGATGCTTCTATCTATGCTGCATTAATCTCTCAAATATTACGAGAATCGGTTAACTACATTGCGAGTTTTCTTTAAAAATGTAAACAAAAGTCGGTTTCACACGTGTCATAGGTGTGTATTGATGACAAAATTTGTATGGCGTGTCATAATCGTGCGTGGAAAATTTTCCAGAGAAAAAAATCATCAATTATTAACTTTTATTCATATCTTTGGCTTCATTTGGTCTATAAACAATCGGTGAGATGCATTTTGAAGGAAATGAGTCAGGGAATCTAGAAAAAATAGTTATTTTTGGTTACAGTGTTGCCAAATATGCTATATTTCCAATTTAAAACTTAAATTGCTTTTTTCTCACAGTTCGTGCATTTTTGTTTCGAAAATGTTTATGCCATTGTGTTTATCAGATAGTTTTACATATAAAAACATCTCATACATAAAGATAATTTGAGCCAACCCCCAGACACAGTCATTTGAAGCAAAAAATTAGAAATTTCTCAGCACGTTTCTCGCTATATCTCAGTAACCAAGCAGAATGTCAAAATTCTGTAAACGCCACTTTGTAGAGATTTTTTAGACAAGTAATGTGGCATATCTAACTCAGTTTACCCCAAAATGGCGTTAGTCATAAGATAGCACAACAGCGACGATTTAGCATCAAAAATAAAAATTCTATTTTTAATTTTTCCTATAGTTTATATGAGAAAATTCTGTGTGGCCGCACTCTGAAACCCGTAATTCCGGAACCAGTTTGCATCAAATCTCGACGTTTCATGCACCTTGAACACATTTCGTCGCTGTTGTGCTATCTTATGACAAGCGCCATTTTGCACATTTCGAGAAAAACGATTTTTAAAGTTTGAGATTGAGTATCTTGAAAGTTATAAATGGTATAAATAATTCAAAGAAGACAAATGATGCTTCTATCTATGCTGCATTAATCTCTCAAATATTACGAGAATCGGTTAACTACATTGCGAGTTTTCTTTAAAAATGTAAACAAAAGTCGGTTTCACACGTGTCATAGGTGTGTATTGATGACAAAATTTGTATGGCGTGTCATAATCGTGCGTGGAAAATTTTCCAGAGAAAAAAATCATCAATTATTAACTTTTATTCATATCTTTGGCTTCATTTGGTCTATAAACAATCGGTGAGATGCATTTTGAAGGAAATGAGTCAGGGAATCTAGAAAAAATAGTTATTTTTGGTTACAGTGTTGCCAAATATGCTATATTTCCAATTTAAAACTTAAATTGCTTTTTTCTCACAGTTCGTGCATTTTTGTTTCGAAAATGTTTATGCCATTGTGTTTATCAGATAGTTTTACATATAAAAACATCTCATACATAAAGATAATTTGAGCCAACCCCCAGACACAGTCATTTGAAGCAAAAAATTAGAAATTTCTCAGCACGTTTCTCGCTATATCTCAGTAACCAAGCAGAATGTCAAAATTCTGTAAACGCCACTTTGTAGAGATTTTTTAGACAAGTAATGTGGCATATCTAACTCAGTTTACCCCAAAATGGCGTTAGTCATAAGATAGCACAACAGCGACGATTTAGCATCAAAAATAAAAATTCTATTTTTAATTTTTCCTATAGTTTATATGAGAAAATTCTGTGTGGCCGCACTCTGAAACCCGTAATTCCGGAACCAGTTTGCATCAAATCTCGACGTTTCATGCACCTTGAACACATTTCGTCGCTGTTGTGCTATCTTATGACAAGCGCCATTTTGCACATTTCGAGAAAAACGATTTTTAAAGTTTGAGATTGAGTATCTTGAAAGTTATAAATGGTATAAATAATTCAAAGAAGACAAATGATGCTTCTATCTATGCTGCATTAATCTCTCAAATATTACGAGAATCGGTTAACTACATTGCGAGTTTTCTTTAAAAATGTAAACAAAAGTCGGTTTCACACGTGTCATAGGTGTGTATTGATGACAAAATTTGTATGGCGTGTCATAATCGTGCGTGGAAAATTTTCCAGAGAAAAAAATCATCAATTATTAACTTTTATTCATATCTTTGGCTTCATTTGGTCTATAAACAATCGGTGAGATGCATTTTGAAGGAAATGAGTCAGGGAATCTAGAAAAAATAGTTATTTTTGGTTACAGTGTTGCCAAATATGCTATATTTCCAATTTAAAACTTAAATTGCTTTTTTCTCACAGTTCGTGCATTTTTGTTTCGAAAATGTTTATGCCATTGTGTTTATCAGATAGTTTTACATATAAAAACATCTCATACATAAAGATAATTTGAGCCAACCCCCAGACACAGTCATTTGAAGCAAAAAATTAGAAATTTCTCAGCACGTTTCTCGCTATATCTCAGTAACCAAGCAGAATGTCAAAATTCTGTAAACGCCACTTTGTAGAGATTTTTTAGACAAGTAATGTGGCATATCTAACTCAGTTTACCCCAAAATGGCGTTAGTCATAAGATAGCACAACAGCGACGATTTAGCATCAAAAATAAAAATTCTATTTTTAATTTTTCCTATAGTTTATATGAGAAAATTCTGTGTGGCCGCACTCTGAAACCCGTAATTCCGGAACCAGAATTCCGATCGATCCAAAATTCAATAGCAGCCGATGGGAAGGTTGCACCTTTCATTTGAAACTAAGTTTGGGCAAATCGGTCCAGCCATCTCTGAGAAAAATGAGTGACATTATTTGACACATACGCACATACATACACACACATACACACACATACATACATACACACACATACAGACTTTTTCCGATCTCGACGAACTGAGTCGAATGGGATATGACACTCGGCCCTCCGGGCCGGGATTAGGTTGACGTTTTTCAGAGTGATTGCATAACCTTTCTATATGAGAAAGGCAAAAATGTTTTCTGCATACGGTCTGGCTTCTTTATGCAAGCAACTTGATATCGGGATGTTGGAGTTGTTAGCTCTGCCGATTTTCGAATGACCCATTTCAGAATGACAGAGACCCAGCGGTACATTCCGGGTTCATTTTCCCATCGGCAAGCCCCTCTCAACAATTATACGTATCAAATTTATACGAGTATTATTGTAAAACTTTCGGTTCCTTGCCACGAATAAGTGCGCATGGAATTGACGAGTATTTAACGTATCATTCAGGATGGATCTTACCAACATGTTAGGACACTCTACCGCCTGTACACTGACTTGGACACCATGTCGCACCCTCCGGCCCTCTGCTCTGGCTAATCCACTGGAAGAACGAAAGCCTGTAACCACATTTAACCATGGCGTGTGCAATCTCTTCGTTCTTCATCTCCGCCCCTGTAGCCACACCGGAGGAAAACGCAACGACGATCCAGTATGGCTCCGGAACAGCTCAGGGACTCCACTTTTGCCTGCTGGACCACTGCACTCATTTTGCATTTTTTTCAAAAGCCGAAAAACCCTAATTTTGGAACAGTCATATTTTCTCTCAAAAAATTGACATGAGCGAAAAAATACTTGCATCTGTCACACATGGCTAGTACGATCCTTTCGTGCGGTATTTTATCCATTAGTGATCCTTTTTCATTCGATTCCGCTATTACTTCATGTTGGTATCAGTGTTGCTAAAAGAGCGAGAAGCCAACATATCCTCCTCGTTCGCCTGCGAGCGCGAGACTCACACTGTATGCTCCCTACTGCTGTACACACGTTTTCGAAGAACTCTCAACTATGTGACAATCAGCACGAGCGGCAATTATGTTTGATTCATGTGAGTTATCTGCCTTCGCTATAGGCTCGTGTGTCACTCGCACTCCTGTCCGCTTGCTGGATATCAGCTCTAACGGCGAGTGGGTTCCCATGATGGGACTCCTCGGCTGCGAGTTTTTACTGCATACCACCCACTCCCGTGTGCTAAGCACTCTTTACAGCTCTGAAGATGTTTATTAGAACAGCACGTATACACTCTTCTAGCAACTGGGAGCGCTCGTAAAGGAGCGAAGGGATCGAATACGGCATTCTGATGAAATCCTAGAACAGTGCAAGCAAAAACTAACTAAACTAACAGTGCGCGTGTTCGCATTAAATTGTCATTGCATTACATACGTTATCTGTCTATACAGGTTTATGCCGGTCGTATTTAAAGAATAAATTAAATATATTATTTTTCTTATTTTTTTTTAAATATGTAAACAAATTATAAGTGCGGTGTCTTAAATAAAACTTGTCTTTTAAGGGGCGACTACTATAAACAGCTCAAACTGAAAGTAATTTTGTTATACGATTTTGATGGCAAGGTGACAATGGACCTCTCGTTAAGGTTTATGTATACATTCATTATGAATGACAAATTTGAAGTCAGGCAAAGCCACACACGAGCGTTCGAAGAGAAGACCTTCAACCATTTCCATATCAAGGAGTGCCGCGGTGGGCATGATAACTCTTGATACAATTGTCTGAAATAGGAAATTCAATAAGATTTTTGAAACATAGACTTGTAGTTACTCTATGAACCAAAAAAAAAACCCGTTGGAATTTCGGAAAATGGCATAAGAAAAATAGAAAAATAAAATTCGTTCACTTTTCTTCAAAATAACGAGGAAGATTTTTGTATTCCATTTTCCCCTAGTTCATCGACTGACTACACATGTTATGCATTCTCATAAATAATCAAGTCAATTCGTTGAATGGTTTTTGAGTCATCGGTAATTTGAAAAAGGCGGTTTCGAGAAAGATGCTATTAAAGTTGCCGATAGACTGAAATCATTGAAACGCATCGTTGTTTAGTACAAAAGAAGATCAGTGTGGCCACCGAGATTCCGCTGGGCTTTTCTAGAGGTTCAATACTAACAGTTAAATGAATAAAAAAATATTGATGTTTTCCCCACTACACCACCTTAAGGAAATGATACCACATATTCTATAAAAGCCCGTACTGGCTAATCGGTTTGCATGTTTGTAACGATTATGCACTTCTGAGCAGAAGTGACGGGCGTATATTACGCACTTCTGAACAGAAGGGAAGGATGTATGTGATATCCAGCAATGAAATCTAAAACTTTTTAAGGATAGTTTCTTTTTTGAACTATGAAAATTGGAAACATGAATTCAATATAATTTATTGCAAAAGTTAAAAAAATAATAATCTGCTACTACCAATTTTACTGAGATGGTAAATGGAATAAAGTTCCGTCTCGTTAGTATATAGTAAATTATCGTGAATAATTATTTTAACAGTTTGCACAACTGTTGTTTTCGTCAAGAAGAATCAGTATTACCGAAAACAATGTTGTTCAGTCAGGTTCAAATCTCAATTAGTACAGATTTATAAAACTTTTGCTATATATTTGTTAAAATTATCTAATCCTAAGATTATGTGTATGAATAAGAGAAGCAAGTGAATCACGATAGTAGGAATTAATTCAGAGATATTTCGTTTCTTTAGGCATTTTGATTTTCATTTAAATTCAGCATTTTCAAAATTTTCATTTTCAGTACCCTACCAAGACGCTCAAAGAGAAACTATTTTCATTTAAGTTTGATTTTAATAATTCCCTTAACTATTCTTTACAATTTGACTATTAATTCTATAATTTTTCATCCCACATCCATGCTTTTGGTCAAATTTAAATATTAAATCATCCATTATACTATTTCATTACCATTGAAAATGACTTTTTATACTTAATTCGGCAAAAAAATATCTGGGAAAGCTAGCGTGAGAAGTCGACGAGCAAGTAAAAATTACTATTTTAATACTAGTATTGCTTGTGGCACAAAAACCCGATTCGAACCGTATTACGCACTTAACATTCTACTAATAAATTTAGCTTATAGACTAGTTAGTTCGACTGGCCTATCTACGAGAGTACCATCTCTATAACTTCAAATACATGTGTTTTGACAGCTCGCAGTTTTCAGTAGCAGCTTGATTACTCGCACAGTGTGGAATTCAAGTTAATGAGAAGTGCGCAAAATCATTCACTAGAGATTTCTTCTAATACAGTCTGCTGGCTGTTTCAATTTGGGACTGTGAACGAATTCTTAAAAATAGATAACGCATACAGTACTTTTCTTACATCTGATAGATTTGCTCTGAGTCCGCGTAATTTGGAGGATAAGTGCAGCGTATATTGGTATTGGTCATAAAATTTTCAAGAAATTAAGTACTTATGTTTAGAAATTCACTTTATGGCGGTAGTCGATCTCCTACATACATATTCTATACAAGCCAATGTTTGTTATTGGGTTTGATTTTTTGTAGTGAACCGCATTAAATGCGTTTATCTAGAAACCATGTATTTAATCCGAATATCAAGCACAGGTCTTGATACGATTCATTTTATGCAGAATGTACCAGGAATGGTCATAGATGTATACTACCCATGATCGCATATTTATCCCGTTTTATATGGGATTTCCTATCTTTATGGGACTGACTTGCGATCATAGGCAGTGTTCATTCGTCGTTTTCTACAACGAAGTATTTTCGTGCATTGTAAATAGTAGATTTCGTTCATTTCATTTAAAAATTTTAATTTTTTTTAAATTTTGCATCTTACGTGTACGTTGCACGATATAGAAATTATATTTCGTGAATGAAACGAAATGATTCGTTATTTAAAAAAAGGTTTGTGTGTATTACTAACGATTTCGTTGCTTGCACGACTTTATTTTCGTTCATCTTAGAAAAGTTTTCGTGTTCAATTATAAATATTTTTTTCCTCGATCTTTTAAGATCGATGTTTGACAATACCATTTTTTTATTTAATTAAAGGGATCGATCTGGAAAAATGGATTTTATTTCGAACATCTCACCACTATTGAGTACTTGATTGAATGCGGTATTTTTTGTTCGCGACAATCATGAAAAAATGTTTATAAAAAATAGCTTCACTCTTGTAGTAACTATTCAATTTTATGCATATATTCTTTCAGTGACAGATTTGACTATAAAAACTGGACTTCATTATCCCACAAAAAATCTCAAACTTCAATATAGGTATTCTTGATCAATAAACTAATGCATACCACACCAAAAAATAATGAAATTTAAACGACATGTAAACCAATACGTATGTAAACACACAAAGCTTGAATCAAAAATTTGATTGAAAGTTAAGTTGAATTCGTTGCACTCAATTGGAGCATCAAAAAGCATATGATTTTACACTTTCGTTCGTATAATATTACATGTCATTTATTTTACAGCAATGTTGGATTAAAAATACATTAAAGTCCATTGGCATCCCGTTTAATGAAACTGTAATCTTCAATCAACGTGTAAAATTATAATAAAATTTGTTGAAGAAAGCACCACAAGTTGTGTGAATTTGTGGTGGAACTTAATTTTACAATTTTATTCATGCTCCAAATATGTGCATGCAAATAAATTTAAAATTATAAAATATTTTTTTCCGTGTAACATTGAGGGGAATTATACATATTTGACATGTTTAGGTTCCACATATTTACAAGTGGTAATCCAAGCGATCCTGCAGTTTTTTTTTAAATTTACGTTTTAATGCGACCGCATTACGTAAATTTAAAAACGGATACGTTTATGACTTCGTTGTACAAAAAGTGAATCGATGAATCGAGAATTTCCCGCGCCATTTCCTTTTCCGTTATACCAGTGTCATATCAACCTCGATCCAGACGATACATCAGGTTCCATCAACGTAAATGTCCCTCAACGCCACGTCACCGTTCCATCAAGATGAGTTGAATGCGTCTCTCGTTCACACTTTCCGTACGTCAAAGCATTCCGTGCTGTTGATGTTGTGTGTGAATACCTCCATTTAACTAATTTTGACGTTCCCGTGACGTGCTGTACCGGTGACGAAAGCCAGACGTATTGTGCAAATCGATCTTCGAACAGCCGCGGCTTGTACTTTGTACATAAAATATACGAATAAATTCATTTTCATCCAGCGTTGCCAACATTTTTTTCAAAAAAACTGGAACCTTTCTAGAAAAAAAACTGGAAAAAAACTGGATGCTCGAAAAAACCTACTATACTCTTGTTATGTTTAAGTCAACGATTCAATGAACGTAATTTTAAGTAAACACGTATGTTCCAAACCTTTTATTGAAAATTTGAGTCAGTTTTTGATATTGTTGTCCAAATTTTAAAAAATATTAGAACATCTGACTTTGACTGTAATTCTAATAGTTACAGTCGAATTTTACTGTTTTGAAGATTTTCAATCTACACAAAATCCACAAAATCGTAAATTTAAGACCCTTTACTAAACTTGAGAATGCGCTTAATCCTTTCTTACGATACTATAGCAACTAGCTGCGAATACAACAAATGTTTATGTAAATATTTGACACAATGTACTGTCACCTTTATGTTTGAGTAAAATTCATTTGAAATCGTATCAAAATGTACATTCTTGTACCGTTTTACTCACAAGTAGTATAAAAAGAGTTCAGGTCACGGTGGATTTAAATCTTATTCTGCGGCACTCTGCATCATCCCATCGCTTGCTTGAAAATTCTGTGAATCGAGTTACAATTTGTGAGAAAGAAAACTAAATAAATGAATATTAAAAAAAACTGGATAAAACTGGCTAAAATTTCAAAAAACTGGAAGATTTTTCCGATTGTCTGTTTGACTGGATATTGTAAAAAAAACTGGAAGAATCCAGTTTAAACTGGAAGGTTGGCATCGCTGTTTTCATCTAACATTCTTGGTCTACCACAGAAGAACGAAATGCGAGTGGGAGCGAGAGCGCTAGCGACTGAAAGAGTGTGAGTAAAGGCTAACGCGGTTAAGAGTGCGAGTGGATACGATTGTGTTAAAGAGCGCGAGTGGCTACGAGTGGGAGTACGGACAAGTGGGAGCATGGGCGAGTGGGAGCATGGGCGAGCGAGAGCATGGACGAGTGGTAGCAGCAGTAGGAGTGCGCGCCAGTGGGTGGGTGCGAACGAAAGAGTGGGTTTCAATATGTGCAATTTGAGTGGCTTTTGGCCGACTGGCACTCGCAGAAATTCTACCCGCCTGGGGAGTGAACGAAAGAAAAGCATGCATGGAGAACACTCGGATACGAGTGTTGGGTGCAATGAGAACACGCGAATGAGAAATATAGGAGTTATTTTTACGAGTTCAGCAACACTGGTTGGTATGGTCTCACAGGTTATGGGCCCAGGTGCACGGAGGTCGTGGAAAAGTGACGAACCAAATTAGGGCCGTTGCAAGAGTTGACGTTATTTTACTTATTCGGTCGTGCGCGAATATTACAGGAGGCTGCGTGTGTTACAAAAGGGCGGACAGTGCAAAAATCACGTTTCCGAAGCTTAACCAGACAAGCTCCCGGAAACAGCGAATGGAATGCTCGAAAAAGAGGACCTCTGAGAGATGATAAGCATTGCGAAGCCAGAACCGGTAACCGAAGAGTGGAAGAATCACGATCGAAAAGCACGGGCGAACATTGGACTTTTCATCGAGGAAAGCCAGTATAAATTGGTTAAAATACGGACAGTGCACGTGGGATGTGGAATGCTGTCAAAGAGCACCATGAAAAGGCGACAATGTCGGTTATTGTTCATTACCTTGGCAAATTGTGTAGTGTTAGTATGCCAGAAACCGAAGATATGGAAAAGCTCCTTTCCGGTATGGAAGAATTGTTCGACAAGTTGACGGCAGCAGGTCAGAACTTGGATGAATCATTGCAAATTACTATGATTTTCAGTGTTCCGCCATCTTATCATGAACTGGTTCAAAGTCTCCAAAGCCGGCCGGATGAAGACTGGACTGTTACGCTTGTGAAAACTCGATTGTTGAATGAATACAATCAACGTCGGGAGGAGAATGTGTCTCTGTCGGTAGATATGAAAGCGATGAAATTGGTTTTTTTGGATGGACTGTTTTTTTCCTGGATTCATTCCAAGCAGCGAAAATATAAAAAAATTGTCGCGTTTCGGATTGTAGAGATCTATACCCTTTCAAATCAGTGCGAGTGGCGCTTGTTACCTACTTAGTGCGGGACGGTGATTTGAATCCGATGTTCCATGGTTCCAGGGAGCAAACAATCTCAAATCAGTTGGAAAAGAAATGGCCGCAGCAACTACAAGTAGTACCGAACGAGCTGGAGGAAATTTCAGTTTCAGTCCTGAACCAAATCGTCGATTCTCTAAGCTTCTCTAAATAGAAGATTATAGCACAGACTAACAGACATAACACTATGAAAGAATTCCCTTAAAAAATATCGGTCCGGCAATTTTCCCAGAACACTAGCTCTACCTTTTATTCACAGTCCCAAACATTTATTTGCTTGTGGGTTACTCTCCGGCATTTCATTCAGTCGCGTGCAATTCGTCAGTGCCTGAAAGGAAATACCTACCGTAGGATTGACATAGATTGAGCTCGTTATCTGTAATTCATTTGTATACCACTATAAATATATCTAGCAGGAAATACAAATTACAGTTTTAAGTAGGGTTCGTCGCGTTTGCGGTAATTAACGCATGCGCACCGCAAAATCTACGGTGCGGTGAGACACTTTTTCCCGCAGATGCGGTGCGGGAAATGAGCTTTTACCGCGTGGTATTACCGCAACCGCACCGCATTAATAAGTAGACTAAAACAAGGACTTTCACTATTTAAGAAGAACGCAATTAGATTTATTTCCTTTCTTTTATTCCTTTTGTTCTATACTACTAAGTAAAACTTTACAAATGAACCATTCTAAATACATAAAATGTTTCTTCCATATAGAGATAAAATTATTAGAACATTGAAAAACAATTGAATTATACTCTTAAATCCAATTTTAAAATGCATCACTTCTCCCGATTCCTCTCTTCACTCGTGGAATCGTTTTTGACGTAAATTTTTTCAACTGTGAATTTTGATTAATTTGAAGCAATCAGAGATAAACGGATGATGATAATGCTACAAAGGAATCAGGAATAAGAATATATTGACTTAAATGGCACGCCGTGTGTTTTCATCATTTCCTGAGCGAAAGGAAAGGACAAGGAGGTGTGGGGAAGTGGAATTGGAAGGGTGGGAAAAATAACAGCACAAAAACAAAAATAAACAACAAGTAAGTTAAACTCACAAGTAGTTCAACTTGCCTGCGAATAAGCCTAAAGCTCTTTACCACATTGGATAAAAAACTTTAGTATGTGTCTGAGTTTCAGTCGATCAAACATGGTTTCGTCTATATAAGGACGGCTGAAGACTCGAAATCGCAATTGTGCTACCGCTGGACAATTGCATATCAGATGATATGAGGTTCCGTAGTCGGATTCAAAAAGATCACATGAAAAAGACTCAGCGCGCTGAATAGTTGCCATGTGATAATTGAGTTTGCAGAGGCCGGTTAAAGCCCTGGTCAGCATTCCGCAGTGGAGATTCGAAAAATGTAGGAGATTATTCGAAACCACTGGGCATGGTTGTTCTAGAAACGCCTTTGTTTGGCGACACGTTTGTAGATTTCTCCAATAATTCCGGTGCTCGGACAAAGCCCAGGACCGTATTTTTTCCCTTATCCAACTTGTCAAAATTGGCAGCGAGGGCTCAGGATCAACGAAGTCAATCGCTGAACCTGCCCTGGCCATCGCTGGGAGCAAGAATATCTTCACCCCATGTAACCATTTGTGACCACAATCGTGTATGACTGGTAGCAAGATCAACATGGTTACTGTTCCAAAACCCAGTAACCTGCAGTCTGTATGCACATGATAGTGCTTCTTGTTTGAGGTGTATGTGTAATGGTTTGATATTTAGAAGTGCCTCAAGAGCAGCAGTCGGAGTCGTGGTGAAAGCACCAGTCAACGCCATTCTTTGCAGATGATTTAGCCTTGACTGGACTGTCACCACCTCTCCCCTCTGCCACCACACAAGGCATCCGTATGACAGCATTGGACGTACAATTGTCGTGTAACTCCAATAGATGTATTTAGGTTTGAGACCCCAGGCCTTTCCAAAAGTTCGTCTGCACTGCCCGAAGGTCATGCACGCTTTCTTGACTCTGAACTCAATGTGAGCAGACCAATTCAGTTTGGAGTCCAATATGACTCCAACGTATTTGACTTGATCTGCACACAGTAGCCCAGAATCAAAGAAATGCAAGGGACAAACCGTGGTTGTTATTCGCTTCTTCGTGAAAAGTACCATTGAAGTTTTGCTTGTGTTAACTGAAAGTTTAACTTGTCGACACCACTGTTCGACAGCTCTTAATGCCTGTTACATTAAGTCAAAGATTGTTCCGATGCAAAATCCAGTAATTAGTATTTGGTAATCGTCAGCAAACCCGTAGGTTGGAAATCCAAGCTCATTGAGTTTCTTCAATAAGCCACCAAGTTCCATAACAAAGGAAGAACGCCGCCCTGAGGACAACCGCAAATTCTCAACTTCCGTATCTCAGCCTTTCGCAGTGACGAGCAAAGTTATCCAACCCGAGATACATGCAGGTATCCCATGACCGCGCGTCGCTTCCAGAATAGACTGGAAGGACACATTGTCAGAAGCACCCTCAATATCTAGGAATACACCCAAGCTAGATTGCTTGAGCGAGAAGGCTTTGTCAATGTTGTAAACAACATCGTGAAGCAGAGTGATCGTGGATTTCCCACACTGATATGCATGTTGCATTTTGTGCAGTGGATATTCAACTAAACTAACGTTCCTGATGTGATGATCGATTATCCGTTCCAAAGCTTTCAGAAGAAAAGAACTTAAGCTGATAGGCCTAAAACTCTTGGCTTCTTCATAGCTTGAGCGCCCCCCTTTGGGAATAAATCTAACAGTTATTTCTCGCCATGCTTTCGGGATATACTCGGTAGCAAGACTGGAAAGCAAAATCTTTTTCAAGACATGTTTAAGAATATCAAATCCCTTTTGCAGTAGCACGGGAAGTATTCCGTCTTTTCCGGGTGATTTGCATGGAGCAAAGCTGTCAACTGCCCACTTGACCGATTCAATGGAAACCAATGTGCGTGCTAACGCCCACGAGTCCGAATCACCAGAATGAGATCTGTGAACATTGTTCAACTCCGGATCGATACAACCTGGAAAGTGTGTGTCGAAGAGACAATTAAGAACATTCTTTTCGTCCGTCACATAAACACCATCTCTGGTTTTTAAGGAGTTCATCTGAAAATCATTCGATTTGGAGAGAATTTTATTTATTCTGCTAGCCTCGTTCAGACTAGAGACATTAGTGCATAGGCTTTGCCAGCCAGCCCACTACGAGCTGACCTGAAAGTCCTGGAGTCATCACGCTGACGCCGGTTCCAAGCTCTTCTCATAACTTTCTTCATTCTTCCAAGCTCAGCCCTCCACCAAGGGGTTCCCCCAGTCGAGTAACAGTACGAAGTGGACAAGCTTCTTCGTAGAATGCTAATATGAATGAGTTTGTCGTATCCACAACGTCGTCTAAGTTGACTAATTGTTGGAAAATATACATGAAATTTTGTCGCCAAATTTTCCAAAGAGAGGCCCCAATTTGTAGATTTAGGATTACGATATGTTACCACATTGAAGGTGACATCAAAATTATCGAAAAATATATATTTATGATCGGATAGAGACGGTTCAGTTTCATTTGGAACCTGCCAATTTCCCAGCTCATGCAAAATTCCATCAGAGCAAAGTGTTATGTCTAACACCTCCTCCCGCTCAGACCTCTCAAAAGTTGGTCGCGACGAACCCTAGTTTTAAGCTGCGCGAAAACGGCTGCTGATGCAACAAGCCTTATGTGTTTTTGAGCAATGGTGTGCAATGACTATCAGATAATTCAAATGAAACGTCAATGGTACTTTTTACGCAACAAAGAATTACAACCGAAACTCGTCCGTTACAGTTAATTGATTCTGAAATTATTGCCACACATCAAGTTAAGTACGTTGGGGTAATTCTTGACTCAAAACTTAATCGGACAGCTCACATCGATATCAGAATCAAGAAAGCTTACATGGCCCTCGGCCAATTGGCAAATCTTGGGCACTCAAACCCAAGTAAATTCTAAAGAATCAATAAAACAATTGTTAGACCAATACTGGCATACGGCCGCCTTATTTGGTGGCTGAAGGGAGAAGTTAGGATAATCCAAAGGCAAACAAAGTTAAACCATCTGCAGAAGATGGTTTTGATTGCGATGGGTGGAGCGTTTGAAACAAGAAGCACTTTCTTGTGCATACAGTCTTAAGGTTACTGGGTTCTGTAACAGTATTCCAATATATCGTGCAACTGGCCATACAAGAGTGTAGCATCAAATGGTTAATTGGGATGAGTTTACACTTGCTCCCAGTGACCTTACACTTGTTGTATAACAGTTTTATTTACAATATAAGTAATTATTACCCGTCGAATATGTAAATTGATTTTAATGTGTTTTAGTCGGAATCGACTAAAACGATCAAAACAAACGAAGATAAAAGTCAATACACGAGAGTGAGCAGGTCACATTCGTTTCAGAACTTTAAGCAGTTAATAAGTTTTATTTTACAGTGCTAAAAGAAATCCAAACTGTTCTTACCAGAAAGTTGAAGTGACTTACCTGTTTCTTTCCGACGACTTACCTGCTGTGGTTGATCCGGTTCATCTTGCTGCTGCATTGACGAAGTGTCCGCTGGTTTTCCTCCGGTGTTTCCCTGCGGGAAGAAGTTCGGATAGTTCGGATCCCCCAAAACCCGAATACATCAACACTCTTCCTCGCGAGGAATGGCTGTCTGGCTGGAAGAAACGGCAACTTGAAGAATACGTAGTTTGTTATACTGACGGTTCTTAACTGGAGGGCCGAGCTGGTACTGGTGCTTGTTGTCGTAAAATGAGATTAAACCAATCTCATTCGCTTGGCAGATACAGTACCGTGCAGAAACCTTCGCAATTCTGTGTGGCGTACAATCGTCACTTCAACGGGGAATTTGTGGTAAATGAATCTCGGTAAATGTATTCCTGCGGGCACTGCGACTGACTTCGTTGATCCGGCACAAGATTCGCTCTTGCGCTGCTTCTCAACATGCCAACCATTGGTGTAACTTGCAAATTTGCGTTCATACAAAAAAATTTCTGCTAAATGTTAGTCTGAAAATGTCGAAGAATTTGCTGCATTTTACAAACACAATTGCAGTTTTCTAGTCAGGACACTGACTGAACATTGCAAACTCAATTATTGCATGGCTACTATTTAGCGTTCTGAGTATTATTCGTGTGATCTTTGTGAATCCGATTACGCAATTTAATATAATTTGAAATGTGACTCTCTTGCAGTAATGCAATTGCGTATCTGGATTTTTGGTTCCCCATACTTAGATGAACCTGCGTACAGAGAACTGAAACTCAAGGACATGCTATTGTTTATAACCCAATGTGATGAAGAGCTATAGTTTAAGCGGTATTTGCATGACAATATTTCTGCGAGGGTGTTGTCGTTCTGTTTCCTCAATATCTCCGCGAGAGTTTTAATATATTCGCTCATTGAGCAGCGTCTTCTATTCCCTTAGAAGTGTAAGATACTTCCGTATTCTTTATGTTCAATGTGTCGTTATTTTCCTTATCCCTAACCTTAATACTTCCCTAATCCATCCCATCG
The DNA here is from genome assembly GCF_030247195.1 of Topomyia yanbarensis. Lineage (NCBI taxonomy): Eukaryota > Metazoa > Arthropoda > Insecta > Diptera > Culicidae > Topomyia > Topomyia yanbarensis. Next base: position 312,170,946 of record NC_080671.1, read on the forward strand.
GGAAATGATGAGAGGACAATTCACAGCAAGGCACAAATCTCCGATCAACATGGGGAACGTGCCATTTAAGTCTGTCGCTACTGAAGTGTACGTAACGATTCCGCTTTGAAAATATTGAAATGATTCCCAGTATAGAAAATAAAGACGTAAGTCCTACGTCAAAAAATAATTATCACAAGTAGAGAAGGATTCTATCAATCGGATTCGCTATATTATACGAAACCCAACTATAGTTTCTCATAAATATGTTTCAACAGTTAGAATATAGCATACTGAACACATACTGATTAGCATATACCTGGCAATGTAAAGAATTATCAGTTACGTAAAAAAATGCATTCCTTATCATTTCACTGAATTCGATTTTCATATTTTTGCGCAAGGTATTCATTTTGCCAGTCATGAACTACCAATTCAATTCAACAGACGTTTTTAAGGAAGATGATCTATTTTGCGTTCTTTCTGGGTCTGCTTTCTACATGCAGTACTACTTATACCCCCACATCTCACGTGATTTCCAACGATAGTGTCGCTCACGGTTAGTTGGTAATGTTGGTAATAAACAATTTTCGCATGATAATTTGATCTTTCTATTGTTTAGCGGATGAGCCTTTCCTACAGAAGCAAAAATTTCTATTCGACGTTCTACGAAATATCTATCAACCTTCAGAGATTGATGAGTACCGATCACCGATAAAAAAATGGATCACGGATGAATCAAAATACAGAGTTTGTAAAACTATAAAATTTTTACTGATTAAAAACAAAGTTTACTTTTCTTTATAGGACTTCAAGGCTGTTTCCAAATTTTTCCAGCTATTCAAAACAAGTTTTTTGCAAAAAGGGGAAATATTTACAATATTCAACAAGTGGCACCTACAGCAAACACATTTGTTATTCAATTTATTCTATTACTCGATCGATTGGGACACGTTTAAGGAAAATGTTGTTTGGGCTCGACAAAATGTCAATGAAGGCATGTTCATTTACGCACTCGCTCTTTCCGTTATGCATCGAAAGGATCTGCAGGGTGTCGAATTACCAGCGATTTACGAATTAAATCCGTATTTGTTCTTTAACGGAGATCTTATCCATGACGCTATGGTTCGTAGAATGCATGATTCTGAATATGGATTCTATGATGGAAACATTCGAAATGCAGCTTCGAACAAATATACTTCTACGTTTGCTGTTAATTATCATGGCGAAGGAAAGCTAGCCTATTATATGGAAGACATTGGATTGAACTCTTACTATTTCTACTATATGCTGGAGTATCCAGCTTTTCTTGGTGGTGCCGAGTTTGGATTGAATAAAGATCGTCGTGGCGAGCTGTTCTTATACATGCATCAACAACTGCTTGCCCGGTACTATCTAGAGAGACAATCGAACTCATTAGGACCGATAGAGACATTGAATTGGAAATTTCCACTTAAAACCGGACACTACTCAATGCTCCGCTATTGGAATGGTATTCCATTTCGATCAAGAGAAAATTATTTTACTTTGAACATGAAAAACGATGCCAAACTAGAGCAATTGTTGGATTACGAGCAACGAATCAGAGAAACAATTGACAAAGGATACTATTTACTATCGAATGGCTCCAGAATTAACATACGGACAGCAGCAGCAGTAGATGTGATAGGAAACATGATCAATGGAAATGTCGACAGTATCGACCAGGAATACTTTCAATCGTTCGAAATGCATGCTCGGTCGATTCTCGGCCAAAGTGATCACTACCGGTTGGTTGACGAACTGTGGCCCGGACCCACCATGCACTACGAAACATCGATGAGGGATCCTATTTTCTATCAGTATCTTGAAAGAATGCTAGGATTGTATTGGCAGTATAAAAGTTATTTGTCACCATACACTTTCGATGAGCTTAACTTCAAGGGAGTGGAAATCAAAAACTTGGTTGTCGATAAGCTAATAACATTTTTTGAGCATTTCAATGCTGACATTAGCAATGGACTACCTTTTAACAGCGAAAAATCTCAAGGAAGATCAACCTGGAACTATACAGTTTTTGCTCGGCAAAAGCGTCTTAATCACAAACCGTTCGGCTACGTCCTGACTGTACAATCCGAGTTCTCTGGAAAGGGTGTTGTTCGAATGTACATGGGTCCAACGTTTAACAATATAAGGCAACTGAATGATGTAAAGAAATACTACGTTGAAATGGATCAGTTTTTAATTAATTTGGTGATCGGCGAAAATGTTATCAAGCGTGACACTCGAGATTTCTATTTCAATATTAGAGATCGCACAACCTACACTGAGTTATACAAACAAATACTACGATCAATTGATGGAGAGGAACAGTTTGTCCTGGATATGTCCGAAGCACATTGCGGATGGCCCGACCGGTTACTGCTACCCAGAGGACTTCCTAGTGGATTTGAAATAACGTTTTTCTTCATTATTTCGCCGCATCACGAACCGAGCGTGGTACAATATTCTACGTTTTATTCGCCCGTGAGCTGTGGGGTAGGCTCTGGATCCAAGTATCTCGATGCTCTACCGTTCGGATTTCCGTTTGACCGCGAGCTGGATACGGGTTATTTTGTTACTAAGAACATGATTTTCAACAATGTCAGCATTCATCAGGTAAGTGGAATTAAAATAAATCAAACGGCTTAGTAAAATGGCTGATCTGTTATACAAATTTATGTAATAAACCAATATTTTGACAATTTTCGAAGTATTTAGTAAATGTTTACCGAAGCATCATTTTATCTTTTAAAGGTTGACAAAGCTGTATTATTGTGCAAAATAAGGCCACACTATGTCGCCATTCACCTCTGATACAGAACTCTTATCTCTTACCTCCCCGTGATGCCAACCGGGGTCGAGCCACCTTATGCCGTTTTTTTCTTGGACCCGAGGCTGGGTCGGGTTCTGGCCCCTACCGCTGTCAGTTCATACATTTTGATAGCGGTTGGTATTGGAGTATGACTCAGTTTCGCTCTGGGTGGATGCTGCATTAGTGAAGATCTGTGGGTAGTATGCTGACAGGGGAGGGGGAAAATGACGCGAATGGAACCGTTTTTGTATCCGTCATACAATATAAAGCTTTCTGTAAAGCTTTTGCTGATATTGGCCGCTCAAAATTATTTCATATTCTCGTCACAAATAAAATCGAGTTCTCTGTTGTAGCTTCGCTTTGTTCGAGACTATTTTTTACTTTTCCTTCAAAAGTTTTCCTTTTGTATACAAATATTTCAAGAAATATCGTTTAAGTATTTGCTAAAACATGTTACCGCTCAAACTTAAACAAAACTAAAACAAATCTGGAAATGACCATTGAAGTGTAAATAAGAAGCATCACTCCCGATGGCAGGCTGTCCGGAGTTCAAGTTGTTCGTTTAAAATTCTCGGAAATGGATTGCGAGCATCTTTCGTACATATTGCCAACATCATATTATTTAACAGGACATACATCTTGACCTATTCCCTTTCCTACTAACACAAATCCTTTCCCGTGATGCTCGTGGAGATGCAGAGATCGTCTCAGTTTCTATCAACAGCGTGTGTTTAAACCTTTATAAGGCCCAGAGTTTTGGGCTATTATTGAATGTTATATTAATAGAAACACGATTCTTTCACTTAGTTTAGAATATATGTACATTTATTTTGCAATAAAAACTGCAAAAACATGAATACATAGTCTGAGATGACTACCACGAGAAATAGAACCCTTTGCTAGTAAAAGATAGTTGGTCAAAATTCGAATTAGAGGACAAAATGGTTTTTTCTGCCAACACTCATTAAGATAAGAAACATGTTTTAGTTTGAAACATTACTTTTACCAATAAACTGAATCAATGCTATTCAATCATTAATCTAACCATAACATATCAGTGACCAACTAAAATTGCGATTTTGTTTTGTTCGATTGAACGAACTTAATGTGATTGATTTCAAATATACCACCGACTAAAACTATGGACATTTGAGGTAAAATTAAGGACGCTTTCCAAAATCATCGAAATTAAGGACATGTCCTTTGAAATAAGGACGGTTGGTAACCCTAACTTATAGGGTCTAGAGCATTTTTTTTCAAAATCGAGCTAATTTTATTGTTCAAAAGGAAATCGTCACCTTTTTTAAAAAAAAAACTCTTCGCCAATCTAACACTGTTCACTGTATCTCAATAAAAAGTAATTAGAAGAGTTGCCAGACTCCTAACAAGTAGATTTCATAAGACTGGAACATTTCTCACATCATATTCCTGCATTATGAACGAAACGAAAAGGTGACAATATAGTTACCACCGCCTTATTAAGGGTTAACTAACATTCCTTTCCTTCCCCGGTAGAACAGCATTGGACGTGGCCAGCGTCGTTTTTGATCACTTTATGTAAATATTGGGCCAGTGAAATATGAACAGTGAGAATTATTTGCCCCTCTCCAGCATCATTTTTATGGTTCGTTGCGCATTTTCACTCATTCGGTCAATCACGAAGTACAACTCCGGGCAGTCTACCTAAGCTACGCTAAGCTAAGTTACATCATTGTATCCTTTTGAGTTATAGTTTTAATTCACCAATATACCAAGAGGATCGTAGGAGAACGACGCGATAGTTAGAAGAATGAACACACATTCCCAGTTAAACTTATTCCGGAACCGGTGCGGATTTCTGAATGAAGTCATTATGGATTCCAAATCAAATGCAACAACCGATTCCGACTCAGAATCGGTTGTTGCATTTGATTTGGAATCCATACTGACTCCATTCAGGATTCCGAATCAAATTCCGAATGGTTTGACCGGGTTGGATTGCGCTCGCGGAAAGACAGTTTGAGTGTGAGTGTAGTGGTAGTTGCGTCAGTTTGCGTCGTTTGCATCGCATTAGCAGCCACCATGCGTCCGTATGTGTATTATTTTGCCTCGTTTGGTGTAGCGTATAGCGATCGCACGTTTCACTCAAAAACTGTATACATTCGTCGACTGATACGTGTTGGTGTTTGAGAAGATAGTGTTCGTAGTCGCGTCGTCTTCGCTTTCCTGCGCCCGGGACAAAAAGAAGAGCATCGCAATCAGCAATCCATCACTACGATCGAAAGTGCGGTGTACCGTTTTTCCTTCGTCGTCGCGTCGACCGTTTCTCGTACCGAGTGATTCCTTTTTGTCTAACCATCATTTCCTCCTCGTGTAGTCTTCTGCGCCCCGCATGGGAACACATAAATGACGTTTGAAAACGCTACGGCAACGTTGCAGTGGTGTAACAAACATTTTCTTTTTCTTTTTTTATTCTTTATTCATCGTTAAGCAGGAAATTCGGGTCACATGGATCCGCAAGTATGAATCACTCGCGTAAGTAAAAATAAAGAAAAAAATAGAAAAACTGGTATATTTTTCTTCAAACATATTCCAGTTTAAATATATAAAAATCAAATAAATATACTAGATACGTGTCGGTTTATTACCTCCTGTAACAAATCGAAAATCTAATTGTAATGTTACAATCCATTTGATATAAACATTACATTAAAGCGGGGCTGGTTGATGGAACGATTACTTCGGAACACTGTTTGTTCTGTATACGAAATGGGTAATCGGAAAGTCAATTGAGCTAGCACCTACCTAAATCCTGGAATTAAGTTATTTGCAGGTATGTATGTAAATACATGGAAATATCTTTTTTCTGTAAACTGCTGCCGACCAGTCGGAGATAGTATGGTTAACACATATACACACACTCCAATATACTAAGAGGATAGTAGCTCGTCGCTGTTGTGCAATCTTATGACTAACGCCATTTTGGGGTAACAGATTGACAAATTGCACGATGGACGAGCGCGGACTCTCCAAAACGCAGTTCGGATTCCATAAAGGAGTATCGACAGTGGAAGAAATTCGGAAAAAGCTCGAGAGTAGAGAGAGTGGTCACGATAGATGTGAAGAACGCTTTTAACAGTGTCAGCTGAGGATCCCCGGCTATCTATGCCATATCCTTAAGAGCTACTTCCAGAGAAGTGCTACTGTATGAGATGAACTCAATGCGAGTCACAGTGGACATACCTCAGTTCTCCATTCTCGGTCAACTCTCTTTGGAACGGAGTGTACGATGAGGTTTCGACACTGCTGCGACCTAGAAAAGTGAAAATCGTGGGTGAAGCAGAGTATACGCGATCGAGAACTGGATGAACGGAGTCAAGTTGCCGATAGCTCACCACAAGACCGAGATATTTTGTTGGTTAGCATGAAGTGAAGCGGTTCAGCGGATGCAGATATACGTCAGAGGGTCCATAATTGCATCGAGGCGTGTACTGAAGCAATTGGGTGTGATAATCGACGACCGGTTGAGCTTCAACAACCACGTTGACTACGCCCGCGAAAAGTTGTCGAAGGTAACGAACGCAATAGCGTGGGTCATGACAAACGTCGGTCAGAAAAGCAGCACAAGACGTATGTTATCGAGTATTTCGTTGCCGGTACTGCGATATGGGTTCCTGCCTGAGGTGCGGCGCTGAAAACCTAGCAGAACTGCGAAATATTGAACTGGAAGTTCCTGCTGATGGCCGTACGAGTCGTAAGCGCGTACAGCAAAATATCGTCGGAAGTAGTATGCGTTATCGCCGGGATGATCCTCATATGAATCACCCTGGCGGAGAATTCGATACAATCGGAGAACCACCAGAAACGTGTGAGATAGATAGTGAGAATAGTTGGTGAGGATAGGAGGTGAAGAGACACCAGAGAATGTGGTCTTCTAATGGCTGAGGTTCGAATGGACACGCAAGGAGATGTTTGAAACGGGAGGACCGGACATCAACCCGGATAATTTTGTCTACAGAATGACAAGCGACGTAAACACGTAGAAGGCGATCAACAGAGTGGTGACATGGCATGATGTACAACGAGCAACGTTTTCGGGAGAGCAATCACCTACGGGAAACTCCACCGAAGTAGACTAGATCCACCATTGGGGACGAGTAGACTGCGACAGAGCTACTACGGGGATGGACCGCCGGAACGCCAGCGAACCAGACGCCAAGCTCTACCCGAAATCGCTAGACCGACCACGGCATTCTACCGGTTTATCCGAGAGAAATATAGCGAAAATCAAAGAAGAATCGGTAACGGAAGAATTACTTTCAACTCTCCGTCGAGATCGCGACGAGACATCACCAGTCGCGGATCGTCGGGGTACCAATAAACCGGACATCGTTTTACATCGGAATCGCCGAACTGATTCGGCACCTGGCTGGTTGGCTCGGTTTCGGGAGAACTTCTCTTCTCGGGGAAATCACTGTCGGAGTACGCCAAAGGGCCTAAACGAGTTGCGGTGTTCAATGGCAACGGATAGGGAGCCAAAGGGATAAGGAATTTGTGGTACAAGGAAGCCGAGTCGTTGTGTTGAATGGCACAAGGGGGCCGTGGGGATCAGTAAATTAGACAACCTGAAGTTTCTTGCTCAGATTGTCCTCGCAGGGGAAGTCAGGTGTGAAAAAACGTAGTCAGTCTCCCCTCGAAGTAATAGTTCCGAAGTAGGTGTTGCTTGTGCGTTCGAATACAACACTTTCGTGAGTACTTGTGTTTTGTGAATCATTTTGAAGTGTTAATGTGTTTATTTCGTACATTCCCAACAAACAACGAAAGCTGAAGAAACCTTTATTACGAGGGAATAAGCTGAAAAATAACTGTTATAGCCTTTAGAGACCATTCATAAATTACGTAACGCGAAAATTGCTCAAAATTGACCCCATGTAACAAATTGTCACAAATTTCTCTATCTACCCTCCCTTATTACGTAACAAATACTTCGAAAAAATTTGTTAACATGCCACAACTTGTCGTACACCCACTCCCACCTTATCCAGCTAAATTGTTTGTTGGGTTGTAGCTTATTGAATCAATATCTTTGATGAATAAAACAGATACGAGTAGTTCTTAGTGACTTCCTTGATGAATATTTTAAAGAATTTCTGTGCATGATTTATCCAATTCTTCCAACTCTCCACACATGAGGTTTTCAAAAATTCAAAATTTTAAAACCTGCGTCATTTCCCATATGTGCGCGAGCTGGAGTCGCCTATGCTAATAAGTCCAACGAATTCATTTCAAAACTGTGCAACACAGGCCCAATAAAGAACACGTCTGTTGAACGATCTGTTGGACACCGTCCAACGTTGGCCCAATGAAAGATTTTCGTTGGATGCATCGGATATCAGGGTAATCACTTCATATCAGCATTAACATGCCCGTATATCTTCTTCTTCCAATTCTGTTTATTTTCCGTCGGCCTATTTCCGCTACGAGGCCAAACACCGACGCCAGAGAGGTGACACTCCCACTATCTGGATTGGATATCGACCCATCAACTCATGGACCGGGGACCAACGGCTTTACTTCCCTTCCGAAGGAAGGCGTGACCTCAGATTTTTCTCACCTCTGAAATATCTCAACGACCTCGACTGGGATTGAGCCCAGACCAACTGGGGTGGTGGCGGTCACGCTTACCACCCAACCATCGGCGCCGTCATGCCCGTATATCAACTACAAAACTCTTCTATTCGAACACCATTGACATTGACTTTATCATACACTGGAAAGGACGAGTGACAGAAAACTAAAAACCGCTTGAGCTATTATTATCTCATACTTTATTATCCTCCTTCAAATTATTAGTTTTGCTTGTTTACAGAGCGTTTTCGACTTAACTTTCAATTTGCTTCCTCTCGGTGCTATCTTCACTTTCTACAAACAGATATTTGGGGACAATTTTTTGTGTAGACAGAAGAATTGTTTGTTGGTTTTTGGTTTTCGCTTCTGCTTGTTCGATTTTCGGTATTTCTCGGTTTGGTATCATGTATCTGCATTCATCGAGTAATCAAGATTCGAAAAAGATTGATTTCTGTGCTACACTTGAACTACAGTCCATCAACAAAGCGCAATATTTAGCACGAGTTTCCGAAGCTTACTTTCGTCGAGTTCAAAAGTGGGGTTAGTAGAATAAGTTTGAATTAATGACTTAAATAACTGGTAACTAACAGAAGAGGGGGTGTAAATTATTGTGCTGATTATAGACTGGGTTTGTTTTCCTCGATTAAAGGAATTTCTGGATGCAGAACATTGCGTTAACTGAGCCGTGTCCTGTATTTTCCTGACGGACTTTTTATTTCTGTCTGGTTGAGTATGTTGGACACGTTCTATTCTACGGTGTTAATGAAAAAAGGGACGTATTCATCTACTAATTAATCATTACACATACGAGTAACAATTAATTGTGTTTCCTCTGGTAGCTCATTAATAATACAAATTGTTTAATTTTTCTCCATTTGTTTTCTCTAAATGTCGCACACAAAAAGTTTTGTCATTTTCCCCAAATGTATGTAAATGGTTGTTATTTTGTTGACAGTTAAGTATTGGTTTTCTGCATTTGTTTGTCTTGTATCATTTAGTGATTTATCTGGGTTTGTTGTTGGTATTAAAAAAGTTGTTTTATATATAATAGTTCGAGTAATATTTTGTTTTGAAAAAACGAACTGATGAAAAAACGAGCGGTTACATTTTGATTTAGCGTGTACGTTTTTTGCTGATATAATTCTTGCTTTTTACTTGAGTAGTAGTGGATAGCAATCGTGTCAAACTAAGCGCTTTTGGTGATAAACTTTTTCCTGCCATTTTTCGGCTTTAGCTTTCAATAGTGTTAGCATAATTATCCTGCCCGCTTATGTAGGTTTATTACTTTTATTCAACATCATAGTTGAGACTAGATTTTCTTTAACTTCAAGTAGAGTATTTATTCAACTTATAAGATAACATAAATATCAAGTAAAGTAACTGTGTTGAGTTAAACTAAGTGTTTTACAGTGTTGTTTTGTCATTTGTAGTCTCCTAGTAAAACTATTCTGTAAATGTTTACATTTATACGTGTTGTATAAATATTCTCGTTACATACTTTTACATGATATATAATCTAGTTTTATTCTGCTTTTTTTTTAAATACTTTAAGTCATTATTGTTAATGTTAGTGTTCTAGTAATATCAAATTCATTTTTACATAGATTATATGTCTTTCCCAATCAGCAAGTAAAGTGTATCGTAGTGACTGTTATCAGATTGAATAAAGTCGAGAATTACGGTTCCCGGAGAATATTCTCACGAAATAAATTGGGTCCGGTCGCTTTTTTCCAGAAGGAAAAAAAGCACTGAAAGTGTATTAACTGGAGCGCCAAGCGTTCAAATCATCACAAGCATAGCTGGCAACAGTGACTGACGGCTTCGGGATTAGCTGAAAACTGGGGACAACATGATTTTTATTCTCGATTGTATCTCCTTACATTTATTTACGCGCTCGCAAAAGTCTACAAAAATGGACGAATTTGAATTATCAGGATGCACAATTTTGCGGTGTTTTTGCATGATGATTGATGTTGTCTTGATTTTGTCATGGTTTGGTTTTAAAAGTTTTCTACTGCACGCTACAGGTTGTTCGGAAGAAGCTCTTTAATTGGTACACGCACACATCTCATGAGCTACGATGTTTGAATTTTGCACACCTGGTGTCTACACATCGAGGACGACATCTATAGTGTTATGAGTGTGGTTGCTTTTGCTTTGCTGCATTTTAGTTAGTATGACTTTTTTGTATCGACGGTTGGAAAATAAATCAGAAAGCCTCGAAATTATTGTTTTTTTTTATTGAAGCATGTGATAGTGAGTGTCGTACTGTTGTTGTAAATATATAGTTTACCTTTTATTATTGTTAAGATTATATAAATATGAAATTTCAAAGCGTATAGCAGGCTTGTTACAAAAAATATATGTTTTTGATAGTTTTTTTCTATTACCTTTTTTCGGTTACTGATCAAAAAAGCTATATTACTTACAGTTATTGTTTTTTGTTCTTTTTGTCATGCTTTCTTTATAATAATAACTAATTAGCTACTTAGCTATCTAACTATGAGTTGAGAGATGGAGAGGGGGCCCCTGCGTAGTTGAGGCTTCACACGGTCAGGTGTCCCTTTTAGGGTTGCAGCAGACTTCACTGTCTTCAGAATTCAAACGATTTCAGCATCACTTAGAGCGTATCGTGCCATAATAATGTTTTGAATTTAGTGGTTCAGTAGTTCAATAGTTGTCATTTGCTGTGAATGTATTGAAGCTTCTCACTTTACAACCAAAATATGTATTCGAAAAGTTCATGACAAATTGTCGAACTAGAAGTAGTTGTAAAATTAATGCTTATTCAAATTCATTGAAAACGTTACTTTTTGGAAACTATGGTGAGCAATATGGCAGATTCGAGGGAAATCATTCGGGCGCGTTCAGGAACTGCGAAGCCTACTGCTTCCCTATTCCTCGTTCGTTTGCTACTACGGTGTACGGGATGTGCCTGAACAAAACAAAAAATTACACTGGCATCACTGCGTATGTATTGCGTATTATGTAAGTGTTTGGTAGCTGAAAAGATCTCCCAAAACGGTGATGCGGTTATATTTTTCGGTAACGGCGGTGTTCTAAAAAGAAGTTTTTTCCGACTTTCCCTTAGCATATTCCTATAAATACTCATAAATTTATAATTACAATCACACTATTTAACGGTAGTTTTGCTCTTTTCTTCTTACAAAGGACCAAATTGTCGAACGTAAAATACTGATCTTGCTTACTTTTACTTGTTGCATTAATGTCAAAACTAACATTAGGGAATGTCTTTTACTTTGCTTTTGCGGGATATAATTTTACTTCCATTGTAGCATTCTCAGTTACAGAGATCAAACAGAATAACATAATCCATTGTATTCCGAACAGATTTTTTTTCTTCCATGCAGATACTCAACGTGCTCACAGTGCTAACCAATCTGCGCTCGTTGAAAACGATTTCATTCAATGCGATGCCGGACCATCGACGGCATCAGGATCTACTGTCTATAACAAGGAGCATCTTTGCGGTTCGTAAATTATTCCTTCACTTCGAAGTACTTGTAGGTTGGGTTCTCGTACCCGTTGATCTGCATATTGGCGACATGTCGCTCCTCCGGGGTAACTGGTTGCCCGACGGCCTATCGAGAGAAGAGAAGAGATGTATGTCATTCATGGAGGTCACACTTCCGATTGTTAGCAGCAAGTGTTACTTACCTGGTCGACTTCGACAAATCCTTGAGCATGGGGAGATCGTGAAGCTTTCCACTTGGCTACGGCAACTCCAACAAACACGGCGGCCATCAGGGCGATGCCTGCGAAGGCCAAAGTGAAGTAAACGTTCTTACCTTCGTGTCCGCTGGAACCGTAGATCTCCCGTCGAACCGAGTAGCTCTGGAATTGTAGATAAGTGAATTCAATAGTTTTATCAGAGTAATGGGCATTTAGGTGACATTAGAAAATCTCGCAGTATTTTACTGCCCAGCGAAAAAACCCGTTTCATTGTAAAAGTTGATTTTCAATTGAAATTTAGTGCAAAAACGTTAAAGTTCATAACTTCTGCATTGTAGCATAACGCAGGACTTTACTGTAAATTAACGGAATTACTTTACTGTTACACTGAAAATTACACGGTACTACAGTGATTTTTGACGTAGGACTACGTCTTTGTTTTCGATATGGGGGTGCACTCTGAAATTCTACAAAAATGGTACGTAACGAAAAGTGGTCCAATTTTAAACGCATATAATTCAGCCATCTCACGATAAATTTTCAAATTTTTTGCACAAATCGCCCCGAAATCCTTCTAAGAATAGATTCCAATAGATAAACCCAAAGATTTTTGATATCATAGCATTAAAAAATTAAATAATATACAACCTTGTCAAAATATCGCGCATTTACACACAGAAGATAGCGCTTCCCAAGTCCTGTACGACGGATTAGTGTACCTAGCGCGCAACGCTTCTATGAATGACGTCATCATCCACAATTTAAAAAACGGACTTGGCCAGACACGCTCAGTTCCCTGGTGAACGGCTGGTGAAGCAGATCACTGCGCTGTGTTTTTACAGCCAGTGTAGCTGAGCTAGAAGTCCGTTACACTGGCTGTGGAGGGACGCTATTGTGTCGTCCAACAGGCGACCGCTCCAACTGCTTCCTAAATGCCGCTGTAATGTTGCCAGTAAATTTTTGGTTTAACTAGCACATGTATTTGCTATTTGCGCTTGAAATTAAGTAATGTAGTGGTAGTAATAAGCTTCCTATTTTGGTTTAAACGCAAGGACAGTTTTTAAAACAGGATTTGATTAATTAGTTTAGCTCATCTAAGCAATTTTATCAATTCTGTAATTTAAAAGGAATTTTACGGAACTTGGTGAATTTGGCCCCACTTGCAACTGATATAATCAACCTGCACAAAGTGTTGCATAACGCAGGGCTGTTTTTTGGAACAAAATGTGTTATCATTCAGCCCTTCGCTATGCAAAATCACGATATTATGGCAGATGGGCTAAGCGCGGCCGTTCCTTTCAATCAGGAAAGGCCGTGTGGAATTTTGGTGAAATGCGCTAAAAGTGTCGTGGTGGTACTAGTTGTCTCTTTCGCTCTACCCATCATCATCAGCGTTGACTCATTTTGCATTGTACGCTTGGGTTCAATGTTTTGGGCGAATGTGTTGGTAGGTAGGGGAACTGGCGGTAAAATGAACACGTTAAGCAAATTATTTTCTAACTAATAAGTGAATGAGATATTACAATCACCTTATGTTTCTTGTTATACATGTTTTGTACACATCTGGTAAAAATACTTCGTCATGAACACATTTTTTTCAAACATGATTCTTGATTTCTAAACATGTCCAAAAATGAGACATGTTTATAGCGAATGGGTAAAATGAACATGTGGCGGTGGAAAAATGAACAACTTCTGGTGACCTGCAAAATGTTCTGTATGTATGCAATGCGCAGCGTTGGAAAGCATTTTCCGATCAATGCTAATATCCCAACAAATCATGAGCTTTGCATACACACAGGGCATTTTGCAGGCAAAAAAATTGGCACGGAAGAATTGAATTTTCATGACGTAATATTAACCATTTTACAATCCTGTGGTATCGAAATACATCTACAAACTTGGGGTTATCCATGTGTGTTTGAACTTTTAGGATCTGTTCGAGAGCAACTAGAAAGCTTGTTCTATACATGAGATGTGATTATATTGTCTAAAATTTGATTTTTCTTCACCGGTCCGGGTATTTTTCCCACACATTAAGTACTAAGAAAATAAATATTTTACATTAAGTAGTATAGTCCTACGTCTACAGTTCGTGCAACCCCATAGGGCTGCCCCTTGTAGTATTTACTTCTCAAGTGACCTAGTATAGATTGTAGATCTTACCAAATGCAAACTACAGTTTGGGGCTTTTTCATTAAAAAATCAGCTACGCTGTCATTTTTGAACCGATTTCTACTCGTTTTCTTGTTCTAGAAAGGGGAAAAATAGACTTTTTCAACGGTATGCTACATTATGTTCTTCTTTTAAAAATATAATGCGATTTTGGACAACAATATGAAAATAACCAATATTTTGCAATTTTCCCACCAAGAATATGCAAATTATTCAACATTTTTATAGAACAGCGTCTTTGTTTTAGTAAAAATTTCAATAGAATATTTAGTTCCGCTTCCGACGACTTGTTTATCATCAAAATCGGCTGAAAAAATCCTTAGTTTTTATTTTTTCCCAAAATAAAAATATATTCGCATGATCTCTTAAGGGGTCAGTTAAGCATTGTCACGCACTGGGGGATTCTATAATTATATCTTCCGTTTGTGTGATTAGAGTCGGAATACTAATTAAAATCAGCCAGAATTCTGGCTGAACTTTACTGGGATATAGTTCATTCGAACAGCTAGTAATCATGTGTCGTTATGGCCTGTGCTGTAAATCGGTGTTTTAACGAGTTGATGTTTGACAGTTCTAGTCCTGATGTTAGCAGGAATTTTGAGATTTTACTAAAACTAGACAACTTAACCTTATTAAGGCTTATTTTACTAAAAGTTTTCGTAATTTGTGAGCCCCTTATTTTTGTTAAAACAACAGTTAGGGTGGGTCTAATTTTATTAAGATCAAGTTGTAGAACGACAAATTTTGGAAAGTTTGCTGAAGACATGTAAGCTCTATCTGTCGTACTTTTCATTTTACAACACATTTGAAATCGGAGGTATTTCTTAGTGTTTCTTAGAAAAACTGTTTTATTCAAATAACTTTTGTGGTATTGATTTAAAACTGAAGTAGTCTTCAAGAAACTTTTGTTTTAAGGCGAATAATTTGGTTCATGGCACCACACATCTTACTATTTTTGTTGAAAAGTTATAAACACTTTTTCGCCAAAAATGGGTTTTTCGGAATAACTTGTTGGGGCAAACAAAAGACAATTCTTTTTCAACTATAAACTATAAGGTCATGATTAAGGCTGTAATTGAGCAAAAAATGGCGAATACGATATTTTTGGAAATTTCATTAAATTGATTGAAAAAATCTCTTTTTGATGTAAGTGCTTTGAATAATAGAAGCTAGCGTTGTGATGTGTTAGTAGAAAATGCTTGTCTTCAAGAACTCTGAAAAACATCTGAAGGACAGGTTGGAAAAAAAGAAAACTGAAAAAATTACATTAAAAATTTGTTTTTTTAATTGACCCATTGTAATATGTTTAAATTACTTTCAGAGTGGACAATTTAAAAATATAGTTTCGTTTTCAAGATAAAATATTATACTTTACACTTTAGTAGGTTCTATTTTTTTAAATTCAGAAAATTATCTTTTTAATGGTTCGAGATAGAGTAGAAGAAAATAAACTTTTAAAAGACTTTGTCGAAGATACTAGAACTCTATGTCATGTACTTTTCATTTTACAGAAAATTAACAAAAAATTAGGATATTTTTAAAAAAAATGGTTTTCTACATATAACATTTGCTGTTTAGATTTTTCATTATGATCACTTTAGAAATACTTTCAGATGTTTCTAAGGAGAACAATTTGTCTTAATATACCAAACAGCTAGCTTCTCTCGTTAGAAAGTTGTATATACTGTTTACTAAAATAAACTATTTTTTGAGTAAATATTGCAAGATATAACAAATATCGTATTAGCCATTTTTTGGTCATCTACGATACAAAGCATGCTATATCATACGACAGCAGCGGTGTTTAATGTTAAGTGCCTTAATCTATTTGAAAAAGTAATATTTCTTATATACAAATTCTGATAGCTTTGAAACGACAAGAAGTTTAGTAGTTGGGGTTTTAAAGCAAATTATGCGCCCTAAAATAGTTTTCAAGTTGTCCAATGGGCACTTTCAACTAAAATAAAAACTACAAAAGTTACACAAATAAAACGTTTTTCAAATTGGCGAACACGATAACTCAAAAACCAATCAACGAATTGACTTGATTTTTTGTATGAGGATGCCCAATATAGGGTTACCGTGCCCTTATTCATCTCAATAGTCACGATGTCACAATATTTCGCTGATAACACGGCTTCTACTTATTGGATTGCGTTTAAATAGGGATCAACAGCTTTGCTTCGTTCTTAAGAAGCAGATCAATAAAAAATCTGGCTTGGAAAATGTAAAATACTCGCGTTAGAGCGAAGCGAAAAGTCTAGTACAACGCACCCTTATTCATCCTACCATTTGAACTAATGCGTTGAATAGAGATGGCAGATACTGCTTTAACTAATTTGTTCAAATGCGTGGGATGAATGTGGGTGCTAAGATGAATTAGGGCGCAGTAACCCTATGTAGCCTGTCGATGAACCACAGAAAACTGAATAAAACAATTTATCTCCCTATATTTTGAAGAAAAATGAGCGAATTTTACAGTAAAATATGGGATTTTTCGGTTTTCACGAAGCCATTTTCCGAAACTCGAACTTTTTTCTATTTTTTTTTGTTGTTTATCGACTAACTACAAGTCTAAGCTTAACAAAACTTATTGAATTTCCTGTATCAGACATTTTTGTCGAAAGTTATCGTGTTCGCCGCGGAACTCCTCGATTTGGAAATGGTTGGACGTCTACTCTTGGAACGCTCGTATGTGTGGCTCTATGTGACTGAAAATATTTTTTCCGATCACAATGAATGTATAAAGCGATCCTTACATTACACAAATATCCATTGTTGTCCTTCTTCAAAATCGAAAACGAAATAACTTTCGTTTTGAGCACTTTACACGCTCCCCTTTAGGAACACCCTAAAGCTTACGTTTGGATTTCTCGTGCAATGGAAAGTATAAAAGCTAGAGTCTTCAGCAAATTTGTCTAAAATGTGTTGCTCTACAACTTCATCGAAGACAGTCAAGCTGTATCTCGAACAGTTGAAAAGTTCAATTTAAGGGGTTATATACAAAGTTGGAACTCAAAGAATCGAAAAAAAATTTATTGAATATTCTGAAAGTACATACTTTTTAAAATATTTGTGCGAAATTTCATTCAAATCGGAGCAGTAGATTTAAAACTACAGCCGTTCGCAGAGCGCTGGTTCTTCCGCGTATGAAGTTAGCACAAAACTTTGAAAAGTACTGTTGCGGTGAACGTGATATCGCAAAAACTATTCATCCGATTTTCATAATTTTTGTTTGAATTACTTGTATTTACATTCTCGTGTACTTGAACGGTTCCTTTTTCATCCAAATTTTTTTGATTCTTTGCCATGATTTTATTTGTTTAAAGTTTTGAACACCATAAAACTCAATTTTTTGGTTAACATGTTTTTTTGTCGGAAAACTTTTTTTATTGGAAAACTGATCCGTTCAAGTACACCATAATACATTTTTCTTCAATAATCTTTTTACTTTTTTGATTTCAGTTGAGCGGTTCGACTTGGAGAGCGTTCACCGTAAACCTCTGCCAAAAAAAAACTCGCTACGGGGGATGGGCCAACCTTCAATATTTTTTTTAATTTAACTTGTTTTTTCGAACTTCGATAGCACTACCAACGAGCTGTCTTTTGCTTCCTCAAAAAAATGCATAAAGCGCTTTAAAAAAATCACGAACTTAGCTCACTTTTTCGCCACAACTTTGTATGTAACCCCTTAAAATATTGCTAAAATTAGAACCAACCTAGCTTCTGTTTAAACAAAAAGAAGGGCCTTGCAAAGTACAACAATTTAGTCAAACATATAGTAAGCTTAAGTCATTTAATTTTAGCAAAAAGGTTAAATTCCTGCTTAATTCACATTCTGGACCACTGTGGAATGGTGCCGACTCGTCATTGCCATTGCGCGTTGTGTCGTTTTTTCGCTGCGGGAAAACATTTGTTACCTTATCAGCTGTGTCGTAGGCATCATTCATTTACCTCTTATTTAATGCATCAATCTTGTCACCGTAGATACTGCCTTGATGCACGCGATCATATGTTATTCCTTGTTTCTTGTATTTACGGATCGCATTCATTAATTGAATTAATATATTGTCTTCGAATTAATAAATTTTCGTACAGACAGAAATACTATACAGTAATGTTTCGATTATATCACGGTCGGTCTGTATTTTAGCGTGATATATTTGAAGCGTGATATATTCAAAACAACAAAAAATGCATTCAAGCATTAACCCATGTATTTCTATGAACAAAAAGTAATAAAAAGTTAAAGTTAGTCAAAAAGAAAAAATCATAATGGTTAATGAGCCTATTTTTGCCATGTTTCTATTATCACACTTGAAGCCGTTGGTTAGAGCAGCGTCTGCCATCTTTGTTCAACGCGTTGGGCCAAACGATATGGCATAAGCGGATAATTTTTCCCCATACAGCTTCAGTTGAACATTTCATAAAGTTGTTGAGCCTCCCAAAGCTAAACTTGAAGGAATCTGGCACGTTAAGGTATTGGGCAAATATTATGACTATTAAAATCAGTGTATTCGAAGAGGCTACGATTCAGTTTTCGTTGTTTCAACATCCATAGAAACAGTCCCATCTCCAATTATTGATGTTGTCCTTTCAAAAGAAAAGGTAATCAATTCGAGAGAAAATGCATATCTCGGCATACGTACCATATCGTTCGTATTTTGGTTTTCTCATTATTTTGTTAGATTTTCCTGCATATAACTAACAATTAACCGAATAAAAAAGAAATCGATTTGTTTACCCAATACACCAGACGGCCCCTCAAGGACACGGCAAATAGGAATTTAAAACTAAAATTGGAATCGGCCGAAAAATATTTTGGCACTCCTAGACATTGCAACAACGTTTTTGTAAAACCTGATTTCAAGATAATTCACGTTTAAAGTTTCGCGCCACACGCCCTCCGTTTATGTAAAGGAACAAGATAAACAGCGCTATAACTTTGCGTCTACTGTTTAGACCTCTATAAAAATTTCAGATACTTTCTTAAGAATCTATACACAAAGATAAAAAAATAAAAAAGCTCGACTTTTTGACCGACCTCATCATATATAAACCCTTAACGACGTATTAAACAACAAAAAGAGAACGACAAAGCAGCAAAGAGTAAAAAATCGAGAAGAAAACAGGGTACAAGATACAGCAATATCAACAGTAATAACAATAACAGCTACAACAGTAAAGATAGCAAGTGCAATAAGAACAGGAACCGCAATAAGTACAACAATAACAATAATCACAACTACAACCAAAATAGAAACAACAACAATAGCAACAAAAACAACAGCTACAAGTCCAATAATACCACCAACAACTTCAATAGAAACAGGCACAACATAAACAATAACGACCACAACGGAAACAGAAACAAGAACATTAACTGCAGTAACAACAACAACAACAACAACAACAATAATCAGAGATTAAGCAACTATTACAGAAACAGCAACAACAACTACAACAGAAATAACAACAACCACAACGAAAACAGAAACAGCAGTTACAGCAACAACAACAACAGAAACAGCATTTGCAATAGAAACAACAATGGTCTTAACAACAATCACCATAACAATCAACATCATTGTTCATCTTGCTCCTGTGAACGTTCGTGTTTTCGCCAATTTTAACGCACTTCTCAGTGGCAGACCAGGACAAACATGACGCAGCTGGTAACAGTACAATGGTTTTAAACAATATTTTTACGAATAACGAATCAAAACCAACTTCTTCGAAAACCACTGAAATTGTGGTTTACTGTCAAAATTTTAATAGAGTGAGGAGCGCCGTAAAGATGAACGAAATCCATAAGAATATATTATGCTCCTCATTTTCGATAATTCTAGGTACCGAAAAAAGTTGGAATGAGGATGTAAAAAGTGAAGAGGTTTTTGGTAGTGACTATAATGTTTTTAGAGATGATCGTGATTTACGACCCAAAGAATGTCAGGCGGAGGAGTTCTCATCGCAGTTTCATCTATATTTAATTCCGATCTTATTGTCTCACCAAATTTCAAAGAATTTGAACATGTATGGGTTAAAGCACATATCGCTGATGAAATCCACATTTTTGTCTCAGTGTACTTTCCACCGGATCTAGCTTGCAAATCAACATATGAGATTTTCTTTCAAGCAGCTGAAGAAATAATCTCTAATTTTCCTCCAGAATTTAAAGTTCATATTTATGGTGATTTTAATCAGCGCAACTTAGATTTTATTCCTGACTTTGAAAATGAGAGCATTCTACTTCCTGTCGTTTGTGAAAACGAAACATTACAATATATTTTTGAGAAAGTTGCATTGCTAGGACTCAATCAAATAAACCATATAAAAAATCAACACAATCGTTATTTAGATCTGCTATTAACATTAACATTAATCTTCTTTATGAAAAAATGAAACGATTCACACAGCAATAGAATTCTCTATTTTTGTGCACAAGAATCATAATTCCATTGACTGTGACTTCGAGGACGTCTTCGATTATAGAAAAGCAAATTATGAAAATATTAAATATAAATTAAGCAGTGCTAATTGGCAGTCCCTTTTAAAGAATCAAGAGGACATTGAATGTGCAGTGCAGATCTTTTATAATATTTTATGGCAAATAATACAGGAGGAAGTCCCACTCACGAAAGTTTGGTTCAACAAGGAAATTATTAATTTGAAAAATCGGAAGCAAAAAGCTCACAAAATTTACAGAAAACACAATAATCAGGATAATTTGGAAAAATACCTCAACATTCGTGACCAACTAACTTTGGCTATTTCTTCGGCATTAACTGTATATAATGCAAAAACTGAAAATGAGATCAAGTTATTCCCAAAAAACTTTTTTAATTACATCAAAACTAAATTGAATTCATGCAACTTCCCATCAAAAATGTCTTTAGATGGGAAAGAGGGTGAAACTTCAAAAGATATTTGTAATTTCTTCGCAACATTTTTTCAAGAAACTTATTCTAACTATTCAGATAATAATCGTGACTCTTTTCTTATTTTCCTGATTATTCAAGAGATGTTGGTGTCAGTCACATTAATGTTCAAGATATCTTGTCTGGTCTCAATGATCTAGATGTCACTAAAGGCTCAGGATCTGATGGAATTTCACCTGCTTTCATAAAGAATTTAGCAAGTGAGCTTACGTCACCTTTATTCTGGCTGTTCAATAAGTCACTAGAATCTGGTATTTTCCCAAAAGATTCTTTTTTAATACCTATTTATAAATCGAGTAAAAAATTCGCAATTATCGTGGAATTGCCATTCTGTCTCGCTTTCCCAAACTTTTCGAATCCATCATAAATAAAACCATTTTCAACTAAGTCAAACATAAAATAACAAATTCACAACATAAGTTTCTTAAAAGCCGTTCAACTAGTACAAACCTTTTAGAATTTGTTGATTACTCGTTAAATGCCATGGATAAAGGAAATCATATAGAAGCCCATTACACTGACTTCAGCAAAGCTTTCGATAAGCTGGATATTCCCATGTTAATGTTCAAACTTGAAAAAATGGGAATCGAGATAAGACTCCTCAACTGGATTAAGTCGTATTTAACAGATCGTCAGCAAATAGTAAAATTCTATGAGATGAAATCTGATATAATTAAAGTTACTTCGGGGGTTCCCCAAGGTTTACACTTAGGACCTCTTCTTTTCATTTTATATGTCAACGACATCTCTCTTATTTTAAAAAAAACATTAAAATTCTCATATATGCGGATGATATGAAGCTATTTTTAGAAATTAGAAATAATAATGACTATAATGTTTTTCACAATGAAACACAAATCTTTTATACATGGTGTTGTAAATGTTTACTGGAATTAAATGTTAAAAAATGTAATCTCATGACTTTTAGCAGAAAACAAATCACGGCTTCCGTGTCAATTACATTAGGTAATCAAACCGTTCAGAAATGCGATAAAATAAGAGATTTAGGAGTTTTCTTAGATACAAAATTAAAAATTGTGGGCGTAGCGTAGTTGGTAAATCGATTGCCTTGTACGCAGCGCACCTGGGTTCGAGGCCCGACCCCGCACATAGGGTTAGAAATTTTTCATAAGAGATTTTTCTAACCCGAAGAGGCGAATGACCTTAAGGTTAAAACCTCTATAATCGAAATAAAAAAAAAATTGTGGATTATTACAACACAATTGTTCATAGAGCTAGTAATATGCTTAATTTTATAAAACGCTTCGGATATCACTTTCAAGATCCTTACACAATTAAAACTCTTTACGTAGCATATGTTCGGTCTATTTTAGAATATTGTAGTATTGATTGGTTTCATAAAAAAACAAGAAGTGAGAATTGAGTCAATCCAAAAACAGTTTCTATTATATGCACTACGCAAGTTAAGATGGACAGTATTCCCTCTTCCATCTTATGAAGCACGTTGTATGTTGATTGATATTCAAACATTGAAAGAACGTCGGGACTATGCTATGATCTCGTTTCTAAACGATATCGTCATGCAGCGTATTGACTCATCTTACATATTGTCAAAATTAAATTTATATGCTCCTACTCGCCAATCACGCAATAGAAATTTGTTCGCGATAGGTCATCACCGTACAGACTATGCTAAATTCGGACCACTAAACCAGATGATGGCGGTGTATAACGAGCATTGTGAAAGTATTGACCTTACCATGCCCCGAACAAGTTTAAAACAGTTTTTCAACTCTTTACGGCATCATAGTACATAGAAATAGTCTACAGGATAGTATATAAGCAATTAATATTTGTATAATGTAGTCTACAATTTGATTGACGAATAAATACATTAAAAAAAATTAAATTGTAAATTAAATTATAATGAAGACGTTTAACAAGCATCATACAACCAAGCGAAGTGATAGTAGGAGGAAACGAGACATTGCTTGACTAGGATGGTATTGAACCAATTCAAGCGTCAATCCAACATTTTGATTCATGTTTCAATTTATTAACATCCATGCAATGAAACATTTTGTACAGCAGGTAAACAAAATTCGGAACACACCGTGCAGGAGAGGCATCGGAACACGATGGCAAAACTTGCACAAGAAAGTTAGAAGTGGATGAAGATGTCGAAATTCGCTAAAATAATTCTTGATTGGCAAGCGAACTGCCGATGTGGCGAATATTCAGTTTTTCATCGCAGCTTCACACTTCTACACTTCTGAAATTCTCACGAAGGCCTGATATTTTCTCAGTCGAGTCTCTGAGACCTTAGACTGGTACAGAAACAATAATGTTATTTTTGTACTACACTCCGCCCTATTAAAAAGTTTTTAAGCCGTCGTGAACGCAAATGTTCGTAATACTCCAAAAACGTTTCAAAATGCCTTTGTGAAAGGGTGATTGAAATTGTCTATACAAATCGACCCTTCCTTTACACTAAATCTGATAAAAAATATCAAAACAAGTGTACCTGCCTTTAAACATATTTGAAGAACCTCAGACTTTTGGTGACCTTTATTGCATGTACATCAATGAAGCTTTTTCTGGTCCATCGGTTGAAAAGCAACGTCCATCTATGGTTCAGTTAGACTACGACTTCGTTTCGACATCACATCACCAACTCCAAGTGATAGCGGCTTGGTCGAAAAGACCGAGATTAACGATGCAGATGACTTTCACATGGACTGCGGTAGTGAGAGCGAAGAAGATTTCCTCGAATTCGAGAGTATGATGCACAAATGGCGAACGACACTTGCACTTTGATGGAGCTTTCAGAGGGACGGAAAGCAATAAAATGCAAATGGGTCCACAAGACCAACGATGACGCAAATGGTAAAGTGTACAGACACAAAGCGCCTCTCGTCGTAAAAGGTTTCTCGCAGTGAAAAGGGGTGGACTGTGATAAGACCTACTCCCCTGTGATTCGTTATAGTTCGCTGCGCTACCTTTTTGCCGTATCTGCACGGTATGAACTGTCCATTGAGCAGATGGATGTAACAACCGCGTTTCTCCAAGGTGAACGTTTGAACAAGGCTCTCTACGGGCTTAAGCAGTCCAGCCGGGTCTGGAACGCGATGCTTGATGCAGCACTGCGTAGATTCCGAATGACTCCTTCAAAATACGACCCTTGCCTGTATCACCGCATTGAAGGCAATCGGATGATATTTATTGCGATTTATGCTGATGATGTGATGATGTGACGTTTCGTATGAAAGATTTGGGATCAGCAAGTTTATGTCTCGGAATACGAATTACTTGTGAAGGGAACGGGTTGGTTATGGATCAAGAAGCTTATATTGAGTCTGTGCTTTCGCGATTCAATATGCAACGTGCGTGGACGGCGTCAACCCCGATGAACTCTAGATTGAAGTTGTCGAAGCAGATGGCTCCACAGATCATGGATGAAGCTGAGAAGATGAAAGGAATCTCATAGCAGGAAGCTGAAGGCAGTTTATTGCACCAGACCCGACGTGCTCTTTGCCGTAAATCAACTAAGACGTTTTAACGCAAACCCACGACACAAGCATTGGGAAGTCGTAAAATATTTACTTCGATACTTGCGTGGTACCTCAAAACTAAAACTGCGGTATACCAAGCAAGGTAGTACAGATTTAACTGGTTACTGTGATGCTAATTGAGCATCTGATCCGGACAGCAGGAAGTTAACTAGCTGCTATATGTTCATTAGAGTGATAGTAAAAAAATGACCCCTATCGGCCCACCCCTGAGTCGATTTATAGTCCCACCAGGAGTACTTGTTCCAAATTTGAAGCAAATCGGACAAGTCTAGCTACCGGACCAACGTGTCTGAAGTTTGCATGAGATTTTTCTACAATTTACATGGAGAAAACCCACTAACTCGCATTTTTGCCGCTGGGTGGCACTGTATGCATCGTATTATCACTGAAAGTGAAAATAAGAAAGATAATTTAATTGTCTACAACTTTGTCGAAAACTGCTAATGAATCCGGCTTTGTTAAAAGAAGTTATTAAACTTTTAGCGAAGTGATGTCTGAGTCAGTTTTCCATAGGGCCTATCAGTGCATGGTTGTGCATCAGTACTCGATTCGCACGAACTAATCATTTTTGTGAAATAACCGTTAGATTTAGCTCAGTAGTATGTTCAGAAGAATTGTGGTAAATAATAGGAGTCATGTTTTGGTTAGAAAATTTTAGTTCTATATTGTACCGCATAGAGGGCGCCAACACTAGCTTTTCAACGGAGACAGATAAAAATTAGGTTTCTTCCACAAAGTTGTAGAACAGGCATTTTTCAATAATTCTCCCGAACATCTCGATATTCTATCTCTCTTCTATGAAAAGTTAGTGTTGGCGCCCTCTATGCGATCACAGTTGGAACTAAAATTTTCCAACCAAAACATAACTCGTATTATGTGGTATAATTCTTCTGAACATACTATTGAGCTAAGTCTAACTGTTATTTCACAAAAATGTATAGTTCGTGGGAATCGAGTACAGATACACAACCTTGCGCTGCTAGGCCCTATGGAAAACTGACTCAGACATCACTTCGTTAAAAACTTAATAACTTCTTTTAACAAAGCCGGATTGACTAGCAGTCTTCGACAATGTTGTAGACAATTAAATTATCTTTCTTATTTTCACTTTCAGTGATAAGACGATACATACAGTGCCACCCAGCGGCAAAAATGCGAGTTAGTGGGTTTTCTCCATGTAAATTGTAGAAAAATCTCATACAAACTTCAGGCACGTTGGTCCGGTAGCTAGACTTTTCCGATTTGCTTCAAATTTGGAACAAGAACTCCTGGTGGGACTAGGAATCGAATCAGGGGTGGGCCGATTGAGTTTTCAAAAATTCATTATTTTTCTGGGCAGTTAATGTTCATGCTACAGTGTGGTGCAATATCTTGGAGTTGTAAGCTACTGTCGCTTTATCGACGTGTGAGACCAAATACATGGCACTGTCTGCCGCTGCACAGGAAGCCACGAGGTGACGTGGTTTGATAATACAACTAGGCATGTCATGAGCGACTCCAAATTCACTTATAATATATGGCTATTGGACGAAATTCTCTAAAAATGTATATGGCGGATAAAGAGAATATAGGCTAAAGGGAAGGGAGGGGTGATGTGATGTAGAAAGAGATGGTGTGAGGGGAAGTTGAGTGGGGGCTGATGGAGTATGCAACACCCAACCGCATATTATACCCTCCATTTGAGATTTGGTTTATGAAAATCAGTTCAGTCATAACCCAGTAATTGATGTGACTAATTTTGGAATACGTCCAGAACCCAAAAATTCCGGAACTGTCGATAGTGTACATTATATCCAAAGAATCTTTGATTGGCCATCAGTCATCTAGACTTGCAAAACGAAATGATGTGATCTAGACTTGCAAATAGAAATGGATTTTTAACCTTTGAAGTATTACGATTGTATCGGTTTATATGGGAAATTCCTATGTGGTCGCAATAACCAACCTGTAACTCCGGAACCAAATGTCAGATATGAATGAAATTCAATGATAGTCCACGGGATTGTATCTTTCATTTGAAACTAAGTTTATAAAATGCGATCAAAAATTCCCTGAGAAAAGGTGTGACATTAAGGACATTATACATGCGAGCCACAACATAGTTGCTACGCCACACCCCTCTCCTCTGCCTAACCATGTATCTGACATGAGCAAATATAAAAATACGTTTTTCAACACACTAACCTTGCTGGTGTGCCACGAAACTGCTACTTAAGGAAGCTATAACATCTTCCTATACAATCAATCCGAGTTTATGACGAAATGCCATCTGTAGCTCTTATTTTGTGCGAAAATATCACCCCTCTTCACTTGGGGTTTCTTTTCGAAACACTCTTATTTTTCTTCTTCTCGTTTTCATTGCACTTTTTCAAATGCACTTTATTCTCACACCACTGCAAAAACACTCGCGAAACTTTAATCGTTTACTAACAAAACTTCAAATTTTCTGCCAATGTGCAGATGACCAAAGGAAAATGTTTGGAAACTCTCATTTGTGCGTTTGAATTTTCACTTCAGATTTCAGTTTTTCTCAATGTAAATAAGCGAGCCGGTACCTAGCAACGTGGCTTTTACATATATTCACCTTAACTTACGAACTTGGAAAGTACCCGGGGGCATCAAGAACCGTCATAGGTGGCCAATGTGGTCAAAGCTGCTTAGAATGATTATTAGTGACCTAGACCCGCAAATCCGAGTTATGTTGCATCCTTTTTAATATGTATTACACCATTTGGACATCATGGTGTTTATTATATGGGAATTTGCTGGGTGACCGCACTTTTCAACCCGTAACTCCAGAACCGGAAGACCGATCGACAAAAAAATCAATAGCAGCTTATGGGAGCGAAATCAAGTTTGAGCGATTCGGTTCAGCCATCTCTGAGAAAAGTGAGTGAGTTTTAGTTTTGAAAACACACACATACACATACACACATACAGACATTTGTCAATTTCGACGAACTTAGTCGAATGGTGTATGAGTCTCGGCCCTCCAGGCTACGGTTAATAAGTCGGTTTTCAGAGTGATTGCATATCCTTTCTATATGAGAAAGGCAAAAAACACATTTTTCTACGAATTTTTTAGAACTTTGCATGAAGCGAATTGGATCAAAACTTTTAGACATTTTAGTGTATCATTTCAATAACATGCTGAATTTTTTTATGCAAAAATGTCGACAAGCGTCTCGGTGACGAAGCTTTTTGTAGATCGTCTCTGGAAAAAACCATGATTTGCGGTGTTACCTGCCATTCAGAAACTACAAAACCGATGTCTTTCAAACTTTGCATACACATTCTATGGTAAAGATACCTAACCCCTACGTTGAGTTTTTGAGATAATTTTTCATTTAAGAAGGTGTCTACTCATAAAAAGGCGGAATTTTTCGTGAAAAATGGAAATTATTTTTTAAAATGAGTAAAAAACCTTAAATTTATCTCAAAAATTCAACGTAGGGGTTAGGTATTTTTTATAAAGAATGTGTATGCAAAGTTTGAAAGAAATCGGTTTCATAGTTTTTGAATGGCAGGTAACACCGCAAACCATATCTCGGAGATTATCACTTTGGGAACCCTCTAGTGGTCGCCAGTAGATAGTAGCACAGAAATCTTTTGTTGTAAAATATTGTTTCATTCTACCTAAGCATGCCACTTCGTAGGATACTTACAGGTTCACCATGTCCTATGTCATGAGCGAGCACATGTTGCATTTTCGGTTCTGCTTCCTGATGGGCAACAGCAGCGGCTACCTCCTCAACAGCACGCTGCACAGCTTCATCGTCGACGGTAGGCAAGGCTGTGGGTTGTGGGCTGTTTCTGTAAATTCACGTAAAAAAAAGTAAGATTAAAACAAGAATT
The DNA here is from genome assembly GCF_030247195.1 of Topomyia yanbarensis. Classification (NCBI taxonomy): domain Eukaryota; kingdom Metazoa; phylum Arthropoda; class Insecta; order Diptera; family Culicidae; genus Topomyia; species Topomyia yanbarensis. The sequence continues at coordinate 312,199,559 of NC_080671.1, forward strand.
ATGCAGAACTCAGAACCGGCCTTGGACTTACGTAATTGTAACTTCCTCAGTGTAATCACGCGTTGTTTCGAGATCTCTTTGAGTTTCCAGTTCAGGTTGCTTTTGAGTTAACGGTTGTTCTGATACTGGTAGTTGTGTCTGCGTCTGCTGTTGTTGTTGCTGCTGTTGCTGCAAGACTTGTTCCTGTTGTTGTTGCACTTGTTGTTGCTGCTGCTGTTGTTGTTGCTGTTGTTGTTGTTGTTGCTGCTGTTGTTGTTGCTGTTGCTGTTGAAGTTGTTGCTGTTTGTATGCAGCTTCCATTTTTTTAGCTTCCAAGCGTAGTTTTTCTTCGCGAATTTTCTCTCGCTCTTGGGCACGTTGTTCCTTACGTTGTTTCTCAGCTAGACGTTGTCGTTCTTTCTCGCTAACCTTGCGTTCAATTTCCATGCGGTATTTGTCCAGGATGGTTGCTTCGGCATCCTCCGTCATAGCGAGCATTGATCCAGGTGTCTCATCCTTCGAACGAAGAGCCTGAATGTAATCATCCATCAACTGAGACAGTTTTGTCGAGAGTTCTGGGTAGCGTTTAAGCATGGCCATAGATTGATTAACAGCACGATCAATGTCAACCAGTCGCTCAAGGGTGCGTGGTCTTTCGGAGGCAGCTGCCTCCAGTCCTCCTGTACCTCCTGATCCTAGCAGATGACGATAGTGAGAAAGCGCGTGGGCACGATCCTTGTGCAACGCTCGGAGCAGCTTTTGCAGACATTTTTCAACACGGTGAGACTAGGGATATATAAGATATATTATTTACATGGAAGCGGTTGGATGTTTTATAGAAGCTATTACATTTGGTGGCTGTTCGGTTAGTGCCTGGGTGTAACAAGTCATTGCTTCGCGCTTACGTTGGTTGATGTGGGCTAACACGCGCTGCTGATGCATCGCTGCCAGTTGGTGTTTCTCAGAGTTACCCTCCTCTTCAAGTGCCTGCACAGAAGTCTAGAATGTTACGAATACATTCGGTTGTTTAATGCAAGTGTTTAAACTCATGTCAATGTTTTCAAACTACTATTGCGTCATTCCATTCGCTACGATGGTGTAAAACTAGTGCAACCAACTACTTTAAAAAATTTCAACTACTTGAAATTTAGAAAATCTATGACATGATTTTGCACTGAACGGAAACACAACATTTACCTGGAACCGAGCCGTCATACGCTGTTTGAACGTTTGAGCGGATTTCGGATCAGCGAGACGCATGTCCTGGTATTTTTCCTCCAAATCGGACCAGTCCTTCATCACTCGAGTGACTTTCTCGCGATGGCTTTCTTCGAGTCGCTGTTGAGCTTCCTGGAATTCAGTGTGCAAACTCTACGAACAGTATAAATCATACCGAAATTATCCTACAAACCTTGAAGCTTTGGTGCTCATAGCGTGGGTCAAAGTGCGTAAAGTATGGATCGGGTGTCGGGATGGCGGTAATTGGAGTGGTTGGTAGTTCTGTCGATTTTTCAGTAGTACTGGACGGGGTGGTGGTGTAGCTATCCTTCCTGTCTTTGCCCATTAGAGACAGCGGAGTACTGAATGAGTCCCACACCGCTGATCCAGTGTCTGGCTCTTTATCGGCATCGAAGTCCTCCTCGGAATCATATTCATCGTCATCGTTCTCGATGGGTTCGTCACCCATCATGTCTTCATCCTCGTCATCATCGATGTCATCTTCATCGTCGTCATCTTCGGAATTGTCGGTTTCGGTATCGTCTAGCGCCGGCAGTACTTCGGGGTCTTGGGGCAGCACCGGAAGATCGGTCTTTTTCACTTTCATCGGCACTGATAAGTAGCAAAAAAACGAACGAGAAAAAGTCATTAGGTAGATTACAATCAAAATGGTCGACATTAAACGCTGAAATGTTGCTCATTAATCTGCTTTTCATTCACTTTCGTGAACTTCGTCGCCGAAGAATGGCAAAAAATGTATATCAATCTCGTCACGTACAAGTCAACGAAGGTGGCCTAGCCGAAGTCGGTTAATGTAGAAAAAAACAAAAAGCTTTCGTGGTCGTGACATTGCGATACTATTCCCCTTACGCAGAATGTCTCAATAAACCACAAAGCCAATAATGACTCTCGATAAAAATGTCAAGAACATTAATCGTTGCCCGCGGTAGAGTCCAGCACGGAGAGGAGGAACCATTCACTGGAGTAGCTTTTCTGGTGGAAGCCGAATAGAATAAGTGGCAGCATTTGATTGTATAACGAACGAAAAAAAAACAATAAGCAACTTTGGTAGTTGAATGTTGATATTGCCGCTGAGCTAAGTTTTTGGTACATATTTATTTCATTTTTTATCGATAGCATATAATGAAAAGTGGAAAACGTCCAATATTTCGAAATGGAGCAACTTTTGTTTATTCTTTCTATGATACCTTGCGATTGTAGCAGTACAATACAGTGCACATCCCATTTACCGATCACTAAAACACAAATCATCCATTATTTCAAAAGATTCGAAGTATCGTTGGTTTTAGATATATTATATTGGCTAGAGATAACAAAGTATGGAAAATTGCGGAATGTTTAGAGCCCTAGTACTCAGGTGAGACTGAACATTGAAAATGTACTGGTCGAAAAACTAGAACTCAAGCTCATTAAGAACAGGATGGATATCATACGAACAACACTACCGACCAACTAACACTAATCTTTTGTATTTCGCTGATAGGAGTTGGTTGAAATTGAAATTGCCGTTATTCAATCGGCAGTTAGGTAGCGTGAATGTGAATGTCAGTGAAACCTATTCTGTGTAACAAGCAAAACTGCAAGATTATTCCAGAAAATTTTCGCTTAAACTTTTCGAATGAAAACCATTCTATTCAAATAACAGATTACAACGCTACATATCTTTGAATTTTCACGCGGCACATTTTTTTATTCGGGGTATCATCGTGCCAGCCCCTCAATCGATGCTCCAATAACCACACTGAAGAACAATTTTTTATCGTTCCCGGAACGGACAAGCGAGGGAAAAATCGACTTGAATAACCTCCGTAGCATCCGTCCAGGCCACCCTCCCTTCCTCATTTGGATGCGGTGGCGAACCAATCAAGGAGGGTGGCTATTTGTTATTATCGCCTTCTATATTTTAGGTAGCAACCCAGCACACTTCCGTTCGGCGCGAAACTCAACCACGTTGATACTAGCTTTTTACGTTGTTCAACTTGGTGTGACCTCGCGGACATCGATGGAATCGTCTGATCCGTCTATGTGTGTATGTGTGAGATAGAGAGAGAGAGAGAGAGAGAGAGAGAGAGTGATTGTGGGTGTGACTAGTGAAAATGGCGATCAGTTTCGTTATCGTAAATTTTTATGTGTCATTATCGGGGCAATATTTCGTGACCTTACTCAAAATTGTGGGAACTGCGGAAGGGCACGTATGGAGCTAACATGATAACATGGTACGATTTACTATCTAATTGATTTGACCGATTTCTTGAAATCAGTGTGGCTTTCTTCTTCTTCTTAGTTCTGGTTGTTTTCCGTCGGCTTCTTTCCGCTACAACGCCAAACACCAACGCCAGAGAGGTGACGACTTCCACTATCTGGACTAGATATCGACCCACCAACTCATGGACCGGGGACCTCAAAAAAATCTCAACGACCTCGATGGGATTGAACCCAGACCAACTGGGGTGAGTGGCGGTCACGCTTACCACCCAACCGTTGGCGCCGTCCAGGGTGGCTTTAACATATGATGCACCGGTGGTCGGAGAAAGAAAATAAAATTTGATTCACACACTTAATTTGAATTACTGGGTACAGTAAAATTTTACTGGGGTTTTGAACAGCAAACCGTTCGGTAATCAATTCAGTAAAACAATTCGGTTACCGAACTCTCCGCAATCCGTTCCATCTAAACGTCAAAAAATACTGGTCAGTCAGCAGTTTCCTCTGAAAATGGCGACTTGACAGATGATTTGCTGTACCTGTTCTGTAAATTTTTGACGAGGTTCGGTAATGTTGGTATAATTTTGCCGAACAATCTGTCGAAATTTTACTGAATAATGTTTATGTACCGAAAACAATAGAAGTGCTGATAAATTCAGTGGAATATATTGCGAGTTTCAGCAAATTATTCGAAAAATTACTGAAAATCGCTAAAAAATGAAAACTTTTCCGCAATTTTTCAAACAATTTGCAGACAGCTCCGTAAAAATATCACTTTACTGTGCAAGTCGTCGAAAAAAATTACTGAACAACTTTTGGCTGGCTTAGTGTGCACATAAGAAGAATAGCAAATGATTCTCTATCGAGGCATACTTTTTGTGTGTATTCACGACTCCACTACACTAAGGCAAAACGTATAGCGAAATTCATAAGATTTACCTTATGATGAATATAAAAGTAACAAAACTATGTTTTCATAAGATTAATATGAAAAACATACGACTTTTATGATTACCTTAATATTTTATAAGTTATTGCATATGCCAGTCGTACGAATTTCATACGAGCATCTTATGATTCTCATAAACATAAGATAAATGTATAATATTGTCTTATGATAATTCAAAGATACCTTATGGAACACGAAATCATAGCAAACCGATTTTAAAAAATAAATGCCGTTCCATAAGATAATCTTATGATTTACATACGTGCTACTTGTGGCTAAAATTATACGATATTCCTAGGAAATTCGCTGTATTTTTTGCCTGAGTGTATGTGTCATCGGAGCCGTAGCGTGCGTCATAAAATAAGCCAGGATAGGAGTATCATTTCCAGGTACGCACAGAATTATTGTTTGAAAGTCGAACTGAACAAGAAAGCCAAAGTAGACAGCGAAGAGGCGCATAATTGAGACTCTACTAAAGGCGCCAGAACAGGGTTGTTAATAGATAATTAATCGTCATCGTCGGCAACGTTAACCACCCGACAACGTCATCGGAAACTCCGTTAACGATAATGTATCATCGGATTCATCGTCATCGTCGATAATTCATCGGTGGTTATCGCGATACATTTTGCGTTACTTTCCCGTTTATTGGAGTTGAAGTTGATGCGGTTAACTTTCAATTGTTTAGAAATAAATAACTATTGAAGGACATGTTGTTGGCAGTTGAAAATCAATAGTTTTGGACATTTTCAATACATAGAGGGTTCGATGATGTGTCAAAATGGATTTTTACAACTTTTGGGGAAAGTTTATTATATTGAGGAAGTTATTAGTAAGTGAAAATCAATAGTTTTGGGCATTTTCAATGTACCGTCGGCGCGTCAAAATAGATTTTTTTTTAAACTTTTCGCGAACTTTTTATATTGAAGGGCAGGTTGTTGGTAGTTGAAAATCGATAGTTTTGGATATTTTCAATTCACTGGAGAATCCACAGTGTTTCCAAAGTGGCAAAAAGGTGAAAGAAATTTTTTGAACCACGAAAAACATTTTTTAGCTATAGTGTCTTCAGGGAAGTTTATTTAATTTTTTTGCGTTTAAAAAGTATTAGTTGGGTGATTGATCCCTCTAAAGCTGAGAAGCAAGTTTTTGTTTTTGGTCATTTATGAAAATAAAAAACTTTTTTTGGCAAAGTTGTTGAGAATATCTTAAGTATTAGCTTCGCTGGAGAGACTATGTGTCTATCTGTCGATTTTAATTTACATTTGCGGAGATTTCTTTGATATACTCCTGAAAATTGTTTTTTTCAAAATACTTTTCCTGGTAATTTTGTAGAATTTCAAAATGTTCCAAGATTTTGTTCAGCATAAGAAAATACAGATTTTTTTGTTATTTAAGTTGATTTGTATCTCTTACACACTTAATTTGAATTACTGGGTACAGTAAAATTTTGCTGGGGTTTTGAACAGCAAACCGTTCGGTAATCAATTCAGTAAAACAATTCGGTTACCGAACTCTCCGCAATCCGTACTCTCCAAACGTCAAAAATACTGGTCAGTCAGCAGTTTCCTCTGAAAATGGCGACTTGACAGATGATTTGCTGTACCTGTTTTGTAAGTTTTTGACGTGGTTCGGTAATGTTGATACAATTTTGCCGAACAATCAGTCAGTATTTTACTGGATAATGTTTATGTGCCGAAAAAACAGAAGTGCTGATAAATTCAGTGAAAAATATTACGGATTTCAGCGAACTATTCGAAAAATTACTGAAAATCGCTAAAAAATGAAAACTTTACCGCAATTTTTTAAACAATTTGCTGACAGCTCTGTAAAAATATCACTTTACTGTTCAAGTCGTCGAAAGAAATTACTGAACAACTTTTGGCTGGCTTAGTGTGTACAACTTAGAAGTAATCGAATGTTTAGTGTCCAATAAGCAATATTTTGGTATGGAAGCCACAAATGTCCGCAGACGAATACCAATACGAATCTGTAAAAAACACTATCAACATCGTTTGGTGGGCTCTAGCCTACGTTCAAGTCAAATTCGAGTAAATTCCTTCTTTAGCATATTTTTCTTATCTTAGAGATGCAATATATACAAAAATTATAATACTGTACTGTAAGACCTCCTTAAGGGAATTTTTACTAAATGATCAGAACGGGGTATGAGGCTTTGTCAAGGGACTAAAGAAGAATATTTTAACCGCTGCGGTTTATTAAAAAGAAATAAAAATATGTTATGTTGTGTTAGTCCAGGTGGTTGCGTTTCGACTTCTTCTCTTCAGAACTAGATTTTGTCAATGTCATAGTTTTATCATCCTAAAATTCGCCAAGGGGCTGATAAAAACGGGTCTTCACTGTACTCAAAAAACGACTAAAACTCTATTATAAGGCCGTTCATAAATTACCCTATATATTTAATGGTAAAAGAAGGAAGCATGAAGCATCTTATTCCATAATGGAGAGAAGAAACGGAGGAGGGGGCTAAAAGCTTCCCAACTAGAAAGGGAAATCAAACATTGGAAATATGTATATTCTCCTTTTTAAAATCCAAAACGGCTTCTAGTTTAAATTACAATTATAATAAAATCTGTTAATCACCACACCACTTAAATGTGTAGTGTAATTTGTGAATGGCCTAATAATAGTGATTTAGTAGTTTTTTCAATATATGTTTTTGCGTGCTAAAATTACTAATTACACAATAGCTCAAAATTTGTTTTCTTCATGGTCAAAACAATTTTGATCACCTTTTTGCCGCTTGGAAACACTGTGCACCTGGGACTCTTCTGTGCACCAACTTACTCGAAAAGTTGAAAAAATTCCATTTTGACACATCATCGGACTCTTCTGCGTATTGTCTGAAATTATCGATTTTCAACTTTCCCCTTAAATATAATACGTTTTCCCGAAAAGTTGAAAAATTTCATTTTGACGCATCGTCGGACCCCGCTGTGCATAGAAAATATCCAAAACTATTGTTCTTCAACTCCCAACAACATGTCCTTTAATAGGTATTTATTTCTAAACAATTGAAAGTTAACCGCATCAACTTCAACTCCAATAAACGGGAAAGTAACGCAAAATGTATCGCGATAACCGATGACCTGACGATGAAGGCGACGATACATTATCGTTAACGGAGTTTCCTATGACGATACATTATCGTTAACGAGTAGCGCCAATAAATTATTGTGAAAAATGTATCGTATTAACAACCCTGCGGAAAAAACTTCAAATTCCAGCAAAAATAGCGAAAATTATTAATTTTTCAGCAAGTTTTTTCGGTTGCATAGAAATAAGGGGAACGGAAATGTGGTCATGGGCAGTAAAGCAGGTCACCTTTTAAAAGCTGTAGCAAAGATCGTGGAGTAAGCTAGATCATTTAGCATCTAGAGGATAATCCCATGCATAACCATGAAAATTGAAATTTTCGCTCATTGAAGCAAGGGATCCTTGAAACAGACTATCCCGTCCTTCAGTATATCCACGCATACCATATTAGAATCGATAACTATACCATTGATCTCACCTTTGTGAGCGGGCATGTAAACACGTTAGTAACGTCAGTTGTTTGCTTTAGGTAAAATATCACAATTCTGAGCTTACAAAGGTGAACTTTTAAATTTTTTTTTTAATTTTGATTATAGAGTTTTTAACTTTTGGGTTATTCGCCTCTTTTCGGGTTAGATAAATCCCTTTTTGAAAAAATCTCTAACCCTATGATTCTAATGATAAAACCAAGGTTCCGGTTGGCTTTCGCAATAATGTGGGAATAGTGATCTCTAAACGTCAATTTAGAATCCAGCTGTACACCAAGGTCCCCGACAACTGACATTCTATCCAGTAGTTTCTCTGAGATAGTATAACCACAAAATTGGGTTTTTTCTGTGCGTGAAAGAAATTACGGAGTATTTGATTACACTGATAGTCAACCGATTTCGAGTACACCAGTTACAAAACTCATCTAGTTGTCGCTGTAGTTCAATGCAGTCCAATTCAGATCGCACAATAAGAAACAGTTTAAGGTCATCTCCATAGATAAGTTTGCATCGTGGTGGAAGGACATTACAAACGTCATTGAAGAACAAGGAGAATAGCAAGGGTCCAAGATTACTACCCTGGGGCACACCTGATAAATTGATGATAGTATGTGACTCGACATTTCCTAGTTTGACAGATAAGGTACGGTCTACAAGGTATGATTTAAGCAATTTAGTGAAGTTGAGTGAGGCACCCAATCTTTCCATCTTCGCCAGTAGGAGCGAGTGGTCAACACGATCGAACGCTGCTTTGAGATCTGTACAAATAGTGTCCACTTGTGCTCCGATTTCAATACTTTAAATACAATGTGAAGTGTATTGTGCTAAATTCGTGGATGTGGATCTACCTGGGAAGAACCCGTGTTGATCTGTCGATACATATGTTTTGGCTTCCCGGAACAATACATTGCTTACTAGAATTTCAAACAAATTGGACTCCGCACAGAAAGAGGTTATGCCCCGATAATTCGCTATGTCCTGCTTATCATCTTTTTAAAGATAGGAAACATAACCGATTTTTTTCCAACACAGAGGAAACGTCCCTTGTGACAACGATAGATTAAAAATCAGCGGAAAGGGCACTCACATATCTTTTTAAATCAATGGCAGGAATCCTATCTGGACCAGCCGATGTCGAAGATTTAAATTTTTTAAACGATTTCAAAAGCGTTGTATCATATTGTAGCAGAAATGGACTTCCGCTCATTATCGGCAGTGATGCAAATGCTCAGCACATTACTTGGAGCAGCTCATACAGCAATATGAGAGGCTCTAAACTGATGGAGTACATAAGTAGTACAAATCTCTATATTTTGAATGTGGGAAACCGGCCAACTTTTGGTAACATACCGTAATCCTAAATCTACAAACGTGGACCTCTTTTTGGAAAACTTGACGACTAAATTTCATGGATATTTTCCAACAATTAATCAACTAGACGATTTGGATGACGTGGATGATGAAAAATCTTGTCCATTTCGTACTGTTAAATCGACTAGGGGAACCCCTTGGTGCAAGGCTGAGCATGAAAGTATGAAGAAGGATATGAGAAGACCTTGGAACCGGCGTCAGCGTGATGACTCGAGAGCTTTCAGGTCAACTCGTAGTGCATATAAGAAATGTTTTACGTCTGTAGCACGGACTGTCTGGCACAACCTATGCACTAATGTTTCTAGTCTGAATGAAGCTAGCAAGTTAAATGAAATTTTCTCAAAAGCAAAAGATTTTCAGCTAAACTTCTTAAAAACCAAAGATGGTTTTTATGTGATGAACAAAAACATGTTCTTAATTGTTTCTTCGACGCACACGTGCTTGTATTGATCCGGAATCCGGAATGTCCACAGATCTTATTCTGGTGATTCGCACTCGTGGGCAATGATGTACCAAATCGGGTTTTTATAATTTTGGGGAAAAACCCAAGGTTTTTTCCCGGTTAAAACGTTTTTTTCGCGGAAACATTGGGTTTTTTGCATCTTTTGATATTTTGGTAATTGAACATTAATGTATTGTTATCCAAACATTTTTATTTCATTTATGAACATTATTGTCATAAAGTTTTGCATGTATATGAATTCTGAATGGTTTTCCTCGAATGAATCGTTGTTATAGCGGGGATCCAACATTTTTCACAAATATTGTGGTTAAATAAGTGATAAAACTTTTCAATGTTTGGGCTAAGTCGATTGTGCTTCTTACTGTGAATCCACCTAAACGAACTAAACATTTTTTCTACTGTTGCTGATGTAGCTGATAACGAAAAAATTCGGATTGTGATTTGTGAGAGTTCTGATTACGGTTCATACTAATGACGAATGTCAAGGCCACTCGCATTCTGCATATGACTCACTTTTCACCGAACTAAATAGGTATTTTCTAAATTTTGTGTGAATACCTACCTCATTTCGCTAAAAGTATAGCAACCCCTAAAATGAGTAACAAGCAGAATAAAAGTAGTTTGGGCATCACACGATTATTCTAATTTTCACTTGTCAGAGTAACAATGACTATTGTTCCCAGTATTATATGAAACCAGTTGGAATATGGAATGGACCGAAATTAAAGTCGCAGGAACAGAAAATGCTTCGTAACACCCGTATTAAATATATTAGAATGTGAAAATTGAATTTAAACTTCAAGTTTCAAAATTGGACAGGAGCTTTTCGATTATGTCCTACAGAATAAAAACCGTAAAAAAGTATATCCGGTTCTTGCAAAGGACTTTTCTTTATCCAACTTTTAATCTTGAATGTAACGTTGTACGGAATTTCCTCTGAGCGAATTATACTGGAGGTTTATCCTTGCCGACTTTTTCGGGTGAGAATATTCTAAGCGATTGTCATGCTCAAGGATCTCTGTCCGATTTTTACGCTTGATGTTTATATTCGATTTTTACATGCTAAGATATCTGGAGTGGATTCTACAAAGTATGTTTTATCCTTACGACTTTTATTTTCGGTCTTTCAAATGTAAATGCAAGATTCTTTAACCCTCCGGAAGTCACGCTTATATCCCACTGAATGAGCAGCCGCTGGTGCCCTAAGACGATTTCGCTAGATTTTCAGAGCAGCGTGCACTCAGTGCACTAGCGTGACTGCTGAAAGGATAAAAAAATTAAATGGACATTATACATTCGATAAAACGAAAAAACCCATATTTCGTCCGGGTTAAAATGATTTGGGAAAAAACCTGGTTAAAACCCAAAAATAAAAACCCGGGAAGATGGAATTTTTCCCATCGGTAGTAAGATTCGGAGTGATTTCTACTCGTGGGGATGAAAATTCAGTACACCATGTCTGAACTGTAAATGTAAGTGAAAGTGAAAAATTCCCCATAATAGCTGGTGGCTATTTGGAAATACCCTTTGTTAACGCGCTGTGTGACCGACGGCTCAACGGAAATAAGTTTATTGATTATTGATACTACAAATGTTCCACAGCTTACTCTTGTTTTAAATGTCATAGCATTAATTTTCTGTTTCCTCCGATAAAACCATTTCTTTGCGTGGGTAATGAAGCCCGCATGATAGTGTTGACTAATCGGAAGGTATCTTCGACTACAGACAGCCCCTCTGGCTCAATGGAATTTATCCGATGGTATCAATGCCGGTAAATCTCCTTTCGATATAAATTATATTCATCTAATACCACAGGGCCCTGGAAGGTCTACTTCCGAACCGAATACAACCCATTTAACATCATCGATACATCGCGTAAACTAACTAAACAACACTCGGCCGTGTACGAAGAAGTATCTTGTCTACGTACCCGCCTGGGAAGTAGAGATTAATGGTGTTGTCTCCGACAGGGGCCTTAATTGCGAAATATGGGGTTGGCTCCTTCCAAAACCTTTTGCTTCAGTCTGTGAAAATTCTGGTTTGCAAGCAATGCGTTCAGCATAAATCGAGGAGTATAAGAATTATACTTATTTTCAATCAGTCTCATGACGAGCTTTTCGCCGAATCTATTCTTCCAAACTTTGTTCCTTTGAACGGGGTTCGTCTACCTGTTCGCCTTTTTGTGTCTCAGGGTATGCCGTTATTGCGAACAATTTAGCCATACAGCTACCCAATGTAAAAACGTAGAAACAACGACTAATTTCTACGCTCCCTTGTCCACTAAAGAGCGAGAGTCTGACAATCCCAATGTTATAATGTGCCTATAAATTTGCGAAAAAAAGAAAATCATTTCCTCTCCAAAGCTGCCTCGTAAAGGCCTGAGAGTTGTCGGTTGTCAAGTCCGAATCAAAGGCAGACATTTTTCCTCTATAATTGGAACCTCAGCTGGTTCAAGAAGACTTCAACTCCCACGGTATGCCATAGGGTTGTCTTCACATTGATAACCGATCTATCTTACTGCATGATGTTCGCGACAATTTCAATATGATCGTGACTACTCCAATAACGCGGCTAAACGTTTTCGATTTATCATTGTACTCGACCTCAATTAGTGTGCCTATCGATTGGAATAGCTACACGTCTACTATATCCGAAACAATCGAGCCAAATCAAAAAATTCCCCCGGTGGAAGCATACAAGGTTTTAACTGGCTTGATTATCGACACAGCGATTAAAGGTCAAATGAAACGAGATCCGGCGCCAACAGCAGTGGACGGTCTCCCACTTCGTGGTGGGTAGAGAGCACTCAGAATGAATGTCAGATTGAATGTCGGATCGCCCGATTTTTTTTCCGAATATATGCAACGTTTGAAACGAAAATGAAAAACTTACTGAATGCTGAAAACGCGGTTATTGGCACCGGTTTGTTGACGGATTAACGAGAAAAATGATGTTTCATCTGGTAGCTAGGTTCTACGTTGTGTATTCTACTAAACCGTTGATCGGAATACACGGAACCATGAATCCTTTTTCGGCGACAACAGCATTCCATATACACTCAAACATTCTCCCCACAAAACTGATGGTTTTATATTTACCCATCAGTCCACATCGTTACAGTTCCAAGGATTCGATGGAGCGTTGAAAGCACTCCTTGAATTTTGTGGGGAAAACATGGGAGTTCCTTAGTTCTTTATCTGAAAAATCATATCAAATTACTTTAGTTTGATTTTTTATGCATTACTCCATTCCGGGTAATGAGAAGGCGGACACTTAGATTAGAATGGTAATGAGAAAATTCAAACAGATTGGCATTAGAAGGTGATGTTCATTAAAGATCGCGTAGCGTCAACGAGCTTTTCAGTATTTCTTATCAGAGGACGCTCGAAAATTGGCAAATTTCGTGGAACAATAGAAGTTTAGGAATCCCAAAGGCAAACAAGCCTTGGTTCAAGGGGATGGATACGGCTCGTGACTTCATTCGGATGATATCTCGGGTCATGTCCAGTCATTATACGTAGCATCTCCGGTATAGTGGGGTCGTAGAGAGCGGTCTCTGCGCTTATGGTGACGATTACCGCAACATAAAACATATTGTCTGGTGGTGCGCCTAGTCCGCTAGCGCCAGATCGCCGTCTCAATTATACAGATTTAGTTCTCTCGTCATTTGGTTGATATGCTAACAACTACCTGGAAATATGGTCACAAAAAAGTTCCCAGTGGATCCAAGAAGGGCAGTCGGCGATCGGGTTCATGATGTCCTGTAGTATTCCGTTTCTTCCGTTTGCCAAAAACTACAAGTTCTTCTTCTTTTCCCTAACTTTGTTGTTTGCCCTCTCCTCACTCTCCCTGATACGGTCTCTGCTACTCTGAGGTTGAAATCAATTACTCTCGTGTATATCTTCAATTGTTAATCAAATAATAGTTCGAGCTAAAAAAATAAAATGTGAAAAAGTTTCAGGTTTAAGTTTGTTCCAAACATTCGAGTGGGTATTTCCCCTCTCTGTTAGTCTCGAGTGGGTGGTACTACCCATACTACCCACGGTATCCGCCGGCCATGGCTATCACTAAATCGGTCAAGTGGACACTAACAATTTTTGCTCCATTGTAATCACTAGGAAAAGATGGAATTTTTCCTGTGCTACTGCAAAAGAGATTCAGATTTGATATTCACAAACGTGTAACTTACTAGTCTTGCCACCGGGTATATTTTGAAAGCATGGAGAGAAATAACTGTTAGAATTATTTCCAAAAGTGGGGCAGCGCCCAAGCGATGAAGAAACCAAGAGTTTTAGGCCCAACAGTTTATTTTTTCTTCTTCTTAGAGCTTTAGAACGAATAATCGATCATCACATCCGGAACATTAGTTTAGTTGAATATTCACTGCACAAAATCCAACAAGCATATCAGTGTGGGAAATCCAAAAACACTGCTTCACGATGTTGTTTACAACATTGAAAGGTATTTAGCTTGGGTGTATTCCTAGATATTAAAGGTGCTTTTGACAATGTGTCCAGTCCAGTCTATTGAGGAATCGAAGCGTGGTCATGGGGTATCTGTGTGTATCTCAGGTTGGATATACGCAATGCTTAGTAGCCGCATTTTTTGCTCGTCACTGAGACAGGCAGAGATACGGATTTGCTGACGATTACCAAATACTAATTACTTTTTTATCCTGTAACGACATTTAATTAGCAAGAGACTGGAAGGTGTGAAATATTTCTCAATAATAAGAGCAATAATACTCAAGGAAGAGCAAGGAGTTGAAGGAAGAAAGTTTAGAAAAGCATGGAATAGGGTCATATGAGTAAGCTAAGAGTTTCCCGACAACTTAACCCTTTATCTTCTACCGCAGGAGTCAGGATATTTTGGCAGTTTTAAATGCGAATCGCCTGAATTGACTGCTTCCGTCTTGTTTAATCTTCCGGCAGTCGCGCTAGTGCACTGAGTGCACGCTGCTTTGAAAATCTAGCAAAATCGTCTTAGAGCAACTGCGGCTGCTCGTTCAGTGAGCCATTTGCGCGACTTCCGGAGGGTTAAGTTAAGAATCATCTCTAAGCTGGAAGACGTTATGGCATTATTTGTGTAGAGAGACGTTAGCCACTTTTATAGTCACAGCGATAAATCTGACGACTGGTGTGGGTTACTGCACAATTAGCATCATTTTTCAATTTATCGATGTAAATGGCGTTCCTTTTCCTATCCGATCGCTTTATATGACTCTTCCGGTGGGAAGCGACTCAATTGATGTTTTTCTGCGGTTCTGTTGATGACTCATCGTCGTGAAAACAAACACGATTATAATCTATGATGAGATAGTCCAAACTCCTAACCTAACACAGTATATAATGTCTTGAAATTGATCGTCTGGCGTCGTAGCGCTATTTTGAGTCATCCCGAATATTACTCAATTATATCGAACATAACCAGCCATGGAATCATAGTTATACTATGTTCACACTACAGAGTTAAAACACGTTATAATAATTAGCAACAAGAAAAATATCATCAAGATAGCGTTAAAACATGTTTTAACTCGTAGCGTGAACGTAGTATTAGCATAAATGAAAAAAGCACCATTGCATCACTAGACGAATTCAAACAAGTTTTAATTCGATTCTAGCATATTCCTTTATTTTGCTACACCCACGCATCCTCTCTATACTATAACAATAAAAAATCATCTTCGAGCACAACTTCCCTCTGATACCTTCGTATCGATGGACCATTTTCGAGGTAAAACGAAAGTCTAACAAAGGAAATCGTTATTGTTATAAAAGTCGACTGCCGCCGTGATGTTAGCAAAAGGTTCGAAAAATTGGAAGAGTCTCACTTGAACAAAGTAACTCTTCATACTTATATCCATATACTCCAATAAGAAAGATTTTCCGTTGTGTGGAAAGGTCTGGTTTGGCCTCGTTCCATCCCTGCTATAAATACACATTTTCTCACCCATATTCTGCAGGTAGAACATGAAGATACCAACTTTACGTATGGTGCTCCAGATCCACATAAATCGGGTTGAATGATATAATATTATACATTTTTTTATCCGAGCTCCATAATCCTCTTTTATGAATCTGATACACGCAATCCACGTGAATCACCTTTACTCTTTAAGCTCCTGAGAACTTCCGCATCGAGCGGGATGCTGTTATGTATTGCCATACGATGGGCGGATAAAATCGTCTTTCCGCTCTTCAATTCTATAAGCTCCCGTGCAGGTAGCAAGGTGGTACCAACTGATGACGACAACGGGAAAGTTTATCATTCTACGACAGACCGAGCGTGCAGGCAAACCGACCGGAAGTGGAGGCGACATGTTTATCATTTGAATGAGGACATATTCGCTTTTACCTTTTTTCTGTCCACATTTTCCTCCCAAAGGACGTCGGACTCAATTTGTGCAGGTGCTCCGATTCCCAATAATCAGGAGCGATACCGAGAAGCAAATCAACCGCAAACTATGGACCAGGACCAGCTGACAAATTTTGTACTACTTGCTTGGGAATTCAAATCCGTTCTAAAACAGTCCGAAAGAAAATCGACTTTCCGGGTAATTGTGAGCCACATTAATCCGTTCCCTTTTTGCATCTATTGGAATGATGCAACTAAGTCGTCTTGAGAAGGAAAATAATTCTGCTTTTATTTAACTGTGTGCCGTGACCGACCGAACGCTGCATTGCCAACGAATTGAACTATAAGGCTTAAAAATATAACAGCTTTGCAAGTTTCTTTGGCCGCAAAAAGTTTTAGTCAGCATGGCAATAACTTTTATATAACACCAACTTTTGTTTTGTTCGAATCGAAGAACGATAAAGAAAATTCACGCTGCCCTCGTGTCACGTCACGTGTGATCTGAACTCTGGCAACGACAGCTGTTTCGATAAGATTTTCGTGAAATCCGATCAGACAAACTTTGTTATGTAGGTATAATTTTATGAGTCGAAAGAACTGACACACAACAACAATAGAAATATGGATGGGGAAAGAAAAACAAGACATCGAGTCATCAAATTTATGTAAGAGAAAAACGGCTCCCCTCGAGAGCATCGTGGATAATGGTGGAAACTTTTATTCTACTCCGTGACTAAGCAATCCTTCACTATAAGTGTATTTAGCGGGCAAATTGATTTCGATGAAAAGTTTGGACAACAGTATGCTTAAAGACTGATGTCGAGGAAAGCACATTTAACAGGAGTGGTGAGTTTCCTTATTCTTATGCTTGAAGTATAATTAAATTGTGAAACATGAACACCAATAAAAATTTTCCAATCTCCACAATATACACAATTTAAAGTGACGGGGCGTCATGCATTTCGCGTGGCAGTCCCCCATCTTGGCAAAATATCCCACGTCAAAATGTTTGCATTTCAAGCTGAAATTTTGCTTTGAAAGTGCTAAAAAAGCATTATATAGTTTTACATTTAAAGAGAAGAAAAATTGATTTGTTTCAATTGATGAATAACTTTATTTGTTAATTTTTCCACAAATTACAAGAATCTTAAAAATAAAAAGTGGAAAAGAATCGAGAAGAGGAGTGAGCGAATTTCTCCACTCCCACGTCTATCTGTACGGTCGCATTCGAAAATTCTTCGAATTGGGTTTTGAAATAGTTGCGATATATTTTCAGGTAAAGCTTGAGCTAGTGTGGTTGTGCGATCACACCTTGTTGAAACTCCGTTTTTATTTATATATTATTTTTTATTTGATTACATTATTTTGTTTGCATTACATTTCAAATTTAGTATATTGGGTGTTCAGCCACAAGTGGTGACTTTTCATCCCCATTGTTTACATGATTCGGTTATTTTTGCAGTAGAAAGTTTTAAACCTACTTGTCATGTGAATAAGGAGCTAAACAAATCTTATAAACTAACTTAAAAACTATAAAGAAAGCTAATCGTTGCAATTGGTGATTGCAACGATTTTTGTCGGTAGTTGCTTATAATACTGTTCGTCATCATTTCTAATGTTTCTATGTTTGCGAGTCTGTGCAACTCGTTTGTGCTAAACCAGGGAGGACGCTTCAAAATCATTTTCAGAATTTTATCCTGAATCCTTTGAAGCGTTTTCTTCCTAGTAGCACAACAACTTGCCCAGATTTTCATCGCATATAGCATTGCCGATCTAAATATTTGTTTATAAATTAATAGTTTGTTCTTTAAGCAGAGCCTAGAATTCCTGTATATAAGAGGGTATAAACATTTAAAAGTCAGTTTTTTTTTTTATCGTAAATCAAACCCAAGTATTTAACTTGATCTGACCACGTTAAATTCAAACCATTAAATTTAATATGGTTATGTTTTGGTTTAAGAGAAGAAGCTCTTGGCTTATGCGGAAACACAATCAGTTGTGTTTTGCCGCAGTAGTGGAAATTTTCCATTTTTTCAGGTAATCATTGAAAATATTCAAGCTTCGTTGCAGTCGACTGCAGATAATACGAAGACTCCTCCCAGTGGCTGAGATGCTAGTGAAAAGTGACTTTTCAGCCTGTAGGTAGATTTGGAAGATCAGAGGTAAAAATATTGTAAAGTATTGGTGCAACGCTTGATCCTTGAGGGACGCCTGCTTTAACGGGTAGCTTATTAGATTTACAATTCTGATAAGAAACCTGTAGGGTACGGTTAGTAAGATAATTTTTAATTACCTTTATTACGTAAATTGGAAAATTGAAATCCCACATTTTGGCAATTAAACCTTTGAGCCAAACACTGTCGAAAGCTTTTTAGATGTCTAGAAGTGCAACTCCAGTGGAATAGCCCTCTGAGATATTTGCCTTTACCGTGTTAGTTACTCTCACAAGTTGATGAGTAGTTGAATGTCCAATACGAAATCCAATCTGCTCGGTTAGAAAAATAGAATTCTCATTGATATGTGACATCATTCTAGTTAGGATGATTTTTTCAAATAATTTACTAATAGAAGAGAATAAACTAATTGGTCGATAGCTAGATGCTCCTGCTGGGTTTTTATCTGGCTTTAGAATAGGAATAACCTTGGCATTTTTCCAATTTCAGGAAAGTATGCTAATTCAAAACATTTGTTGAATATTTTGACCAAGTATCTCATGATGATTTCGAGAAGGTTTTTATGAAGAATGTTGAAAATTCCATCATAACCTGGAGCTTTCATATTTTTTTACTCTTTCATGATCTCATCATAGTTTGTTTCAACAATCTCGTCTAGAGACAATACTTGATTTGAAACATTTTCATATTTTTGTGATGCTTCGTTTTCATTAGGACTTACCACATTGATATTAAAATGATGTACGCCCTTAAACTGCTGAGCAAGTTTTCGAGATTTTTCTTCGTTTGTATGAAATATGTGGCTTCCTTTAAACCTGAAATTGGTTTTTGAGGTTTCTTAAGAACCTTAGAAAGTTTCCTGAAAGGTTTAGAATTTGGCTTGATTTGTTCAACCTCTTTCGCGAAATTTTCATTTCTTAAGAGTGTGAATCTATGCTTAATTTCTTTTTGTAGTTCCTGATAGATACATTTCATAGCAGGATCACGAGAACGTTGATATTGACGTCTTCGAACATTCTTCAAGCGAATCAAAAGTTGAAGATCGTCGTCAATAATAGGAGTATTAAATTTTTTCTGTGTTGTTGGTACTGATAAATTTCTAGCATCAACTATAGAATTACTTAAATTTTGTAATGCCGTATCAATGTCAGCTTCATTTTGTAAATCAAGGTCATGATTAAAATTATTCTCAATATAAGTTTTGTACCTTTCCCAATTCGCTTTGTGATAATTGAACACTGAGCTAATGGGATTGGAAACAGATTCGTGAGAAAGTGAAAAAGTTACTGGAAGGTGATCAGAATTAAAGTCAGCATGTGTAATCAATTCGCTACAAAGGTGACTTTGATCTGTCAAAACCAAATCAATTGTTGATAGATTTCTTACAGACGAATAGCACGTAGGACCATTCTGGAACAAAATTGAATAATAACCAGCAGAGCAATCATTAAAAAGTAGTTTACCGTTGGAATTGCTTTGAGCATTAGAATAAAAAATCGTTCTCACCAGCCCCTAATTTTGTCAGTTTTTCGACCCGATTTCGTCAGCCAGTCAGGATTATGAGGCTATGTCCATGGATTGATGTTATATATTTGAACAGCTTCGGTTTAGTAGAGAAAATAACTGAAATTGTTTTGTCATTGTTCCAATTTTGTCAACCGAAAATACACCAAAGGGGCTGATAAAAACGGGTCTTAGCTGTATTCCAGGATTGGTGTTTGGCGTTAAAATCACCAATTATGAAGAATTTCGACCGATTTCTTGTAAGTTTTTTTAAGTCTCCTTTCAAGAAATTAATTCGCTCGTCAGTGCACTGAAAAGGCATATAGGCTGCAGCAATAAAAATGATACCAAGATCAGTTTCAACTTCGATACCCAAACTCTCGATCACCTTGGTGTCAAGAGACAGTGTAACAGAATGTTTGATCCTGCGAATAACCGCTAATGCGATTTCTCCGCCGGATTCAACAATTCGATCAAAACGATCATTAACAAAGTTAGAGTTATTCTTCAATTGAATATTTGATTTAAAAAAAGTTTCGGTCACAACGCCTATATGCATATTATGTATCCTCAAGAAGTTGAAAAATTCGTCTTCGCACGTTTTTAATGAGCGAGCATTCCAATTTAATAAATTTAATCGATTATTTAAAGTCATTATTAAACTTGAATTTCAATACAATTTTGTTAGCAAATTCCCACCCCGCTTGCGCCCGAGCGCTTTCTGTACCAGCAAGCATTATTTTCAAGCGCTCGATCACGGAAAATGTTTTTCCAAGTGTGTGGAAAGAAGCTGCTATAGTTCCATAATCCATAAGGCAGGAAACACACATAATATTGAAAACTATAGGGGGTCTCGCTTCTGAATTGTTTGGCCAAAGTTCTGGAAAAGTTTGTTTATAATGCAATGTACGCTGCATCTTCACACATAATTGATGAACGTCAGCACGGCTTTGTAAAGAAACGCTCGACAACTTCGAACTTGTTGACGTACACAAGTTTTCTAGTTCGAGCCGTCGAGAAGCGCCAGCAGGTTGATGCAATATATTTTGATTTCGCCAAAGCATTCGACAAGGTGCCGCACAACATTGCGGTTATGAAACTGCAGCGATTAGGATTTCCTCCGTGGGTAACCAGTTGGTTACAATCTTACCTTTCTGAACGATCCGCTTTTGTTAGAATCGGCACCACATGCTCAAGCGTATTTGAAACACCAACCGGTGTCCCTCAAGGAAGTCACTTAGGGCCACTTATCTTTATATTATTCATCAACGATCTCTGCACCCGCATCAAGTCTGGAAAACTGCTCTACGCTGATGATCTGAAAATCTTTCGCTCCATTGCTTCGGGACTCGATTCAGCTGTGCTCCAAGAGGATATAGTCAATATTGAAGAGTGGTGCT
The DNA here is from genome assembly GCF_030247195.1 of Topomyia yanbarensis. Taxonomy (NCBI): domain Eukaryota; kingdom Metazoa; phylum Arthropoda; class Insecta; order Diptera; family Culicidae; genus Topomyia; species Topomyia yanbarensis. Next base: position 312,220,741 of record NC_080671.1, read on the forward strand.
CGCTGAATGGAATGCAGATCAACGTCGATAAATGTAAGGTGATAAGCTTCGGGCGCTCGACAACTCTAAGGCGCTGCGAATATACCCTTCAAGCGTGTGTCATCGAGTGCGTGGAATCTATCCGTGACCTGGGAGTGTTATTTGACAGAAAACTTCGCTTCGCCGACCACATCACAGCGACAACGGCTAAACTGCCTACGATCTCCCATAAAGATAGGAAATCCTATAGAAAACGGGACAACTATGCGATCATGGTTAGTAAAGTTTTTGCAACATTGGGTTTTTTGAAACGAAACACTGCTGACTTCGAGAATTTCCACACTCTGAAATCTATATACTGCGTACTGGTCCGTATCATTTTGGTGTACGCTGTACAAGTGTGGGCGCCGTACAACGCCGTGCAAAGCAATCGATTAGAGCGTGTTCAAAGAAGCTTTGTACGGTTTGCTTTAAGAAAACTGCCATGGAACGACCCTATCCGTCTGCCACCGTATAATAATAGATGTATGCTACTAGATTTGCCAACGCTAGAGTCACGTCGTACCTTCTTGCAAAGAATGTTCATTTTTGATATGTTGTCGAACAATATTGACTCTCCCGATATTCTTTCAAGGATTAATTTGTTTGTTTCTCCTCGTGTTATAAGAAACCGACCGCTCTTATGGATCCCTAGGCACCGTACAGCATACGGCCAGAATAATCCGGTAGATAGATGTTGCCGCAGCGGATTAACACGTTTGGGCGTGTTTTTTTTAAGTGTACCTGAAGAAGTAGGTAAATTGTTAATTTGATGTTTTTGTTGCCTAGAACGAGAATTTGTAATTTTTTCTCGAACAGGACAAGCCCAGAAATTCGATTTATGGTTTTCGCTACAATTAGCGCATTTGAAACTTATTTTTTAGTTTTTTGTACCGGACGAGTATCTTTTGTGTGCGATTTATCACCACAGATCATACATTTGGAATCCAAATGACATTTTTTTGTGCCGTGCCCAAAGCTTTGGCATCTACGACACTGGGTCAGATTTTGAATTCTGCCCCCATATCGTATATAATGTTTTCACTTTACTCGCACGTGGAACATAAAACATGCTTTTTCTAATACTTTCAAATTATTAACCTCATTACGGTTAAAATGAATTAAATAAAGCTCCTGGATAATTCCAGAGCGTACTGGCGTGTTATCGCCGCTAGCCTTTCTCTTCATAAGAATAACTTGTGAATGAGATAAGCCAAGTAAATTTTTCAATTCGTTGGATATTTCATCCAAACTTTGACCTTGAGGTAGCCCTTTCAAGACAGCCTTGAATGGTCTATCTGTCTTGAAATCATATGAATAAAATTTATATAACTTCTCCGTAAGATACTGGAGTAGTCGTTTGCGGCCAATCAATTCCTTCGCTGTAACTCGACATTCTCGTTTTTGGCCAATCTGAAAAGAGACTTTCACGTCCGGAAGAAACATCGAAAGCTCAGTTCGAAAGGCTTTGAAGTCGGAGATCATCACTGTTATAGACGGAGGTGATTACGTTTTCTTCTCATTGGCATTATGCACAATGCGAGGAAATTTAGAAATTTCATCAGCTTCACATTCGGATAAAACATCGAATGAGTTGCTGCAGTCAATTGAATTTTCGGGTGGAGAAGATACCCTTTCCCGTTTAGCTTTAATTTTTGGCACACGGCCTTTCTGGGAGGACCCAGGCATGTTGTAAGAATTAAATATTTCTTTAGGCTGAATTGCTCTTGAAAAATGTTTTAGTCTTGAAAAAGACTGATTGAGTAGAAAAAGTAGGTAGTCTTGAAAAAGACTAATTGTCGAAAAAATATAGGTAGTCTTGAGAAAGACTGATCGAGCGAAAATATAGGTAGCCTTGAGAAAAACTGTTGCTGTTGAAAAACTCTAGGTAAACCAGGAGCTATCAAGATTTGTGACCGGTTCGAACGAAGGTTCAAGCCAGTATGCATTGTGTTCTCACTTGACTCTGCTTACTGCGTGTGATCTCACTCTCCCTCGTCACTGTTGTTGGTACTCACTATGCTCAGTTTTGGTTGCTCAAGTTTTCTCAACTGAACAAGACGATCATTTTGATTTGTAACCAAAGATTTACGTACATTTTGAAGAAAAAGTGATAGTGATCATTTCGTGCAGCTCTGCATTATTCTAAACTTAATTGTTTTAGCCTGTATATTGAGGAGTACATTAAAAACTCGTTTTTATCAGCCCCTGTTTTTATCATTTTTTTGACCCGAATGTATTGACCAACCAGTATTATGAGACTATATCTAGGGATTAAAGAAGAATATTTGTAGAGCTTCGGTTTATTAAAAAGATATAAACAAATATGTTTTGCCATTGTCCCAATTTTGTCAACCTAACATAAATTAACGGGGGCAGATAAAAACGAGTCTTCGCTGTAATACAAAAATAAAAACTAAGCTGCTTCAAAAAGAAGTGTGACAATCGCAGCCACAGGCAATGTCCGATGGGAATATAAATCGTCGAAATCCTTTCGGTTTGGTAATTTAATTTATTGAATTCTGCATCTTGTACCTTGAATTAAAAAGCAGTCATTGCGTAACAAGTATGGAGCAACCGTGTTTCATCTCTTCAAAACTTATTGCGAAAGGGCATCGAACAACGAAATTGATTCCTGCATTCCAGCGAATGCTGGGTTTGTCTCGAAATTGACATCTCATCTGCGGAACCTGGAAAATGTTGATACCTGGCATCTCTCTTCGGCATTCGTGTTACATGCCCAACCCAATGTAGTCTGTTGTGCTGTATCAGCATGTTCACATGTTTACTTGGTAAAGCTAGTGATACATGCATCTGTGCGATTATCTATGGCGACGACAAGTATTAAGCACACAATTCTTCTTACAAACACATCGAGTACTCTCCTTGAATAACCACAGCTTATGGACTTATAGAGCCATTAAATGCTTCCATCACATATTGACTCAGGTACGATTTTATTTAAAGATGCGCATTGTTCAAAGTGCACAATAACAATAATCATTTTACCACTTTCACACTCAATTCAGCTCGGCAATTTCCCAACTGCCGTATAGTCAACAAATTTAGAAACTGATATCTCAGTAAAGCGAGATTTGTTAGCTGATATCCGGTGAAATATTTTCCGAGTATCACCAATGAAACGTCACTTTCACTGAGATCTCAGCCAAAAAATTGTTTACTGATATCTCAGCTGTTGAGATTTCGACAAAAGATGTGAAAAAAGCTGAGATTCGGCAGAAAAAATTAAGTGTGTTTCATCACTATCCACTCTAGTTCGAATGGTGCATTGGAATAATCCGTATTGAAATCTTTAATTTGGATTATTCTAAAGAATTGATATTTAGAATGACTTTCCTATCATTGAATTAATTTGTCAATTTTAAAGATTGATAAACGAGACTAAATCTGAATGTATTGATCCATCTATACCGCATTTGTTTCTATTCAAAATCCGTTCAAATTTTTGATTGTCGATATGTCACGATTATCCTTCGATATACGTGAAAATATATTTTCCATTCCAACTAACAATATTACCACACATAACTAACGCTGTTAAATCCAGTGGCTCTGGAAAACCGAAATTCTTCCAATTGTATAAAAATCCCTTGTCAGCTAGCAACACGCTAATCATTGTCTATTTTCGTAATTTTCGTAACATACGGATCGAAGTCACGGTTATAGGATTGGTTATCCCCCCCCCCCCCCCCCTCCAATGCAGCCCACGAATTGTGAATCCAGTATCCGCGTTCCTCTCACATATTTCAAAAGCTCCATCGCATATAAATAACAGAGCATGGGAAAATAATCCCCCCATGATTCATTGTGTAAAGGCAGTATGCAGAGAAAATAGGTGATTTGAATATTCGCAGAATGGAAATAATGTTTTCTCTGCGAATAAATGGTTAGATTTCCCCATTTCCGTTTGCTGCCACTTCGGTTCGGAGTGGGTACAGCAATCGGCATAAGTTGCAACACTACACCTACATGTATATAATGGTTGGAACGCATTCAGCAAACATCGAAGCGATGCAAAAATGGGAACGGAACCGCCATCCAGACTGGGAAACCTTTGAACACAATCGTCAATGAAATGAATCCACCCGGAAAATCGAATCATACAACAGCACGGAATAGGGGCTGCCGGAATATTGAGCCGAAGGTTCTTTTCATCTGCACTGAGTTTACGTTCGGTGATCGGTCGTTGTTCGACGCTCCACGGTACGCTACCGCACGGATACATTGCGTTGGTTCGGCAATTCGATTAGCTGTAGGTTTGAATGCTTGCATTCCATAACGATTTTTGCTCTGGAATATTGCCAATACAGAGACACTGCGGGTTTGTCGCAGCCTGGATCTCCAGATACAAGAAATGCAGTGTTTGGATGCAATTTTTGCCTAATTGGTCAAACAACTGAACAGGTAACTAGTTTTAGCATCGGATTAGTAGTGCTTTAGCTTCGATTTTGGACTGTTACAAACGCTCGGATGCCTCTTATGACCACTATTTTTGCAATATTGCTCTATTTTACAGCTCTGCAGTGTTCGCCGTTGATTGTTTCAGAAGAGAATGCAATTGTTAGGCAAAAGATTTTTTTTAATTCGACTATTGATATTTTAATCTTAGGGTAACTTGCTTCTTAATTTCGGGTTAGGAAAAACGCCTAAGAAAATTATCGTATCCTATGTGCGGGGTTGGGAAACAAAATAAAAAATGTTAGGCTGATACATTTCCAATCGTTACACCCAAGAAAGTAACCTTTTGCATAAATGGTCCGTCGTTCTTTGGTAATAAACTCTAAATTTTCATCACTACGACCAGATATTGAACTAGTAGGGGAATTACGAGTAAAACGAACCCTGTGAGTAAAACCAATACCCCACAACTTTTCCTAGAAATCAAATTTTTATGCTTTTTACAATGACAGTTTATTATAAGAACGATTATATAGAGTATTTGCAAATAAGATGGATTTACATAAGTATGTCAATACCATTAAAAACAAACCATACAACAGTAGCGTTCTTACTCATCTAGATGCTAGATTTTGTTTGTAGATTTTAAGGTTTTACCCAGCGAGATATTAAAATACGGTGGTAAAACACTGGCTAGAGTGCTGCACTGGGTAATCTCCAAAATTTGGGAGGAGATTCTTCCGCAGGAGTGGATGGAGGGTGTCGTTTGCCCAATCTACAAGAGGGGTGACAAGTTGGATTGCTACAACTACCGCGCGATCATACTACTTGGCGCCGCCTACCAGGTCCTATCCCAAATTTTTTGCCGCCGATTGTCACCATTTGCAAGGGAGTTCGTGGGGCACTTCCAAGCGGGATTCAAATATTCGCGATTCGGCAGGTTCTGCAGAAGTGCCGCGAATACAACGTGCCCACACATCATTTGTTCATCGATTTCAAATCGGCATATGACACAATCGATCGAGATCAGCTATGGCAGATAATGCATGAGTACGGTTTTCCGGATAAGCTAACACGACGATGGATCGGGTGATGTGCGTTGTTTGAGTATCAAGGATACTCGCGAGTCCCTTTGAATCTCGAAGCGAGTTACGGCAAGGTGATAGTCTATCGTGCCTGCTGTTAGAAGGTGTAATAAGGAGAGCGGGGATAGACATGAGTGGCACGATCTTCAAGAAGTCCGTCCAGCTTCTTGGTTTCGCCGACGGCATTGACATAATGGCATTGAACTTTGAGGCGATGACGGAAACGTACATCAGACTGAAAGCTGTACCAAGCAGGATTGAGCTTCCCATCAACGTTTCGAAGACAAAGTACATGAGAAGAAGAGGTTCTGCAGACGATCATGTGAACCTGCCATCCCGAGTTCGGATTGACGGTGACGAAATCGAGATCTTAGACGGATTCGTGTGTTTGGGCTCACTGGTGACCACCGCCGACAATGATACCAGCAGAGAAATTCACAGACGGATCTTGGCGGGAAATCGTGCCTACCTTGGACTCCGGAGGATGCTCCGGTCGAACAAAATGCGCCGCCGCACGAAGTTGATTATCTACAAGACGCTTATTAGACCTGGACTATGCTCGTGGACGACCAACGCGGCCTTGGAGTTTTCGAACGAAAGGTGTTGCGTACCATCTTTGGTGGCGTGCAGATGGAAGACGGAACGTTGCACAGGCGAATGAACCATGAGTTGCATCAGCTGCTGGAAGAACCATCCATCGCGCATACCGCAGGCGACCCTACAGGAACAAGAAGACAGCGAGCACAGTGGATCGACCAGATAGAAGACGACCTGCGGACCCTTCGAAGACTGTGAGGCTGGCGACAAGCAGCAATGGACCGAGTGGAGTGGAGACGGCTTTTACCTACGGCAGAGACAACAAAGTTTAACCGAACAAAAACTTTTCAGATCCCCACTTTTTTTAGTACCCATTATTATCGGGTGCATTGAAGAAGAGTTTGAGGTATTCAATATTTTTTATTTCGATTATAGAGGTTTTAACCTTAAGGTCATTCGCCTCTCAATATTTTTTATTATTTTTGGAAAAAATGTTCGCTGTTGGGATAAAACTGATACCCTTTGGGTTATGGTTAAACCGACACGCTATTTAGATAATTGTGTATATTTGTGATTCATTACTAAAGGCGAGGAATCTTTGTTATCGTTTCAACGCGATATTGTTGAATCGATAATTTTTCTGTTGAATTCAACGACGTTGATTTTGGCATTAAGTTCGTCGTTCATCGTCAGCGCAAGTTAACGTTACCGAAAACTTTTGCGTTGATTTCTCTTTTCACTTATAGGATGGTGTCTACACAATCTAATACACTGAGGTTTTTTAAGCGGTTTTTTTACGAGATTGTTTCACGCGATTTTCCAATTAACGCGGTTTGAATACAAAAGACTTTGACTTTTTTCTGAAAAAAATATTCTTTAAAATGCAAAGAACTTAGAAGGATTTAGGCAGACAAAAATCAAGGATTTCGCAGTTACCACGGATTTTGCAAAAAAAAAAATTAACTTAGAATAATTTAACTTAGAATTGTGCGTGCGTAATTTAACTTAATTTGATCGGCGGCGGTGTAAGCGACATTTTTGACCGACGTCACGCCGTTGAACCCTCCCGGCAGTGGCGCGCCGTCGTGATGAATATTGACACCAATGTAACCAAAAAAAAACTTGGCAGTAAAATTCCTTTCCCGAATTTTCGGTTTCTCTTGTAACGTACAGCATACAGCCACAGAAAGCAGACGTAACACCTTGAAGAACATTCTAAAAAAATCATCGGTCACGGTATACTAGCGACTCCGTTGAACACATTGCACAAAATGTGATACTCGCAACCACGTCAAATATTTTTTTTACAACCGACGCTCTGGTAACGGTGCCCACCCACCACGATTCCGTGGCCTTGCTTTTCTTTTCATCGAAAGATTTGCTTCTACCTTGAGTACAAAGTATGCTCGATGTGCTGGTATCATACAGAACTGCATCCTGATGAAATCTAAATATGCAGTCAATATCATTCATAATAATTCCACGACTTGATGTTTTACCTCTGGGTTGAAACGGATCACTGAACATGTGTGATTGAAAATGGTTTGAGCTCATCTTTAGTTTTTTTTATCCCCTGCACCTCGCCAATTTCTCCATCATCAGTTCCGGGGATCAACAAATTCGAATCCATTGCACACATCTGGTTAGATTCAATACACCGAATCATTTAAATTAGTAACATCTTATTATGAGCCTATTTTTATTGTAGATGTTTTAATGTCATTTGCTTCTTTTCGGGTTAGAGAAATTTCTTTTGGAAAAATCTCTAAACCCGGGTTGGGAATCGAACCCAGGTGAGCTGAGTACAAGGCAATCGATTTAACAACTACGCTATACCCGTCCCCTCTTTATGTGCCTTCTCAAGTATTCATTGATTGTGGTAATCTATGAAATAATTTCGACAAGAATGCATTTTACATATCCGGCCCATTTTGTTTGTTTTGGTTTGCATTAGATTAAAAAGGCTGTAACGTATTCGGCTGCATGCGGAAACTAAGTAACGCATTTAGCTCTGTGTCAAAATCTCTTCACTAGCGTCACGCTCGGTGATATGGCGCATTTTTAATAATTTAAATCGACCGTTTTTTTCATCTCGTGGTACGTCTATTTGTCTGTAATACAGGACTGGTGCAAATGTAAATGAAGCTGTAAATCTTTCCTGAGTGGGGCTCGACCACACGACGAATAATTTTTGAGACCAGAAATGTTACACTCTGTATCGCTACATCAGTGCACTAGCGTCGCGAAAAGTCAAGATCACTCTGCCCAACGATTCTTCTAGGAAAAATTTTTTCAGGTCACGATTTAATCAAAGATAAATAAACCTCGTATCGAAAATAATATTTGTGTTTTCACAAAACTAGCTCACGCAAAAAGAAAAAATAAATGGCATTATACTTGAATGTTCAGTAGGGTTACTGTGGTTGTGTCTGAATATGTCTAGTATGTATTTCTATGATTCTAGTTCATAACTTGAGCTTACACCGAATTGTATCAACTTTATCGCCTAAAAAGTCGAAAATTGAACGATGTGCAACAATTTTCGTAAATTCTCTTCGTGTTAGTTGCTGGCAGTTGTACACAGTAGCTCACATAGAAATTTCAAGAGTGGCATTCGAAAGTACACAATAAACAGTTCTCGAATCCATGAATAATGTGCTGAGTCCCTTGAAATTGTTTACGTGCAAAGATTATGATCAGACACAAAATCGTAAATTTCATTAACTACATATATCTTGAAGGTGGAATTGTTTTTTTTTTAATGTGTGTGCTATTTCACGCGCACGAATGGTGAATTGTAAGTAATATTCTCGGAATCATAACCAGTTCATGAAGCAAGAATGGATCCATGTATAATATTCCGAATTTCGTGTAATTGTTTTCGAGAAAATATTAGGACTATTTGAATTTTGTGATAAAATTCACAGCCACTAATACCAAATAACGATCATGATAAATCATAGATCAGTTAATGTCTTATATTCGGACCATAGACAATGTGCCTAATAATGTCTAATTTTAAGTTCTTTTGATTGCAAATGACTTAGAAAACATTCGGCAGGATGGAAAAGACGGGTCTGGAAGACTTCTTATGGCCCGCACCTCAATAATATGGGTATTTTCGGAATGGTCTCGACGAGTAGGTCCCATCAAATGATTGTTGATGCCATTTTGATATACAAGGGGGCGATTTCCGGTTTAGCGAAATTCTCTGTAACCCAATTAATATGGGTATTTTCGAAATGGTCTTGACAAACAGGTACCAGAAATTGATTGGCACCATTTTGTATTGCAAAATGGCAGCTTCCGTTTAAGCAAAATTTGTTATAACTTATAACCCAATCAATATGGGTATTTTCGGAATGGTCTTGATGAGGAGGTGCCAGAAATTGATTCTTAACGCCATTTTGAAATCCAAGATGGCGACTTCGGACTTAGCGAAATTCTCTATAACCCAATCAATTTCGGAAATGCTCTCTAAAATTCAATCAATTTCTGGTGCCCACTCTTCAAGACCATTCCGAAAACACCCATTTTGATTGGGTTATACAAAATTTCGCTAAGCCGCAGGAGGCCATCTTGGATTTTAAAATGGCGTCAAAAATCAATTTCTTTCACCTATTCGTCAAGTCCATTCCGAAAATACCGCGATTGTTGAGGTGCGGGCCATAAGTAGTCTTACGGACTCGCCTCTTCCATCTTTCCGACTTTTGCATTCAAAAGGACTGCGAATATTGTTACAAAAACCGTGGGAAATGCATAATCCGTGTTGCGGATTTTCCAATTAACGCGGTTGTTTTACGTGGTTTTCTCTAATCAAGATTAAAATAAGTATGTTTAGTAGGACCCGTCAGTAATACCAGCCTTGAAGTCCGACACGCCAAAGCGACCAAAAATAAAAGTCGCATGCTTCGTAAAACCCGTTTCAAACATACTAGAATATAAATAAATTTCAAGTGTAAAAATTGGACAGAGATCCTTCAGCATAAGAATCGCTTAAAGAGTTCTAACCCGTAAAACTCGGCTAGGTTGAACCATGAGTATAAAATCCGGTTAAAAATAAATAAATCGTACTTAGGAGCATCCGTAAATCGTGATGTTCAAGATTAAAAGTCAGCTAAAAATATACTTTGTAAGAATCGGAAATGTTTTTTTTTCCGGTTTTTATGCTGAAAGTTTTTCATCCGGCTTTTAAAAAGAAGAGTCCCTGTCCGATTTTTATACTTTAAGTTTATATCCGGTTTTTATATTCTAATAGGGTAGACGAGCCCTTATTCATCTCATTAGTCAGTATGTCACACTATTTCGTTGATAACTCGACTTAGAGTGACTGGATTGCGGCTAAATAGGTGTCATCATCTTTGCTACGTTCCTAAGAAGCAGAACAGTTAAAATTTTTGCCTGGAAAATGTAAAATGCTCGTGTTTGAACGAAGTGAAAAGTCGAGTACAACGTACCCTTATTCATCCTACCATTTGAGCTAATGCGTTGAATAGAGATAGCAGATACTGTTCTAACTAATGTGTTCAAATGGGTGAGATGAATAGAGGAGCTAAGATGAATTAGGGAGCAGTTACCCTATATTTGGAGTGGGTTTTACAAAGCCTATTCAGTACTTGCGATTTTTATTGTTGGGCGCTCATGTGTCCTCCGTAATTAATTCCACTACTTCTACCGGTATCGCTAACCCAAAAAGCGATAGGAAATAAGAGATTATTTCAAGCGGATTCCTTCAGTACCGGTATAACATTTTGCGTAAAATCTTGTTACTTAGGTGACTAGCGTTATGCGTATCAAGCACCAAACAGGCTGGATATGTGAAACCGGAGGGTTGGTGGCTGTATGATAATCTGTAGACCTGTTATTTTAATCATGCTGTGTATTTATGGTTGATGAACCCTACATCAAACTAGATTATAAAACGGTTGGTACAGATGTTTCATACCTCAGCGAAGGGAAAGGGTGTTCCTGGGTCAGTGAAAACAATTTACATCGAAAAATTCAGCAATAAGATACTGGTGTGGCAGGCCATATGCGGATTACGACATACACAATTAATGGTAAAATCTACGTGTGTTTAAAAAACACTGTACCACTACTGAAAGTAGGCACTAGAATTTTGACGAAAGCGAAGCTGAGGAATTGCGTTGCGTTATGACGATGATTTTGGTGGATTGCATACTGACTTCATCATGTTTGACTGCTGATTATAAGAGTTGCTTAGAAAATGGTAAATAGGTCGTCATACCAATCCGACCCATATTAAAACCTCAGCAACGTGATAGCCACCATTGCCGGTCGCCCCCATCTCCATCATTCACGGGGAAGGTAGACGGGAAGTGTTGATGCTCCACCTACTTAATGGAAGAACGACCATTTATCAGACTCTTCCATAGGTGTCGGAGTTTGAGGTTTAGAAGGCAGTGGCGTAGCCAGAAATTTGGTTTGGAGGGGGTTTTGATGAAAATCGCAAATTTTTTGAAAAGATGCTAAAATTTAATATGAGTTTGATAAATTATTGAAAACTCAAAAACATAAGTAGTCTAACAGATGTCATTCCAGTCTACAAACAAAAAGGATCAACATGGAACAGTTTTCAAACCTCTATAGATTATTTTCTTGTATAATATGTCAATGAAGTCAAAAATTGCGATCTTTTAAAGTGGGATAAATGATCTAAAAAATTTTCAACGTTCAAGATCACCTAATATAATAATCCTTGACTTTGAAGGTTTGACAACTTCGGGAAGTTATCAACATAAAACAGCGCCTGCTTTGATATAGAAATTTTAGTGATTAACTCTCATAGAGGCAATTATGGTGAATTAATTTTTCAAAAATATTAAGAGACATGGTGCCTTCAGCAAAGTTTTTGATAATGTCATTTCAAACAATTTTGTTGAAAATATGAAGGCTACATGAATTCAACATATAGGAATTTAAATGGACTGGGCCTGCTATATTTCTTCTTAGTGAAGAAAAATTTAGGTGAAAACTATTTTTTTCTGCGCTACGGATAAAATTGTTTGAAGCAATCATTGCGAGTTGAGAACACAAAACCTATAACTAAATTATGGATGGATGGAACTGAAACTTGCGTTTCGACTTCATCTCATCAGAATCCGACACTAACTTGGTGGGCGGACTAAGCTTGCGCCGAATTGATGCTCCTGAAAATGGAATCACTCTTTGTGTTTTTGAGTCCTTTTAATATCTGGGAAGTATTTGTTTTAAATCCAGTTCCCTTATTTTTTTTGTAAGCTTCAAAGGCACCTTGAACACAATGTGAATTTATTATTTAATTACCGCAGAAGAAATTTATCCAATACAGTTATTTCAGAATAGCTTGTTGTAAACGTTTTCTACTACTATATTTCGATACTCTGAATATGTGGGATATTTATGTCTTTGACAAAGTTGTTTAAAAATAGCACTTTCGAAAACTTTGCTGGAGACATTAAGTCTCGACCCAAATTTGGTTGAAGAGTAATTCTTGTCTATAATTACTTCTAGGAGGATTAACCGTCAAAATTATTCTATCAGCAGATGAACAGTTTTACGTTTTGAAATTCTTCAATGTTACTTAACAACGAAATTTGGCAGTTTCGAATGAATGTGGTCGTGACAGTTAAAAATTTATCGAGCACTAATTTTACTTTTCTTCAATAGTCAACCTCACAACTTGCAGTACTAGTACGTAGCACACAAAATTTTAGTACGCCATTCATTGCATCCTGCTAAGAGGTTATTCATATAGTTGATAATACAATAAAAATCCAATGTTCATAAAACCGATCCTGACCTGCTAGAGACAAAATTACATCAGCTAGTTTCTGAAATGTTATTCTTGTTGTTGACCATATTGAATTGTTGTCTAAACTCAACACAATCTAAAAAACGTTTTTAATCCACCTAACAGTGTGATGAGACATTTCTTATAACTCTTATCACTCTTCGGATATTATATCGTTTGAGAGCATTTAGAACTTGATGCTTCGCGATGTTTTTGATAACACATACTACATGGGATAGTGGCAGGACTCAGAGAATCGCTCAAATCAGCATAGGACAACATCAGTGCTAGAAATCTCAAACCAAATCAATGGGAAAGCGAAAAAATGGCCCATAAAATAGACTTACCAACGAATTATTGTTAATGCTCTGGTAATAAAATATCTATATTGTGGTGGGAAAACTGAATTTTCCTAAAGGGGTTATAATTTGCACTGAGTCAAAAAAATCGAAATTTTTTTTGAATCGATTTGAAGTTTATACTTTACTCAAAATTCCAACGCAACTGAGAACTAAGAAATCAACGCTTTGTCTTGAAAAAAGCGATACTAGCAGTGATACCATTCAAAGAAAATCAACAGTGAATATTTCCAGACTTGGTTTTATTTCCTATTTAAGAACTATTGTGTTTTTTTTACATCCTAGATTGCATGATTCAGTGATCGAAACCCAAAACTTCATAAAGTATTTGAAATTATTAAATTAAAATTTGTTTTTGCTATTGAAATTGACCCCTTTGGCGATTGTTTACTTTTTCGGTCCCACCTATCAGCATTGAAGTATCGCCCTTACGTTTTTTTACAATAACTACCGTTCTACACCACCGATTTCGTCCGTGTTTTTTAATAGAGATCATTGTTACTATTTACAGCTGGTATCAGCTTAATAATCCTAAAAAAATACGAAAATAACAGTTTCGCCGCTGAACTGCTAGCAAAAAAAGTATCGCCCTGTTTGTTTGCATGGAGCGTGGAGGGTGAAACTTTAAATAAACAAACAAAAATACAGTTTCGCCCGTTGTATTTTTTACTGTAGTTCAAGAAAGCAATATCGTAGAATCCAAATTTTTAGGTTAATTTGTTGCGTTTCAAAACCCTCATTCGCATGTATGAAAAATGCCCTATGTATACATTTGTAAGTATCGCCCTTTTCACAAAAAAGCGTTGAAATGAAATCGCAGCTCCTGATATCACGCTATCTCTGAAGTGCATGCGTGCATAGTTTCAAATTTTTCTTCGACATCGACTTTTTCTAAAGGTGACTTCCCAGTAGTATCCTTGATTTGAATTATTATCGCTAATCCTTATGCCAAAGAACAACTAAAAACCTCACGAAAACGAACCGTTTGGGAAAATCATCATCATTACTGGAATTTTCATTTTCACGAAACTTTTCGATAACCTTCCGTCACTTGCGTTAATGCACTGGATGCACAGTGCCCTGAAAATCTAGCGAAATCGCCTAAGGGCACCAGCGGGTCTGTAAAGAATACTAAAAATTAATTTCTATTCCATAATTTTCAGTTCAGCAATTCGAGAGATCGTGCTCACCGCAAGCCATGAAAAATAGACTACGTTGTGAAGCGATGGTCACTATTTATTAAAAAATCACGGTTAAATAATAAATAAAACTATTAAAAAATTTCAAATAGTTTATAATTTTCACAAACTTATTAGGAAAAAATATTTAATAAGCTTTCGTAATATTGTGTAGGAAAAAAGCTGAAAATTTCAGTATTTTCTCTATCTGCAACATATAAACCCTTAAGTATACCAATTAATTGGTATACGAATTGGAATAGGTTCGCCAAATTTTGGAAGAATTCTATAAAATAACCCCTTAAAAACTACCTAAAAATCTCCAAAAATGAAATGTACCTATTAATGTGAAACACAGCGAATAATACATACAATAAAGACCCATTTTTATCAGTCTCATGGTGTACTTTAGGCTGACAAAACGGGGACATTGACTAAATCGGGCAATTTTTTTATTTATAATAAACTGAAGCTGTTAAAATATTCTTCTCGTCCCTTGATGTAGTCTGATATCTATTTCTGATTATGATGAACTTTTTATTTTCGCATATTTCGCATATCTTCATGATAAGGAAAACATGCTCAAGAAAGGATTTACTCGAATTCAGTCTTGTTCGTCTGCTAGAGCCCATCATTCATTTTTGGCTGATAAAATCGGGGTTTCAATATATTATAATAGATATTCAGCATTCGAAGAAGTTTCTTTTGAACGAGTGTAGAACGATTTTGTTTCTACTTACTTGTAATCAGCGGCGTAGCCAGAAATTCGTTTTGGTGAAAATCGATCATACTGTCCAAACGGCATAATTCCGAAACCGTAATTTTTGAAGTTTTAAAATTATTCAGAATTAATTTTTCAGGAAATAGTAACAGAGTTCGTGTCTTTAGCGAATTTGTTGAGACTTTATTGTAGTCATGAATATTAACCTGAGAAATTCACCATAAATACTTCTTGGACGATATACCGTCAACATTATTTTATCAAATGATGCCCTGTTTAACGTTTGTAAAACTCATCGAAGATACTAAACCTCCGAAATTGGCGGTTTCAAAATGATGCTATCTTGACCTTAAATTACTGTTTTTAAACATTTGACCTATACATATAATTGGTCATACAGCAAAAATCAAATGCTCATCAAAATCGATCAGAACCTGCTAGAATCGAATGGAAATCGTCATTTTTCATAAATTTCTCTCTACATTCGAAAAGTGTTATCCTCGTTATTAATCATATTCCGTTTTCGTCTGAACTCGACGCATTCCCAAAATAAAAACCTGTTTTAATCCACCTAGTGGTGCAATTGTGCTTGTCTCATTTGTCCAGACTACGATTCCATGGCTGGTTATGTTCAATACAATGGTGGAAATGAATATTACATGTTCAGTACGATTTGCACATACATACAATGGATCGACAGCCACGATCTTGAGATACTATGTGATACTGAAATATCGCTTAAAACCAGCGGCGGATCATGGAGAAAGATCCGGGAGGTCCAGGTCCTGCCGAAAATTTTCAACTTGTTAAGAAATTTTAAACTAGTTTTAATTTTAACCCCTCACTGCATACTCCCTCCGGGCCGGTATGATTGACGATTTTTGGAGTGATTGCATAACCTTTCTATATAAGAAAGGCAAAAATGTACCGAAGTCCAAAGAAGTCAATTTTTGACAAATATCTCAATGTTTCATGCATTTTAAAGTAATTTGGCATCAAAAATACAAATTTGATTTAGAAAATTTTTCATTTCAGTTTATATGGGAATTTGCTGTGTGATTGCACTCTTCAACTCGTAACTCCGGAACCGGAAGTCCAATCAATAAAAAATTCAATAGCAGCCGATGGGAAGGTTGTAGCTTTCATTTGAGACTAACTTTGTGCAAATTGGTTCAGCCATCTCTGAGAAACAGAGGTCACTTTTTTTTACACATACACACATACACACACATTCATACACACAGACATTTTCCGATCTCGACGAACTCAGTCGATTGGCATATGACACTCGGCCCTCCGGGTCGGGATTAGATTGACGAATTTTAGAGTGAATGAGAAAGGCAAAAACATTTTTAGCAAATGTTGAAAGTTATGCATTTTTTGGTGAGCAGTTCTATGTTTCATAGACATTAAATCAATTTTAGCTTCGCTTCCTATTAAATAAAGACCCTTATTACAGTACATATCTACAAAAGCGAGCTCAATTTGAAAAGAAATCTGAGGATTATGATTGATCACAGAACTCTTGGAATGTTTTCTGGCAGGAATTTGATATTGATGCTATTAGACAACTGTGAAATCAAGACCAATAGATCAGTTACATGTCAGGACCCCATTCCGACAATTTATCAAAAGTCCTCATGATGTTTACAACAACAGGTTATCAATCTACGGGTCAGATAATTGTTATTGTAATATTGAATTAAATCAGTCACCATCAATAAATTTTCAACTTCAATCCAATATTTTTTTGGGTGTGGTGGGGGGGGGGGGAGTTGTATGGTGTTGAACTTCAAAACCTTCTCTTGGCTACGCCGTTGCTTGGAGTTATTTCGCTTTTCATTTTCCGATATGTTTCAGATCGATACGTTGGTTATAAGTTAGAAAAATTGCAGTCAGAAGGTTCGCGCAAATGAACATTTTTGTACTGATAAGTTATCAAGTTCCTTCCAGACAATTGGGAAGTATTCTGTGATTATTTCTAGCGGTTGTAGATAGTAAAATGAAATACAAAATTCGTTTTATCGAAATAATGTTTAGCTTATTTCAATGGATTATTACTATATTGAACAATTAATAGGCGACAAAGAGTAATCAACAAACAACAATCCATAACTTTTAAAGTATTCAAAATATATATTTAAAGTCTTTAGTAAAGTTATTCGCAAAAGTAAGAGCTACAAATTTGCTGAAGACATCATTTCGATATAATCACTTCCAAGAAAATTTGTGAAAATATCTCACTCATAGGGGGATTAATCAGCAAAAGCACAATACCAAAAGAAAGGGCATATTACCTCCATTAAATTCTCCGAATATACTATTGACCTAAAATAAGCCGTTTTGGCGTTAATAATAGATTACATGTTTTTGGTCATATTTCTGGCTATGGGAAATGATAAAAATCTTTCGTCCGCATTTAATGTTAAATATCTCTTTTGATAATAGTCCGATTTCAACAATCCATAGCTTGTTCGAAAGGTATTCGTTAAAGCTGTCTAAAAACATATAATTTGTTAATCTATATCGTCAATTTCGGCAGATAATTTAAAAAAACTGCGAAAAACGCCATTTTTACGCATTCAAACATTCATATCTTGGAAACTAAACATCAGAATCAAAAACAAATTAATAGCGTTCATACTGTTTTTTAGTTCTTTCATTTAAAATTGGTTTGGATAAGATCGGTTCAGCCATTGCTGAGAAACACGAATGAGAATTTGTCCGTTACATACACACACACACACAGACACACACACAGACATTGTCCCAAATCGTCGAGCTGAGTCGATTGGTATATAAGACTCGGCCCTCCGGGCCTCGGAAAAAATCTTGAAAGTTTGAGCGAATTCTATACATTTCTTTTATAAGAAATGTAAAAAATACATTTTCAGCAAATGTTGAAATGTATGTAAGTTTTCGGTAAACAAGCTTATGTTTTATATGCAATCAACCTATTCAAATTTAGATTCCCATTCGAAAAATTGTCTCTAATCCATATTTTGAAGCATCTTTCCAAAAATGAGCAGATAGTAATTCAGACAGTTATTTTATTTTACATTGAAGTAATTTGACAACTATGGGATTTTGGCTTAGAAATAAGTTACAAGATCCCCTTCCCACAATTTTCCAAAAGTTCTCATGACGCTTTAAACACAGTTCTCAATGTAGTGATCAGAGAATATTTTTCCAAAAATATTTTGTGGAATATTAAATTAAATTCGTCAGCATCAATTTTTTTTGAATCCAATTAATTTTCGTTTGGGGAGGGGGTTTAACCTCCAAAACCCCCCCTGGCTACGCCACTGTTAGAAGGGTTAAGGTCTAGGATTCGCTCCAAGCGAGCGATGCGGCCTGTAAAGCATAGTTTATTATATAGTTATTTAGTTGGTCTTCGAGTACACGATCACTCGAAAAAGAAAAGATCTTGTTTTAAAAGGAAACATTGTTATGAAAACTGTTATTTAAGAATGAATGTGGATATTTGGACATGTATAATCTTTATACGCGTATTTAATTGAAGACTTTTTTCGTTAAGTCCTCTTAGCAAATGATAACCTTTCTTTGATTACTTTCTCTTATATCGTGTATATCGAAGGATGACTAGTTTATTATGTAAAGAGTAAAATTGACCGAGTAAGTTACTGAAGAGTAAGTAAACAAAGAGAGGCTCTAATTGGCAGATAGGTCCTATTGAAAAAGAGTCTTCAATTCTATTTTTCCGCAAAATTTAGAATGAGGAGGAAATCACTTGACATGAATAAATGTTATGGTGAATTTATGCGTAACTCGTCTTAAATTCCAGTTAGAATGGGATACTCTGTAGAAGTGGATCAAGAACAATCGATGATTTGATCCGTGAAATGCTCTTCTGGGAATATCATATACTCTGCTCAATGTTATAAACCCTTTACACTTTCAGTAGTTGATGAGTTTGTGGTCGAAAAATAAGTTTAACTCGAGGCTTGGATGCAGTTCCGATTAAAATTTAGCTCCCAACAGATGATGGACGTATGAATGGAAGAGTTTTACGCCGAAAACACCATTTAATCGTTGGACATCCACATCATACAGTGCATCAAATAACAGCGGCAATTGAATACTGGACAACGCATGAATAACTGAAAAGCCCATTGCCTCTGTTATCGCGAAATTGAAACCGGGATCCTTTATTAACCCGGGGAAAATAGGTACATAAACAATTAAGCCTGGCATCGCTGGAAAGTGGAATTTAATTTTACTGAACCATTTCAAATTATCCAACGATCGCCATCATCATGGTCATCATCATCCTCAGTATCATCCCCAAACAAACAAGATAACAGATAACCGAAATGGGAACTAGTATGAATGAGACCTGTCCTAGTTTACGTTGGCGAAGCACAGTTGTGCGGTACACAAAAGTCATCAGAGCTAGGGATTAAAACAAATAGAAACTTGCCTCTGAAATGCTGTCGACGCCGGTAGCTGATAATAAAACTTTGAGCCAGATCGCCCTTCATCATCACAGTAGCCCAGCTGGTTCTGTATCCGAGTGTAGTATCTAGCAGGCTTGTCGTTGGATAGAGTATCTGCACACAATAAAAACACTCGAACGGAAATGATACAGTTTTTGCGGGCTCGGCGTGGACGGAGTGAGCGAGCGGAACAAAAAATGTCAAGCCTCATTCATCTCCGGCCAAATGTAATACCCGTTGGATGTTTGCGACTGACACATCCAGCACGCAATTATGTTATATATTTCGCATTCGAATTAATCATTCCATGTCAGTGCTGGCGATAGCAGCCTCCTCACCATGACTATCCATCAGTGAAAAAAAAAAATTGGAGTGTGAAAATGTGAGCATACTTGTGCACGTGGAAATGACAAACTCTTGCCGCCAAAGAGTAGAGCTGACCTCAATGCCATGTGTAACGTCAAATGCACTCCAGTCCATTCAGATATTACTGGTTGGGGTTTATTTGTAATGGTGTGGTGCAACGCAATTCTATACCAAGGATGGTGGTAGGACATTTTCAAATTAATGCACTTGCAACCATGTTGTTACATCGGTCGTGCTAGAGACAACTTCAGTTTTGAATAGATACTGGAGTTCATCCCTCGTGTATTTTGTATTTTAAAATGAGTTTTCGTGAATTGAAAATTTTATTTTTTTAAACCAGCTAGACAAAAAAAATACGAATACGTTATTATTTGTTTGCGAATAACGGCTCTTATCTTATATAAATTGATTAATGTAAACTCACGCAGTTTTGGCGCAACAGTAGTATCACGAAATTGGCGTAGATATCGTTGAACAAGGGATGAAACTGCACGGAATGGCGTCCAATCGAATTGTGTTGAAGTTTCACCAAAGCAAAATTGATGAAGAGCGGAAAATTGCTAAGGATGCTATTTCAATTATCAGATAACTTATCTTTGGTAGACTGCCCTGACTGAACATATTCATAAAATGGTCCATTACGACGGACAGTGATCACCCTTGCGTTGCGTTGCGTTGCGTTGTGACGATGATTTTGGCGGATTGCACACTGACTTCATCATGTTTGACTGCTGATTATCTAATAAGAATTGCTTAGGAAGTGGTAAGTAGGAATTCATACCAATCCGACCCATATTAAAACCTCAACAGCATGATAGCCATCATTGCCGGCCGCCCCCATCTCCATCGTTCACGGGGAAGGATAAAGGATAAGGTAGACAGGAAGTGTTGATGCTCCACCTACTTAACGGAAGGACGACGATTCATCAGACTCTTCCATAGGTGTCGCGGAGTTGGTGGTTTGGAAGGGTATCAGGTCTAGGATTCGCTCCAAGCAAACGATGCGACCTGTAAAGCATATTTTATTAGGTAGTTGTTTAGTTAGTCTTCGAGTGCACGATCACTCGAAAAAGAGATGATCTTGTTTAGTTTTTGGTTATTTTTAAACTCTGGGCAGCCGGCTACCGAGAGTATACTATGTTCCCTAAACAAAAACAATTTGAACTCCACACAGCCGATCGTGGGAGTATTGCCTGGAAAAGCTAATCTTATCTGCGTAATGGGCCGGATCACTATTTATTGCAACAGTATTTGGACAGAACTCGCTACTTCTTCTCTACGATATATTTATTGGCTTGAAAACTACCAAGTGACAGCATATTATACTGGCAAAAATAGCGCGAGATGTTATAAATCAAGGAAAGTATTTCTTATTTTCCATATCGGATTGTTTGTGGAATACAAGTATACGAGCGATAATACCGAACACTGAAGGGAAATATAAAGGATTGTTAATCTGATGCACGGGCTTGTTAGCAATAACGGAGCTTTAAATTAGGTTCATAAAAACAGACGCGGCGAATTTTCAATACGTATTGAGCCGTGTTCATAGATACTAGTCAGATTAGTCGTATTGGGGCTAATTTCCGATCAACTATTCATTTTTACGGCAATGTTTTCTCGACTAGATCTGTTCGCACCCTCTCATTCTGTTCGCACCCTCTCATTCTGCGGTCTAAGGACCAAATGTCATCAATAGACTTAGAATCGCGTGGAGGCATGAGATAGGAAACTTGTAAGAATTTTGCTATCCCACCGTTTGACTACCAGAATGTATGGGAGAACAGTAATACTAGCAAATACCGACTACCATAAGAGCGGTGCAAATTTGAACGAGTGACGTAGAGTACTGCACTGAAAAAAGGACCAGGAGTGCGATTTTACGAAGTTTTAACTTCCGATGGCCCTACATTTTCTGACAAAGTGAAGTTCTTGAATGTTGAGATTTTTATTACTGTTTAGAAAAGCAAAAGTATCATAAAGCTAGTGTCAGGCCTTCATGAGACCTCAAGAAGTCACTTTTGGAGGTATTCGTAAATGTAGATTTGTCGGTAGACGGTTCCAAATATAATAGAAAAATACCTAATTTAACACAACTACAGATCACTTGCAACATAAAAAGCTTTTTGTGAAATTCGACAGCTCCATCTTAGGCCAATTCAATAAATTTCCTGCATGAAAGTTTCCATTTTTTAAAAACGGTTTTTAAGCCAAAGCTTTGGAAGTTAAACCTTGGCGTGGAAGTGCCGGTATATTAATATATTCTGTTACTTAGTGTAGAATTAGATTTCGTCATTTACGGCTAATATACAACCGCCAGAAGAAACTTAAAACGTTGGTACACAATCAAGAAAGGCGAATCAGAAAAGGTATATGTCAGTGATTCACTAAATACAGACTGGAAAGAGGGTAATATGGAAAACCTTAAGGTCCGCCCAGATTAAGTCTTCGGTACGGAACAAAACCTCGGCCTAGGAACTCCTAGCATGTTGTTAGTCGCCTCTTACGACATGGGAGCAGTTCCCAGAGGTTCTATTCTTGGTTGAAATAGTGCAAAAAGATTTCAGCCCGCCGGACACCACACGGCTTTACGACGGACAGTGATCACCCTTCATACAAAAGTCGGACAAAACCTCAAAAGCTGCTCGAATTTGATGAAAACTTCACTTCATTATTTTTCATTTTTACTTTTCAACTTTATTTTGGCACTGAGAGTGGTTGAAAATTTCAACGATTTCGAATATGATGTGCACTATATCTGAAAAATTAGTTTTCAAAAAAGTAATTTAAGTGTTTTTTTAACAGAATACAAATTTGTTAAAATGTTAAAAATTACTTTACGAACCATGGATAATTAACACTATTATGCGTCTCCTGCAGACTTATGAAAAATAACATTTTTCATGCCTCCGAGCAAAAAGGGGCAAACAAGATATTCATCAAATGAATGGTTTTGCAAATATCTTTATTTAAGACTTTTTGGTGATATCCAACGGGGAAACAGCTCGAAATGGTGAGTTAAGCGAAAGCAACCATATAAAAAACTCAGAGGCAGGATTCGAACCTACAACCCTTGAGACTCCGGCCCAATACATAAACCCTTAGGTGATTTCGCTTTTGAGGCAGGCTACGATCACTGTTGCCAATGCGATAATCATGCATTCTTTCTGGGGCATCAACATATCCCAGGGATAGCATAAAAGTTTGGGCATTGCGCCGGAGTCCCCAGGGTTACAGATTCGAACCCTACCTCTGGGGGATGTTTTTCACATAATTGCTTTCGCTTAACTCGCCATTTTGAAGTCTTGAAAAATTCATTTCCGGAAAGAACACTAATTATCCAGTCGCATGTAGTTGAAAAAGTGTTTCAAAGAAAGTACAATGACTTTTTTGTTTGAGGAAGAAGAAACCTTTGAATAAATATCAGTTTGACTCTCATCGGGATCTTAACCAAAAAGATATATAAATTTGAATAACAATAGTTTGAATGCAGCTTTTTTATAATTCATTATCTACTTCACTTTTGATGTTCTGCAAAAAAACGAACTTTTGTCTTTAAGACTTAATATTTTGAGAGAACTCTATCCAACTTGTTTACAAACATAGAAAAATGTTGAATTTTCTGAAATCCAAAATGAGGTTTTGTCCAGCTAGGCGACACTGTGGAACGTGTTCTAACTGATTGTGCATCTGACATGGTAGATCTTCATCATAAATCCTTAGTTTCAAGATTATATGCGTGTTCTGACGACGGAAAAGTTTTTGATACAACTAACGACGATCTCAACTTTGATTTTATACGATTCAACCACGATAAAAGCTCAACTGCAATTGCTCCTCTTGACTGACGTGAAATGTTGGATGGAAATAATTTAGTTAATTTAGTTAAAATGCACCCAGTCTCTATTTAGTTTTCATATCAGTTGGGTCATTGAGCCATATGCTGTTTTTGCTTTCACATTTCTTATACAAGAAATGTATAGAATTCGCTCAAAGGTTCAAGATTTTTTTCCGAGGCCTGGAGGACCGAATCTTATATACCAATCGATTCAGCTTGACGATTTGGAACAATATTTGTGTGTGTCTATATGTGTATGCAATGGACAAACTCTCATTCGTGTTTCTCAGCAATGGCTAATCCAATCTTTTCCAAATCAATTTCAAATGAAACACCTGTCACCCAGACAGAACGCTATTAATTTGTTTTTGATTCTGATGTCCAGTTTCCATAATATGAATGTTTGAATGTGTAAAAATGGCGCTTTTGCATTTTTTTTCAATTAACTGCCGAAATTGACGACACGGATAAATATTTTATATATTTTTGGAAAGCTAATACGAATACATTTCGAACGAACTATATACTTGGTGAAATCGGACTATTATCAAAAAAGATGTTTAACATTAAATATGGACGAAAGATTTTTATTATTTCCAATAACCATAAATAAGACCAAATAAGGGGCTGGTGGGACCCCTAACACATAATGAAAATCCACGAAAATCCGGCTCCGACATTATTTTGTGGATCCACGTCCAAAACAGTTTGTGCACGTTGAATTTTTCGATTTTCGTGTTTTTCGGCTGACCCTACTGGAAAATTCCTTTAAGGGAAATTTATATTAAATGATCTGAAATAGTTATTAGGGTGGGGCAAAATGATCGTTTTTCAGCACAGCACTTTTTTGGTTCCTTTTGGGGTCCCAAACAACTGTGCAAAATTTGGGGTCGATTGGTGTTGACCCGGCGTAGCGCATTGCGTTTGAAATTTGTATGGAGATTAGTATGGGAAAACCTACATTTTTGCATTTTTAATTTTACAGACTACAATTCTTTCTTTAGTATGCAAACAAATAGATAGAAGTGTAGTCCAGGATATGCTGAACAACTTTGCCGAAGGATGTATGGTGTTAGAATATCTCTAAGCCAAGTTATAGCTGTTCAAAGTTCGATACATCGAATTAAATGTCAAAAATCATTTTTATTGCCAACACTGCCGGTGTACCATGGTATTTCATATAGCATTCCAAAATAACATTATATATTTTAGTTTTACCACATTGGTATGTTTGGATGAATTATTCAAATGCCTTAGCTCAATTTCATGAGCGTAGGTAGTGGAGCAATAGGGCGTAGTGAGGGGTGAGGGGGGATGGGGGGGACTTTAATATGTAGAAATTCGTACTGAAATGTTGTCGAGGTGGAATGTTCAAATGAATTATTTCAAAACAATTACACAATGTCCTACGCATAATAGTAACGATGAAATAAAACATACTGCATCCTTTTACCTTGACTTTTATCAATAGAAGTTACGTTACAGACTGAATCAACTGATGTCGCGTTGATATGTCAGAGGATTATATTTCGGTTTAACCGTTGTGTGTCCGATGCGGTACCCGGGTACCTTTTTTAAGTTTCAATTAATTAAATTCCTATGTTTTATCCATAGCTGGAAATTGAAATTTTGTGACATCTTAGAACTTCACTAAGTCAAGCTTTTGGGTTAATAATATTGTTGATATAGTAAGGGTGGGAGTGAGGAGGGGCTCCTGATTTTTTTTTACTACGTAACAGGCCGACGTGGGTACCCGGGTACCCACAAAACTAAAATGCTCATAACTAAGGTAATATCCAACCGATTTCGATACTTTTGGCCGTTTTGGATTCAAGAACTCATCCACTTTTGGACTTGGTAAAAATGAATCGGGTTACTCCATTCGGTTCCCGGGAATCCGGGTTTCCGGAAGCAGGTTCCAGTGCGGGGGTACTATTTGCGAACTTCAATGGAATACTAGCAATATGGGCATCAAAATTCATGGAATTGTATCAGTAGGCTGCATCTCGTAGTTTTGGAACCATTTGGTGATTTGACCCCGGAACGGACATTCCGGAGCAGGTTCCTGTGAGGCCGTGAGTGGCCATTCCATTCCAATTCCATTTTTCAAATTGCCATAGGGCCCCGTAACAATAAAAAACAGACCTCCGAGACAATTTGAAGAGTTTTGATACTCATATTGCTAGGACATTATTAAAATTTACAAATCATATCCTAGTACTGGAACATTACTCCGGAAAATCCGGATTACCAAAAACCAGATCCATTATTCCGGTTCTATTGTACAAAATCAAAAAGCAGACGAGTTCCTGAATCCAAAACATCTAAAAGTGTCCAAATCGGTTAAAGGAAGCCATAGTTATGAGCATTTCAATTTGTGGGTACCCGGGTACCCTCGTTGGCCTGTTAAAGGTGTTTTTTGTTGGACACATAACTGTTAATACACATTATGATTTGATAGCATGCTCATTTCTATGCTGTTCGATCACGAAGCGTGAAGCTAATTTCTGGATTTCAAAATGAAATCCACCAGATCCCTACAACAATTTTTGCTTCAGGTGATCGAACAGCGTCGAAATGAGCCTCTCATCAAATCATAGTGCCTATTAAACTGAAATATAATCAATGCAATTCTCTGACATATCAACTCGACATCAGTTGATTCAGTCTGTAACGTAACTTCTATTGATAAAAGTCAAGGTAAAGGGATACAGTATGTTTTATTTCATCGTTACTATTATGCGTAGGACATTGTGTAATTGTTTTGAAATAATTCATATGAACATTCCACCTCGACAACATTTCAGTACGAATTTCTACATATTAAAGTCCCCCCCCCCCCCCCATCCCCCCTCACTACGCCCTATTGCTCCACTACCTACGCTCATGAAATTGAGCTAAGGCTTTTGAATAATTCATCCAAACATACCAATGTGGTAAAACTAAAATATATAATGTTATTTTGGAATGCTATATGAAATACCGTGGTACACCGGCAGTGTTGGCAATAAAAATGATTTTTGACATTTAATTCGATGTATCGAACTTTGAACAGCTATAACTTGGCTTAGAGATATTCTAACACCATACATCCTTCGGCAAAGTTGTTCAGCATATCCTGGACTACACTTCTATCTATTTGTTTGCATACTGAAGGAAGAATTGTAGTCTGTAAAATTAAAAATGCAAAAATGTAGGTTTTCCCATTCTAATCTCCATACAAATTTCAAACGCAATGCGCTACGCCGGGTCAACACCAATCGACCCCAAATTTTGCACAGTTGTTTGGGACCCCAAAAGGAACCAAAAAAGTGCTGTGCTCGGTTGATGTGACTATGATTACGTTTTTCCATATAACAATGCCCCACCCTAATAGTTATGAGACTACAGGGACTAAAAAAGAATATTTTAACAGCTTCGGTTTATTCTAAAAAAAGAAAAAAAATGTACCGATTTAATCTATGTCCCGATTTCGTCAGCCTAAAATACACCATGGGGCTGATGAAAACGGGTCTTTACTGCATTTATTATTCGCTATTTATTATTTTAATTGCATTATTTTTTAATTACCGGAGACCGTCGCTCCACAACGCAGTTTATTTTTCATGGCTTGCGGTGAGCATGGTCTCTCGAATTGCTGAACTGAATATTATAGAATAGGCGTTAGTTTTTAGTATTATTTACAGATTTAACCCACCGAAAATCGTGCAAAAGGCTCTGAACCAGACCCGTTGGTGCCCTGAGTTGATTTCGCTAGATTATCAGAGCAGCGTGAACCCAGTGCACTAGCGCGGGTGACGGATGTTTACTGAAAAGTTTTGCGAAAAAAATATTACAGCAATGATAATGATTTCGCTTGATGAGATTTGAGAGTTTTTTAACACGTTCGTTGGCATTAGGATAGGCAATAATAATTCAAGTCAAAGATACTACTGGGAAGCCAATTTAAAAAAAAAAGATCGAAAGATCGATATCGAAGTAAAGTTTGAACTATGTACGCATGCACTTCAGAAGTAGCTTGATATCAACATACTTAGTTGAGTAGGGCAAATTCTCACATAGCCGAATAATCAGTAAATGCTTATACTGATAACTTAGGAGAAGTTTATTTTGTTCGGCAGAAAAAAATTAAGTGTGAAGAGCTGCAATATCAGTTCTTAATTCTCAGCGTTGGAAACTTAAATAAGCGCTATTGAGAGTATGCACTTCAAATAGATTAAAAAAATAATCGATTTTTTTGGGCCACCACTTTAGGATTTTAGATTCAGTTTTTGTCTATCCGTCTATTTTATGGGGCATTTGTCCGCTATTCCATTGGTTTGGTTTAGCCTTTGAGATTTGTAGTAGAGATGGTCGGGTTTCAATTTTTTCGAACCCGAACCCGACCCGAAAGCTTAAATATTGAAAAACCCGAGCCCGAACATTTTAAAATTGCAAAACCAGAACCCGAAAATAAAAAAAAATCTAAAAATTTCATTAAGATCGGAATACTACAACTTGAGTTACAGCTATTTATAGACCGCTACCCATTGACCACTCGTAAGCGGTGCGTAGTGTTTGATACGCTAGACCGTTGACTCGCTGCACCGACAGTAAAACTCGATTATCTCGGAGTTGTATTTTGTTGAAAAGTTAATTCGCGGCGATCACTATATCCCAGGAATCAATTAATCGATCAATCTTAAATTTTCACTGGTTGTTCCTCATTATATTAGCTACTTTGAGTACAAAAATTATTTTACTGGAATGACCACATCATTTTTTTCCGATCGGGAAACTCAATTTGTGATGCGAGTAATAAGTTGGGCAATAATGAGTTAATCGGAAAGTAGGATAAATCGGCTAACGACTAACGCATGGGGAAGCAGGCATAATGATGACAGATTCAAACAACATTGCTCGTCATACTTAACCAAAATTTCTATCGAAAACCATTCCTGCAAGAGTAGTTTTGTATAATTTATTACATGTATTAAATTAAGCACTGTCAATTGGCAAGTCGTATTCGACAATTTACACGACGTCGACGTCGCGTTACTGGTTGGTACGGTCAAACTTAAACTTGTGTCGAAGGGTATCAATCAAGATTCTCTGTCGCGTTCTTGATGTCACATCATTAGCTAGTACAGTATGCGCGCCAGTAGAGATGCCTCGACATCTCCAATATGGAGTTTTCGGAACGACTCCAAACTTCTACAAATCCGCTCATGGCTCATAGCACACAATATTTTTAAGATTAATTCCTTAAAATGGGACATTACAAGATGACATCATATGAGTAAAAATTCTCGAAAAAATGACAGTTCAGCGAGCGAGTTAACATGGTGTTAGAAATTTTTTGATTACACCCAATATAATATACTTTCGAATCCTAAGTTCATGTAAACAAGCTCTCTGAACTGTCAGAAAAGCGAGGTTATACATTTTCGTGCAATGGTCTATAGTGGAAATTCATGTATTTTCATGAAGGAATCCGAATCATGCAACGGCCTAGCCTAATTCGGACAGTTTGCGAATCTGAAGAGAAGAAATTTTATACGTGAATAAAAAAACAATACAGTAAAACAGGGAAACATTAGCCCAATTTCCCTTTTCATTTCCTTTGTTTTTCTTTTTGAATTGATTGTTTATTCAATCTGCTTCATGCTGCAAATTTTTTACTTGTTTTCAATTTTCAACTTTTCCATTGTTTTAATCTTTTTCATTTTATGTTTTGTTTAATGCAGTTCATTTATTTAACAGGCAAAAATGCGTTAGCTTGGCGTTGACTTCATTTTCTGTTGTTTCTCCGCTTTGGTTTTTTTTAAAATTTTGAATATTGGTGGGTTTTTTACTATTTGCATATTATTAACCTGTTTCCATTATTTTAAATGTAACTTTTCGCCTTTCTCGCTTTGTTCCATGTCATTTGTTTTTTTGTTTTTTCCTTGCTTGTTCCTTACTTATTTTTTTGTTTCTCTCTCTTTAAATTCTATCTCCACTGAATTTTTGCCTTTCTCATATAGAAAGGTTATGCAATCACTCTGAAAAACGTCAACCTAATCCGGGCCCGGAGGGCCGAGTGTCATATCCCTTTCGACTCAGTTCGTCGAGATCGGAAAAAGTCTGTACGTGTACGTATGTATGTATGTTCCTATGTGTCAAAAATGTCACTCATTTTGCTCAGAGATGGCTAGACCGATTTGCCTTAACTTAGTCTCAAATGAAAGGTACAACCTCCCCATCGGCTGCTATTGAATTGTATCGATCGGAATTCTGCTTCTGCAACTACGGGTTTAAGAGTGCGGCCACACAGAAATTTCCCATATAAACCATAGGAAAAATTAAAAATAGAATTTTTATTTTTGATGCTAAATGTCTTTAAGGTGCATGAAACGTCGAGATTTGATGCAAACTCGAAAAAAAAAATTGACGAAAATTCACTTTTTTGGATTTTGGCACATTTTTGCCTTTCTCATATAGAAAGGTTATGCAATAACTCTGAAAAACGTCAACCTCATTATTTTTGACTGGCATAAGGTTTCTGGATTTTAACAGGAACGTAGTTGATGGTATACGGAGAGGGGCTACCTCCTTCTACTGTTTACTCCCCTCCCTTTAAAATTCCCTTAAATCACCCCTCAGACCACCACCCCATCCAGCCGCCATACCCCCTCCCCCCTCTCAACCCCATCATCTTTAAACCACCATTATATCACAAAGCATACCAAATTAAGCTAGGGAGTCGTTCGTTCGTGGGACTTTCGCCCTCCTCACATAACCACCCCCGCATGACAAAATGAGTTAGCAAGCAGATAACATTGATCTAATGCTGATTAGGCTAATGAAGTATGCAAGGATGATGATAGGCGAAACAATCAGCGAAAACCATCGATTTGTTCTCGGTTTTCTACACAGCTATGTCGATCAATGTGTTTGTGCAGTTAATGCACGCCGCCACTCAGCGAGTGAATCATAATTGGCTTTTGCCACATTCCTCCATTCCACCTCTTATGATGAGTATCCGGGCGCTTTACCCATAGACGATTCATTGCGTAGCGATTGGCTCTATCTGGAAATATACCAACCAAGGATCGCTAGACGATAATTTTCAAAAAAGATAGATGATTGGCATTCGTTTTGATAATTATCATGTATATTTTATCTTGTCAAATTTTAAGTCACGCAATAAATGTTGCGAATTTGTTTTTTCTAGATGATTGAAGTGTACTAATATTTGAGTTTTTCAGGTATTATTGTAGGTATAGATAATCCCTTATACACCTCCGCACTTAAAGATTTATGTCACTTTGACTTGAATGATAGTATACAAATTGAGTGGCGATTGAATCTTTCAACGGTCCTGAACTTTTGCGCGTGGTTAAAAAAAAGTTTCCTTGTTAATGCATTAAATTTTGGTTTTGTTTTAAAGGTTTTTGGTACAATTATGTAAAAGAACAACTTTTATTTGTTAAAGTATATTCATTCATTTGAGTGATATTGACGCGAAAGGTGAACATGTTTTTTCAGTTGGCATCCTGGACTACAAGAGAACGGCTTTATCGATTTTTATGATATTTATATCAAATTAAAGGAAATTTCAAGCTCTTCAATGTGAATCAGTGAAAAGATCTTTTGGAAAACCAAGATTGAACATGAGATATAAAGAACTTAAAATTGGTGTAAAGTCGCCCCCACAAGAGGGCTACTTAACGTCAGAAAGTTGTTTTTTTTCGAAAATCATGTTAACTTCTTGATTTATTGTTATGGATGATGCTTGTTATTTATGTGTAAATGTAAATAAATGTCGTTCTCGTAAAAATAAAAGGGTATGTTCAAAAACTGTGTACCACGCATCCAATAACCTTATTTTGAAGAGTTAATAAGTCGTACAATAAAAAACAGCAAGCCGAGAAAAAACATTATTCATGATATAATTTTGCATTGAGCCTTATGAATTAGAAAACCTTGTTTTAGTATTTTTCTAAAAGTAGTTTTAATTGTGTTCCGGAGTGCAAAGGCTTTTCCAACAGGAACGCGAATGGTGCTGTTATACTTAATGGTCAGCTCAGTTCATCCTTCTTTTATGAGATATCCACTTCCAATATACTAACGACCTTTTTTCTTAGTAAAATTTTAACCATAAGGTCATTCGCCTATACTGCAGAACTAGTTCCCGCTGCTCTGCTCTTTCTGTCATTCCACAACAAATTGCTTCAATAAACATAGTTCAAAGCGATAGCGTTTTTGTATGTTTGCTTAATTGCAACTGCACTACTCAACTTGCAAATTATCGATTACTGTTATTTTTCAAAACGGTCCTATAAGTACGCTGATAAAAATCCGCTTTGAATTGGAACCAAATTTCAAAGTAAGAGTAAATTTTAGATCAAATATACAGATTGTGTAATATAGACTTGAATAAAGCTTGGCGTAAAGTAGCCCCCAATTTAGATAAAATGGACATAAGGTCACTATTTACCAAACAATCAAAAGTACGGACAAAAAGTACAAACACAAATAATTGCATTACATTGCTAGGTTAGTTTCACGTAATCTATATCCTCTTATCTAATAATTTGATTAATATATCACACTTTCCCAAGAGAATTTATGTTACAATGTTTTTTGCGTATATTTTATGTTTCAGTTTCATCGCCTACTATGATTACTTGCAAGCATTTCCTTAAACCTATATCCAATTTTAATATTTGTATTTAACAAGCGAAAAATACTATGTTTCGCTTTTATCAAAATATAACGTTAAATTTGAACTAGAAGCTCAAGTATCATTCTTTAATTTTGGCGTAAAGTTGTCCCCGTGGTGTAAAGTAAATGTTAGCCGAAAGAGAGATTATTTGCAAACATTAGCTGATTACACGGTTTCAATTAAAATAGCATTATAAATCCCCAAAACAAACAATAAATCGGTACCAGACTTATGAATATGTGTATGTTAGTACTGAATTTCCCTATCCTAAACTACATATACGGGACATTCTGAGTAGATTTTATTTTTTCCTATTCTTTCACCTGCGATCGATTCTTATTTGAAATGTGCTTCCATGCAATCGCAAAATGATTGAATCGAATGCTTCAACTCTCTTCCTACAATCAGATCGCAAAACGAAAATGAACAACCGATTTTTGCTGGAGAACGAATCAGTATTGACAAGAAACAAGCAACGATGCACACACAGGCAGTAGTAATACGTCCGCACACTCACTGGTGTTCATTCGGTATTCGATGAACCACATCAATTTTCTGCTGTAGAGGTGATACAAAGCATTCTTTCTTGCGCGTGTGAGAATCTGTCGAAGAGTGCGAAATGAGTGTTCATTGATACGATAGAAACCATCCTTGGAAGTATGATATATTTTTGTTTCAAGTGTTTCACCGTCGACACGTAGCTCATCAAGTTTGTAGCAATTATGATGAACATAAACAGCCACCGAGCCATAGTTTAGAGAAATGAGAATGAATGAATGAATGAAGGACTTTCCAAAATCAAATGCGCTGAATTCGATGAAAGGCTACACTATCGAACAAATGAAATGTCGTAGTTTTAGCGCTGGCAATGTTGTAGCGCACCGACCTGGCCGAATGCGTTTTATCTTTGAAGAATTCTAGGTGAAACTAGCCAAAGGTAGCAACAAATCTATGCAATCCCGACACCTGGATGAATATGAATTATTGATAAATCAAGTCCTTTCAAACCCAGTACAAATTTCTTAGAGATATTTGATCGACTTAAACTTGACTTATTTCTTTGCACGATTTTCATAAAATCTGAATCATTTTTCATAAAATCGTTAAAAGTAGTAAAATCAACTGCCATCAGCGTAATGCCAACCTGAAGGGAAAAGTGGCCGATATATTCAAGCATTTGAAGCTGTCGAAGTTCACGCAGAAATATCTGATTTGATAGGTTTTCTGTATTTGTGGTTTGTGGTTTGAAAAGTGACGTATTCATTGCAACCGAGCCCTTTTACTAGTAAATTTAACTGCATGAGTACATGAAAAAATGTTTGCTACCTTTCATAAAGTACATGATCGTTCTATGCTATTTTGGTCGGATCTTGAATCTTGGCATTACGAAAAAGGACATGTAGTTGTATGCCGCCAACAACGTTCAGGTGGCGCCCAAGGACTTTCCCTACACACTAGAGCCCGACCCAATCGAGGACTATTAGTACATAGTCAAGCGGAACCCGAAGAAGACCCTAAACCGTTTGTGTAAACTGCCTGTGGCGAATAAAGTGGACGAGGTGGCCATATAGAATTTAATGGATGGATTTTATACAAATTAAACTTATGAAAAAAGTGCTTTTATAATAGAAAATTGCGTTGGTAGATGAATGGTAAGCGAGAATGTCATTTTGCCCAATGGGTCTGGATTCAATCCCAATTCTTCCTTCGCAAGGGAAGTAGAGCAGTGGTTACTGATCCACGTGTTGATGAACCGATATCTGGTTGTAAAATTACTGTCATCGGTGATAGGCACTCAGTGTTGATAGAGAACGATGGAAAACCGATGGAGACCGTGACACCTTTTGAAATGAAAAAATATTTGAATTTGCAGAACTCAGTGTATTCTATTACAGTTCAACCACACAAGTTTATATGCACTTTACATAAAGCAGAGAACTATTTTTTCAACAGATTTCGAGCTTAACCTTTTCTTTGTTCAAAAAATTTTCCACAATAAACTAAAACCCTTATGCTGGACCCCCCGGGCCCGTAATTTCTCTCAACAACCCTGGAAAGGAGTATCTTTCATTTGACAGGATCAAACGAGGATGGTTAAATATGAGCAGTGAATTATATGATAGCGACAGTGAATGAATATCAATAATTTGCACATCATCAGATCAATCAGTAATCAACCCTTCGGAAGTCGCGCAAATGGCCCACAGAACGAGCAGCCGCTGGAGCGCTAAGACGATTTCGCTAGATTTTCAGCGCAGCGTGCACTCAGTGAACTAGCGCGACTTCCGGAAGGTTAATATGCAAAATGAATACGAAGGTTCCCTTACCAGAATGACTGGCGGTGTTCACCCAGTTTTTAATGAATTTACTGAAATCTTACTGTATTGAGTGTGAATTAATTTCAATCGAATGCAGCTTATGTCTTCGTAACGGGCCGTTTCTTCTTTAAAGAGACTATTTTCGATCAAATCCTGTAATTAGTTCTGTCAGTGCTGAATAACAAGAGTTATCAAAGTTGTAAATCACACTCTACTTCGCTACTGATATCAACGCCCAACCCAACCATCAGTGCAGATATTGTTCATGTTATGCATAAGGTCCCTTCAATGTTCTATGGACTAAGGTCTACTATAGAAATTGCTTGCGTCAATTATACGAATCTCATTCAAAGACAATAAACTTAAAAAGTCGTTAGATTTTTAATTGTGGAGGATACAATTTGAAAAGATATCTTAGTTTTCATCCCATATTCTCAACTAGAAAATTTATGTGGGAGTCCGAATAGAGAATAATAATCTGTTTTAGTCTTTTGCAATCGTTTCAATAAAATCACGAACATTTTCGTTTTCACTCTAATTCGCGCAGTAATATACACGACAAGCGAACCTCAGACAAATCGACATATTTTGACAAATACACCGTACTATAGTTGTAGTCTATTACATCACTGCAATGGGTACAGTTAGTACATTTTAAAATATATAGGAATAAACAAAAGCCACCTCGCGAGCTCAACATAACTCTAGTAACACGACAGAACACACAACTGCCAACTTTGCTAACAATTTATACATTTGAATGCGCTTGAAACAAACCCTGTTGGTGTTATCGTACAAAAGTTTCTCCTCCTGAGTGATCCTCAAGATTATAACAAGCAAATCGCACTTCCACGTTCCGTCGTTTCATTTTCAATCAACTTCTGCCTGACACCCGGTTCCATTCCTTCCCAGACGCCGCATGCGAATGCTTGCCTGCGCTTCCGGAATAATGACATACTCAAGTCAACCAAAGCATGAACCCCTCTGTTGGAAACTTTAGCAATAACACTTTTCATTGTGAACAACCCCTCACCTACACTTTCTTTCTCGCTCATTCCATGTCTCTTTCACACACAGATATAACCACAGCCATCAATGCCTCAAAATACCGGAAATGGGACAAAATGTCCTCCTATGTCAAGCCATTTGTTCGAAACTTCCGTACAAGAGAGTGTGGCTGTATGCGTGCACGTTCTATTCAAGCCTGGCGACATTCACGGGATGGGGTCGGCCGCATAGAGGTCCTTTCTCTACATGAAACCTTGGGGTAAGAAAATCGCTTTTCATGCTTCTTATTATGCTGTAAAACGATGACATAACGTACAAAAAGTTGTTCCCGTTTTGGGCTGTTACTTCTGACCGGAGTCGTTTTTCCGCCCCCCGGCCACTTCAATTCAGAACTAAAATGCGTACGGATAACGAATAGGAGAGGCGTACGAGGGGGTCGTGCTACTTACAAAATCAGCCCAGACAGCTTGCTGGTGACGTCTAACACATTTTCAACTTTTGCTACTCAGAGGTTTTAATTCTACTTTGGCATTTAATTTTGCTTGCCTTCCTCTCTAGGTGGAAACCGCAGCCAGGAATTTCGGAACCACCATCGTTCGTTCGTTTTGTTAAACATCATGAATAAAGCATGTTGGTACAGACTGTGTGTAATGTTCGGCTGCATGCAACGTGGTGAAAAGTTTCCCCAAGTTGACGCACACACTAGGTTGGTGATGGTGGTGGTGGTGGAGGTGTTGGTGGTGTTGGTGAACGTGTAAAAACGGTGTTACTAACGATGGTGCTGATTTTGCTGCAGAGGTCGAGGCCGGGTCGCTTAATAAAGAACCATTTTTCTTAGCACTCGCTTTACAGCTTCAGTGAATCTAACTTTTTCGAGGGAAGTACGAAGCGTAAATATAACCAATCAACTTGCGGCTCCATGCTCCAAGTTTTCCAGCAAACGAACGAAAAGTTACAGGAAA
This sequence comes from Topomyia yanbarensis, assembly GCF_030247195.1. NCBI lineage: Eukaryota > Metazoa > Arthropoda > Insecta > Diptera > Culicidae > Topomyia > Topomyia yanbarensis. Next base: position 312,257,489 of record NC_080671.1, read on the forward strand.
CGATTTACTAGTTGGCTTTCGTTTTAGTTTTTTTTTGGGAAAGTCTTCAGTTTGTTCTTGCAAATCGACCGACTATGGAAGCTACAAATGTAACTTTTCTTATTACAGTTTGGAGAACAAATATTTCTTACATTTTCAGTCTAACTCAAGTAATTTTAGAAAACATAAATAAAATTTAAATCGATTTTTCGGTCCTGTTGTTAAAATCGAGTATCGTAGTGCGTATCTGATTGTGGGCTCACTCTTACTTACCTTTTCTGTGTAAATTGTCTCGAAAGTACAAGGCGTTCAAAGTTTTACGTTTCGTCATGATAAACGTTGTTTAAAAATTGTTGTCGCCGAAATCCCGATCAATAAAATTAATGTTGAATACTGGAGCCGTAGTATTGGCAACAAAAATGGACACACACACTAGACATGAAATATTCCGGAGATTGTATATTAGACTGACAAGAAAAATACGATCCCCATCGGATTATTCCTGAGTCGATTTCTAGGTTCACCAGGAGTGTCTGCTTTAAATTTTCGTTGAACTAAAACCGTAAGAAATCGGACAAGTTTAGCTGCCCACACGCCCTTCTTCAAACCATTCTGTGGAAAGCTTGGTAAGTACTGCGAATTTCGTTATTTAATCGGTTGGATTATATTGTTTGAAGGAGATTCTTTGAATCCCGCGAATACTGAGTAGGTGTTTTGCGTACAGGTTCGCACCTCCCTTTTGACCCTTCATATTAAGCGGTGTGTTCAATATAGAATGGTAACAAAATTTAGGCTGACTGTTAAGTGGAGCCAGTCAAGCAGAAAATGACTCAAGTTACCATCCCTACCTACAACTTCCAATTTCGTTTTCAAAAATTCTTTTTTTATTTGTAACGATGGGGTTACAGGACTATACTTTTATCTAGCCGCCTCTGGAAAATTCAAATTTGTTTTCACTGATTCCATGTATAAAATACGAAAATATGTTATGTAATTGGCTATTTATAGTATATATTTATTCCTTGATTTGTTATGCACTTTCAAAGTGAAGGAAAGCGAAACGAATGAAAACAAGTATTTTTTCGGTTGAAAAATTCAAATAAGTTGAAAAAAATCTATAGTTTATTACAATAATCATTATATTGAGTTATAATATAGTTGCTACTGATCCTTCAGAACAAATTATTAAAATAACACTATCTATTTGGAAATTTGTTTGACTTTCTGCAAAATTTCCATCAAAGTCTTTCATTATTTACAGAGAAATGTTATAATGAGAAAATCACATACGTCTCCCAACCTTTGAACGGAACGGATCGTTATATTTCACAGTGGTGTTCGGTGTGTAAATTTCAGTGATTCAAGGTCATCCTTTGTTCGTTCGTTAGCTGCCATTCTGCTGGTGCCGGCAGTAAATCCAGTACATTGTTTTCGCTGGTGCGGAACAATCGACGTTGTTTGCAGATAAGTTTTGCTTTATTTTTTTTCCTCGTTTGCTTTCTTCCTTTTCCTTACTTTTACTCTACCTTGTAATCAAATAATAAGACACATTCCCGTTTATATAACGCTCTGCCCTCGTGCTTAAATAGCCGAGGGCGAAATACCATCTGATGTAATCATGGAAGTCCCTGATCCCCCTAATACTCGCATTGCTCCCCGTATAAAGCAGTACCCAGAAGGTTCCTCTGGGCCATGGGTAGTATATTTTCGGACCGGAGAGAAACCGGTTAATATATTAAAACTTTCTCGAGATCTGACTGCTAATTACCCGGCCGTAACTCAGATAACACGTGTTCGGGCAAACAAGATACGTGTTCTAGTGAGTGATCTCGGCCAGGCAAACGCGATTGCTTGCTGTGAGCGCTTTACGCGGGAATTTAAAGCGTACGTGCCTTGTGTGGCCTGTGAAATCGATGGGGTAGTGTCCGAACCGGGCCTGAAATGCGAAGAACTGTTGGAGCACGGGGTTGGCTGCTTTAAGGACCCCTCACTTGAACAGATTAAGATCTTGGAATGCAAACAATTGTATACCGCAAACACCGAGGGAGGTAAGACTACCTACTCTCTATCAGGCTCGCTTCGGGTGACATTCGCCGGGTCCTCTCTTCCCAACTACATCCTCCTTGACAAGGTTCGCCTACCAGTTCGCCTGTTCGTACCGCGGGTCATGAACTGCAGCAATTGCAAGCAGTTGGGCCACACAGCCACATATTGTGGAAATAAGAAACGATGCGGCAAATGCGAAGGAGAGCATGAGGATGACTCTTGCGACAAAGAAACTGAAAAGTGTATTTGCTGCGGGGGCCCTTCACATGCTCTTAAATCATGTCCTGCGTACAAGCAGCGCGGGGATAAAATTAAGCGCTCCCTTAAGGAACGCTCAAGGCGTTCTTATGCAGAAATGCTAAAGAATGCTTCGCCATCTGTCCTGTCCGAAAATCCCTATGCTGGTTTGGCTAACGTTGAGCAAGAATCTGACGACCCACGAGAGGGAACATCTTTGGTTAACCCAGGGGAATCCAGGAAGAGGAGAAATCCAGCCTCCCCTACATTGCCTCGTAAGGGTGCCAAGGTGTCGTCCACTCAGAGTGCGCCATCTACAACCAATGATGCACAAAAGCCGAAGCAATTTGCTCCAGGACTTGGAAATATTAATTCTAACAAGGAGTACCCACCACTTCCAGGGACATCCAAAACCCCAAGTGTCCCCTTTTTTCAAACAGATACTCAGTCCAGTAGCGGACTAATGAAATTTTCTGACATAGTGGACTTAATTTTCACAGCTTTCAATGTTACCGATCCTCTTAAAAGCCTTCTGATACGTTTTCTCCCTATAGTGCAAACATTTTTGAAGCAGTTGACTACTAAATGGCCCCTCCTTGCAGCGATCGTATCCTTCGATGGCTAAGGCATCGAACGAGGTCACCGATTCGATCACTGTTCTACAGTGGAACAGCAGAAGTATCCTCCCGAAAAGCGATTCCTTTAAATTTTTACTAAATAGTTTAAAATGTGATGCTTTCGCATTATGTGAAACTTGGTTAACTTCCGATATAAATCTCAACTTCCACGACTTTAATATAATTCGTCTGGATCGAGAAAACCCCTATGGAGGAGTACTTTTGGGGATCAAAAAGTGCTATTCTTTCAACCGAATTAACCTCCCTTCGACACCAGGCATTGAAATTGTCGCTTGTCAAGTTTTAATCAAAGGTAAAGACCTTTGCATTGCTTCCATCTACATTCCTCCTAGAGCCTCGGTAGGGCACCGAACGCTTTGTAATATCACGGAATCCTTACCGGCCCCGCGGCTAGTTCTGGGAGACTTTAACTCGCACGGTACGGTATGGGGCTGTCTTCATGATGATAATAGATCAACATTAATCCAAGATCTTTGCGATAATTTCAACATGACCATCTTAAACACGGGAGAAATGACGCGGATTCCTACACCACCAGCACGCGCAAGCGCGTTGGATTTGTCGGTTTGCTCGACATCGCTACAGTTAGATTGCATGTCGAAGGTGATCCCTGATCCCCACGGTAGCGATCATTTGCCTATCGTGATTTCAATTGGTAACGGTTCAAGACCATCGGAAACAATCAATGTCTCATATGACCTCACACGGAACATTGATTGGAAGAGTTACGCGACCGCGATATCCGTTAAAATCGAATCCACTCAAGAACTTCCTCCGGAGGAAGAGTACAGGTTTTTGGCTGGCTTGATTCTCGACAGTGCGAATCAAGCTCAGACTAAACCAGTACCCAGCGCGAATACCCATGGACGGTCTCCCACCCTGTGGTGGGATAAAGAGTGCTCAGAGCTGTACGCGGAAAAGTCCACTGCATATAAGGCCTTCCGGGAAGACGGGTTACCCGCTAGCTAGACCCGCGTCGTTAGAAAGGCGAATGAAGAGTCTAATGAAAGCCAAAAAACGCAGTTATTGGCGCCGGTTCGTCGACGGGTTAACGAGAGAAACAGCGATGAGCACTCTTTGGGGTACGGCTCGACGTATGCGTAACCGTAATAGTACCAACGAGAACGTGGAATATTCAAACCGTTGGATATTCGCTTTCGCCAAGAAGATCTGTCCGGACTCTGTCCCGGTACAGAAAACGTGCCGCGCCGCGTCTCCTCACGATACCGCGAACGAAACACCGTTTTCGATGGTGGAGTTCTCACTTGCTCTCTTATCGTGCAACAATAACGCCCCAGGGTTAGACAGAATCAAATTCAACTTACTGAAGAATCTGCCTGACACTGCAAAAAGGCGCTTGTTGAATTTATTTAACAAGTTTCTTGAGGGTAACATTGTCCCTTATGAATGGAGGCAAGTGAAGGTCATCGCCATCCAAAAACCAGGAAAACCAGCCTCCGACCACAACTCGTATCGGTCGATTGCAATGCTGTCCTGTATTCGGAAGTTATTCGAGAAAATGATCTTGTTTCGCCTCGACAATTGGGTTGAAGCAAATGGCTTACTGTCAGATACACAATTTGGCTTCCGCAAAGGCAAAGGGACGAACGATTGCCTTGCGTTGCTTTCTACAGAAATCCAAATGGCCTATGCTAACAAAGAGCAGATGGCATCAGTCTTCTTGGATATTAAGGGGGATTTTGACTCAGTTTCTATCAACATTCTGTCAGAGAAGCTGCACCAGCATGGTCTTTCGCCAATTTTAAATAACTTTTTGCTAAACCTGTTGTCTGAAAAGCACATGCACTTTTCGCATGGCGATTTAACAACATCGCGATTTAGCTACATGGGTCTTCCCCAGGGCTCATGTCTAAGTCCCCTGCTCTACAATTTCTACGTGAATGACATTGACGATTGTCTTGCCAATTCATGCACGCTAAGGCAACTTGCAGACGACGGGGTGGTCTCTGTTACAGGGCCCAAAGCTGCCGACTTGCAAGGACCATTACAAAATACCTTGGACAATTTGTCTGCTTGGGCTCTTCAGCTGGGTATTGAGTTCTCCACGGAGAAAACTGAGTTGGTTGTTTTTTCTAGGAAGCGTGAGCCGGCGCAACTCCAGCTTTTATTAATGGGTGCAACGATCAACCAGGTTTTCACATTTAAATATCTCGGGGTCTGGTTCGACTCTAAAGGTACCTGGGGATGTCACATTAGGTATCTGAAACAGAAATGCCAACAAAGGATCAATTTTCTCCGAACAATAACTGGAACATGGTGGGGTGCTCACCCAGGAGACCTGATCAGGTTGTACCAAATAACGATATTGTCGGTGATGGAATACGGGTGTTTCTGTTTCCGCTCCGCTGCGAACATACACTTCATCAAACTGGAGAGAATCCAGTGTCGTTGCTTGCGCATTGCCTTGGGTTGCATGCACTCGACCCATACGATGAGTCTCGAAGTGCTGGCGGGCGTTCTTCCGCTAAAAAATCGATTTTGGGAACTCTCATATCGATTGCTCATCCGATGCGACATTCTGAACCCGTTGGTAATTCAAAATTTCGAGAGGCTCGTCGAGCTTAATTCTCAAACCCGTTTTATGTCCTTGTACTTCGACTACATGGCACAGAGCATCAATCCTTCTTCGTACAATTCCAACCGTGTCCGTTTCCTAGATACTTCTGATTCTACTGTATTCTTCGACACATCCATGAAGGAAGAGATTCGTGGAATCCCGGACCATATACGCCCGCAGGTGATCCCCAATATATTTTATAATAAATTCCGAGAAGTCGACTGCGACAAAATGTTTTACACTGACGGATCAAATCTCGATGGGTCCACTGGCTTCGGTATCTTCAACAATACTATCACCGCTTCATTCAAGCTCAATGATCCCGCTTCAGTTTACGTCGCAGAGTTAGCTGCAATTCAGTACACCCTTGGGATCATCGACACTCTGCCCACAGATCACTACTTCATCGTTTCGGACAGCCTCAGCTCTATCGAGGCTCTTCGTGCGGTGAAGCCTAAAAAGCAACTCCCGTATTTTCTGGGGATGATACAGGAGTCTTTGTGTACGTTATCTGAAAAATCTTATCAGATTACCTTAGTTTGGAACCCCTCTCATTGTTCTATCCCGGGCAATGAAAAGGCCGACTCATTAGCAAAGGTGGGCGCATTAAATGGTGACATATACGAAAGACCAATCTGCTTCAACGAATTTTTTAGTATTTGTCGTCAGAGGACGCTCAACAGTTGGCAAACCTCGTGGAGCAACGGGGAACTTGGACAATGGCTACATTCGATTATCCCAAAGGTATCAACGAAGCCTTGGTTCGGGGGGATGGATGTGGGTCGGGATTTTATTCGCGGAATGTCCCGACTTATGTCCAATCACTACACCATGGATGCGCATTTGCGGCGTATTGGGCTTGCGGAGAGTAGTCTGTGCGCTTGTGACGAGGGCTATCACGACATCGAACACGTTGTCTGGGTATGCGCCGGGTATTGTGACGCCAGGTCTCAGTTAAAGGAATCCCTTCGGGCCCGAGGTAGACCACCCAATGTACCAGTCCGAGATATGCTGGCAACTCGTGATTTCCCCTATATGTCCCTTATTTATACCTTCATAAAAACGATAAATATCCCAATTTAGCCCCTCTCTTTTATTTCTCGTTTTTAGAGTTTCCTCCTGCCTTGTGGAACCGATCAGCTCCAGAGTGCCACTATGTAACCACCGTCGCCCTTACCACTACGCCTGCATAGAAGGAAACTGAAGCGAGAGCGACTCGAGGTCCGATGACTTTTGAAGGATTCCCCGCGGGTCCGAAGAATACCATCCGTCAATCCGGTACTCGACGACTTACTAGACTGAGGCGCAAATTTATTTCGCTGATCCCCCTCCCCCCCCCCCCTTCGAGCGAAAGTTTCAAGTTTTGCTCTTCTTTCCCTGTCTCTCCCCTGTCCTTGACACAACTGCTGCTACACTGATGCGGAAATAAGCCACCCTCTGAATATCTTGACCAAGCATATGTTTTAGTTAAAAAATTCAAATTAGTATTCTGTATTCCTAGTTTTAAGATAGCTATAATTTTTACTCTTTATTGAAACTCTTGTCCTCCATTTTGTAAATAGAATTGAATCCCTAGTTTTAAAATTTCTGTGAAACTTCTCATAAATATTAGATCCCCCTTTTGTGTACTAAACTATATTGTTAGTTTTAAGATAACCGTAAAATATTTCGTAAAATACTATTACTCCCTCTCTTGTATATCAAAGTGAATCCCTTGTTTTAAATTTTTTCATAAAAAAATCTTTTGGCCCTCTCTTGTATATTGAATCTTATTTCTAGTCTTAAGATAGCTGTAAACTCTTTTTTTCCTTTGTAAAAAATTATTTCAACATTGTAACCTCCTAGTTTTAAGATATCCAAAATGTAAAAACATAAGCATTTGGCACCGCCAAGCTAACGCATTTGTGCCTATCAAATAAACGAAATGAATAAAAAAAAATGAGAAAATCAGTTTGAAGAAAACTTCCTCGAATCTCGTTTAATATGTCTATATGCTGTTGTTTTCCTAACTAAATGTACTGGTTGTTTTTTTATCCATCCATACTGAAAACTGATTTTAAGTGAATTGAGCATTTTAGAAAAATAATTACACTCTTTAAATTCATTTAGAACTATATTGGCTAGTTCCAAGCATCTGGAACTAGATAACATACATCCAAAAAGCATAAACCGTATAAGTACAGCATATGAAACATTAGATTTTTGTGGGGAATACATTGGGATGCTGATTTACTGGCAATGGACTACTGAATATATTCGGGAACATCCAGGATATCGAAGAACCAATCACATAATCTTCATAAAATGTTAACATCTATCCTCGGCGAGTTCCGGTTTGTCCGGAATTTTCTCTCAAAGTGAATTTTGACAGCATGCTTATTGACCCTCCTCAAAAAACACGCGAGAATTAAACATAAGTAACACTATCGACTGCCGGCAATTTTCAAATTAATTCAACAAACGTTAAATCTATTGTAAATTCTCGGCAGCCGGCTGCCCAGAGCAATAAACACATGATACAATTTCTTAGAGTTTCATAGATCGCATCACTTATCAAGGTGAATTCAGATATGTGTCATTTTTACCCCATCCTACTTTTTCCCTTGACAAACGTGGAGATGCAGAGCTATACACGGTCTTCATAACAACGTTTGTTATACTAACATTTCTTTCCTTCTCCGATAATTGTGAAACACCTTTTTATTGGACACACTAAAAAAAGATATGTCCTCAAACAGGAATCGGACGTGCCATCTCCCAGTCTCCAGTTGGGTGCGTTAACCACTCCGCCATCGAGGAATTGTGATGATGTCATCACAAATTTCCAACAAATTTGTCGTTACAATATGCCGACAAGCTTTGACGGTAGATTCAATATGCGTCTCCATAGCTCTACTCAAACAGTTGCAGTCAAAAATTCAATTTTCTTATAGAATAAAATTTTAAATGCCATTTCAAACCAAAATGCTTAGAACAAATTTTTTTGCAAATGTAGTCGTTTTGTAGAAATCAATTAAAGAGATGTACGTTTGCAAAGTATTTACATAACTTCTGTAAGACTGAGCAAATTTCGAAAGGATTCACGACCGGGCTCAGGTAATGCGGAGATTAGGCAGCATGACTCAAAACTTTTAGGAGTGTTTTGTGCAATATATCTGTACAATATGGCTTAAAAAATCAGCATTTTGATAAATGCGGGATACTTTTCCATGCGGAACAGGACCTTGACATCCGGAACGTCTGGTTACTTTAACTACCTGGTTGTATGCGGTTAAAACACATGTTGTTCTCAGTTTGCACTATTCAATCGATACTTGCAACAGAAATTTTAATGAAGAGCCTAGCTATTGAATTCTTTTGTTAATGCAAGCGGCAAGTTTGTCATGTTTTGCATTCTTCTTTTAGTGCGTTTTTTTTATTATCGATGCAGGCATAGGAAAAGATAGACAGAAATGCTTTGGATCTTCTCAGGGCACAATAAATTTTCTTAATTTCCACGGCGAAACCAAATTCGACGAAATATAAATTTTAGAAAATCATGATTTGTGTCTGGTAACCTCAGATATAATTTTGATTCTAAAATTAATATTTGTTAGATAATTGAGCCAAGTCTAGCATAAATACTACAACGAAACAAGTTTCGTTTCAGTGTGCACACTCACTCGTCAAGATTTTACTTTTCCTTTTTGCATGTTATGTCGAATTATTTTTCACTTGTTGGGTTGGAAAAGAAACATGTGTTACATGAGGCCAAAGTATGACATCTTTCACCTCCGATACCGAACTCCTCACTCTTTAATCCTGGCGATACCGAACGGGATACAGACAACCTTGTGCCATTTTTGCTTGATTTCGGTTTGGGTCAGATTCTGTCTCCAACTGCTTTCAGTTCACTATTTTTGGCAGGTTGATGAGTTGCATCCTGAATCAGTTTCATTTGAAGCGGAAGTGGAATTAATAAAGATCGACTGGGATCTTTTGTCGTCTGCTAACAGCAAATACAAATATTTGTATTTGCTAACAGGAAACGGAAAGAAACGACGCGCACGTTGAACTACTAGTGTACTACCCATTATTGCATAGTTGTCCCGTTTTCTATGGGATTTCATGCAAAGAAAATCTTTCGGTACAGTAAGTGGTTATTTTTGGCCGCTCAAAATTATTTCATATTCTCTTTACTAATAAAATCGATAGTTTTCATTTGTTGGTTCGGTTTGTTTATTGCCATCGGGTAATCTTTTCGAGACTATTTATTTTATTTCGATTATAGACGTTTTAAACTTAGAGTCATTCGCATTTTTTTCGGGTAACAAAAATTTTAAACTCTATATACGTGTTGGGAACCCGAAATTCGATGAATGATTTGTAAAATTCCATTAAAGTGTGTAAATAAGAAACAACACTCCTGATTGACGGCGGTCCAGAGTTGAATTTGCTCGATAAAAATTCTCGGAAATTGATTGAGAACGACTTTTATGTACATTGTTAAGATTGCGCATAATGTTAAGTCTACCAAGTCATACATCCTTTTCTTATCTGCATGATTCCTTTTCCGTGATGCTCGTCGAGATGCAGAGACAGATTCGGTCTCTATCAACAGCAAGTGTCGAATTAACATTTCTTTCTTTCCCCGGGCAGAACAGCAGTGGACATGGCCGGCGTCGTTATGGACCATTTTATGAAAATGTTGAGTCATTGAAACACGCGCAGTGCAATTTTTTTGGTTCATTGTGCATTTTCACTAATCCGGTCAATGGCTAAGTACAAGTCTGCCCAAGCTAAGCTAATTATGTTTTACTTGTTGAACCAGTATTTGAAGCGAAAGACTAAAAATAAGATGAAATGAAAATTTTGCTGTAACACTGAATAATAGGGATATGTCTCTGATATTAGGGTATTATGACGCAGACCAACACGTATTAAATGCGAAATAAAACAAATAAACTCATGAATAAATTAACCAATATATTTAGTAATTTGGTAAGGTGGAAAAATCAACGACAAGAATAATAAAAACTTCATTGCCAAAGTGAACCCAATCACTATGTTGTGATCCTAGCTCAACAAACCTAAACATTGGAACAAATGGAATCTATTTCCTTCTATAAAGTTTTTGTTTGGTCAAAGGTCATTCAACAGATTATCAGACTTCCTGATCTCGGTTAAAGAACTTGTAAAGTTCGAAAGTTAAGGTAATTCGAAAAAGGTGTACAACGACTCTGAAAATTTGCATCTCAATCCAAATTGGTAAACTAGCAAAGGAGATTCAAACCAATTTTAGTTCAATTTGAAAATGAATAAAAAGCTGGAAATTTTGAAAAGGGACGCTAACATCATGTGTCCTCTGCAAGCGGCGCTTGCTTAATTACCCGGAATTTTAAAATCGAAAGCATCATTAATTTTATCGCAAAATGTGAGTATGCTGCTCTTGCTTATTCTGTGTACAAGCCGTGCCACTTGTTTGTATATCTCACATTGAAATGCGTTGGAGGTGGGTCATGGGTTTATCCGGCAGAGCTGCTAGTACAGTGCGTGGTAGAGACCAGCCGGAATGTACCATCGCCTAATTTCTCTCGGACATCAATTTATGGTTCCACGAGGTGAGCTCGATAGGGATGAACGGAACAACAAACGGGGTATTGTTGGCGTCGGTCGAAACAGCAAAGGTTGTGGATGGATGGTACAAACCGTGCAATTAATTCCGGGTGACAGCCATTTTCTCGCAGTCGCCTCCTGCTGATGACGGCGACTTTCCCGCGGCCTTACGCGGTAATTTCCACCATCAAAAGCTGTTCATTTACCCACCACCTTACATCTGGATGGATTTTGCCTGTTTGGTGCCCGAACGAAATCGGGCAAATTGTTTCCAATTTCATTGTTCCGAGTGTTGTTTTTATTTTGTTTTGGAGTGTACGCAATTGGATGCGGCTGGCATGTAATTAATCATTTCAAGCAGTCAGTGGCGTGTCAATCAATGACGAGTGGTACAAAAGAGTGATGGGAAAATAATCGTTCTCTGACATTGAATCTACATATTTGCATGAGCCACCGAATCGTTGGAAATTTTTTAAACCGTTCGCTGGGATGCTTTGGGTTCTTTGGTACAAGGTCTATAATAGACAATTTTAAATAGCTGCTCTTGTATCACTCTGTGAGTAATGAACTATTTCACGCGATCGTAATTTTGATTTGTGGTTATCCAGAACCTGTGAGACTAAAACGGATTAAAGATGCCTTATCAGAATCTGATATACAATAATCTGCAAATGTCACCGGGGATTCCAAACAGCTAGCAGATTGCTAAAGTACCAGATGATGCTGTGTGGGTGAAGATATAACATGTCCCTATCGCATAGGTGGCTTCAGCGCGCTGACAAAGCGAAAAACGCTATCCGGGATGAAAAATGTATTTGGGACCGTACCAGGGCCGTCGAGAGACGCGTCGGGCCCCAAGGCTTGTATTACTACCGGGCCCTTTTAAACCTACACACCAAAAAATAATGAAATTAAACGATATGTAAATCAATACGAATGTAAACATACAACGATTGAATCAAAAATTTGATTGAAAATTACGTTAAAATCAATCGGAGCATCAAACAGCATACAATTTTACACTTTCATTCGTGTAATATTACATGTCACTCATTTTACAGTAGTTTTCGAATAAAAAGACAGTGAAGGGCATTGGTTTTCCGTTTAAAGAAACTGTAATTTTCAATCCACGTGTAAAATTCTAATTAAATTCGTTGAAGAAAGTACGACAAGTCGTGTGTATTTGTGGTGGAGCTTAATTTTACATTTATATTCATGCTCCAAATATGTGCATGAAAATAAACTTAAAATTACAAAATATTTTTTTCTGTGTAAGTCGTCTAGTGCAGTATGAATTAGTATCTTTTCAGCCATGGGAAACTCGTGAGTTCGTGGCAGAGCTTAAAAAATTGACATCGCTGCATGAACTTGAAAGAAGACGACATTAAATTCATGTCCGCCGCATTGAATGAAATTTTTGGTTCGTTTCCATCGTCATTCGTTCTTCCAGCGCTTTCAGGTACGGAAATGTTCGGTTTCAGAAGCAAAGTGAATTTTATTTCTATGCTGGCTCTAAGAGGGATTATCGATGAAAAGTGCACCAGATATAGATTACGCAGTTCACTTATGGTCGAAAATGTAGAAGATGCTAACTTTTGCCTTCGAACTGTCGACATAATAACAAATTAATGCTTTGGTTGGTGAATGAATTTATATTTCCTCTGCACTCAAGCATTCGATTCTGCATGAAATTTCAGTCAGTTGGAAAGTGAATGAATGAGAGAGGCGTAAATGCAAGCAGAAATAGGTAACTGATTTTGAAATTTCGTAACACTGGTCCGTGGTTTCTGTTAGACTCCGGTTGACTCATATTGCCACATCTACAGATAGCGTGCCAGACAGGCGAATTTCGACAGCTTCTTATTCAGCGGTATCCAAATAGGGGGAAATTGCCGCATAGTTACAAGTTTTTAAATTTGTGGGTAACAACTTTTAACAATAGATTTTAAGGAACGTCTCGAAAAATAAATAGGAATATATTTTGACCGCAATAGGCCACTTTCTGCTTGTAATCGTCACTCATTTTTTTCGACACAGTAGTAGTAGGAACATAATATTTTGCTTCTACTGTGCCGACAAAGCGACACATGGATTAATTTATTTGCTGGTAGCGGTGGAGCAGTTTTTGGCTTTTGTTGTAAGCAAAATGATGCAGCTCAAAATTCTCGTTTAAAATTATTAAATCAAAACAATTTTCTATTTAGATAAATAAGCTGTGGGACGCGACAACAATTTAGAAACAGAACACAGTAATCAGACGCAAATAAAACAACTGTGTGTACAGTAGGCAATTGAGCACTGCTGCTGTTGCATGAGCTGAACTGATTTGATTTCTTTATTTAGCACATTATAATTGGGTTCTTATAGACATCACACGCATCTTTGGTGAGACCCAAAATCACCGTTCTATCTCAACACAATGCATTTTAGAGGGAAAATACTAGTACGTGCTATAACAATACCAAAATATAAAAATTAACCATTTTATTCAACGGTTAGTTAAGCTCAGTCTATCTTCTCATCTCGCCCAGAGTAGAAACTAAAACTCGTTCCGCTATAGATGCACAGTAACAACGACTGCAAACGAATTATGTTGCTATTGGCTTTTGGAAATGTCCTGTAAGATCAGATACTCGAGAAGTGAAACAATTACTAAACGTGCAGAGATACGCTTACATGAATTATCTCCACACACCCCTGACATTGCAGTCTGTACGAAAATTATTAATTCGAAGACAATATATATCATCATCGTGATTAACAAATTTTTGTCAAGATACGGAGAAATGGTTTTCATAACAGCTGAAAGTTCACATTTTCCCGGATGTCCCTAACGTTGTTCTTATGATGAGAATGCTTCCGTACAAACCGTAATGCCAACAAGAGACTATTAGTTGCTGTGTTCGATCTGCCGGCTTTTGGAACCGCTTCAGCGTGCTGGTGTGAAGCCCAGACGGCAGTTTGGAAGTCCCTCGCCGACTGCTAGGAAACCCACGTGTACCGGCATTTTGCCGAAAGTCGTGAAGGCACCACGGAGTTCCCGGTGAGATTATTCCACGGTATTTTGATTATATTGACTTCCAATATATGTTTATACACATTCGATTCGCCTTTTGTTATCTCCGTCATCTATGAAAACTGTTTCGGTTCCGAGCGTTTTCAATAAGTAGATGATTGGACTATTATTAAAATAAAAAGGACGTAGCCAGGTGTGTGGAAATAAGCGGGTCTACGTCATTGCAGATCGTGGCGAAAACTAATATGACAATAGATATGCTCAATTCTGCAACTCCATCCTACGATTTGTGCAGGTGTTCATGCTATGCTATGCTATGCCAACAACCAGCACAACCAAGAAGGAGAGAAGGGAACGGATGCGTTTGTCCGTGCGCTCGCATTCCTGTTTGACGCTCTATTGCTTTTTTTCGAACATACTTTGAATTGTCTTCTCAATATTTCGTAGTGTATTCCTCGAGTCAAGTAATAAAACTCGCTTTTTTAATATATACACAAAGTAGAAAATTCCCTTAAGAACGTTTGTTTTAACAAATGTCAACTATCAAATAAAGTTTTCATTTTTTACGCTTCCATCATACAATAATTTAATAAGACGAATGATTACAAAGAAATTACTATTGATATTTTTATTGCTCTTCTATGAATACCGGACGTGTTCGCCAATATACCGGGTAAAATCGCGGGCCCCCAAATACGACCCGGGCCCCAGGGCAATTGCCCTGGCTGAGCCCCCCTCTCATCGGGCCTGGACCGTACACAAATGACATAGCTTTATTTCGGCGATTTTTGACCCCTCCCTCCTCCCTCGTAGCATTTGGTCACAAAATTCTAGCCTGCTTCTCGTAAATAACGTAGCATTTATCTACTCCCTCCCCCTCGTCCCATGCAAAGAAAAAAAAATACATATGTTTTTAAATTATTTTAAATACATGTCGTTTCAAAATATTTGACAACTTTTATCGACCTTTTTTATTATGACAAAAAATTCAGTGCAAAATAAGCCCATTTCATGACAAATATAGTGTTGATAGTTTTGTTTTGAATTTTATATGTCAAGGGGAGCATGAAGAGAAGTTCTCTCAGTTCACAATCCTGCAGCTGCTAATGATCCGAAGAAGCATACGTTCATCTAAATTACTAAATTTTGTTTGGTTGAATCCTAAGTGAAAATTTAATTCAGCTTCCAAACTAAATCTACTAGTTAGCAACATTAGCTAACTAATGTAGCAAGTTAAATCCGCATACAAAATCTTTTCGATTTTTGCGAACTTGTAATTTCGCGAATCGTGAAATTTATCTTATGAAAAACCGCATCAAAAGCAACTTGTTTGAATTTAAATTTATTTCTCTTGGGAATGGAGGATCATTAAATTGTTATTTCTAAACAATGGGTTTAAAACTTAATGCTACGTCGCGAAACTTCTAACCCTACCCTCCCCATCGTCACACTTCGTCACAAATTTGGTAACCCTCCCTACCTCTCAAAATGCTACGTCATTTATGCATGGCCCCTTTTTATTATTTCTCACTTTCAACAGTTTTCAAATTTTTTCTGATGTTGAGGTTTTCCGCTTAACGATCAAGATATTTAAATTGAGCGTTGTTGGAGGTATATGAATGGAAGCTGGTGCTGGTGTTCCTCGACATAAATATTTTGATTGGAAATGCCAGTTATCACGAGACTTTTCAGTCCGCATATGTAAATCGATTGCCAAACCAAGTATTTTCTTTGCTTTTTTCACTTTCAATTTAAACGAAACTCTTGAAACGTTCCTTTTCCGGTAGCTGTGTGAAACTCTTGACCTAGAAGTTTGCTTGAAATCCATCTTGATGTATCATAACCGATTACGACACAATCAATCTTGTTGTAAACAACTTACGTCACAGTCTTGCATTGGCTGTAATTTTTTGTTTGTCATCTCGATTGAGCGTCACTACAACCTTGTACGTTAAGGACGAAAGAACAGTGTTGCGAAAATCGAAAACGAAAAAACCAGTTTTTTTCTACACCGTGTACTAGATCTTCATAAAAACGAATGGGAGATGACACGCACACAAATGTATCGTTCAGCAATCAGTTGACTAGTTTTTCGCCACGTGTTTTATTTAACCTCATACTTATTTATTTCTTATCTTGAGTATACACTAGACTGGTTCAATTTTTGACTTTTAGCTCTACCAGGATTCACTGATTCCTTTTATGGCCCTTAGTAGTTGTGCAAATTTTTGTACCGATCGGATGTGTCTACGAAGCCTCCAAAAATTCCAAAGTTTATATGGAAATTAGTATGGAAAATCGGTTGAAATTGAAAATAAACTCATAAAAAATCACCTCATCAATCAATTCATGAGAACACTATATTTTTATAAAGGTATTCTTCTACTGAACACATTCGTGAAACATTGTAAGTTTGTAAAAATTCGCTGAGAAAAATCATTAACTAAAGATATGACTTCAAAACAAGTGAATTTCATTATTAAAAATAGCAACCCTGCTTGAATTGCTGCATTTGCCATACACGAGCGGTGGGATGCAAGCCTACACACTTAAAATCCATTACCTACCAGTAGGTAATTTTAATTTGCTGTCCTTATTTCACTGCCGGAAAACAAGCGAGAGGGAATGATTTTTTTACTCAAAATTAATGGGATGAAGTTTAGTCGGCTTTGGGGAATATCTTATTATTTTTGGGTTAATTTGGACTCCCTCTCTTTAGTTTTTCGTTGGAGGAAGTAGGATGCATAGATTTGAAATTACCTACTGCTAGGTAATGCAAGTTTTCGGTGTAGTTTACACTTGTATAACGATGGAGCTTTTCAAACAGGGTTGCTATGATTAATAAAAAAATCCACTTGTTTTGAAGTCATGCTGCTTCTTTAGTTAATAACTTTTCTCAGCGAATTTTTACAAACTTGCAATGCTCCACGAATGTGTTCAGTAGAAGAATACCTTTAGAAATATATAGTGTTCTCATGCATTGATTGATGAGGTGATTCTTTAAGAATTTATTTTCAATTTTAACCGATTTTCCATACTAATTTCCATATAAACTTTGAAATTTTTGGAGGGTCCGTAGACACATCCGATCGGTACCAAAGCTTGCGCAATTACTAAGGGCCATAAAAGGAATCAGTAGAGCCTGGTGGAGCTAAAAGTCAAAAATTGAACCAGTCTAGTATACACCGTACAGACATAATGAAAAACTATATATTTCTTATTAATAACTTATATATGTGCTTGGAAATGTTAAAATCAAATACTGAGAAGTTTCGTTAAATCTGTGGTAACATCTTTCCAGTGGATTATTTTATTCATATGAAGTACGGTGTCTAAGGATCCGCAACAGAGTGGGGTTACGAGAGAAGATTTGGACTATCGATATTACCTGACAGCAAGTCGAAAACAAAGTCTTTGCAGGAAGATATGGCGAGTCACCAGAGTCTGCAGACCGAGTAGCATACATTTATCGGCATAAGGATGCAATACAACTGGATCATACCATCAAAGTTTCCTGAGAGCGAATCGCACAAAACATCTTCGTATACGTTCTAGTCGGTCACTTCGAACGGCATGGTATGGTGCCTACACTTGCACAGCATACTCCAGGACACTTCTGATCAGGGCACAGCACTCTTCCGAAGGTACGGTATAGTCGCTTCTAAACACTCCGCGAAAGGAATCAGCAAACAAGTTTATGGCATCAGCTGGAGATTGCGCACTTGCGTTTCCAAGGAAAACGTCAGAGGGAGTACTACCGGATCGTTTTCTGCTACTAACGAAATTCCAAAATGTTGCAGGGTGATCACGAAGGTTATTTTGCACATGATTCAAATACTCACGAAAAGCGGAAATTCCGGGAAGTTTCATATTGAGACATTCACCGAAACGTACACACCACACCAACTGCTTACTAAAGGCCGCTCTAAGGTTGCCAGCAAGTTTTTGGTGTAACTGGTTTTTGTATTTGCTATTTCTGGCAGTAATAAGCCTCCCATTTTGGTTTAAACGCAAGGACAATTTTTAAAAACAGAATTTGATTGATAAGTATAGCTTTTTAAACCAATTTTATCAATTCTGTAATCGAATTTTTTTTTAATTTTACTGAACGTGGTGGATTTGGTAATACTTTGGTATACTCAACCAGCACAAAACGTTGCATAACGCAGGGCTAATTTTTGGAACAACTTGTGTTCTCATTCAGCCCTTCATTATGCGAATTCGCGATTTTATGACAGTTTGGCTGAGCGCGGTGTTTCATGAAGCGCGGCCGTTCCTTTCGATCGGGAAAGGCCGCGTGGAATTTTGGGCAAATCCGCTAATATTGAAGTTCTGTCCGTCGAAGAGTAACATTGTTTTAGTCGGACTTATGCCAGGGCAGGGTATTGAGTTCTACAAGATGACGACACGAATCAACTCATGATGAATGTTGTTCATGTTTGACAATTCTTGGTGGTTTGTTTACTTTGTTGCGTGAGTTCAAGTCATCTGTTACATCTCACGTAACTCCCATGTAAACAAACCCCCGAGAACTGTCAAATGAAGTTCATCCGGTTCATTATGTTATGTCGGTTGGTGTAAAACCTAATTACGCAAATGGCGAATCTCAGCGTTCCACCATAGATATTTGAAATCCTTCCTCCTGTTGACTCGTTTCAGTGGAACCTTTTGGCGGAGTATATCATAAACTTTCCCATAAAACAGCGCGACTGGTTGTTGAGTTGCGGTCGCAACGGTATATTAGGTAGTTCGACGAGAGCTCAGCGTTTAATATATCTTCGCGCACCAGGTTTCCGTTAGGGCAATGACGTCTTAATCACTAGAAGAAAGCGCTAGACGGAATTCTTGTGTTTTCGTTCTCATTTCTCTCACGTTCTGGTAGTAAACGGAAAGAAACTGCTCGGAATGTGCAACATCTTCGGGAACAGGCAATACAGGAAGTAAAACAGGCGATGTAACTAATTGGGAGGGGGGCGAATAGCAGTGGAGGTCATCGTTGCTGAGTCGGGCGCATTAGGTTTCCAAAAAACCTTTCTGGAATCCGACTTTTCTACGAACTCCTGATAATCAATCCCAACTGACCATGTAGATGCTGTCATAGTCTTATCTTTGAGATCTGTGGGCATGCCAACTTTGTAGTAAACAAAATTCAGCGTTCTAGAATCTCTGCCACGATGGACCAACTTGTCGACAGTGATGTCCGAATTTCCGAGTTTATCCGCCGCTAGCTTGGCGACACTTTCATCAGGAACATCGGGCGAAATTCCTGACAGATACAAACAAAACTTTTTATCTTCACGATTCTTTCTTTTAGCAGAATTAAAAGAAAATTGCCGTGGTCCAGGAACCGATGTTTTTGATACAGCGTCGATCAACGTTTTGAAGTTGGCCCGAATTTCCACCTTTAATTACTCCAATATGTCGTTGTCAATTGTATTTTTAAGCTCCTCGATTACCGTTTGGTTTGCGGACTCAATGGACACTAATGCAGCACGAAAACGTGATTTGTCGATGATATTTTTGCAGGTGTTACATATCCAATATAAGTTAGATTTGTTAACAACAGTGGCCAATAATTAGTCGATTAGTCCGAGAGTTAGCATGAGAAGAACCACTGAATTATTTTAAGAGAATTGTTAGTCGAGTGATAAGAAAGTAAAAGGAAACACATAACTGCCCACAAGTGCAATTGAGGTGTCGGAGTGGAACCGTTTAGCATCAACTGCCTATTCCGTACAGGTTATTCGAATAATCAAAACTGGTCTCAACATCTCCGACTATGATTTGGCGAAAAACCTGAATACTAACCGCTGTACTGTTGGCAAATTCGGTTCCGAAAATGCCGAAAAACCCAACCGAAACCAAAAAGTTGTTAAAACCCGAGCACGCGTGCTGTACTTTATGGATGTGTTGAACGACGATAAACCATATACCAGCGTTTCTCAACCTTTGCCATACCACGGACCCCTTAGAAATCATCCTGAGTTGCTGCGGACCCCCCACGGATAAACATCGATTTTGTATAATGTATTAGGAAATAAGACTTGAAATTTTAATATGTGCTCTGAAAATATATTTTTCTTCGCGGACCCCCAGCAACGACTTTGCGGCCCCCTAAGTGTCCGCGGATCCCAGGTTGAGAATCACTGCCATATACGAAACCGATTTTTAATTAATCCAGAAGCTCAAATTCTACAAGGCTCCCCTCGTGGCTTGCTTGTTTTTACGAAAAAGAAGTATGGTTTGGCCAGAGATCTGTTCCTGTGGCAAACTAACCAACGTTTTGTGACGGATAAGACAACAAATTTGGAACTGTTGAAAATGAGGTGCCATGACAGATATATTTCTGCCTTAACTAAGAGCCATGATGGTCTAGTTATATTTTTGACAGATCTGGCCAGTTGCTATTGTAGCATGGACGTGCAACAATGGTTCAATAGCAATGAAGTATAGCTCATCCTAAAAGAGCTGAGTCCACTATTTTATTCTCAGCCTCGTCCAATGGGTGATAATGAAGATTAAAGCGGCAGTCACCAGCGTCACATTAAGATGTGATAAAAGTATACCCAAAATCCGACGAGCATGTTTTTATTACTTTTGGGTAAGATTCTATCGTCTTTTCGGTAACAGACCAGGCAATTGCGCATTGCGGTATTAAACTCATATTCCCGCAAAGGTAGTAAACGGTGGAATGACGAATTTCGGTTGCTGTTCATGTATGCGCATCACACAATCAAACACTTTTTCAGTATGTGTCAACTTCGGCTCTGTTCGGATGTAGGATAATTCGGTCGATTGCTATGATAGTGTTAGTACCGAGCTAAACCAACCGGAATCCTGGCGGATCTCTGACCAAATTCAGGCTGGAATCTGCCCCAATATTGGCAGAAACCAACCAGAATTACGGATTTTTTACTGGGTAGGTTGGATAGTGGAATAAAAAGTTTAGGCGGTTTCCGGATCCGGCCTAGCTGCCAGATCCGGACCAGTCCCCAAATCCGGACCTCCCGGATCCAGACCAGTGCCCAGATCCGAACCAGTGTCCGGATCTGGACCAGTACCCGGATCCGGACCAGTACCCTGATCTAGCCCATCCCCTTTTCCCCTTACCAAGTCCGGACCTGAACCAGACCCAGACCTGGTGCTTAGATCCAGACAAGTGTCTGGATCTGGACCCTCGGTTCGGATACGTGGATCCAAACCATAGGTCTTGCTTCCCATACATGACGGGAAGGACTATTCATGTTTTGTGCAGTCGCTACCTTGCTGTTAACGTCCGTGATAGAAAAGAAATTTCAATTTAACACCGGCCGAAACACCCCACCACTATTCCGAGTCGTTTTTTTCTGGCTGTGCTTTGAAGCTAGCCGAGTGTGAGCCGATCTTCAAATACGGAATGTGTCGCGTAGAAAAAATCGAAACTCGTCTCTATCATCGCTTTGCTCGATGCGCAATACAATGACAAGCGAAGTGCTACAGACTTCCAGACAATTCGACGCGTTAATATTTCAATATTAATTCGTCAAAAGGGCGAAAATGTTTTTTGTAAACAAACTTGTTTCGCTCATTAGTCTGCTGCAGAGTGGAATTTCATGAAAAATATGCGCTAATGTAAATTTTTACCCTTCGTAGAAGTAATTTCAATTGTTTTCTGCTTTGAAATTATAGTAAATTAAGAGAAACCATCAAAATAAAAGTTTGTTTACAAATCTTATTCGCCCTTTTGTAAGTTTAATATGGATTTATTGAATAAGAATTGATGAAACATGAGTGCGATGCAGAAGAGATTTAAATGTGTTGGTATTGCCATTTGGGGAATTTTTTGTTGGGACCGTTTTAGCATGAAACGTCTTGCTATTAGAGCATTTTTTTTTCTTATTACCGTAAAGGTATTACGGCCGAGTTTTGGGTGTTGTTACCTGGGGAATGATGTGAAAAATTTGAAAACGAACGGTCCAGTAAATTTTGAGTTATGATATCCACAGCGAAAATTTTTATCGCCTCTGGAGATTTATTGTCATGCGCTCAATTTTCAGCGTTTGGCAATGACATTTTGAGAAAATATTGTTCAATTGTGACGTTACAATATAGAAATTGAATATATGTGCTACCGCTCTTCGTATCGCCATATCGAATTTAAATAAAATGTCTTTTTGCCAATTAACCTTACCTATCATAATATTTTAAATTCATATGTTCGAAGTGTATAGAAACGTTCCATAACAATCTCACAGGATCTTGACGTATACATGTGTGCAGGTTTTATTTTGAAACTTATGTGTTCAATAATCTATAATAATGAACAAATTTTCAATTGCAGGGTTGACGTAAGTTTTTTTCACGTATTCAGCATGTAATGTACTTTTGGTACATTTCAATGACGCTTTATAGGCGTAAATCAAATTCTAATGCTGAAATCGCATTTCAATCATCCATAATTTTTTTATTGTGTAACATGCGGGTCGTATTTTGGGTAGGTATGTGATTACGTGTTGTTGATAAAGTCCCAAAACATAAAATCCCAATGTAAAGTCAACTATAAATTCAAAATGATAATAAAACAGCAAAAATATATGACGTGTTTATCAAAACATTGCAAGGCATTCTATGTTTATGTTTATCCTACGGTGATATTCATATAGATTTTCAACTTTCAATAACGAGATCAACTCATTTAATTCACACTCGAACAAAGGCACCGTTGGACGTCCAGGTTGTAAATACTCCAAAATTGTAGGAAATTGAAGCCCCAACATCGGCCCACTTTCACCGATCTCGAAAAAAAAGTGCATTGTGTTAGCTGTGGCTGTAAAAAACAATTTGCGAGCTAACACGGGCGCATACAGCTACAAGGGCACGCAGGTCAACCACCGCAGCAGGCATCAGTATCACGCGATTCGTTGAACGAAAAATGATGAATAATTGATTGGATATTCATATTTTCCGCGTAGTTCGTTTGCACACAAAGCCATTGCAGCGGTGTTCCACTGTGCTGCTGCACACATATGTGTGTATAGGTAACCGATATCGACCATTGGTGAAAATTTTCTTGTTCCGCATACAAAGATTTTTTTTGATCGAAAAATATTCATCGACCACAACTGGTAGTGTTTGCATGGTGAGGTTCTCCCATCGGTAGAAACTTTCCCATTAGCAGCGTTTTTACATTTTACTAATTTATTCCCGTTAACCCCGTTGGGTTTACGGTCAAAAGTTTTGAGCGCACGGAAAACTGTCAGAAAACGGGTTAACGAGATTAAAATACGAGTCGGAAATTAAAAAAGATTTCAAGTTTCTCCGGGTGGCTGGCGCCGTCTGCTTTCCGAGAGAAAATTTATTGCAGTTTTTGAGCGTATGCAAAAAAATGCACTGTTGAACCCAAACTCTAAACTAATGTGAAGCTATTTTGGCACGTGTTCTGCTCAGCCGGAGCTTAACGTAACGGAATTGAAGTCTTCAAACTACCCGTTTTCAAAGGATAATTCGTTTGGTGTACTAGTTTATTTGCACGTGCTGTCAGTTTCATCATATTCTAAAATGTTCAATTTCGACGTTAATGAACTTCGGACTCTGGCTCAACGTACTGCTATTAACATCGTAAAAATACAGAGTAATTAAAGGGTCAAACAGAATGGTGCGTCATTGAGACAGCGGCAGGAATATTTTGAAAAGTTACAAAGTTGTCGGGACAACATTGACTCGTTTGCTATAGGAAGTAATCCATAGTTTGACGAACTTTTTAAACCGGACATCGACGCTCCGTCAGTCATGAAGCATTCTGTTTGACCCTTAAATGATATATTTACAGATGGAAACACTGTGTGAGTACTTTGCGGTAGATGGAAACATTGTGGTTCTCATGGCTTTCGTTCTATAATTGAAATTATCAAGAAACTTATGGTGCTTTTTCCAGAATTATCATGTCAGCTTGGTAGAGCTATGATTATTCCGGTTGGTATAAATTTTATTTTCCATGGAAAAATCTTTCTGCTATTAAATACCGGAATATTACGCAGATTCTATCATGCTCATTCTTCTGTTATACTGCAATTCACCTTAGATAAAACACAGCGATTCTGTTTTAAGAAAAAAATCTCCATTTGAGCGCTGTCACGCTGGCGTCGAAATTTCCGTTTTTGGGTTCGCCATCCCTCGGTTCATATTAGGTTAATTAGTTCGCTGGATGCACTTGTTTGCATTGCCCCAAGGGAATACGAAACTACTATAACTTACAAAGTAGGAATCGTTGCGTCTGCATTTGAGCTGACAGTGAGAAACGCTTTTTGATTAATTAACTTGTTTGCAGTGAGTTCAACAGTCTGCACGCGATTGTGCTTGAAAATGTCCTTTGAAGTTATCCACAGGGGTGTTTTTGTTATTTCAAAGATTCATAGAATTCAGTCTGGGCATTATGTTTGAAATTGATGCAACAATAAAACAAAGAGAATTGTATGTTTGAAAAGATCTAAACTATTAAACTTATATAATGATACTGTTCTAACTCTTTAAGGTGCTACCAAAAAACAAACAAACATTGAATGAACATTTCGAGTGATGTATGTAAGTCTAGACAAGTACAACACAAACCCACGCTTGAAGAGTTTAATATACCCTGCAAATCTTGATTTGTAGCAAAACAAACACCATTTTATGGGCACTTGGCCCAAATTATTAGCTACGTTGTCATTTTTCAGCCGATATTCGACTTTTGAACAGTTCTGGAAAGAAGAATAGATAGAGCTTTCCAACGGTATGCTATATTTTGTTGTTTTGTAAGAAATATTTAAATTTGCATCCAATCACATTTTGCTTTTTAAAATCGGTCGAAAAAAGCGGGAGGTAATAATTTTTCCCCAAATTAGGAATTTTCGCGCATGAACTCTTAAGGCGAAAATGCATGGTAGCATTGCGCATAGACCCTTAAGAGTCATGGGAGATTCACGCTGAAACGTTCAACATCTACGAATCTTCTGTCGTTCACGACCTATGTGACATTTGCCTGACAGACTCAAACTGACGTAATCTATACGGACCTTTCAGCTGCTTTCGACAAGATTAATCGCGAGATTGCAGTGGCAAAATTGGATAGACTTTTCTTTGGGACCAACGTTCTCCGTTGTATACAATCGTATCTCAGTATTCGACGCCTGGCTGTCAAAGTATCTGGTATTCCACAAGGCAGCCATCTCGGTCCTTTGATTTTTCTTCTGTATTTCAACTGATGACGCAGCTGTACTTCATCGTTAAATGGTAAACATTGCGTTCTTGAGAAAAAAACGCAAATTCGATTAGAATACTATCTAGCAGAATGCACCATTGACAGTGCGAATTGTGTCAAAAATCTCGGAATTTTTCTCGATGAACAGTTGACACCCAGTAGATTGAAATCTGAAATTAAAAGTAATACAGTTTAACCCGCTACGTTTGCTGGCGAATATGTAGTTAACCCTAGTCGTGCAACTTGATGCAGTAACGAGATCTTCTACTAATTTATAGTTGCGCGATAGTCTAGCGAATTCACTAAACGTAAGATTACATTGAATATTCATTAATCAATTAGATTAGAATGTTAGATCGACCGCTGCGAATCCTATCGGATCGCGACACGCCCGCAAGGATCATTGCTGTGATTTGTGTGATCAACGCGGTGACTCTCGAATAGTTCAGAACGACAGTTGCGAAAAGTGGTACCACTTCAGGTCCATCGAGGTGTCTGCAAGCATTGCTGATGTCCTTACAATGAATTAATCAAACATCCGCTCGACTTCAACCCGGACGTAAGGCTCACACTGGATGGAATAAACAGAATTAATCTGTCTGGTGAAGATACGATTTGCACCCTGAACCGAAGCCAGTTGGCAGCACGACAGGCAGTGTCAAATGATTTGTCTGATTGTTGTGGAAATCAAAAAGACCATTTCTGCACAATATTCAACACATCAACCCAGATGTGTGCTTTTTCGAATGAAGAAAATATGCTTCGCTTTTGACGCTGAGAATGTTATACCGCTGATAGAAACGATCATCTACGCAATCGTTTGGAAGATTTGTGTACAACTCTTCTGGACTTCAGTTCCTAGCTAGACACAATAGCGGAACATGTGGTAATATTATCTGAGGAAAACGATACGCAATTTCGCGACAAGAGGAACGGATTTCTTAATGTTCGTTTAGATGCCGAAAGAAATCAGCCGGCTGCCACAATCGTGACCAAGCAACCATCAATGAACACCTGCTTCGTGTACAAAGGGTATGTGGTTTGTTGAATTCAACTCTAACTCGAGGTGGGCAGCAATCAACTTTTCACATCATCCCCTCCTTCATGGTAACGGTAAACTGTAAGTTGAAGGTGAATCTACAAGCTCTGATATCGCCTCTAACTTCGGAATAACCATTGAGCATAGGTGTAATCTGCAACAAGGACAGAGCAGTGAAATTTAGCTCAGAGTCATACCCGTAGTTTTATATGGACAGTCAAAATCGGTACTTGCCTGCGCGTTTATAGACGATGGATACGAGTTTACCCTTTTGAAAAAAGAGCCTTACTGCCTTGCGAATTAGGAGTCAATGGACCATCAGTATCGCTGTGTCTGAAATAAACCGGAGAAACCAGACGAACGGAAACCTTCTTCCAAAGGGTTAGAATACAAATCTCTGGAGCGAAGCAGCCAACTAAAAGATTCGAACTGACAAATGTATGAACACTGCAACAACTTCAGCTCCAAAACAAAAGACTGAAACAAAAAACAAAACTGATTCCGTCATCTGGCAGGGTTTCCAATTGAGTCTTACCGAGAAGCCCGTTCACAGATTCTAACAGGCGTGGATCATGCCAAGCTCTGACACGTCATGGAAACTAGGAGAACCGATCGCCGTGAAGATGCGTCTCGGATGGACCGTGTATGGATGAATGGCGACTGATACTCCTCTAGAACACGCGGTCAACTATCACGTCCTACTCAGGTTTCTCGTTTTGCTCAGTTCAGAAGTTAAATTTGATTACATACCACTGCTGTAGCAGGGCATGTAATCAACATAGTAGAAGAAAATGCTTGCAATTCCAATATCTACGACATGCGGTACTGACTATGTTCAAAGGATGGAGAAGGAACTTCTTCCCAGGATTTCTCAACGGCATTCGTGTGGTGGGAATGCGTCCGACAAAACCTCTAAACCAACAACCAACATCACCCATAAAGAATCAAATGCCGATGAAGAAGGATTTACACCAGCGATCCGTAAGGACAAGAAACAAATAAGAACATCCGATCGTGAGCATCATGAATGCAGTATCGACGACGACATGTACGCAAACGAAAACGCGAGAGAAGACGGACCGAATGACCCCCAAAGTGCGGCAGATAACGCACCTAATGTTTCACCACCACGGAAGAGGATCTCAACACGCAGCAGCAAAAGACCCACGGCTCAGTTATGCTAACGCATTGAGCCATGTCAGATGAACAAGAAAAAAATTGATTTTGACATTGGTTTCGCGAGAAATGTCTAGACATAAATTGAAAGAAAAGTGCTTGATGAATGCATATTGTCTGGTATATATGTAAATTTACTTTTTGGACGGAGAAACTTTGGTTCTGACAATAGCGGTATGGTATTCTGTAGAGTAAGGTGGGGTAAAAGTGCGCGTGGGGCAAAAGTGCGCGTGGGGCAAAAGTGCGCATAGGACTTTTAGAAGCACACAAGCACTAGAACCTGGCAACTCTGTATGGATTTAGTGTATCATTAAGTCAACTAATTGCACATATAAGCATGAGAGGTTTGAATATAGTGGCTTGAAATTAAGGGGGAAGGACCATTTTTCGCTGATTTGATATTATTTTTTGAATTTTGGGAATCATAAATTAGCTGTTTGAATAAATCAGGATCTATAAAACTACAGTACCCTAAAAATCTTCAACATATGGTTCGTTTCGAGATATATTTGATTTAATAAAAAAATCAGTAATTTTCATAACAAATGAATAAGTAAAAAAACTGACAGCGGGGTAAAAGTGCGCATAGCATATCCGCCCCAAATCAAAAGACGCGAGTGAAGCTTTTTATATAAAAATTGAACTAATTCTTCCACGAGTTAAAGAAGGGACCAGCATCTTCAATAACTGTGAGCTCACCGGTCAAATTACGACTGATATGAGCGGTTTAGGAACAAAAGCATCAGCACAACTGGTTCCAAGGAAAAATATAGAGTGCCGAAAGCTCAGAGTAATTAAAAAAGAACCAAAAAACTATGAATATGTAAATAAAGATGTATTTCCAATATAAATAGCATATTCGCAAGAAATCTTGTAGTGATCTACCCAACTATGACAAATAATGATGTTACCAGGGGTGATAGTTTGATCATGAACCACATTGTCTAAAAGATGAAACATCCAAGTTTTTTCAACATAATCAAAAACTAAACAACATCAACCGAGGCAGAGGGAGGGGTACTTTTTAGTTATGAAGGAAGAGTAAGAGGGGATGGATATCCTAAAATTGATTAGTTTAATTTATGGGCGGAAATAAATCGGCTATTTAAGCTGTGCGCACTTTTGCCCCGACCATGGGGCAAAAGTACGCATTTGAGTATGCATAAGAAAATAACTATTTCTCGGATTACAAGCAAAACCAAGAGATATTTAGTATTACGTTTTGAAGATGTGTGATGAGAGTAATAATTTGTAATCATGCCGATTTTCTAGTGCTTTTCTACTAATAGTTATTTTACGAAAACTGTTAGGTGCGCACTTTTGCCCCACCTTACTCTACCAAATATAAATTAAATACACAAATGTCCATGATAAATGGTCCATCGACTGTCTGTGAAACAAAGTACTCAGATAAACTATCCAATTATAAGCTTTATTAACCCTCCGGCACTAGCGCGAATGGCTCCCCGAATGAGCATCCGCTGGTGCTGGAAGAAGATTTCGCTAGAGTTTCGGAAGGTGTTGCACAAAACACAACGGCGCGAGTGCCGGAGGGTTAAGGGATCTAAATAAAAATAAATGAAAATTTCAAAAGTTTGTAGCAGAGGTTACAAAACTAGATCGGGTGGCTGGTGAACGGTTAAATAACTGAACTAGACACAACTAGGTCAGATAATTGGAGATGGCATAACTGAATGACCAAATCAGTGTAATCCATAGATGAGAATAACTTTACAATCCATCACATGCACCACCCAAGTAACAATTTAGGTTTTATAGCACAGTGTTAGAGCAATCTAAGTTTCAAGATGTGCTTCAAGAGTGCTATAGAACCTCAATTGTTACTTGGAAAATATGAAAATCTCACGTCAAATTGATTTTGATAATCAAACCATTGTAAACTTGCTCATGACATTTGCTGTGATACTTTCTCCAGTATAAAGCTCACCGATTAAACCCAAAACACAGACGAACAGACATAACATTCGAAAACTATTTTTCGCTTACTTAATGGTCATTTTAAATATATCATGGTTTAAATAATTTTTGTTAGGACAATGCTCGCATATGCGATAATGACGTCACTTACATGGACACAAGTATACGAGGGATAGATCACTAGTGAAAAATTTTTTCTGACTACACACTCAATTCGGCTCGGTAATTTCCCAACAGCTGTGTAGCCGGCAAATTTAGAAAATGATATCTCAGAAAAGTGAGATTAGTTTGCTGATTTTCGGTGAACTATTTTCCGAGTTTCAGCACTCAAACGTCATTTTTACTGGGATCTCTGCAATAAATAATGTTTGCTGAATCTCAGCTGTTGAGATTTCGGCAAAAGATGCAAAAAAGCTGAGATTCGGCAGAAAAAATTAAGTATGTATGAGGGATAACTCACTCGCAAATAACTTGTTTGGGACGGCTGCAACTGCTTGTATCTCCATACCCTCGCCCTTTTGGGACCAACGTTAGGTACTACATCGGGAAGAGTTGTGCTCTTGCACTTTTTTCCTGAGTGTCCTTGGCTTCGAGGCGTAAACCGGTCCGGATATTCGGAAAAAAACTGACTCGTACCTCTTCACAAGTATTCTCACAGAATTTTGAGGCGACTTGAAATTACTGATTCATATCCTCCAGCTGGTTAGTGCTGCTAACTTCCTGTTCATTTCTCCATTTTCGTTGGAGTTCAAATAAAATTATTGTGATTACTCTGTTTACAAGGTCAAGGACTACACCATTTAAAAAAACAGTGGCGTAAAATCTTTTATTGTGCTGGATGCATTAATCAATTTCGTCACTATTTTGCCGGAAAAAATGTTTGGAAATTTTGACAATGTGAAATTTTTCATCCTATCTCGGTTCCGGACAACATCATACATCGATAGGGGCGCTATATGTGTATCAACCTTTGTTGCCGGTTTGAAAAAAATCTTAATCATAGCATTATGAGAACGGATCGCATTACTCCTTTATTAGGCTGGATTTAACAAAGGACCGTAGCATGGTCTTCTGGCGCCCTTGGCGAAATCTCAATTTTGCGCCCCTTTGTTGTGTACTTTAACTTTCTGTTTTCCACTAAACTTTCAAAAAATAATTTAGTGTGTATATGAAAATGGTTGTTTCGATTGTAGTGGTTCTTACCTTTTCGAATTAGAAAAATTCTCTTTTAGAGCAACCTCTAAACCTTGTGTGCGGGGTTGGGAATCTAACCCATCTGGGTTGTTGATTATGGTGCATATTGTTAGATTTGAATTAGCAGTCCAAGTTTCGTCACGACATTCCAGTTATGTTCCAGACATTACTCCCTCATCTTTTTGCACGTGCGAATGAAACAAAGGAACTTTGATGATCTGTTGCTGATCACGGTTTTTACAAATTCCTCGTGCCAGTTGCTAAGTAAAGAAGATAGGTGACAACATTTTTGCATCACGTCTGACTTGTTTTTCAATTTATTACATCTCCCTAATTTCGTCGTATTCTTGAAGTTTTCATTTGGCGCCGGACTCTGGTCAGTGTGTGAATAAACTCTCCATACCAGACTCAGTAGATGGTAAAATGGAGGTCGAACATGATTCGTCATCTACACTCCGACTTTCTGTTTAAGTTCATACACATTGAACTCGATGGGACCACATCTGATTTTCTTTCGAATCAAAGATAATCCGTTAATTACTTTAAATATTTCGAAAAAACTAACGCAGAAATATCCAGCCGTGTGAAAATTCGCGCAGATGAGCTGTTGTCTAAAGCAACATAATAACGTTGCTGGTGACATGTCTTTTATGAAGAACTACTGCGTCCATATGCCCGCTCATAAAGATGAGATGGACGGTGTGCTAATCGATTCGAGTTTGACATGCGTAGATTTGTGAAGCAAAGAGTTGGCTGTTTTAAGGACCTCTTGCTTCAGTGAGCGAACATTTTAAATGGCATTCGTACTGGATGGGATTAAATTGTATGCCGCTTGACACTAGTATCGGGTGACTTTTGGAAGAACTGCTTTGGGTTTAATTATGTCTTCTTCGGCGAAGATTGCCTACTTGTTCGGCTGGTTGAACCGCACGTCATGCATTGCATCATTGCATTAAATACGAAAAAATCGGTCATTGTAGCAAGAAGGCTTGGGGTGGCAATTGCGCAAAGAATAATGAGTATGACTTTTGCGTTAGGATGCTGAAAAAATGCCTATGAGTCCACATGATGTATTGCCAACCCCTGCGTACAAACAACGCCCAAAGCATCTGAAACGTTGCCTTAAAAGACGCTCTAAGCATTCATGTGTAGAATTAATAAAAAGAGATGTGCCACTCTCTACAACAAATCATTATACTCTTTTGCCTCTGAAAGAGTGTGACTCTGACCGCCCTCATGTGGGGACATCTTTTCTTGCTCTTAAAAACAATAGGAAGATAAGATTCTTTGTAAAGGTTAAACTTTTTCTCATGGGAGGCCGCGAAATATAATAGCTCGAGAAAGCTCTGACACAAAGCCAAAACAAACTGCTTCTGGTCTCAGAAATTTGTTTCCAGCTCTTTCAGAAACACCGGAAATCTAATGGGACATTTCAACCTGAGAGTCAACCTAGTGCAATACTGATGGGGGATAAGTTGTCTCCCGGCACCGAGGAGGCTTCAATTTTCACTGTATTTCTCGGTGATAATGGATCTAGCTTACTTAACGATTTTTGCTGCAATTTAGGGATGTGGACTGCTTTACCGCCCAGGACCACATATCTGCCCACTTCTGTTTTTATGAAGCTAAGAAAATGAGCGATCTTCTGGAATCTATTATGGAGTTTCAGCTTCGCGCCAAGAAAACTGAGCCTGATTGATTTTATGACTTAACCTTACTTCTTTTATAAAGCAGATCTAGATTTCAGCGTCCCTCTAATGATAACGCTCCTGGCTGGCGGCGAACTGCACGCTACAGGCCTGCACCTGCTCGGTAGTACTGCATCATCGTTCAGAAGCCACATTGTCATTCTCCTCTGAACTCCTTTCCTTTAGTTTCCTACGGTACCAGCTGGAATACGAGCAACTTTAGCTGAGATCAGGTAACCAATCCTGGTAGAATTTTTGGTCATATGCTGTCAGGAAACAATAAACCCGAAGATCGTCTGTTCGCCACAATAGGAGCCACTCAAAACAGTGTCTGGTCTAGAACGGGCGGAGAAATGAGGTGCCTCGGCAGCTATATGCTAGATGGTAATCCATTCATGAGGCTAGATACGGCCGCGATAAGGCCGAATAGTGATTCTAAAACCAAAAATCCCGGAAAATGTAAATGAAGTTACTGGGTGAAACGAGCGTGAAGGACACGATGAAAATGAGACAGGGTAATAGGCTAGAATGTGAAAAGAAAGTTATTAATCCGCTAACTTGGCATATGGCAGCTATTACTCATACTACGGAGCAGATTCGTGCCTATAATCAAATGTTGCTAATCAGCATGGTGCCAGGATCACCATGTGAAGGTCTACTAAACGGCGATTGGGCAGAAAACTAGTTCAACTCATTCATTAAATCCCGTCGTTAAGCTGTTCGAAACCTATCCGGTCATTTATTTCGGGTACGGCTTTCCTGATCAAATTCTCATGGGTTCAGATACCATATAGACCCTTAAATGATCCCTGTTTCCTAGTATTTATGATCCAGTAGGTACTCTCGAGTGGATGTCGAGACAATACTGCTGATCACCGTGGCATTAATCTTCAACTTTGCACGACAGATCGTATAATAGATTCCCGCCTTTAATTCATTGTTGCACTAATTGCAAAGGTTTAGTTTTTTGTTTATCTTTAAATTAGCCCCGATCGCAAACTCCTTGATTCATATCATATAAAACATAAATATTGGCCATGGTTTTCAAAATTGTTTAAATCACTCAAAATCAATAGCTAGCTATGGAAACTTATTTACACTTTGAATGTTTTTCTAGATGTGTCCAGCTTTTAAATCTAGTTTTTTGGATCTAGCGGTGCGAAAATTAAACCTTTGATCTATTTTTTCAGACCTATATTTTTGGATAAAATAGAAATAGAAATAGACCATGAATCCAGAACATCGGTGGAGATGGCCTTATTAAGGCGAAAAATGCGCTTTCGAAATAATCGCTGGGGTGAAATGCTGATAATAGTTTCATTGCCACATAGACCACTTAAGAGTCATGGGAGACAATTCCTAATTTGTAAAATTTTGAATAACTGCCATTTTCGGTCGATTTTGGTGAATATCAATGGAAGTGAAATTAAATGTTTTTTGAATTATCATTACAAGAAAGATGTGTCTTTGGAAAAATGCTGAACGTTTCCATATTTTGCCAAATCTCAAAATATTGTGCGATATCTTATAAATCTTATAAAACATATAAATGCTAATATCATGCATACCGCTGGAAAGGTATATTTTGCTTGTTTACATATTCGTTGAAAAATCTGGAATCGGCTGAAAAATGACAGCGTAGCTAATTTTTTTGTGCCATAGGTCCCAGAAAATGTTTTTTTTTTTGTTATAAATTAAGATTTTGAGGGTGTACAACAGTTTTCATATATTATTTTGTGTTGCATTTGACGATGCCTACAACCTACACTAGGTCAGAAAAGGTAAAAATTGTTGCAGTACCGTGTTATTTAACGTTTGCTAGGTTGGACATTGTGATCAGTATTGTACGAATCCATGAACGCAAATCCCTCGGTACTGCAGTGAATCATTTCCAATGAAATCTGGATGGATAAAATGAATCGACTCGTTGGATTTAACAATATTAAATGAAACGGATAAAATACGATGGCGAACAGTTTCCCGAAAACCATTCCATTGTTTCAGCAGCCCAACTGTTCTTTCCTTTCCTTTACGAGCTAAATTATGTCACCGCAGAGTGCCTTTCGAAATTTATGACACAACCGTCTGGACTGAAAATGCACTTTACCGACTAACAGATTTTCCAGAACAGTGTTCGATTTGCATAACAATAGCATTTAAATTGTATGAAACTGTATCGCAACAATCCTCCGCTTAGCACTCCGGGGCAGGTTACACTGCACCGAGCGACGAAAAGAGGACGAACAAAATAGAATTTATGCTGCATGCTGCGCCCTGGTTCAGAGCGAACGACTCCAGCTTTAGTGAGGAAACGTGAATTTTCCAAACTGTCACACCCTCCGGCGGCGTTATGCAAATTGGCTGCCATCTATACCAACGAACTGTGTATACGTTAAGATCAATCTCAAACGAAATCAAACGTGTTAACTATAGCCGACATTTAAATTTACCGACGACCCCCGCAATCATTATTATCATCGGTCAACCGCACACACTGTATCATCGCCATTGGACAGTCCGTCACCGAGTGTAGTTAGATACCTACTTCCTGTCTGTCATTCGTCCTGTTCGGACGTTATTATCAGTGCACTTTCAATCATAGCAATCTACGGCTGAGTCATCCACACCGTGTTCAGTGTACACACAAAAGAGGAGATATCTGCATGCACGGCAGCTCACTCACCTTTGAAATGCTTCGGGCAGCAGACGAACTCGACGCCGGAGAAGAGCGAGATTCCACACGGAAGCAGCATGGCGAAGCTACGCATTTGCATGTTGCGATCCTGGCAGGCTGCGGCACCGGTCTGATTCCACCTGACGAATGGCCAGCACCTGGACGCGTTGTGGATGTGGTCGAACAGACAACCCTCGGGCACCAGGAGCGCATCCGACTGGAACGGACCTTCTGGAAGCAGACGAAAGAACGGTGGAGCATGATAGAATGAAGGCAACTGGGTTATATGGTTATATGGCATAGCTTAGCGGATTGATTGCTAAAAATAAAGTGCGACTGCATGCCTGCACGTGTAAGCGGGTTTGTTATTGACTTCTACGATTCACTTCAAGAGGTCACGAGAACAAGGAATTTGCATTCCTATTCTGATGAGGTGATGGTGAGTTTTCATGAGCAATCAGGAAGTTATTTAGTTATTAAATGTTTTTATATGTATGTACTGCAGAACTTTTAAGTAATTGATTTTTTACAGTGCTGTATTTTGAAATACAACTTTAATCAGTGAAAAGCATTATTTAAATGAAAAAAACACCGAGTTTAAATTCGCTACCATCAGATGCGCAACATTCAGTATTCTGTAATTTTGTCAAATATCAATGTGTTAGTATTAATAATCGAAAATTTCATGCATTATACATTATATGTGACAAATTTTGATTACATTGTTTCTTTAATGCTTATCTTATGATAATTTATGCAAAAATGTACCATTTGGACATAAACATTCTACTAATTGTTTTAGTCAAAATTACGCCATTGATTAATGCTGATTCTGTTTTCGAGTTCGAGTCGCTCTAAAAGGTAAAATCAGGATAAGAAAATTGAAATGGTACAGATGAAGTTTGATAAATTTTCATTCAATTTTTCAAATCTTAGCAGCATTGAAGCGATTAGAGAATTCTTAAAAAATCTGAACTTTTACTGTAATATTAAACTCGGAATTAATTTTGTAAAAAAACGTTGAGAGGAGTTCCTGCCATTTAATTTGATTTCAATAAGAATTAAGAGAGATTAGCCAGAATTCAATTAAGCAGATCACCAATGAAAACTGTCACGTTTGTATATATTTGTTGACAAATTTCTAATGATCGGATAATGAATTATATGTAGGATGTGAGATTCGTGGAAGTGCTTATTATTTCAAACAGCTTTGATACAACACACAATAAGGCAATCCTGCGATAATTAGAAATAACGGATTTGTTTTCCTTTTCCATTGCTGGGAAGATATAAGATTTCTCCCACGAACTTCGCTTGATTCCCGGTCAAGCAGGTCGTGCTAGTTCGCTAGTCTCATAACCGCCATGTCAGTCCTACACGGCATGATATTGTACCTGTGCTCCTCTTTGCGTTGACTAGTTGGATGCCGTGGTCGATCCATCGATTCCGGTTGGAAGGTGGCTTCCGATTCACTGGTACCCCGACGACCCTATACTGTTGGCTTGTCGCGTTCGGTGCAACTCGACGTAGTCCCCGACGATGGAGCTAGCCCACCAGGAAGAAGAGTTCCCTAACGAAATAATGTCTCCCGAAACCGTTGACGGGCACGTTATTCTTGCTTCGATGCTGTCTGCAGAGTGTGTGTGTCGATCTACTCGAACTAATCCCCGGCGGTGGGCCTAGATTACTTCCACGGAGAAATTACAAGACATCTAAAGCTCTCTCTACACCGTTATCTCAATGCTGGTCGGTTAGGTACCGCGGTTAGTCATGCGATTCCGCGTTTCAGATGCTCCGAAAACCTATAGTTGACGATACGTGCGCTCGGTCTAGTTCCCGGCGCTGGATCTGGTCTACTCCGGTCGCGCCCGCTCGTCTCTTATATCTCTCTTCAACAGGCTGACTTGACGAGTTCTAAGATTGGTCTCACGATTCCGGTTGGAGTGCGACTTCGGGTTTATCGGTGCCTCGAAGACCCGAAGCCCTGTTCTGCTACGTTGCTGGTCGTTACTCCTCTCACCGTCTTCGCTGCAACAGTGACATGAATTGAACGACTGTTTTGTTCACCGCGTCACATTTTTCTCCATCGCCGCTTATTTTTTGGACAATATTGGTCATGTTGATGTCCTCGTCGACAATGGTTTTCTAGATTTGCTCGTGCTCAAATCGTGAACATTCGAAGACCACGTGCTCAGACGTTCCTTCTGAATCACCGCACGCGATACAGAACGGCGATCACGCGTGGCCGAACCTGTTCAGATACTTCTTGAATCAGCCATGACTAGACAAGAACTGCGTCATGTCAAAGTTCACTTCACCTCTGACGAGATAGTTCGATACGCGTTAGACAACTACATGGCCATCATCCTGAATACGCTGTTCAACCGAGATGCTTGTCTGTTGTGCTGTTACCCATGCCGGTCCTGCGTATCTGAGCACCGATGCGGGGACACTCGGTAGTAATCGCTTTTACTGCTGCTGATCGCTGAATTGTTGGGCATGATTCCAGATAGTGCCAAGAGCACTTTCACGACCTTCCAGCATGCGTGGTCGATGTGGCTATTAAAGCTGAGCCGATCGTCTATCATCACACCCACTTGTCTAACTTCCCGCTTTGAGTCGTACACGCTCCAACACTAACTTTTCAACGAAAGAGAGATAGAAATTAGGTGTCTTCTACTAAGTTGTAGAACAAGAATATTGCAGTAATTCTTCCAAACATTTCGATATTCTATCTCTCTCCGTTGAAAAGTTAGTGATGGCGCCATCTATGCGGTCACAGATTGAACTAAAATTTTCTAACCAAAGCATAGCTCGTATTATGTACTGCAATTCTTCCGAACATACTATTCAGCTAAATCTAACCATTAATCCACAAAAATGTTTAGTTTGTTAGAACCTAGTACTGATACACTATCATGCACTGCTAGGCCCCATGCAAAACTGACTCAGACATCACTTCGTTAAAAGTTTAATAACTTTTCCTATTCGAGTCGAATCGCTTTGCAGTCTTCAACAAAGTTGTAGACAATAGAATTATCTTCTTAAGTTTCACTTTTGGTGATAATCTGATGTATACAGTGCCACCTAGCGGCGAAAATGTGAGCAAGAGGGTTTTCTCCATGTAAATTGTCGAAAAATCCCATACAAACTTCAAGCACGTTGGTCCGGTAGCTAGACTTGTTCGATTTGCTTCAAATTTGGAGCAAGTACTCTTGGTGGGACCAGGAATCGACTCAGGGGTGGGCCGATTGTGTTTTCAAAAATTCATTATTTTTCTGGGCAGTCTACTCAGCACCTACTGGCTGGCCCGTTGAGTAGGTTAGGTCCACCGCCGAGGACTAGACCGAGTAGACGAACCGGGGAGCTAAATGGCTCACGAAAACGAACATCGGTATCGGGAGCAATCTACCGCCGGGGAGATCACGGTTCGGTAGATTCGCTGCCGTGGAATACCCGATAGCATCGTGACGAAAAAAGGGGGTAATTAGCTCACGAAACAAACACCGGTACCAAGAGAAATTACGTCGCCGCGGGGATCTCTCAGTCGGAGTAGGATAGTATCCGCTAAATGGCTCAAGGAAGCGAGTATCGGTGTCGGGAAAAATTCCTCTGACGGAGAACTATCGGTCGAGTAGGGTGAGTTTACCGTCGGGGACTATCCAAGTAGATCGTGCTAAGGCCAGAAGCTGAATGACTCACGGTAACATGAGCTAAATGGTTCAAAGAATCAGTACCTAATCGGTTCACGTGGACGAAAGCTAAACGCGAAGTAATAGATGAAATTAAGAAACAAGAGAAGAGTCGAGAGTTAAATCAAAACTCAAAGGCCGAGCCATTTCGTGAACCACACACCAAAAAAATCTGAATTTTATCGTTGACGTGATTCCAAACTTGCCACAATCTAACAAACCGTAATTGACGGAATGACGAAATATAACCGTCTTCTGTTTAATTTTACATGAAAGATGTACTTTCCATGCTCAGTGCCATAAAATTACACTATTCAACATTTTAAAGAAACACCACATGTGTAGTAAAATTACGTGGCTCGCAAAATTCAACGACATGGAAAATTAAACTCAAACGTAAAACTGTGTCATTTTTGATGCTCGTATATGTCATGGTCAGGAGACGTAAATTTACACTATTTTTTCTAGGTGTGCAGGTTAGATCTATTGTGGTATTTTTAGTGGTTAAGCACGAAAGTGAGTCGTGAGTCCCACACAGTGCCAATGCACTACTGGCCAGGCTTTTGAAGCTTTTTAAACCTCACTATAAAGACAAACATACATACATACATACGAATATGTTAAGGGTTGCGTTGCAAAAGTGTATCACCATTAGACCCGTCACAAATACTGGTTTGAGGCCACTATAACCGTAGATGGGCACTCGTTTTCGTTTTCATCGAGCCTGGCGTCAAAAAAACAATGCGCAAATCAGGTGAACAACCAATTGCCTCCAAAATTTACTTAGTCTCTTGGGACCGTAGAAAGTACTCAAACAGCACAATGTTGGAAAATGGCATATAATGCGCCACTCTAGTGACCATGCGTCTCAGCTTCAGTTTTAATTACAAGCGAACGCCCGGTACCTTGTGCATGATTTCAATAGATGCGATACCATGCGCTCACAAACAGCTTCATTTAGACGAGATGATTGGAAAAAAATGTAAGAAATAAATAAAAAGTCCGAATTAATAAGTTGTAGGTTCGATTCACAAAATAAGACACGCGAGCTTATGAAAAAACGAGAACTTTGTGCGTTTTACTCACTAACTAAGTCTAAAACCAATGACACAATAATTTTCAGACTGCCACTTCAGTTCGAAGACTACGAAATTGTCCGTCCAAAAATAGATTATCTTTATACAAGTTTTAACCCAATTGCTGCATTGTTCGTAAAAAATTATTTTATTCCATACGTTAAGGGACCATTCATAAATTACGTAACACAAAAATTGCCCAAAATTGACTCCCCCCTCCCCCCATGTAACAAATTGTCACAAATTTCTTTATCCCCCCCTCCCCTATTACGTAACAAATTCCATGAAAAAAATTTTGTTCTTCGGTGAAAACATGTTACGTAACGATCTAGCTTACTCCCCTCCCTCCTATGTCACAATATGTAACACACGGTGTCTTTTTTTAACAACTTTATGCAAAAAAATTCAGCATCTCTGAAACTTCGGAATATGAAAGAATGGGCTTTCCCCTTTCATTTGAAACCAAAATCTAAATAATCCGTCGGAGGGTCCAGAGCAACTTTTTTTTTGAAGTTTTTTTCGTGAAAACATAGATTTTACAATGGAACTAGTTCATATTTCTGCCTCTAGATGGTGCTTTAGACATTCGAACAACACTAAAAGTAAGAATCTGATAGATTATTTAATTGTCTACAACTTTGTACCAACTAAAAACTGATTTGAAATTATCCCGAAAAGTAGTTTAAAATGTTAACGAATTTTAAGTCTAAGTTAGTTTCACAGAAGACCTAGTGGTTTGTCAATTCACAAGCATTTTTTTTATTTGCCAAATAGTTGTGTTTAGTTCAATAGTGAATTCAGCGGAATTTGAGAGCTTGGAAAGTCTCATCTTTTAGCTGAAAATTTTAATTCCCTGATACAGGGCACCATTCATATTTTTGGGATGAGAAGTTTTATATAAGTGTTGACCAAACTAGTATGATATTAATATTCTTTTTCATGATGGTAAGTGATTCCTCCCGCAGAAACAGCTTTTTGAATTATGTAATGTAATTGTCTTTTTCATTTTTTTCGATTGTGCCCAGGGATGACTGATAACTATTCTTACATGAATCTCCTACTCTGTTAGCATCTTCGTATAAAATTGACTTGTCCTGAAATTCAACCTTTATATTTGAACAAACTCAATGAAACTTTTAACGCACCATTGCAATACTTCGCGGATTTCATTGCAACGTTTGGTTAAAAACGCTAATTATCCGTTTTCAAAAGTAACTCAATGTGACAAACAGTGAGCAAAAAACTTTGGATCAAGATAATTTTTTTGGGATATATTCGAAGACTTCTATGTATATAAGGTTATTGTTGCACTCAAATCATATTTTGTTTTCAAAAGTATTACATATCGCATAATCTAGGATCAATTAAGTAACGATATCTCGCATAATTGATAGGAAGTGGCCGCAAAATCCAACTGCCACAATATGCTTTGCGGAGAAAATTTGAATAAATCGCTTCACGAAAAAAACTTCAAAAAAAAGTTGCTCTGGACCCCCCGACGGATTATTTTGATCTTAGTTTCAAATGATAGGGGAAAGCCCATTCTTTCATATTCCGAAG
Organism: Topomyia yanbarensis; assembly: GCF_030247195.1. Lineage (NCBI taxonomy): Eukaryota > Metazoa > Arthropoda > Insecta > Diptera > Culicidae > Topomyia > Topomyia yanbarensis. The sequence continues at coordinate 312,298,833 of NC_080671.1, forward strand.
TTTCAGAGATGCTGAATTTTTTTGCATAAAATTGTTCTAATAAATACACCGTGAACAACTTGTCGAACCCCCTCCCCCCCTAAAAGCGTTACGTAATTTATGAATGGTCCCTAATCAAGAGCATTGGTAAAATTTCCAAAAGACCGCGAGCGCTCCGAATATCAATGTTGCTGTAGGATTTTATAGACCTTAACTTATAATAACTATGAATATTCAGAACAATTAAATTTAATTTTTTAATGCACCTACATTGTGTATACTTGACAATATGAACTGGATCATTCAAGTGTAACTGACTCGCGGTATCTTGTTTTGTGGACTATTGCACGAACACGATTTGTGACTTTCTATAATGTATTTTGGCGCTCCATACAGTTGTCATTTTCGTTACGGACAAACACTGATTTTTTTTTTTAAATGAATAACGGTGTCCGAAGTTCTAATAGCCTTTTTATATCTACGAGACGTACCTATGACTGCTCGTTAGCAGTCTGACACAACTATGTAATATTTCATGGAACAGTTCACGGAACAAAAATGATTTCATGAATAATATTCTAAATTTTGGGAAATAGTTCACATGAAAATTTCAAGACCATAAGCAGGGTTGCATGAAAGTGAAAATAATTAGAAATATCTTCTAAGAATCACAATTACGCAAGATAGGCCGTTAAAAATGTACTATGAATCAAGAATCAGTTAATGAATCAATGAATAGTAGTTGACTAATATACAAGGTATTATGGACCAGCTCACGAAACCACAATAAGTTTTGTGAAATTATTCACGCGGAAATCTCAAGATCACACATAAACTTGTTTCTTTTATTAATAACATCATGACAGTGAAAACGTATTTTATGATTTTGTGAACGAATGGAGCATCCTCACTATTATTTTAAGAATCCTGGGGTGGCATTACGCATCTCGATTCGATCAAAATTCTATCGACTCGACCTTGTTTCGCATTATGTATTTTGAACCGAGCTCGAAAGTAAATTTTCGTTCGTGTTAGCTCGAAGAAGTACTAGATTATCGAGAAGTGTTGGCATTATGGAACCATAACAATCGAACTCGAAAGCGACTCGAGTCGAACGTATTTGCTCGATAGTTTTATTGCTGTCGACTGTCGTTCGAGATTATGATTTGTGTTTTTATTTCGAAATATATAGAGGATATAAAATTACCAAAAGGTGTAAGAAGCTCCCACGTACTTTGAGTTTCCTTATGTTATATCTATTTTCACCATGAAGAACATACTTTTTTGGAAAAAGTAATACTAAATATTGATAATAAATTATCTTACATCAAGTAATAATAAAAAGTGTTGGAACAAAGTGAAGACACCTTGACTTGTCTAATCGCTATTTAATAGATGTATAGAATCATAATCATTCTTGATTTCAAAGTGGTGTTTTAAACAATTTTATATTCTAATTGATGCATTTGTTCCCGACTATACCTCAATTGTTTTCAATATCACAATATAGCCTTGAATTCAATGCCATAATGTACGTTTTATACACCAACAGAATTAGGTGTTATATCGTCATTTTTATTAAATGCATGAAAATACAGAATATTATCTTATATAGCAAAGAAATTTGAATCAAATTGAATTACTAACAAATTTGAATGCATCAACCGATTGAAAATAACAAGTACACGAACAACCCCGCAAACACGAAAACGCATTTTTGTCTTAACTATTTCAACTAAAAATGGCTATTTTAACGAACTAGCTTTTAAATTTTTGCGTCATCAATTGCTGAAAAAAATTGTTACTTTTGGAAGCTATCAGTTTCCTGAAAAAAACCCTGAAAACCAAAATTTCAATGCAACGCTCGCTATGATTATTTTCCAAAAGATTTGAGAAAAAACGGTTTCGAAGTTGTGTTGTTTTAAACAATTATTTAGATATTAAATATGGTCTTTAATCTAAGAATAATTGTGAATAACTCATTTTGCAGATAATACATTCCATCATGCGACTGAGGTCCGAATAAGACACACTACCAGCTAGGCATTTTGATGTTTCGGTGCATCAACATAAACAGCGAGATATATTAAAATTTTGTGGTAAGAAGTTCAAGAATACAGTTATATCAAACTAAAATAATGCTCAAGCATTGAAAAAAGTGGTGAGGGAGAATGACGTGAACAAATTATGAACATGCTTGGGTCAATTTATTTACCACTATCACTATTTATATTCTGTGAATTTGACGCTCATCGGAAAAAACAAAACAAACTGCAATTTTGTTCACACTGAAAAAAAATCTTAGGTGGAATTAAAATTATCATACTATATGAACAAAGTCATTACACGTTTTCTGCAACGAAGCATTTTCGTGCATTGTAAATAGTTGGTTTCGTCTAATGGCATCTTGATGAACGAAAAGTTGAGTGGTTTTACATATTTATACCATGTCAATTTACAACCACAATTTTAATTCCTACCAAAATTTTTCTTGCATTCTTAGCAAAAAATAATTGACATCTATTTTTTGTTTTGGCTGAATACGATAGATATTTTCAAGTTATGAGTTTTTGAATTTTATGAATTGGACCATTTTTCAACCACTGATAACTCGGAAACTCTTAGTTGTACGAAAAATTTATTAATAATAAAAAGTGCGTTTTCGAATGAATTCACCAATAAAAATCTGATATAGTTTTTTTTTTGTTATTTATGTTATGAATTCTGCAAATGATAGAAACATATCGAAAAAACAAGCTTGGACTAATAAGTTTTTTATTCAATGAAAATATTTATAATTATATTGAGAACCTTATTACTGTACGAGATATTTCAATTAAAGCTGGCCCATAACATGGCGTTTAATGTAAAATTGCCCTTTTTAACGTTATATTTGTAATTTCTCGCAAAACATTTTGAGATCCACTGCAAAATTTTTACACAATATTTCTAACATGATTTTTATTATTTGAAGAAAAAATAAGCAAAAAATTTGATCCACCTTTTAAAAAAAATCTCAATTTTTCCGGCAAGCTCATGCGAAACTGCAACTTTTTATATTTAATATTTTTTCCATGCATCAAATACTTTACGAGCTATCAGCGATTGAAAAATGTTCAATTTTCCAAACTTCAAAAGTTGAAAGCTTATACCTTGAAGTAAATATATTCAGCCATAACAAAAATACCTGTCAAATATTTTTAGCTGAAGAATGCAAGAAAGAAATTTGGAATGAACTAAAATTTTATTTGTAAATCTGACGTTGATTGGCCCGTACGGTGCATAAAAGTTATCATCGATGTCTAAACTATTTTTCGTCAATGAAACGAAATGATTCATTCTTTTATCAATTGTTTTATATAGTATAAATATTTTTGGAAAGGGTAAATTTATTTTTCGTACATAAAAGGAAAAAAATCGTATTTCCGTATTACATCGGATCTTTTTGGATCTATGTTTGACAACATCTATTTTATTTTCACCCCTATTGTGTACTAGAAAAAAATTGCGAAACTTATCCAAATATGTTTCGATAACAAGCAACCAAAAACTAAAATTAAAACAATTCCTATATTTTACCAAAGTTGGTTTTATGAAACGTATTCGTAGCAGAATTAAAAATATTTTTTCTCAGTGTATACTCTTATTTGACAGTTTGCGCTCGAACAGGCAGTCGAAATCTAGTACCGCAATCTAACAAGCTCGAACGCTTGGTCGAATGTGATACGTAGTGCCGCAAATTAGTCGAAACGACTTCAAAACGTTTCGAATCGAGTCACTCGAATCGAGATGCGGAATGCCACCTCTGAATTAGTTCACGAGGCATGAATGAATTTATGAACAATATTGCAAGTTTCGTGAAAACGTTCATAAGCAAATATGCAGACTGCGTTGATTTTGTTAACTAATACACAACCACGAAAACCAGATTAAGTAGCTTTAATATGCCATGAATCAGCTCACGTTGTATAGTCGGACCGTAAAGAATGTGCCTAAGCCCTAAATTTATGTTGCTCGATTATGAGTCAAGTTTCGGTTGATGAATAATGTTCATAAATTTGTGAACTAGTTAACGTACAGAATAACGATTTGGTAAGGACGCTATGTTACTGTTTGAAATTCCACTATGGAAACAGCCACTAAATTCACAAAACATAAACAAATATCTCTACAAGCCACAATAGATCAAAACACTGGTCACAGTGGAATATGTCCCCAAAAAAAAATATCTCTACAAATAAGGGACCATTCATAAATTACGTAACGCAAAAATTGCCCAAAATTGACTCCCCCTCCCCCTATGTAACAAATTGTCACAAATTTCTCCATCCCCCCTCCCCTGTTACGTAACAAATTCCAAGAAAATTTTTTTTTTCTTCGATGAAAACATGTTACGTAACGATCTAGTTAACACCCCTCCCCCCTATGTCACAACTTGTCGTACCCCTCCCCCCCCCCTAAATGCGTTACGTAATTTATGAATGGTCCCTAAAAACGGGCCGGTTTTCAGCGTTGAAATGTGACTGTTCCAGAATTCGTGGCACTTTAAACACAGATTTTGAAAAAGTATTTCTTTCAAGTAATAAATCGAAAATGGATGTCGAAATTTGTTATAAAATTGCTGTTGCATTGAAAGATGAGAAAATTGTAGGTGCTTCCTAATATTCATTTTCAATACAAAATGTGATGTAACCGGTAGATTCCGAATGAAATCTGGCTGGTTTTCTTCGTCAAATTTCAGATAAATTAAATATGTTAAAATAATTGGAAAACACTCATTTTTTCAGGATAAAAATAAATGCAAGAGTAGTATCGCCTTTAAGCATTTCTTGTTCTATTATTTAAGGAAGGAAATGTCCCGTCTCGGCTACCGAGAAAGAATGATAGTGGACTGTTTGAAAACTAACGGCGGAAGAAGCAGCGCTTCCATTAATGACGCAAAAGTAGGATGGTTCTGTTTTCTAGCAGCGCTCATTACATTGAAGGTAATGAGCGCGAGGCAGTTTTTCTTCTTTCGAGATAAACTGCGGACTCAGGAAGCGTTGGCGTCGGGTAATCATTGCTTAATTTACTTTTAAAATTATCCTGATATTTACATCATTAGGGAAAGTGGAACATCAGAGAAGGCGGAAAAATCAGGTTTGCTTTCACTTTGTGGAAATGAGATAGGTGCAGTTAAGCGTCAGTAAACCAGTAATTCTGCTTTGAGTTGAACCATTTTGTGATGCGTAATCGATTTCATAGCATAGCTTAAGAGAAAAACTTGTGTGCTACCTATAAATCTGTCCAAGTGAAAAACTAACCGCTTCGCAAGTCAATATACAATTCCGAGAAGAAGTTTGTTTTAACAATTCTTGCGTGATAAAAGCGAAAAATATAAATTGTCCCGATAATCAAAACTAAAGAAAGAAGAACGCGACACACAGCGGCAACGGTCGACGAGTGTGCTAGATTAAAGCTTCAGATAAATTGAATTTAATTTCAGATATGTACGGTTTCATTGCACCCTTTTCGGATGTTCGGAAACTACCAGAGGGAGCGATAAAAGTTCCCAACAGCCACAACAGAAGATAACGCGAAATGGATGGAATGTGCACCTCCATCGTTGTCGTCGCCGTTGCCGTTGGTGCTGCCGTCACCGTCACCCGCCGCTTTCGTGGTCCGGATTTCCTGGTGGTGAAAATAGCACCTCCGCCCGCTGGCACTTACCCAAACATCTAAATGGCTTGATCCATCGCTGAGCGCCTTTGCACTTGGCTGCGTTTAGTGCACCCTGTCGGCACCAGCCACCGATTTTCTGATAGTGGGACGACTCAACGATGTTCGTGATATCTCGTCCTGGATACACCTGCGAATGGAATCGGACAAAACGAAAATAGAACGTTATTAAACTTGCTGCACATCGGTGGTAAAGAGAGCAAATATCATTAAAATGTGAGTTTAAGTTTAGCAGTAAATTTAAAAGATAAAACCTTAGACAATAGCAATGGCGGAAGAAAAACTGCCTAATAAATGTTTATGTTTTGAGAGGAGAAAGAAACTTTGTGAGTTTAAAGAAAAAAGTAAACAATTTTTCGTTATTTATATACTATCGAGTAAGTGCTTTTGATGCATCGTTATCCCAATCACGAACAGTAAATCATTATTTGATGTGAATGCTTTGAGAAAATTGCTCATTAAATTGCTATTAGACTCTAGAAACGAATCCTCGTTATCCATTTCGTGCCTCGCAGAACTTCGCGCTAGGTGTGTAGGTATAGCTAAATTAGTATTGCGAGCACGGCGTCTTGAGAGTACTTATTATTGCAACCGACACACCCTGAACGGGCTTGCTTTTGGGTATCAGCTTTGTGGACTTGTCGATGCACTGTACATATAAACAGAGATTTTCGCTGAGAATAGCCATTTTATTGGGAGAACCATAATAAGGCTAGTTTTAGTTTTGTGATTTGCAGCTTTGTGTGTATAGTGAGCGCTAAAAAATGCTCTTAATATAACAGCGGGTGATTTAAAGCAAAGCTTTGTGGAATTTTAACCTTCCGTTTCTACAGACCTCGTAGGGTTGAGAGTCGCTCAGACGATACAATAGCTGCAGTACTCTTTACTAGAAAATATCCACTAAGTAGCATTTTACTTGCTAGAATTTTATTATTTCCTTATTTATTTATTTATTTATTTATTTATTTATTTATTTATTTATTTAATTAATTATTTATTTATTTATTTATTTATTTTTTTATTTATTTATTTATATATTTATTTTTTTATTTATTTATTTATTTATTTATTTATTTATTTATTGTCTATTGTTTGTACCCACATCTAATATAACGCCGCCAGATTAAAAGGGTTTCGCTGTGCACATCCGTGCATCCGTGCAAACGGTATACCCTTTAGCAGGCATTGTAATTCTCTCTCACTCACGCGAGAAGAAGCTTATCCGAGGTCCAACTTTTCCGAGATAAGATTAGTCGCAAAATTCTCCCTCTCCACAAATAGCGCGAGAATGATTTTCCGGGTAAAATTTATTTGACTTTTTCCTTCTCACCGGAGAAGGTGATAAAATTTTAATTTCGTGGAAATCAATAAAAACTTAAAAAATACACTTAGTTACAAAGAAAAGCGGCAAAGAAATATGATAGACTTGTTTTTTCGTGTTTTGGAATAACGACAGGAAAGCAGCGAGCGAAAAAAGGATACCGTGATAAACTCATTCTTTCATTCTTCGGCTGTTTTATTTATCCGGAGAAATAACACGTTGTATTTATCCGGAGAAGTTGTGTGAATGCCAATAACTTTTCGTGTGAAAATGTGAGTTTTTATTGTCGCAGTAGCAAAATATCCGGGCGCATTTACTCATATGCGCGATAAATGCAATGCCTGCCCTTTAGATTAGATTCATTTCGTGTAGTTGTAGTGAGTATAATTTGTGCCTTTCTTGACAGTATTGCCATGTCACAGTATGTTTCCGGTCAGAAAAGGATTTCCGGTTGAGTAAATTGGTGTTCGTTTAAAATGTATCGGGACAATAAAAGACTAGCTCAACCCATATCAGACACGTTAGTTCGTTAACACGTCAATTCGAGTATACGCTCATATTCCTGGTCTCTGTTACAGGGCCCAAAGCTGCCGATTTGCAAGGACCATTACAATATACTTTGGACAATTTGTCTATTTGGGCTCTCCAGATGAGTATCGAGTTATTCACGGAGGAAATTGAATTGGTTGATTTTTCTGGGAAGCGTGAGCCGGCGCAGCTCCAGCTTCTATAAATGGGTTGTAAAGATCAATCAGGTCTTCACATTTAAATATCTCTGGGTCTGGTTCGACTACAAAGGTACCTGGGGATGTCACATTAGGTATCTGAAACAGAATTGCCAACAAAAGATCAATTTTCTCCGGACAATAACTGGAACATGGTGGGGGCCCTCCCAGGCGACTTGATCAGTTTATACCCAACAACTATATTGTCGGTGATGGAGCACGGGTAGTTCTGTTTCCATTCCGCTGCTGAATCCAGTATCGTTGCTTGCGCATTACCTTGGGTTGCATGCACTCGACTCATACGATGAGTCTTGAAGTGTTGACGGGCGCTCTACTGATGAAAAATCGGTTTTGGAACTCTCACTTAGATTACTCATCCGATGCGATATTTTGAGCCCGTTGGTCATTGAAAACTTCGAGAGACTCGTCGAGCTTAATTTGCCAACCCGATTTATGTCCTTGTACTTCGACTGCATGGCACAGAGCATCAATCCTTCTTTATACAATCCCAACCGTGTTCGTTTCCTAGATGCTTCTGATTCTACTGTACTCTTCGACACATCCATGAAGAAAGAGATTCGTGGAATTCCGGATCATATACGCCTGCAAGGGACCTCCAATATATTTCATAAAAAAATCAGAGAAGTCGAATGTGACAAAATGTTCTTCACTGACGGATCAAATCTCGATGGGTCTACTGGCTTCGGTATCTTCAATGATAATACCACCGCTTCATACAAGCCCAATGATCGCTTCAGTTTACTTCGCAGAATTAGCTGTTATCCAGTATACCCTTGGGATCATCGAAACGTTGCCTACAGATCACTATTTCATAATTTCGGACAGTCTCAGATCCATCGAGGCTTTTCGTGCGATGCAGCCCAAAAAACAATTACCGTATTTTCTGGGAAAGATACAGGGGCCTTTGTGTACGGTATCTGAAAAATCTTATCAGATTACCTTAGTTTGGGTTTCCTCGTATTGCTCTAGGTGGGCACATTAGAAGGTGACATCTACTAAAGACCAATTTGCTTCAACGAATGTTTCTGTCGTCATAGGACACTCAACAGTGGGCAAACCTCGTGGAACAATGAGGAACTTGGACGATGGCTACATTCTATTATCCCGAGAGTATCAACGAAGCCTTGGTTCAGGGGGATGGATGTGGATCGGGATTTCATTCGTGTAATGTCCCGGCTCATGTCTAACCACTGCACGTTGGATGCGCATTTGCGGCGTATTGGGATTGCAGAGCGTAGTCTGTGTGCTTGTGATGAGGGCTATCACTACAACGAGCACGTTGTCTGGGCGTGTGCCGGATATTGTGACGCCAGGTCGCAGTTAAATGATTCCCTTCGGGCCCGAGGTGGCCCATGACCCAGTTCGGTATATGCTGGCAAATCGCGATCTCCCTTATTTGTCCCTTATTTACATCTTAATAAAAACGATAAATATCCCAATTTAGCCCCTTTATTTTATTTCTCGTTTCTAGAAGCTCCCTGTCTTACCTTGTAGACCCAACCAGTGCTAGTGTGCCACTATGCAACCGCCATCGCCTTTACCACTACGCCTGCACAGAAGGAAACTGAAACGAGAGCGACTCGAGGTTTGATATCTCTTGAAGGATTCCACGCGAATCCGAAGGATACCATACGCCAACCCTGTACTCGACGACCTACTAGACTTAGGTGCTAATTTGTGTCGCTGATCTCCCTTTTTCTCGAAAGTTGCAAGTTTTGATCTTTTTCCCCTGTCATCATGCACGCCTTCTCTCCCCTGTCCTTGATACAACTGCTGCTACACCGATGCTGGAAATAAGCCCCTTCTGAATACCTTGACCAAGCATAAGTCTCTGTTAAAAAATCAAATTTATATTCTGTATTTTTAGTTTTGAGATAGCTGTAATTTTTATTCTTCATAAAACTATTGTCCTCCATCTTGTAAATAGAATTGTGTCCCTAGTTATAAGATAGCTGTGAAATTTCTAAAAACTTGTTCCCCCTTTTGTATACCAAACTATATTTTTAATTTTAAGATAACTGTAAAATATTTCGTAAAAACTATTACTCCCCCTCTTGTATACCAAACTGGATTCCTTGTTTTAAATATTTTAATAAAAAAATCTTGCGTATCGAATTGTATTTCTAGTGTTAAGATAGCTGAAGAATATTTCCTCTCAATTGAAATTTTTTTTGAACATTGTAACGTCCTAGTTTTAAGAATTTAAATATAGAAACAAAAGAATTTGGCACCGCCAAGCTAACGCATTTGTGCCTATCAAATAAACGAACTGAATAAGAAAAATATCACATTCCCAGCACAGCTTTTTAATTTATTATTTCGAAAAATTTCGTTTCGAATTGTATAAATGGTATATGCTGTCTTTCGCTTTACTGTGTCATTTGAAATACGATTGGAACTGTTTGGAATAGATAAATAGTATTCAGCACATACACTGAGGTTCGATAGACTGGAGAAAATAATTAGGAATAAAGTAACGACCTCAAATAAAAAATAAAAAATAGTACCAAGGACTTAAAAATTCTTGAAAAAATGTTGTAATGTCAAATGATTTCAAAATTCAAAGCAAAAGAGTAAGATCTGAAAAAGAAAAAAAAGAAAAGAAGTTGCAAAAAACCGTAAAAAAGAATTTTTTGGGGACATCCTAGAAGTTAAAAAGTCTTCCTTTGAAAATGAAAACAAATTTGATTGATCCTACCAGTAATATACACTTGTCTCAAAGTAATACCGCATAAGGCTCAGTATAACAGCTATAACATACAATAGCATTTCACTACTTACTTGGATAACTGTGCACACTTAAACATCTCGCAAGATGCACTTAAAAGGAGAGTCACAATTCACTTGAATTTACATTCAAGAACATGTCAAAATACGCTTTGTTCCCAATTGTCTATCTCCCGAGTCTACATCAAAAGAGACGCAATACTTTATTTCACATGTCAAAACATGTAAAGTTCCTTTATTAGACAGCAAAATACGTCGAAGTATTGTTTACATCAAATGTAATTTCCATTTTTTCTAAGTGTGTGGAAAATCTAGAGGATGCAGCCTTCCAATATGCAAATGGATTTAAACGGCGATGATCCGTTCCGATTATTTTCCAGCATTTTTCCACAAAAATAAATTGGAACCCAAAACCCCTGCCATCATTTGGAATTTTTCTGCTCCAAAAACTTATTTCGTTAGGCAGAATTCAATGGTCAAAAATATTCATTTTCACCTGAAAGATGTTATTTTTTTTTAATTTCATGAAATTTTGGTTTGAAACTGTGAAGTTCCAACATTTTACATTTCTTATAAAAGAAATGTATAGAATTCGCTCAAACTTTCAAGATTTTTTCCGAGGCCCGGAGGGCCGAGTCTTATATACCAATCGACTCAGCTCGACGATTTGGGACAATGTCTGTGTGTGTGTGTGTCTGTGTGTGTGTGTGTGTCTGTGTGTGTGTGTATGTAACGGACAAATTCTCATTCGTGTTTCTCAGCAATGGCTGAACCGATCTTATCCAAACCAATTTTAAATGAAAGAACTAAAAAACAGTATGAACGTTATTAATTTGTTTTTGATTCTGATGTTTAGTTTTTAAGATATAAATGTTTGAATGCGTAAAAATGGCGTTTTTTGCAGTTTTTTTAAATTATCTGCCGGAATTGACAATAAAGATTACCAATTTATATGTTTTAGACAGCTTTAACGAATACCTTTCGAACAAGCTATAGATTGTTGAAATCGGACTATTATCAAAAGAGATATTTAACATTAAATGCGGACGAAAGATTTTTATCATTTCCCATTGCCAGAAATATGACCAAAAACATGTAATCTATTATTAACGCCAAAACGGGTTATTTTAGGTCAATTGTATCTTCGGAGAATTTAATGGAGGTAATATGCCCTTTCTTTTGGTATTGTGCTTTTGCTGATTAATCCCCCTATGAGTGAGATATTTTCACAAATTTTCTTGGAAGTGATTATATCGAAATGATGCCTTCAGCAAATTTGTAGCTCTTACTTTTGCGAATAACTTTACTGAAGACTTCAAATATCTATTTTGAATACTTTAAAAGTTATGGCTTGTTGTTTGTTGATTACTCTTCGTCGCCTATTTATTGTTCAATATAGTAATAATCCATTGAAATAAGCCAAACATTATTTCGATAAATCGAATTTTGTATTTCATTTTTCTATCTACAACCGCTAGAAATAATCACCGAACACTTCCAAGTTGTCTGGAAGGAACTTGATAACTTATCAGTGCAAAAATGTTCATTTATGCGAACCTTCTGACTGCAATTTTTCTAACTTATGACCATCGGATCGATCTGAAACCTTTCGGAAAATGAAAAGCGAAATAAATAACTCCAAGCAACAGCGTAGCCAAGAGAAGGTTTTGTGGTTTAACACCGTACAGTCCCCCCCCCCGCCACCACACCAAAAAAAAATTGGATTGGAGTTGAAAATTTATTGATGCAAACTGATTTAATTCAATATTACATTATCTGATCCGTAGATTGATAACCTGTTGTTGAAAACATCATGAGGACTTTTGATAAATTGTCGGAATGGGGTCCTGATATGTAACTGATCTATTGGTCTTGATTTCACAGTTGTCTAATAGCATCAATATCAAATTCCTGCCTGAAAACATTCCAATAGAAAATTCCAGAGATCTGTAATCAATCATAATCCTCAGATTTATTTTCAAATTTTCAGCTTTTTTCCTACACAATATTACGAAAGCTTATTAAACAATTTTTCCTAATAAGTTTGTGAAAATTATAAACTATTTGAAATTTTTTAATAGTTTTATTTTTTATTCAACCGTGATTTTTTAATAAAGAGTGACCATCGCTTCACAACGTAGTCTATTTTTCATGGCTTGCGGTAAGCACGATCTCTCGAATTGCTGAACTGAAAATTATGGAATAGAAATTAATATTTAGTATTCTTTACAGACCCGCTGGTGCCCTAAGACGATTTCGCTAGATTTTTAGAGCACTGTGCACTAGGCTGCCCAGAAAAATGATGAATTTTTGAAAACTCAATCGGCCCACCCCTGAGTCGATTCCTAGTCCCACCAGGAGTACTTGTACCAAATTTGAAGCAAATCGGACAAGTCTAACTACCGGACCAACGTGCCTGAAGTTTATATTGGATTTTTCAACAATTTACATGAAGAAAACTCACTAGATCGTATTTTCGCCGCTAGGGGGCACTGTATACATCGTATTATCACTGTAAGTGAAAATAAGAAAGATATTTTAATTATCTACAACTTAGTTGAAGACTGCTAGTAAATCCGGCTATGTTAAAAGAAATTATTAAACTTTTAACGATGTGATGTCTGAGTCAGTTTTGCATGGGGCCTAGCAGTGCATGGTTGTGTATCAGTACTCGAGTCCCGCGAACTATATATTTATGTGAAATAATGGTTAGATTTAGCCGAATAGTATGTTTACAAGAATTATAGTAAATAATACGAGTTATGTTTTGGTTAGAAAATTTTAGTTCCACCTGTGACCGCATAGAGGGCGCCACTACTAACTTTTCATAGAAGAGAGATAGAGTAGATGTAGAAGATAGAAGAGAGATAGATGTTCAGAAGAAATACTGAAAAATGCCTGTTCTATAACTTTGTAGAAGACACCAAATTTCTATCTCTCTCCGTTGAAAAGTTAGTGTTGGCGCCCTCTATGCGGTAACAGGTGGAACTAAAATTTTCTAATCAAAGCATGACTCGTGTTATTTACTATAATTCTTCTGAACATACCATTGAGCTAAACCTAACGATTATTTCACAAAAATGTTTAGTTCGTGTGAATCGAGTACTGATACACAACCATGCACTATCAGGCCCCATGCAAAACTGACTAAGACATCACTTCGTTAAAAGCTTAATAACTTCTTTTAACAAAGTCGGATTTACTTGCAGTCTTCGACTAAGTTGTAGACAATTCAATTATCCTTCTTATTTTCACTTACAGTTATAATACGATGCATACAGTGCCACCTAGCGGCGAAAATGCGTGCTGGTGGGTTTTCTCCATGTAAATTATTGAAAATTCCCATACAAACTTCAGGTCCGTTGGTCCGGTAGTTAGACTTGTCCGATTTGCTTCAAATTTGGTGCAAGTACTCCTGGTGGGACTAGGAATCGACGCAGAGGTGGGCCGATAGGGGTCATTTTTTTCCTGTCACCCTACTGTGCACCCAGTGCATTAACGCAAGTGACGGAAGGTTATCGAAAAGTTTCGTGAAAATGAAAATTCCAGTAATGATGATGATTTTCCCAAACGGTTCGTTTTCGTGAGGTTTTTATTTGTTCTTTTGCATTAGGATTAGCGATAATAATTCAAATCAAGGATACTACTGGGAAGTCACCTTTAGAAAAAGTCGATGTCGAAGTAAAATTTGGAACTATGCACGCATGCACTTCAGAGATAGCGTGATATCAGGAGCTGCGATTTCATTTCAACGCTTTTTTGTGAAAAGGGCGATACTTACAAATGTAAACATAGGGCTTTTTTCTTACATGCGAATGAGGGCTTTGAAACGCAACAAATTAACCTAAAAATTTGGATTCTACGATATTGCTTTCTTAAACTACAGCAAAAAGTACAACAGGCGAAACTGTATTTTTGTTTGTTTATTTAAAGTTTCGTCCTCCACGCTCCATGCAAACAAACAGGGCGATACTTTTTTTGCTAGCAGTTTAGAGGCGAAACTGTTATTTTCGTATTTTTTAGGATTATCAAACTGATACCAGCTGTAAATAGTAACAATGATCTCTATTGAAAAAACCCGGACGAAATCGGTGGTGTAAAACGGTAGTTATTGTAAATAAACGTAAGGGCGATACTTCAATGCTGATAGATGGGACCGAAAAAGTAAACAATCGGCAAAGGGCCGATACTATCATTTTGTCAATTTCAATAGCAAAAACAAATTTTAATTTAATAATTTCAAATACTTTATGAAGTTTTGGGTTTCGATCACTGAATCATGCAATCTAGGATGCAAAAAAATACAATAGTTCTTAAATAGGAAATAAAACCAAGTCTGGAAATATACACTGTTGATATACACGTTTTTTAAGCTCTAAACGCCTGCCATCATTTGGATTTGTTTTGCTTCCAAGTCCAGTTCATTGGGAAAATTTGATGGCTACGAAACAAAAAAGTTTTTAGCATAGCATAGCATAACATAGCAAAAACGACCGCACTCATCATGGGTGGCTGATACAGTGAACTCTTTTCATGCGACCGTATAGTTCACTGCACATCTGGTCATATCCTTACGATCGCTAAAGGGAAGGGAATGTTAATTGAATACCTATACTTAAAAAGATACGGGGAACCCACGCAATCTCCATAGGTATTACGGATATTAGATTTTGTTAGTATAGGGAAGGAAAATGGGATGTGGGTTTGGAGTGATTTTATATATTCAACAAAATGGATAATGGAAAATATTATAAATCGGATTGATCTCACCAAATTTATTTGGGTGATGGAACCGACATACTATTTTCTCCGAGCATTCCTCTTAGCTCACAATGAAAAGGTTGACATGTAGTTGACGAAGAAGGCATCGGTGAGGACCCGGGTGACGATTGCAATTTCACTGATCTGATTGTTTTCACTAAACTGACTGATTTTTGCTATTTTGCACACTCGAATAATTCACAATTTTGAACGGTTCCATTCTTCAGTATAAAAAGTCTACTAAACTTGCAGAATCAAGAACTATTTTTCATTCGGAGAAAAAACGTGACACATTCCGGCTACGAGACAAACAAGTTATTTGCAGAAAAAGTATAATAACTCTTTTGTAGTAGAGATTTGATGGTAAGTGCAGAACGATTTTTCCCTAAATATGGTTCGTATCATTCCTCGGGAAATTTTAAATCATGAATCAAGCACCCTGTATTGTCGAATTCAACACATGATTCGGAAATTTTTTCAAACTTTAGCTTCCAGAATATTCCGATACAATTACATTCACAAAAATAATGTTTTCTTCTGTCCTAAAAACAATAATAGAGATAAAGGCCCTACACATTTAAAAATAATGAAAACTAGATTTGATGTAAACAACATTGTGAAGTATTTTGCTGGCTGATAAAGTAATTTAACATGTTATGACGCGCGAAATAAAATATTGTCTCTTTTCATGTAGAACTCGGTTGACTGGAGATGGAGAATTGTGAACAAATCGCATTTTTACATTCAAGAACATGTAAAAATGTGCATCTTGCGAGATGTTAACATTTTTAAGTGCGTACACACCTAGAAAAAATCATGTAAATTTACTTCTCCTGACCCAGACATATACGAGAATCAAAAATGACCTAGTTTGATTTTAATTTTAAATGACGCTGAATTTCGCAAATCACGTAATTTTGCTCCACATTTGGCGTTTGTTATGAATTGCAGCAAGTATAATTTTATGTCATTCCGCATATAAAATATATGTTTCATGTTAAATTAAACGGAACACGGTTATGTTTTAATCATTTCGTGAATTACGGTTTTCCAAATTTTGTCATGTTTGCAATTACGTCAACGATAAATTCATATTTTTTTGGTGTGTACTTTTTCGATTCCTATTTTTTCGATCGTTTCAAGCTTGCCTCGAAGATTGATTTATTACATAAACAACAGAAATGATTTCATAAATGAACATCGTTTCAACCGTTCCTTCCAGATCAGATATTCAAAACTGTAAAATCTTAATCTTAATCTTCATAAACTACGTAGACCAAAATTTGAGATTTTTCGACCCCCCCCCCCCCCCCTTCCCCTAGTAGACTTAAGTAGACTTTTACCAAACCAAAGTCCCTCCTCCAAAGTCTTCGTAGACCTTTCGATTTTTTTTATTTATGGAAAATATGAAATTAGCAAGAAGGACACTATAAAGTTCAAATAAAAATTAAACGTAAGGCGTTCAGATTTATTTCAAGCTAATAAAATATTAATGATAAAACAAACATCGATTAATAATGCTTTTCACATTGGTTTTTTTGCGCACTGCTGCTCAAATCAATCAGAATCAATTTAAGGCAATATAAAATCAAAATATTTTTTTCCGAAATACAAGACACGTATTTTGAATTTTTAAATTTCTTACAGCTTTGAAAAAGGTTTCCGTTTCAATTTCACTATAGTTTAAGATGAACTTATAAGAACACCGTGTAGTATGTAAAATAATATAAATGTGAATTTAAAAGTGCTTTCGGATATTTGTATAGCAGAATACTTTTTTTCAAAGTAAGTCACACGAGAATATTTTAAAAAATATATTGCTACAACTAATTAAAGTTTTGCCGAAATGCTACTTATACGAACAGTGCATAATTCCTAAGCTAGCAAGTACCTTTTGAGCATTAAAAATTGAAAAACTTTAGGAAATAATTTGAAATTATGCGGTCGATGTTTATTAGATTGAAATATTAAACCAAACAAGCACACAAATTTTCACTTTTCATGAACAAATTTCAATATACAGTTTGTAAAAAAGATTAAAGACACTCCTTTATTGTTCCAGTATTTTTGTTAAAAAAAAGGTTAGTTGTTTTATATTACGCTCATTTTCTTTAAGGTTTTCCTTAGCATTTCGGGAAAATTAAAAAAAGAATATTCGTGAGTTTATTGTGTTCCTTTTTCAGTGTAGCATTCAACATACATCGGCATCCCTGTGTTAGGTTCCAAAAAATTATGCACACCCCTAGAATACTGTCATTCGAATTCTCGCGCTGGATTTGTTTTGTAAACAACTACTGTGAAACCAGTGTTAAGGCAAAGTTTTCTTTATTGTTTCTTATTTGCGTAAGTTTTTTGGTTTGTTACGAAGCAAAATGGGAAAAAGGAGAGAAATTCCTCTCAGCATCCGGCAATTGATAATTTCGCACCATAAGTCGGGAAACGGATGCAAGAAAATTGCTCAAATGGTCAATTTGAGCAAGAATACAGTTACTACCATTGTTCAGAAATTTAAGCGCTTGGCTACAGTTGCGCATCAATAGGGACAAGGCCGAAAACGTAAAACAAATGTTCGTACTGATAGGTTTATTATACGGAAAGTTTTGGAAAATAGACGACTTTCGGCGTCGAAATTAGCAACTACTCTTCGAAATTATTTTAATGTTGAGGTACATCCTCAAACTGTTCGGAACAGAACAAAAGAACATGAATTTGCTGGAAAAGTTAAAAGTTCAATCTCCCGATCTTAACCCTATCGAGCATCTGTGGGTCATTCTCAAGAAAAAAGTATGGGAACAAAACCCAACAAACTTGAGAGAGTTGAAGCGGGTCATATTGGATGAATGGGAGAAAATCGAACCAACTGTCTTCCAAAAACTCCATGCCGGATCGATGCCAAGCCGTGATCGTGGCGAAAGGAGGCTACACGAAATATTGATCATGAGAATACTTGAGGGTGTGTTTAATTTTTTGTTATTATTTTTATGCCATTTTTCTAAATGTTACCCCCACTGAAGGAGAAGACGAAAAAAAACTTAATTATTTTTGTACTAAGTGAAATTAGAATAATGCACAAATCATCCACGAAAAATAAAATGTCATTTTTGTATCATACAAAAGTTTTTAATAAGTCAAAAAAGAAAAGAGTGGGGGTGTCTAATTATTTTACATACTGTACCTTACATAATGAGATAATCTGAATTGGCTTATTCGATTAAGGGGAAAAACTATCCAAATCTTTCCAAAAATATCTATTTTTCTCAAGTAATCAATATCACCTGAGAGTACCATCGCTAAGTAGCAAACCTTAATTCCGAATAATAGTAGAACCGGTTTGCGCGGAGTTGCTCCGAGTGAAGACGTGAAATTTAACGGGCGTTCAAAGATTTTGAAATCAGTTTAAATGACTGCAAAGGAAATTTCAAACTGATTAACCTGAGTAAACGCTTTGTTGTAGACGTTAAACTACACTGCTTGAACCACCGAAATTAAAAATAAAAAAATCAAACTATTTATTGTCAAAAATCTGGCGTTTCTTGTTATCATGGTGGTTTTAATGTCTGCTAACTAGTGGTGTCTCAGATGATAATTCCAGGGAGAGGAATTTTGGGAGATCGTCTTTAGAACTGTCATTTTGTGATATTCTTAAAAAAATTCCTCACGTTAAAACTATATCCAAATATTCGCAAGAAACAACGTGTCAGGTTTCTCCAAAAAATTACGTGGGTTCTGGGTTGAGTGTTCGCCTAAAGAGTAGTTACCTCAATAGAGATACTAGCTTCGAAGTGTCTGCATAAATACATCTAGCTGAATCGACTGGTATGTTGAACACAATCCACTTTAAATCCCATTTAAAATTAGTAATACGAGAATTACAAATCCTGTTTTAATCCACCTGGTGGTGCAATTGTGCCATTCTCATTTCTCCAAACTACGATTCCATGGCTGGTTATGTTCAATACAATTATGGAAATGTATATTACATATTCAGTACGATTTGCACATACATACAATGGATCGACAGCCAAGATCTTGAGATACTATGTGTCGACACTGAAACATCGCTTGAAACCAGCGGCGGATCAAGGAGGATGGTCCGGACCCTGCCGAAAATTTTCAACTTGTTAAGAAATTTTGAACTAGTTTTAATTTTAAATTGGCAACCTCTTATTGTATACTTCTACCTAAGCCTTTGTATGCCAGGATTAGGTTGACGATTTTTAGAGTGATTGCATAACCTTTCTATATGAGAAAGGCAAAAATGTGCCAAGTCAAAAAAAGTCAATTTTAATCAAAAAATTTTTTTCGAAATTTCATCAAATCTCAACGTTTGATGCATTTTAAAGTCATTTGGCATCAAAGTTGCAAATTCGATTTTGAAATTTTCCCTTACTTCTCCTTTGAGAATTTTTCATTTCAGTTTATATGGGAATTTGCTGTGTGGCCGCACTCTTCAACCCATAACTCCGGAACCGGAAGTCCAATCAATAAGTTTGTGCAAATCGGTCCTGCCATCTCTGAGAAACAGAGGTGACATTTTTTTCCACATACACACATACATACACACAGACATTTTCCGATCTCGACGAACTGAGTCGAATGGCATATGACACTCGGCCCTCCGGGCCGGGATTAGGTTCACGATTGCATAACCTTTCTACATGAGAAAAGCAAAAAAATCAATGTCTATGTAGACTTTTACACATATCCCCCTCCTGACCCCCTTGTAGACAAACATAGACTTTTATTAGACCCCCACGTCCCCCCTATGAGTCCACGTGGTTTATGAACAGCCCCTAACCAGGATGCTGTTGCGCAACATATTCTATTCCGAAAAATTTCGCCCGTTTCTGTTACTGCATGAACCCTCCAGTATTCTCTTGGTATCATTCTATACCGTAACAACTTTCGGCTGCCAGTAATAAATTTTGGCGAAAGTGATCCAATTAGAAAATTTTTACCAAGTGGAACGAGTGAAGATTATTAAATTAGGTGTCTTTCACTGTGCTTTCTCCTGCGAAGTGAAACATCGGCTTTCCACCGTGTTGGCTTACTGCTCTTTTTTAGGTGACTGATACTGGTGCCTCTGCTTCTGATGTGAGCATAAAATGATTGTCTTTTGCATGCTGGGCGACACTGAATCGAGGACAGTGAAACGGCACTAAATTGAGTTGAGCGTAGCAGGGTAAAATACGTGCTCCAAATTGGACGAGGGTGCCACGAGTAAAGTAATGGTTGGAAGGATCGATGCTGATTAGAATATTTATTGGATTCATTTTGCGTAGAATTATAGATTGCTTAGCAGAACGCTGCTTATCGATAAGAAAACTGACAGGAAGTTTTTTAACCGTGCAATAAAATGTAGGAACCAATCAACCAATATTCAAATACATACTATAACAGAGCTATACGAAATACACACGAATATTTCAAAGTATTAGTATTCATCATTTACAAGAAAGCAACCAAATCATTCTAAAACAACCTCAGAGCAAGAAATATAGAAAATCGTAACAATTGAACGTCGAAGCGTATAAAACATGTCTTCAAAAGTGATGGAAATTCGATTGATTAATAAATGTAGCATTTATTTACTTGAATAAAGCATTTTGTGAGAAAAACTGATTTTTTTCTAAGCGAACGTACAAAAGTAGAGCACCACTTTTATCACTCAAATTGTCATAAACAATGCAAAATAAATGGCACCATATTTCGAGAAGCATCATTCATTAAACTTTAAAATGAACTCAAACAATTTGGTGCAGTATGTTTGAATGGAAAAAGCTATACTGAAAGAATAGGGTGAACGGATAAATGTAGGACACACTGTATACATATATGAATGTTCATCTAGTACTTCGATGAAGTTGAATATTAACAGACAAAGAGACAATAAACACATTCTCCAATAATTTATCGACACAATTGTTCCCTTTTAGAGATAAACTGTGAAATTTATGGCTTAATATCGTCACTGTCTACCAACATCAAAAGTTCCTTTAATCGTTGGTATGTAATTAATATACTAGGTATTGTTTTGCCCCGATAAATCGAACCACAACTCTCAATCATGGGATCAAAGCTCGAACGGCCAATTATGTGGCGCTTAAATCAGAAAAATGCAACAAAATGACTCATACTGTTTGCTACCTTCCAGTGGCTATTTGATTCACTGCACCAACCACCGTTCAGCCCAGTCGGTTACCACCGTTCGTGCCACCCTCGAAAACCTTTTCCGAATTGATAAACAATGCCGTTGGCGCGGCGGTGTTCGAATACTAAACTGAATTAAAAGCTATAAATTTGCACTGATTCTGATTAATTTATTGCTTTATGATAAACACTTTGCTGTTCCCCTTTTAATTTTATCACATTTAAAAAAGCAATATAATAAAGCACAGTCTTGCGTGATTCGAATTCAAACTGTGTGCAGTTTTGTGCACCTGAATGTATATGGAGGAAGTACTAGTTGAGCCAACACATTACTGAAAGTAATCGCCATGAAGCATTGTTTAGAATAAACAGATGGAAATGGCAGTTGGATATGGTTTTTTACAAATATTATGTTAATTTGTATATTGGCAGCTGGACAGAGCATTCAATTAGTAATATACATATTTGAGAGATTCCTACACCAGCCTACATGCATATTATTTCGTGTGTCTAGTACCAACGCAAAATTACGCATGCTAAATGAGAAAATTACTAAATTCCACATTAATCCACAGCTCGTAGAATAAAAAAAAACTATACGCCTTATGGTTTAGCATCAAATAAGTCATACCGAGAATTAAAAAAATCTATCAGAATCAGAGCACATCACATTTCAACTGAAGCAACGGGTGCTGCCAAACCGAACATAATCCTAATGATCATGGTTCAAAGAACTGACAAAACTGAGACGAAATAATGAACTACCTTCCTGTGCAACCGATCATCCGCTAAAGCGAGCCTGTCCCTCACACACACCCAACCCCACCACGAGGAGGCAATCACTAATGAAACTTGCACATTCCATTCATATCATATGCTCACACAGCGTTGTTGCTAGATACATATCTAGAGTATATCCATAACAAAGTCGTACATCTCCGTTCAAGCTCGCAGCTGATGCTTTTTCATTCAATTTGACTAAGGGGGTGAAGGATACGGATATTACTCTGCAGAAACTGTACGGGATACGGAGAGCACATTCAGTCTTCCAACTTTGTATATTTTGTTGTATGCATGACTCTATCCGCTCGTCAAGCAAGGATTCATGCCAACGGGAAAATGCGTTCCGTTCTGGGAAGAAGCTGTATAGCTTCGGACCGTTCGTCACACCCACATCTGGTTTATGTTACCTACATACTTGTTATTCCTAAGCACAAAACACAAAGAAACTGCGACGCACAAGCATCGGTTTGCTATAGGTTATTTAGTAGCTAAATTTTATTGCTCTGCTAGGATCCTAGTATATCTAGGAGAGGTGCTCTGTAAATTAATGGCTTGTTTACCGAAACCAGTTTCCTTAGTATTTATTGCGGTATATCTTCTGATAATTTCTGATCCACTTGACAAATAAATTATTTTGTCTTATGTTTATGAGCACTAAACCACATACAAAAGGAAATTGCAGACTGGTAGCTTTCAGTGAAAAATAGATTGAAATGGTGAGCTGAAGTATCTGTGAAGATATTTATTGAGAAATTGGAAACAAGCATCGACCACAGTACCTAGGAGCTAAGCTTTTACACATTTATTTGTAGAATTTTCCACAAGTATTGAATCGGTTTAACTGTTCCAGAGGGTTCCACAAAAAGGAGTAGGGCCGTAAAACTCGACCATTTTCGATTCAAACAAAACTGTGCTGCTATGTTCGGTTATTGAATCATCACGTTTTTCACTGGCAATCAGATCATTGTTATTCTGAAGCATTTTATGAAAGGGTGTATGAGTCTTTGCATGTTTGAGAACTATCGTTTGTATAGCAAAACTATACGAGAATGAGTAGTAGGCAGTTAATATTACAAAAAATATGCATCGAATAAACAGGTTTTTCAAAATTTTATAAATTATTAAACAAATATAATTACAAAAAAACTTATTTTCAATATATTCACAGGAAAAGAAAAGGATTTAAGTGCAATTGTTTAATACTGCCAATATAAAAAATTATTCTAATAACCATTTTAAACATATTTCGTACCATTTTCCTTACAAAAATCTTACGGAATATGTCTTACAATGTCACTTCAAATCAAAAAGCTCTCGACAAAATCTTACAAAAAGTAATCATTTTCAATGTATTTTGATATTTTTGTCAACAAATACATCAATACGATGTTGGAATTTTGTCTATCGCCGCAGTGACGTAATTTGAAAAAATTGAATAAGTTCAACAAAAATATGTCTAATATTTTTAATGGAATTCTCAAAGTTTCAATTGCAAAAATTATCTTGTGAGAATATTTCCTTAAATTGAAAATTGGCGGCCAACAGCCGAGGACTACAACGAGTAGATTGTGGTAAAGCGAGGGGCTAAATGGCTCCTGGTAGCGTGACAAAACCGGGAGCTTATTGGTTCACGAAACGGATATCGGCACCGAGAGAAATTTCGCCACATTCTGTAGTCCTTGACTGACGGCGAACATGAACTGGAGAGTGTGCGAGAAGTATCCCCATAGCGACCACCAGACGATTCACTACCGCATCGGCCAATGGTACCCTGCAACAACACGGAGAAACACGTTCGGCAAGCTAAAGTGGAAGACGAAAGTCTTTAACAAAAACTTCTTTGTTGAGCCGATTCTGCGAGCAGCGAAAACAAGTCCGTTGATGCGGCTGATCTAACGAGAAGAATTGTGACGGCTTGTGACGTTACAATGCCACGAAAACTGGAGCCATGCAGTAGCCGGCGTGCAGCTTACTGGTTAAATGAGTAACTCGCTAGACGCTGCTTGTCTTAGAGCCAGAAGGCGGGCTCAGAGAGCAAGATCTGAGAGTGAGCGGCGAGCGCATGCGACGTTTCAAAAAGGTAGAGACGTTTTAAAACGAGAGATCAAGCTCAACAATCCCCAGTGGATGCGTACTGAGTTGTCATGACGAAGATGAGGGCCCGTCGACACCAGCTGAAATATACCCGGGTAAGCTAAAGATAATCTACTAAAGATATTAAAGATTCAGGGTCTCTTCCCGAAGCACGATTCAACTACCTGGTCACCGAAAACGTACGGCGCAGAAGAAGGAGCTAATACTCTCAGTCTTTAGATGATGTCAATTTTCATGAAATGAGGAAGGTACAGAAGCTGTTGTTACTGCCAAAGTCAGAGAAATCACCTGGCCATCCAGCCTCCTATAGGCCAATGGCACAGCGCTATACATAAGAATGAGCCAGATCCTGATGAGCTATTTCCAGAGTAGAGTACTGCTGTACTAGACGAACAAAGGACAGAAGGCAATGCGAGTCGCAGCGGGCGTTCCACAGGGCTCCATTCTCTGTACAACTCTTTGGAATGGGATGAATGGGGAGAATTTGGATGGGGTCTTAAAACAGCGGCTGCCCGGAAAAATCGTGGGTTGGGAGTGATAAGCGTCAATTGGGAGTGATAAGCGACGACTGGTTGGGCTGTAACAACCACGTTGATTACACCAGCGAAATGTCGATATATTAACTAGTGTTTCATCATCGATACTGCGATATGGAACTCCTGCTCGGGGCGAGGCGCTGAAAGTGAAGCGGAATCGCGAAAAGCTGAACAGGACGTTCCGGCTGGTGGTCGTACGAGTAGCGATTGCGTACCGGAAGCAGTATGCGTTATCGCCGAGATGATGCCCATCTGCATCACCCTAGGCGGAAGATATCAAGTGCTACATACAATCAATGAAATGTCAGAAACGTGAGAAAGATAAAGAGAATCGATTTGATGGTGACGTTGCAGCAGGAATGGGACAATAAGGAGAAAGGAAAGTGTACCTACCGGCTCATCCAAACCTGTCGACGTGGGTCAATAAAAAGTACGGAGCGATTACCTTCCACCTGAAACAGCTTCTAGCGAGCCACGGCTGCTGCAGGAAGTATTTTAATCGGTTTGGGGCACGCAACGTAACTATTATGCCCGGTGTCGAGGAAGCACCGGAGCATGTGGTCTTGAAATGTCCGAGGTTTGAAGCGACGTGCAGGGAGCTACTTAAAACGGGAGGACCGTACATCAGCCCGAATAATGTAGCCTACAGAATGACAAGCGACGTAAAGACGTTGAACACAGTAAACAGAGTAATGATGTAGATCATGACCGTCTTACAGTGGAAACGGCGTGATGAACATCAAGCAACGGTTTCGGGAGAGCAATCACTGCCCGGAAACTCTCCGCAGGAATAAGCTAGATCCATCGCCGAGGACCAGTCAAGTAGACTGCAACAGAGCGCCGGGTATGAGTCGTCGAAACGCCAGCGAACCGGACGCCACGCTCCATCCGAAATCACCAGACCGACCACGGCACTTTACCGGTTATTCCGATAGTAATATAGTGAAAACCAAAGAAGAATCGGTATTGGGAAAACTTCATTCACCAGGGAACTCTCCGTCAGCGTAAGCCATATTTACCGCTGAGGACTAGACTGAGTACACCGCGATGAGACATCACCAGTCACGGGTCATCGGGGCAGCAGTAAACCGGACACCCGGATTCACCTGAATCGTCGAACTGACCTCGGCACATAGCTGATTGGCTCGGTTTCGGGAGAACTTCTCTCGCCGGGTAACTCTCTGTCGGAGTAGGTCAAGTCCATCGTCGGGGACTACACCGAATAGTTCGCGAACAAGTCGAGGAGCTGAATGGCTCATCAAGGAAGTAGTGCTAAATGGCACAAGGAGAACTAAAGGGCTTAAAGGAGTTGCGGCGCCAAATGGCACCGGTCACGGAGCCGAAGGGCTCAAGAAGTTGTGGTACTGAATCCAAAGAAGAATCGGTATCGGGAGAACTTCTTTCACTGGGGAACTCTCCGTCAGCGTACTGTCAGATTTGTCGCCGGGAACTAGACTGCGTAGACCGCAACGGGACACCACCAGTCGTGCCGGGGCCCCCATGCAAACTATACTCCCTACTCTACCGGAATCGCCGAACTGACCTCGGCACCTTTGCTGGTTGGCTAGTTTTCGAGCTTCGCCGGGGAACTCTTCGTAGGCTAGATCCATCGTCGGGGCTTAGACTGAGTAGTTCGCGAACAAGTCGAAAGCTCAACGAGGAAGTGGTACTAAATGGCACAAGGGAACTGAAGAGCACAGTGAAGAGCTCAGTAAATTGGCGGTGGTCAGCTATTTTCGTCCGCGTCCCTTATCACCTATTTTGTAAGGTGATTCATCAACAGTGCTATCTTTGAAAATAAACTACCTTGGTTATTCAACTAATTTTTCCGATCTTATTTTATTGCAAATAGTTATATTATTATTATTCATTATATTCAGAATTGCACATAGTGTGTCGTATGTAATTTCAAATGTTCTTTGATTTGATGGCATTGCAAGGGAACACGTATCCGCCGGTTGATGCCAATCTAGCTGACATCTCTTTGGACTGAGCAAAGTAATTTATTTGTTTGTTTGTTTAGTGTTTATTTGGCCAAATAGGGGACTGATCTACTGGGCGTTTGGTGTGCGTGAGGAATACGCATGGTGTTGTTTGAGTGAAAAAAATGGGAATTGATAGTTTCTCGAGAAGTATTAGAAGCCAGCTACCAATTCGCAGCAGTCATACCAGCACGAAGAACATACGTTTTATTGTCATATTCATTGGCTCACTTTTAGGCCAATAAATCAATAAAATTAAATCAATAATTTATGGTCCATTTTATATTGTCGACAACACTCCCGACAGCCGGCTGTCCGGAGTTCAAGTTGTTTTCGATGAAACAAACTCTCGATAAACGGTTATCCAGAGGTCAAACACTTTCGCATCGCGAACATTTACGTATCATAGTCAATAAACTATTCAAACTTCTTATGAACGAAAATAAATTCTCAGTCGCATCGCTTGTTTGAGGCGAATCCTGACTAACAACCCACCCACTACCCAATCCGTGGTACTCATGGGAGTGTCACTGAGTCGGGTCCTTCCGTTAAGTAAGTACCACATCAACACTTCCTTTCTCATATCCCAAGCTACGGTAAAGATGGTCGTGGCCAGCAATGGTGGTTCTCAGGCGAAATTCTCGCTTGGACTGGATCAATTGTTATTCCCAAACAATGCTCCTCAAGTAGTCTGGCTGGAAATGAGAGTCATTAGTCTGAAATCTACGAAGTATACCGTGCTTACGCAACGCAACGCAACGCAAGGGAACTGAAGAGCTCAGTAAATTGGACAGTCTGAAGTTTGCCGCCCAGATTGTCTTCGTACGGGAAGAGCCCTAGTGCTAGACACACAGCTAGCTTTCCTACTACCATATAGAAATTGCCACGTTGTGTGGATGGTCGACAACTGATGTGTCGAGGGTGGGTACTGTAACCCTACTGAAAGAACTAGTAGAATAGGAGTATGTGCTGTGCACATAAAAAAATCTCTTCCCGAAGTAATGTCGTAAGATAATGCCGGAGAAGAATCAAGTTCCGTGCAAGATTAGTTGTATTAGCGGGTCGGGTGACTACCTAAACCCGTTCCCTGAGCTGTTGGTTTTTGTACATTTTTTTCCTGCTCAGATTGTTTTTGAACATTTTTTCATATATATACAAAACATATTCATATCCCCCCCCAAATTTTCGTACCACGCTACTGTACCGCCGTTCATCGAATCAGCCAAGGTTTAAAAGAAATTGTACAATTAGCTCGGGAGGGGTACAAGATGATAGGTCATGTAGCCTTACCTCTATATAATTATTTTCTATATACACCGAAATTCCAACGTTGTCACTTCCAACCACGTGTTTTACGTTGTTCTGCAGGGCGAAACGTTCGAGTCGAGCTAACGTGTAAAATGATATCATTACTGCATTGTGATAATACTGAAGATAGAAGAGCTCCGTACGCCTAAGCCTATTTTCAGAAGGTTCACTTCCCGAAAGCTGGACCGGTCGGTGAATAAAATTTAAAGTCAACGACTGTAGCGTTAAGTCGGAGCAGAATTTTTTCGTCAACTTTACTCAGGATGGCAAGAATAAATAGAAAGTTTTCTTTGTTCTGTAGACAATACACACTAGATCGAGATATTGATAGTTATCGTTCATTTGGTTCGATTGTAGGTCTGACGCGGACAAACGAAGAAAGTAGACCGAGTTACGTAATTTGACCCCAAAGAAACACGGATAGGGTATATAAACCAACTGTCAAAGTTCACTTTGAGTGGAAATTTCGAGCAAACCGTTGCTCGCCAATCGCGTAAATGTTGGCAGTAAACAAGAGAAGAGTTATCTATATTACGAACTGTGAACTGTGTTCTTTCAATAACAATTTGTTCGGAATTTCGCTTCCAAGAAAATTTGGACAATAAGCTCAGGAATCAGGCTATCAGGAATCAGAATATACTGGCTCAAATGGCACGTTCCTCGGGAATTTGTGCCTAGTTGTGTTTAAACATCATTTCCCTGACCAGAAGGAAAGGAGAAGAAGAAGGGAGGAAGTAGAATTGAAATGATGGCAAAAATAACAGCACAAAAACAAACAGCAGATAAGTTAAACTCACAAATATTTCCAATCGCCTGTGCGAAAGCCTAAAGCTCTTCACCGCATTGGATAAGTAACTTTAGTATGTCTCAGAATTTCAGTCATCCAAACACGGTGTCGTCTATGAAAGGTCAACCGAAAACTCAAAATCACAATTAGCAATAGCACATAGGGCAGTTTCATATCAGATTATATAAGGTACCGTAGTCGGATTCACAACGATGCACACATGAAAATGGCTCAGCGCGCTGAATAGTTACCATTTGATAATTGAATTTGTAGTTACCGGGTAAAGCTATGGTCAATAAAGCTGCAGTTAACTTCCGAAAAATGTATGAGA
Organism: Topomyia yanbarensis; assembly: GCF_030247195.1. Classification (NCBI taxonomy): domain Eukaryota; kingdom Metazoa; phylum Arthropoda; class Insecta; order Diptera; family Culicidae; genus Topomyia; species Topomyia yanbarensis. The sequence continues at coordinate 312,328,056 of NC_080671.1, forward strand.
TTTTTCGAAATCACACGGAACGGTTGTTTTAGAAACGCCTTTGTTTAGCGACACGTTTGTAAATTTCTCCAAAAATTGTGGTGCTTAGACAAAGCCGATGTTTTCTCTTATCCAACTTGTCGAAATAGCCAGGCGCGCTTAGGACCAACGAAGTAAATCGTTAGCCCCTTCATTTCCAGAGATTGACTAATCCATGTGCAGTTGTGTTAGTGCTAGATGGAGGTTAAATCGGGTGGAATTTTTTTCCAAATGTGGTTAAATCAGATGACGAATTGTAAACATATCGTTATATGGATATTGTCTATACACATTGCAACTGTGTTAGTATCCTAGACGTCAAATAAGTCAATACCGGAATGTCCGGGCACCCAGACAAGATAGAGTGTTGACAATGCTTACATACCTAGAAAAAATCACGTAAATTTATGTCTCCCCACCACTCCTTGAATTTCGTGAATCATATAATTTTATTCCAAATTAGGCGTTTGTTTAAAATGTTGAATGCTGTAATTTTATGGCACTGCGCATGGAAAGTATATTTTTCATGTAAAATCAAACGGACAACGGTTATATTGTGTCATTTCGTCATCATATTTGAGCAGAACTTTTTAACTTTGCCGAACAAACTATGTTGAAGAGCCGATTGTACAATGCAGATAAACGGGAAGATTTTTGCTTGGAATACAGTACAGTATCTACCTAGCGAGTGAGAATGTTCCAATCTCATTTTACGACATTAAATACCAGCACCAGCCTGTTCTTCCATCAGTGAGCCGACAGTGTAACATGCCAGTCGCGTTTGTTGTTGTCTCTTTAAATAGCCAGACAAACCTGTAGGTTGAAAATCAAAGCCCATTGAGTTTCCTCAACAAGCCGTAAGCAATCAAGTTCCATAGCAGAGGCGACAGAATGCCACCCGAAGGACAGCCGCAAATACTTAATTTCCTTATCTCTGCCTACCTAAGTGACGGGCGAAGAATGCGGTTACTAAGCATTGTGTTGTGATAAACGCACTGCTTAGTAACCGCATTCTTCGCCCGTCACACACAAGAAGCATGAACTACAAAACAATACATATATACAACATATACTTTTTGTCTAAGCTACCATCCGTCAGAGTAACTGAGACAGCACAAATATCGCGAGTTGTAAGCTCCGATATGAGACACGCGTCAATGGTCTTATTTTAAGAATGCATACATGAAACATTTCATGTGAATTTGTCAGGTTTGTCTTGTAGTAAGCAATGTTTGTCGAGATTTCATCTCTGTGACTGTGGCAGAATATTGGGCCTATATCAACAGATTTGATATAAAAGTATGAGGATATGTTGAACCATCTTCATTGTTTGATGTACTGCCGAATATCTTATTATGATGCATAACATTTGTAGACGCTTGAAGATTCCAGTTGTAATATTAATGAACGAAAACTTATGTTGGTACGTAAAATCAAAGGAAAAAAAATGTTACTGCTCTGTTCTAAACATTGATAAACAGCCAATTCCACTTGAGTGTGAATATTCTCTTGATAGTGATATGGTTCGAAGTGGCACTCCTGCGGTGTGAGGGTCTATAAATATCAATAATGATAGATGCCACTTAATCAATAACCTATGGCCTTAGCGAACTGTCACAAGCACAGGCGGACCTCATTTCTATTATTTAATCCTAGCACGGTGATAAATCTGTATTGTATGTCCACTCCAGTGTAAGTGTATGTGATTAATGTCCCTTCCACTTTCTCAATATGGTGCGGGTGCAACTTCAGGTTATTAATTCTATTGCAAGCTCAGCCATTATCCATTGTGTAAATCCGAAGAAGGCGCGGCACTTGGCTGAAGACATAATTTCGAGACATTACTCCTGTTCAGCTCCGGTAATGACAGATACACGATACAGATATTAATGCCGACAGTGCCATTGGTCAAGAAACGGGCAGATTACAAACGGGTTGTAATCAAATATCTGTTAATCTTGCAACGATACACGCTAACGAGTACCTATTTCCGCTCACCCCCCGGACCGGGAAATCAGTGCCCTTAGATGTTCTTCGTGCATTGTTTGTTGCCAGGAAAGAAGTGGTCCTCAGGCAACCAGGTAATGTTTCGGGTGTGCAAGGTGAAACAATGCATTACAGTCCAATTTCCAACCTAGCTACCGTGGCATAACGGACATAACACATGATTTATTGTAGCGGTCCTAGGGGAGTCTGGCTGCGGTTGTTAGTGTTATTTATTAACGGCATTATTTGGCCATTGCCGGTAAGCCGCACTGCACCACGTCAATGAGTTCCGCACACATAAATAGACCGAGTCAATTCGGTTTTTGCTCACAAAAATTGCCATCAGCCGGCGTCCAGATTACCTACTAACGATGAATAAATCACTTGTCCGCTTTGAACAAGCTAATATTTGCGGTAGCACCAACCACCCAATGTTTACCCGGTAGATAGGGCTGCTGGTATACAACATGAACTATTTATTAGCTACTTGTCTCATGTACCTGCTGAGCGCTTCTGTCTCTAGTGTTTGCCGAAAGTCATTGGAGCCATTATGTAGCCGCAAGCGTTGAAGTATTATCTCCATGATTAAACGATCCAAAGTCTTTGCTTCAGTAATTGGATTTATTCCATGCGAAATTATTACTGCCGATGGCTAGATGCCAAGAAATAAATTATGTAAATTCGATAACGACTGTAGAAACAACAACAATACACGCTGTTTGTTCCTCTCGGGATGCTCGGGGAAAGTTTGGTTAGTTTGTTTTGACTTTGGATAATATCGATTTATTTGTTAATGGTTCAAACATAAAATAATCGTAAAATTCATTTCATTTTCTGCATCTTGCAGACATTCAAATTTTTTGTACCACCTAATTTTTTTACTACCTAAATTATTTCTGCTCATTCTTTAAATCTATTCGTGATGAACCTGTTTGCTTCTCTTTCTAGTAATTGGAATAATAATAAAGAATGTACGCGTGGAATTGCTAGTATGCCCGTCATACATAGTAAGGTCTTCAGCGCTGTTAATGTTTATTTTGGGCCGCTCAAAATTATTTCACATTCTCGACCCGATATCAGTTGAAGCCAAAATTTGTTTTTTACTCAAAACGTTTTGGGTGCTTTTCCTTTTGATGGTATGTCTTTTATAAAAATAATATTTTAATTAAGTATGTTTCAAGACATTTTCCCACTATTCGCCGTTTAGATATTTCTGGACCATATTTTATTCACTTAAAAATCTCCACGTGGCCTGGCGCCTGAAACGTATGCGATCTCAAGCACTATTTTGAATCGAATTCCTAACAAACACCCTCTTCCCGTAATACTTCTGGAATGTGCAGTAGTATATCGTCACTGTTGTGATATCTTATGACAGGTGCCATTTGGCACATTTCGAGAAAAAGATTTTTAACGCTTGAGATTGAGTACTTTGAAACTTATAAATGGTAAAGATGATTAAAAGAAGATAATTAATGCTTCTATCTATTATGTATTAATCTCTCAAACGTTTCGAAAATTGGTTAACTATATTGAGAGTTACTGCTAAAAATGTAAACAAAAGTCGCACTCACACCTGTAATAAGTGTGTATTGATGAGAAAATTTGTATGACGTGTCATAATTGTACATGGAAAATTTTCTATGCAAATAAAGCATCAATTAATAACTTTTATTTTTATCTTTGGCTTGATTTAACCTAGAAACAATTGGTGAGGTGTATTTTTAAGGTAGTTGATAAAGGAATCTAGAAAATTTTTTGTTACAGTGTTGCCAAATATACAATATTTAAAGCTTAAGAAAACTTGTATTTTTCCTCGCAATACATTTACCTTTATTCTGAAAATTATTATGCCATTTTGTTTCTTAGTCATTTTTAAACAAGAAAACATCTAAAACTTTATCATAACCTGAGTAAATCCCAAGATACAGTGAATTGAAGCAAAAAATTTACAATTTCTTGTCATGTTTCTCGCTGTATCTTAGTTACCAAGCTATTTTGTAGAGATTTTTCAGGCAAGTAATGTGGCATATCTAACTCAATTTACACCAAAATGTCGTATGTCATAAGACAGCAACGATATACGACCTCTAGCGAAAACAAGTATCAAACTAAGATTCCATTCCTTTCCCGTTGCGATCAGTGTTCGGGCCTGAGTGGTGCCGGTGTTAATCATTGAACATTTCAAGATTTGCATGAGTTGTGCATTGAAGTATGATCCGTTACTCGCAGGTATTACACTAGTTTACAAAACAAAAATAAAAATCTGAATTTCGATATATGACCTCCATTTCCGATGTAAAATTGTGTGCTGAATCCGAAAATGAAGTCCAAAAAATTTAAAGTAGAACAGTTTTCGAGTTATAGTAAAAAGAATAATTTTTCCTTTAATATAAGAATACGTTCAGTAAAATCCAAATATCTTCGGTTATAGCCCACCAATATGAAATATTATTATGTTAAGTTAAACATGAAAGAATAGGGGAACCCGGGGCTATTAAGACAGTGGGGGTAATTCGGACCCGCTCGATTTCTCAGAAAATAGCAAGAGATTCTAACTATCGTACATATTCGTGGAACCGCTATTCTGAAACATTAATTTTGAGAGCTGAAGTTGATTCTTTATTCTTTGTAGAAAGGAGATACAACGTTTTGCCATTCTCAAAACAAAAATCATTATAATGGAAAAAAGCGTGAATAAAGCAACAAATAAAAGTGAAAAAATAAAAGGTAAGTGTTTTGGAAAGCTTGAGACTCCTATTTTATGGAATGATTTTTGTTTGGTTGAAAACAGAGTATTTTCGAAATGCTCACCACTTTTGTGCGATATGAGCGTACGGGGCTATATGGACCCCCTATTCCGTCAACCACCGTTCAGCGGCTTGCGGCTGCGCACACCATTGCACACGCCACAGAAAGAAAATACATGGGCCGCCAATCGACAGCTGTGACATACCCGATTAAGCTTTTGTAAAGCAATTTTTTTTTTGTTTCTCAAGGAGTGTAGGTCAAGGTAATTTTTTTCAAATCCATTCACCTAAAAGAGCGATTTGCTTAAGTAGGTCCGAATAGCCCGGGTACCCCTATACTTTTATTCTTTTGAACAATTTGTTTTAGTGGGAAAAATAATTCTGACGTTATTCACGAGATTGCAGAATTTTTCCTTAGTATTTCCTCATTTTTTAAAGGAAAATGAGCGTTTAGTCAAGTATATCGGCAAGATAAACCAACTCAAAAAAATATATTTTTAGGGGCACTTAAAGCCTGCTAATCTATTTGTTTATTCAAATTCGATGAAAATTGTAAAAGTTAATAATTTTTTTTTTAAAATGTGGATTTTTGAGTTTCTCTGGATCAACTTATTGAACCATCTCAACACCAATTTTTTCTAGGGCTTGTCTCACCATTCGTGAAGGTAGTATTTTATACATGTTATTTGTAACCGTGAATAAATTACGGTTTCCCTTGAAAAATGCCATAACCTGTGGTCGAAACGTCGGGCAGTATAAATCAGCCGTTCTAATAAAACAAACCGCAAAAGCCGGACATACAGTGAATCTTCATCAGCTCGTTCCTCCAAGTTTTTCTTCTTTTTATTCATTTTATCAATTCAATTCATTTTATTGTTATCATTTATTTTACTTATTTTATTCTTTTTATCCTTTACTTGTATTTTATATAACACTGGTCTACTGCCCCTTTTTGACAAAAATCGTTTACGCCAGCTTGACAGCAACGAAGTTGTCGGGCATTCATTGAATAAACATCCAACGCATAAGACTAACGTAGGATGTCTTAGGCTCACTGGGCGGTTGACGTTATCGATTATTGTCCAAAAAGGGCCATTAAACGTATTACGAACTGAACAATTTTGACCGCCGTTCACATTGGCATTCTTTTTCAGTTCGAACTTCAAATAATAATTTATGTTTGACTGGCGTTCATTTCATGTAAATTCCAACCACAAATCCTTTACTGTATATTTATGAAATCAATTGACGCTAGGTGTTTGAAAGTAACGGAGGGAGCATCTATTCCGAAGATTGTATATTAGGGCATCAATGGCATGTATGGAAAACAGGAAATCATCGAATTTAATAACCAGACGCACCTCAACAGCCTTAGCACCTCGAAAAAAGTCTCGTTGCAAAAGTTTAGCTCAATCGGACACGATTAAGGGGTTGTGAAAAACGGTCCAAGTCCAAAAATGTTCACCCGTGAAAAACACACCCATAGAATATTCAAAAATTGCCAATTGTCTTAGAAATGCATGAAACAACTGATCTTGTATCTTCCCATAAAAAATTGTTTTGACAAAGTTTCAATTTTCAAACTGAGATTTTTAAATAAAAATCAAAAATATTGTTTTCTTTCGAATTGACACCAAATTTCGATTTTTAAAACGTTTGGCATACAAGAAAATAAAAACTGCATTTCCAAACTCAAGACCCATCTCAATTCAAGAATTATCTTTATATCACAAAGACATTTTTTTCAACATTATTCTACGATTGTGCTCAATTTTTGCATGAGGACTTTTTTTCGAGGCACCAATACTTTTGGGACGTGTCAGATTTGAAATTTCTGGAAGACCATAAATATTGGCACTCTATCATATGTCAAGTATACCAAGGAGACAATTTTAGGAACTTGATGTGAAGATAGATGACCACTTTATTCCTTTATTATCAAATTCAGAGTTGTCTTTCAAATTATATCCCCCATGATTTCTATCTCTTTCTTCCTTTTCTTCAGTTTTCAATTTGCGTCTGGCTCTAGGCCAGTGCATAAATAAACTCTCCTCAATTGACCCAAATATTCCTCAAATGGATGTCGAACAAGATTCGTCGCCAAAGACTCCGAGCTCCCGTATCAGATCTTCTTTCGGATCAAATATAGTCCGCGAAGTAGGCTAATATTACACAAGACGCAGAAATATTCAGCTGTGCCAGATATCTCGAAAGTTCGCCTAGATAAGTTCAGGATTGTGATATTTTCTGTAAAGCAAACAAATTACGTTACAAAACTTTCATGAAGAACTAACGCGCTCACAAAGTTGAGATCGATGGTGTAGTTATCGATTCGAACTTGGCATTCGAGGATCTACTGAAGACAGGATTTTCTGTTTCAATGACCTCCTGTTCAAATGAGCGAAGATTTTGAGTGACAATTGTACTGGACGGGACAAAATAGGGTGTCCTTTCAAACTAGTGTCTGGTGACCTTTTGCGAGACTGCTTCGCTTCTTCTTCGACAAGGATCGTTTGCATGGTTGGTTGTTTGTACCGCGCGTCATGCATGCAGTATTCCACTAATTACAAGCAAATAGGTCTTTGCGAGAATAATTTTGGTCTCTCTCTCTCTCTTGAAAGGTTGCTAAATACACCGGCCAGAAAAAGCTCTGCCACAAATCAAAAGCAAACAGCACCTGGTCTTAGACAATTCAGAAAAAATGCCAGGAAATAAAGTGTTTCCACCGCTTCCAGGAACATCAAAAGTCTCATGTGACATTTCAACCAGAGATCTAACTTAGTGCGGGATTGGTTGGACCTAGGTTGGGAACCGGTAACTTTGTGATATTGCGGAACTCCTCCTGGCAGTTTTATCTTCTCGATGATAATTGATCTATCTTAATCCACGATCTTTGCTATAGCTTTATAAAGACGGCCTGCTTTACTGCCCCTGACCACTTTTCGGCTCCGCTTGTTCCTATGAAACTGAGAAAACGAGCGGAAAAAGCTTGCAAATAATTTTTGCAATTTTAGTTGACATTTGATGTTTTTGTCCTGTTCGTTGTTTATTCTGGACTAACAGTAGCATACCGTAATCTTCTGGCGCCTTTGGTAGAGTCTCAGTTATGCGCCTTTTTGCTGTCTGCTTTGGCTATTCTTACCAGTTTCAAACATTTATTTTATGTGTATCTGGGAATGATACTCCTATCCTGACTTATTTTATGACTTTCCCTCACTTATTTATAAGGGACCGTTCATAAACCACGTAGACTCATAGGGGGCGGTGGGGGTCTGGCAAAAGTCTACGTTGGTCTACGAGGGGGGGGGGGTCTTTGAAAAAGTCTACGTAGACTTTTATTTCTTGTTATTCTCGTATTACTAATTATGAATGGGATTTAAAGAGAGTTGTATTCAAAATATCGGTCTATTCAGTATTTATGCAGAAACTTCAAAGCTAGTACACTATTGAGGTAACTACTCGTTAAGCGACCACTCAACCCAGAACCCACGATTTTTATTGGACAATCTCACACGTTGTTGTTTCTTGCGTATATTTTGATATAGTTTTGATCTAGGAATAATACAAAATGACAGTTCTAAAGACGATCGCCCAAAATTCCTCTCGACCGAAGAATTTGACTGTGAAATCATCTGAGACACCCCTAGTTAGCAGACATGCATGGACCATTAACCTTCCGGCAGTCGCGCTAGGGCACTGAGTGCACGCTGCTCTGAAAATCTAGCGAAATCGTCTTAGGACACCAGCAGCTGCTCGTTCAGTGGGCCATTAGCGCGACTTCCGGAGGGTTAAATGCATGAACCATAAAAAGTTAAAAAAAAATGGTCAAATTTAAGCATTGTAACAACAGAACACCAGATTTTTAACAATAAGTAAATTAATTTTTTTATTTTTTATTTATTAATTTCGGTGGTTAAAGCAGTAGTGTAGTTAAACTTCTACAACAAAGTGTTTACTCGAGTTAATCAGTTTCTCTTGCAATCATTTACACTGATTTAAAAATCTTTAAACACCCGTTAAATTTTACGTCTTGACCCTATGCAACTCCGTGCAACCGGCTCTACTATATTTATCTTCGAAAAACTTTGATACTTTGCGATAATACTCTAAGGTGATACGGCTATTAATTACATAAGAAATATAAATATTTTTGGGAAGATTTCAATAGCTTCGTTCCCTTAATCAAATAAGGCAATTTAGATTATCTTATTATCTTAGAAATATTGGAATTTGTTCACGAAAAGTGACATTTGTGTGCATTGTTGGTTTATTATTTTAGCCAAATGATAGTACACATTGACAGTATTAATTTGTAATTATTTCTTATAATTTAACAATTTTGAATGCACCAAAAAGTGTTTAGCAATTCTGCATTGTTGGTGTAGGTCGCACTTCGGCCAAAATTGAAGCTAGTTATAGCAATATATCTTTTTACATATATTTGAGTGACTAACTTTGAAAAGAAGTATTCCGCTACAAAAACGTTGGAAAGCACCTTGAATCGGTATTAATTGATTTGATCAATCATAGCCAAAAAACCAATGTGAAAAAACCTGTCTTTAATATTCAAAAACCTGTTTTAATCCACCTAGCGGTGCAATTGTGCCTTTCTCATTTCTATAAACTATGGTACAGAGGCTTTTTATGTTCAACATAATCGTGGAAATGTCCATTACATTCTTAGTACACTTTGCACTTATACACAATGGCATGCCAGCCACGAACTTGATGAGCTACGTGTCGACGGTGAAACACTTGAAACAAAAAAATATCATACTCCATTAGCCTAATCAGCATTAGATCAATGTTATCTGCTTGCTAACTCATTTTATCATGCGGGGGTGGGTATGTGAAGAGGGCGAAAGTCCCATGAACGAACGACTCCCTAGCTTAAATTGGTATGCTTTGTGATATAGTGGTGGTTTAAAGATGATGGGGTTGAAAGGGAGGGGTATGAGGGCTGGATGGGGTGGTGGTCTGAGGGGTGATTTAAGGAGATTTTTAAAGGAGGGGAGCGAACAGTAGAGGGGGGGTGTAACCCCTCTCCGTAAACCATCAACTACGCCCCTGTTAAAATCCAGAAACCCTATGCGAGTCGAAAAAAAATTAGGTTGACGTTTTTCAGAGTGATTGCATAACCTTTCTATATGAGAAAGGCGAAAATGTGCCAAAATCCAAAAAAGTGAATCGTCGTCAAAATTTTTTTCGAGTTTGTATCAAATCTCGACGTTTCATGCACCTTGAACACATTTAGCATCAAAAAAAAAAATTCTTTTTTTAAATTTTTTCTATAGTTTATATGAGAAATGTCTGTGTGGCCGCACTCTGAAACCCGTTATTCTGGAACCAGAATTCCGATCGATCCAAAATTCAATAGCAGCCGATGGGAAGGTTGCACCTTTCATTTGAGACTAAGTTTTGGCAAATCGGTTCAGCCATATCTGAGAAAAATGAGTGACATTATTTGACACATATGCACATACATACACACACACATACACACACACATACACACACACATACATACCCACATACACACACATACAGACTTTTTCCGATCTCGACGAACTGAGTCGAATGGGATATGACACTCGGCCCTCTGGGCCGGGATTAGGTTGACGTTTTTCAGAGTGATTACATAACCTTTCTATATGAGAAAGGCAAAAAGCTTGAAATAAATCTGAACGCTAATTTTTAATTGAACATTATAATGTGCTTCTTGCTAAATTCACATTTCCTGCGAATAAAAAAAAATAAAAGTCTACGTAGACTTTTGACGTGGGGGGCCCCCACGGGGTGGTTGGTAAAAGTCTACTAAGGTCTACTAGGGGGAGGGGGGGGGGATAAAAATTCTCAAATTTCGGTCTACGTGGTTTATGAACGGTCTCTAAAGCAGATCAAGATTTTTGCGCCCCATAAGGTTGGCGCCCTTGACGGGGGTAAACCTGGCCAGCCGCACGCTACGGCTCTGATTACAATGTCACTTAGTCCAGTCTGATTTAATACCCACCATTGGTTTTGTTGATTTTCTACAATTTATTCAGCTTATTAAGAAAAGATTCTTCTTCAAATCACCTAAAAGTAAGCAAAATTTAAACTTTTGTTGTGAGCTAGTGAACAAACATAGAAGGAAACAGTTTTAGAATTCGAAAAGCTTTTAATTTAGTCTTCATTTACTATTTTTTTCATGTCGAAAAAACAAAATGGCGCCCGTCGTGACGTTCTAGTAAAACTTAGAATGCACTTGTAGCGTGCTATAAAACTAGAAATGCTACTTGGGTGTCTAAGGTTAGGTGCGCGAGGAATTCGAAAACTGCGTACAGTCTGCTGCCTTAGGCTCGATCTAAAACACAAAACTGATAATAAGCCTTTAAAGTAAACTAAACTTATTGAAGGAAAGGGTAAAAAACTTCAAATTGGATGTAATGGTGCAATCTCAAATTATGAGATCGGCTGTTTACCTCTTTTTTCACTTAAAGGCTTCAATAAAATAGTGAATACAAAGAATTTGTAAATTTTATAGGTCATTCCTGCAATGAAAAGAGGTAAAAAATGCAGTCTTTGACTTGAACCGTTTTCAAATGAGATAGTACGCAGCTTTGAAAAGTCTTGTTTTGAAATAAATGCGTTTAAAGCTTTGAGAACAATTTTGATGGCTTATTCGTGGTAGAATGCAATATTTTGTAACAATTAGAATTATGGGTTTAGACCATAGCTGATTACGAATCGGAAGTTTTTCGAAATTCTAAATGACGGACCTGCACTAAAAAAATAAGTGGTCGTTCAGCCAAAATCTAGAAAAAAAGGTTTTGTGATTTATAAACACGAGTTAACATGTATTAGAATAAAAATAAAAACAATTTAACAATTTCGACCAAAATGTTTTGCTTTTCACCGTTTTTTGTGGTTGTTTGATAACTCACGACTAGTTTACAATGCCTCTACAGATCAAGCCATAAAATATGTTCTCGAGAACTGTACACGCGAAGCATTCTGGGAACGTGCATAATGACATGAAAAGGATTATACGTGAGACGCGCGTCTCAAGCCGAGAGCGTCCCATGGCGGCTAGTATATCTCACTGCTGGGTGGATTAACTCCGTTTTATAGGGTTAAAATAGGTATAAGACTTACATGCCTTTATTTAATTAGTACATGTAACTGAATAAAGGCACACTAGTTCCACCGCGATAGGATCGCCTTCTGTGATGCTGCCATCGGCTCACCATACGCATTTCTACAGATGTTTATTACAGTGCAATCATATAATTGGCCTTGTTTAGCCGGTCCTTCTTTTCGTGAATATGAAAACAGTTCAATTCCGGGAAAGCTGATTGAAAATAATTCGGGAATTACCAGGAGGAAAGGAAAGGTTTCAATGGAATAGGCTCTTTTCCAGGTTTTATGCAATTTTGTATCCTTCTAATCTATCGATGAGACTGTCATGCCTTTATTTCTGATATGCTTTTATGGGCAGCTGTCATGCTAGACCAACAAGATTGCACAGATTTCTATGAACCGGATACTGAAAATTTCTATGCTTAACATTTTGGCTACATAACGATAGGTCTATATGAAAGAGGCAGAATTAAGAAATTTTCAAACGTTGGGGTATTAAACACTAAAAGTAGTGACAGTTCGAATGTAAAAACTATCCTTGTCATTAATGAGCTCCTTTTGAAAAGACACTCGAGCCATCATGATTGCCAAAAAGTATTGATATTTCTTGCATCAACTTTGCCTCATTTCATTTTTTGGCGTTTGTCCTGTTATATTTGTCTTTTGATTTTGTTTGTCCTCGTTTTTGTCAGTAAAAAAAGTTTACGTCAGAGCAGTCCCTGAAAATCATTCTGTCCTTCAAACAGAACAATCCAAAACGCTACATAGCCAAATAGCATCCCTTATTCATGTGTATACTGCTAAAGTTTCTTTTCAGCGTAACCCTCGGCAAGGCCACATCCCTTGGCACTGGCTGCTTAGCTCTGGATCCGGAGTGAACTGCACCTTCTATCCATATGTCGTCGTTCCAAAAGGGCGTCAATATTTGCTTATCTATACAGGAATAATCGCAATGCTAGACACATTTGTAAACATAATCTCGGCTGCGGATCGTACAGTCATCCAGGTTGAGTTCCGCTGAAACCCTAGCAAGGACAGGTTCTTGCACACCCAAATCCCGTGGGTGTGGTGAGGATGACAGAATGGAAGCATGCTTCCTTCCTACCGCATATAGACTGTCCTTGTTTGCTGGCCTGTTAGTAGATCTATTTGCCGAGTTTACTTACCTAACCTAACCGCATAGTCGGCAAATGGACTGCGGTTGAAATTATCGGAGGGCACTATCTGCAAAGTCACTTGCTCTTACCTGGAATGAAAAAAGAACAGCTGCATTAATGGCTGTTTGAGGGCGGTATGAACTAAATTTGCAATCTAGCGGGATCAAAATTACAATAATTATTAATTCTCGAGTGCTTAATGGTATTTCGATGTATCGTAAATCGTGTTTCAATAACATGTACAACACTGGAAAACACAATCATAACAAAATGTACAAATCAAAAAATGAGCAATGAAACAATCGTTGCAGACAGGACCCCTTTTATTTTAGGTTTCCCATTTCATTCCGTTTTACTTCACTGAAGCAATGAGATGTGGAAAAGTTTTAATTAAATTTCCTCTCCTGAGATTCAGAAAACGAAAGAAAGTTACATCAAATTGTTCCAAAAGCAACCTCTACGCGTGTAGCATATTAATTGGATCTAATGTTTCAACGTAAGCTTTCATTGAGTTATATTAATTGAGGTAATTTGCACCTCATTTTTGCTTAGCAGAAAATGATTGCCTTCTTGGAAAGTATAGCGACATGATGGTGTATCGACTTTTAACGAAAAAGTCAACACGTTAAATTTCGGTAGATTCAGAGTAGAGAATAAATAATGTACTGCGGGATTGATAAATGATTGTAATTTTTTATTTAAAATTCATTGCCTTCATGTTTAAAATTTGTTCACGTTGTTATTAACACACTGCTTCTAAGAAAGCTTTTTTTCCCCGATTTCATAACGGATCCTCATACGACGAACTTTGCAATTCAAACAACTTTTACGAGAAAAGATGAAAGCCCAGAAAACTAGTACGCTTTCCTTAGCAAAGCACCTGACCCTTCCCAACGTTCCATATTATGTATATATCCGCAATTGCTACACATCCTATGTATACCAGCATGGAGAGCTTATTGAAGTATAAGAAAGAATAGTGCCTCGACATACACCTTCATATAAGTAAACCCAGTCCGCCAGCTATAGAGTAAATACGAGAAAAAAGATTTGGCAAATATGGAGAAAAATGTCTTGTGTTTCCCAAGAGCTTCAAGCAGCTCGAACTTTTCCCCCGTTTTGCAGCAAACAGTTCGAGTACAACTTGAAGCTTACTCCCGCAGCGCATGGGGGTGGGGGAAACAATTCGAGGCACGCGGGATCGTTCCGCTTGTCAGACAAAGATGAATAGCGAATGAGAGAATCCTTCGAGACACTTGAAAGATTTTTCCTGATATACAGTGACACTTTCGTTTAGTCGGACCGGAGCAAGTTGACGGCGTCTCACACATACCTACTCACAAACAATGGCTTTTGTAGCATGGTATTCAACGATAATAATTCAATTAAACGGAAGTATGGGAAAGTTGTGACTTGTATATGTTGTGGAGCGAAGGGGGGGGGGGGGTGTCGGGTTGAGGTTGTCGAGGGTGGCCTACCGCAACTTAGTTTAAGTTTTTTGAAACCATTGGGTTTGGAATCATGTCGTCACCATAGAATACTGTAGGGGAACTGGAGGTAAGCCCGACACCCTGGGTAAGCCCGACACCCCACGAATTTTCGCAGTTATCAAATTTTAAATCATACAATAATGACAAAATATTATTAGTACGATTATTTTAGGCATTTCGATACACATCGATGCCGTATAGATTCATTAAACGTCAACAAAATAAACAAAACAAGCAAAAGCAAAGTTGATGCGCGCTTGGATGATATTTTTAGTTGATACATGTTAAGGTTTCAATAACACAAAAGCTTTGAAAATGACCAGTTTTTTTTGTCACACATTCTATTCTACTCTCCATATCATTATTTGTATGTATTGAAGATAAGTTTGAAGATTTCAATACTGTTAATAGCGCATTTAACAAAAATGTGCGCTGTTGGTGTAAGACCGACAGTTTTTGGGTGGTGTTAGACCGACACGGTGTTTAGTTGATTGGGTTCGTTTTTGAATCGATGCAAACGACTGGGTATATTTGTTGTGTTCAATTATACTATAATTACGTCATGTTAATAATTGAAATACACGGAAACTATGTTTTTTGTCTATATTTATCAGTATTGTCTAAAAGCCGACCAAAAAAATTAAGAATTAAATTGAACGTGATTCATAGTTATATTACAAACAGAAACGATAAGTATAATCAAATATGAGATATTGAAATTATATTGATGAAAAAATTTCATTGACCGCCGAATTATTGATCAACAGTGTTCCGAAAAATCACAACACGACCAGGAATTGCTTACTACGAAGTGTGCGTCACTTTTAAGTGAATGAGTCATAGTAATAGCGTATATAATCTGCTTGCAGAACAGCTCTTTCTACTTAGAATGGCTATACAAGTGGCAATTAAGCTCGAAAGAATTACTTGAGAAAACCCGTACCATAATATAAACCATGTGTTAAACACTATTTATTCATAACACCACGCATACGAATTCTCTTCCTCTTGCTACGCGATGAAACTACAGAAAGCATGCGTTTGCATCCACATACTCATATACACATAATTACACTTTATCACACATACACAATACATTTTTAATGGAAAAAATTGGACAAAAAGAAAGTTTAAAAGGGGGTCGCTCTTGCCCCTTTGGGGTGTCGGTCTTACCCGCAGCGTTTTTAAAATGTCATTTTTCTCCATTTTGTGGCAACCAATAATTTTTAATGAATTTAATTTTTTGAAACGCTGAAAAAATTATATTTTGTTAAGAACCACCTAAACAAGGATTATGCACAGAATATAAAATTTTAGGAGCTTCGTGGAATTTTAGAAAAATTATTGCGCTTAAGGTGTCGGACTTGCCCCGAGGTCCCCTACACTAATTGTGAGATGAGCTTTAAGTTTCCATGCGAGAAAATAATATCGTTATATTTCTAAGGAAAGGTTCTCTTTCAAGTTTTTCAAAAATTAGATTTATTTTCTTTGCATTTTTTGAAAGGTATAAGTCTACTATATTGTGTTTAACGGGTTTTTCGATGCGCGCATCAAAAAAGTTTCTACAGGTCATCGTTGAAAGCGGTGTCCTGGCCACCAGGGGACGCTCTCGGCACGAGGTGCACGCCTCACGTAGGAACTTTTCCTGGCATTATGCTCGTCCCCAGAGTGCTTCGCGTTGCACTATACATGTGTGCAGGTCTCGAGAACCTATTTCACGGCATGATCTGTAGAGGCATCGCAGACTAATCGCGAGTTATCCAACAACCTCATAAAACGGTGAAAAACGAAAATTTTAATCAAAATTGTTAAAGTCACATTTTAGACCGCCATATTGGCATCGCTATTTTTATTTTTTTGATTTCGATACATTCTATCTCAAATTCGTGTTTGTTTTTTCTTGATTTTGGCTGAAATACCACTTGTTTGTTAGTGGGGCCGCTATATTGGATCGGGTATTTTGAATTTCGAAAAACTGACTTCAGATTCGTAATCAGCGATGTCCAAAACTCATAATTCCATGTAATTGTTACATTCTACCACGAACAATTCATTGAAACTGTACTCAAAATTTTAAGCGCGTTTTTCTTAAATAATGATTTTTTTTAAACTGCATACAATCTCCTTTGAAAACGGTTCAATTTAAAGATTTTTTCTTTTGACCTCTCGAAATATAACTTTTTTCATTGGATGAATGACCTATAAAATCTACAAATTCTTTGTATTCACTCACTATTTTTAGTGGAGCCTTGGAGGGGAAAAAAGGGCTAAAAAATCGAATTTTAAGGTATTTACCAGTTCTTAGGTCATTCCCCAAAACATAGCTTACTGTTGGCGCGAAATCACTGGATGGTTTCCTACGAGCGACTAGATCAACTACCACTACTCATCTACCCGTTTGTCAGGTACAGATAGGAAATCACAATTTTATACAAGCTTGCTTTTTTATCCACTAATTTGTTACCACTACCCTCGCATATCGCGAATAAAATATTATATTAAATTATACCATCCAGTCGCCAACACACGTTTCAGTCCGTTCGACCAACTTCTCTCGTTTTTATCGCTTTCGCGGTTTTTTCGTAGTTTGACTGCAACAAATGGTCCTTCGAGCCGAATCTCGGAACCGTCGGTGACAATTAAAGCGCGTTTTATCCGTTTTTGCCGTCGTACAGCTATTCGCAAAAGTGCGCCAGTTTTAGACAAACTTTCAAGGGGAAGAAACATTGAGCGTGATTATCCACAATGGACTCACTTGTTCGCGGGAGAAATTCGCAAGAATCACGATTGTACCGCATAAAGAAGATTTTGGCTCGGTTCCAAGCAAGTGAAGAGCTGGAGGATATTGATATCTAGACTGAGCTGGATAACCTCCAAGAAGTTTGGAGCGAGTACGTGTCGATCCACGGACGGATGGTAGAGGTATGCAAAGACACCGAAATTGATGACCTTCTCGATCAATTGGCCAATTTCGATGGTTGAAAAATGGATTCAACAAATTGCTAAAAAGGATTTCTAGTCCACTCAACACGAGGTCCCGCTAATACAAAATGGCTCCGACGCCATTCGGAAACTCGCAGAACAGCAAGTCGGATTTTTCCGCCATTTGTCATCCAATTTGATCAGAACGCACAGTTTTTTCTGATATTAAAGTACCACGCATGAATCTTCCATTATTTAGCTGTAACATTCTCGAGTGGTCATCGTTTTACGATTTGTTCGACAGTTCACAAAAATTCGAGCCTGCAGGACAGTCAGAAGCTTTACTTCTTGAAGACCAACCTCGCTGGCGAAGCTGGGTCTTTGATTTCTCACCTTAGGATCGAGGACGTCAATAGCGCTCCCAGTTCAAGTCATCTAGCCGATCCCCAATTCCACCGTCCTGGCAAAATCAGCATGCTGCTCGGGAGCAAGCTCTTTTTCAACTTGCTCATACCAGGAACCACCAAACTCTGCCTAGAGAACCGGTTTCCTGTCCTTCAAAACACCAAACTAGGATGGCTAGTTTCAGGTGGATACGAATGTCCCAAACAATCGGCAGAATCGAGCTTACCATTATGCCTACTGGCTTCTACTGATGACCTTCTATCGAAACAGTTGAAATAATTCTGGGAGTTCGAAGAGTATGCTAACACTAAACTGTACTTCGGTAACCAAGAAACACAGTGTGAGCATCACTTTCTGAAGCATACTAGCCGCAACGAGTTTGGACATTTCGTTGTGCGTATTCCATTTCTGGAAAATCCCACCACCTTAGGCGACTCTAGGGAAATGGCAACCAGAAGACTGATCCATCTTGGGCGAAAATTGGACGAAAACCCGCAACTTTTGGAGAAGTATCATGTCTTTTTGAGTGAGTACGTTGAACTAGGACATATGTTGTTGGCTGCATCATCGGTCACAAGACGTCCTATCTTTCTTCCTCACCACTGCGTCGCACAGTGGGACGGAATCAAAAAAAGCCGGACATTGATATTTGCAACGAAACTATTGGTTATGGCACTTTGATGTCTTCGGAAAGGTTTCTTCATTTTTTAAGTAGTTTAATACAATGTGGGAAAATTTTTATTTAAGGGGGTATATATGCAGATAAAAAAATAACTTTGCAAGTTGTTGCCAAAATTGATAGTCATGTATGGAAAGTTTGTAGACGAAATGATTTTATGAAACTTTGTTGAAGTAGCGAAACGGCTATCTGCTAAGCGAAAAAAGTTATTGGGTGAAATTGAAGTACATGTCGGAATACCCCCTTAAAAAGTGTTTTTCCATTGTAACTTATTTATTTGATTTTTTACAGTTTCTCGATGTTCTATAAAGTTGTTGATGCTTTCAAAACACACCTTTTTGCGGAATACACCAACTCGTTATCTCTTCGTTTTTAGAGCGTATGTCTGTTTTTTTGGTTTTTCTGGGCTAACTTTAAGGGGCTATGGTTTGTAGAGTAGCAGGTAGTTGCAGCTACATTTATTTTTTTGATGTTCAGCAAGAAATACCCTATTGATACATATATAAATCATGGTGGGATCTAATAGGATCCTTTGAATAATATGG
Source organism: Topomyia yanbarensis (assembly GCF_030247195.1). Taxonomy (NCBI): domain Eukaryota; kingdom Metazoa; phylum Arthropoda; class Insecta; order Diptera; family Culicidae; genus Topomyia; species Topomyia yanbarensis. The sequence continues at coordinate 312,347,127 of NC_080671.1, forward strand.
GGTAAAATAGACTAGCGTTTCAATAAATTATTTGTATTATGAAGCATGAAAAATAAACTATTATGCAAAATTATAAACATTTGAAAAATTATAGTTCATTCCATATATTCCGACAGTCAAAGTTAATTTTTTGTTATTAACATGCTCATAAGTCATCAGTATCCTGCCAATTATCTTCTTCGTCATTGGATGAACAAGGTATTTCGTTGCTTAGAATACTCGGTCATATTATTAGCTTGTTCATCCAATGACGAAGAAGATGATTGGCAGGACACTGATGACCTTTGAGCTTGTTAATATAAAAAAAATTAACTTTGAATGTCGGAATATATGGAATGAGCTATAATATTTCAAATGTTTATTAATTTCGCATAATAGTTTATTTTTCATACTTCATAATACAAATAATTTATTGAAACGCTAGTCTATTTTACCCCACATTATTCAAAGGATCCTATTAGATCCCGCCATGATTTATATATGTATCGATAGGGTATTTCTTGCTGAACATCAAAAAATAAATTTAGCTGCTACTACCTGCTACTCTACAAACCATAGCCCCTTAAAGTTAGCCCAGAAAAACCAAAAAAACAGACATACACTCTAAAAACGAAGAGATAGCGAGTTGGAGTATTCCGCAAAAAGGTGTGTTTTGAAAGCATCAACAACTTTCTAGAACATCGAGAAACTGTAAAAAATCAAATAAATAAGTTACAATGGAAAAACACTTTTTAAGGGGGTATTCCGACATGTACTTCAATTTCACCCAATAACTTTTTTCTCTTAGCAGATAGCCATTTTGCTACTTCAACAAAGTTTCATAAAATCATTTCGTCTACAAACTTTCCATACATGACTATCAATTTTGGTAACATCTTGCAAAGTTATTTTTTTTTATCTGCGTATATACCCCCTTAAATAAAAATTTTCCCACATTATATTAAACTACTTAAAAAATGAAGAAACCTTTCCGAAGACATCAAAGTGCCATAACCAATAGTTTCGTTGCAAATATCAATGTCCGGCTTTTTTTGATTCCGTCCCACTGTGCGTCGTCAAGGAAGGTAGCACAATTACGAAATACCGTGTGGTATTTAACGCATCCGCTAAAACTACCAGCGGTAAGTCACTCAACGATATTCTTATGGCGAGACCAGTTCTGCAGGATTCATTGATCGCCACACTTCTTCGATTTCGCTTTGCTACTATCGTTTTGACTGGCAAAGGTCGAAGGATGAACCCATGAACGAGTATCCACTAAACACCGTGACATACGGCACCAAAAGTGTATCATGTCTGGCTACGAAATGTGTGCAACAGCTGCTACTGTCCTTCCGCGAACAATACCCTCAAGCGGTGGAGAAGGCGTCCAAGGGAACGTACGTTGACGTTTTTCTCGTCGGTGCAGACAACATTGATGAATCCAAGCGCCTACGTAGTGAACTCTCGGATATTTTCGATTCTGGCGGTTTTCACCTACGAAAATGGGCTTCTAACGATGCCGCTGCGCTAGGAGGTCTTCCAAAAACAGATCTTGAACTGAATATGCCCATCGAAATCGACGACTCCAATACCATCAAGGTCCATGGCATTCACTGGCAGCCGTGCAATGACGAGCTTCATCTCAGCTATCAACCATCACAGATCTTTCAGTTCACAAAACGAACCATACTGTCATAAATTGCCAGCCTATTCGAGGACTACTCGCACCGATCGTCGTCAAGGCAAAACTTGTAATGCAACGACTGTGGGAGCTGAAGGTGGCCTGGGATGCTACTCCCCCTGGTGAGTTGGTACAAGATTCAGATTCCTCGAAGAGTAATTTGAGCTCAGAGGACAACGCATTTGCTCCTGAACGGCTACAGTGATGCTTCCGAGCGGGTTATGGGTGCGTAATTAGATCCATTGACGACGGCACCATCGCATCACGCTTGCTAAACGCTAAATCAAAACTTGCTCCCATTGGAAGCGATAGGACGATATTACCATGACTGGAATTGTGCGCTACGGCCATTCTCGCACGACTAATAAAGATTGTGACAAGCACCATCGATCAGCCATTGTTCGAAATAAGAGTCTGGATCGATTCCTAGGTTGCACTGGTCTGGTCAATGGAGGTGCATTCCGATGGAAGACCTTTGTTGCCAACCGAATGGCAGAGGTCGTAACATATTTACCAGCAATCAACTGGAGTCATGTCGCATGTCAACTTTGATATCATGTGAGATGATGCCGGAACAGCTGAATGACAATCAGCTCTGGTAGGATGGACCGCCTTGGAATCCTCGGAATCCTAAATCAGGACATGACACGGTTAACAAGCAACTAAACACATCTCAACAACAACAAATCAACAGAGAGCAGAAGACAACCGCAGTGTCATACGTCGTCGTCTATAAGAGTACCTTCCTGGACGATGTGATGTCCAGATACTAACCAAACCTTCAGTAATTGCTTCGAGTCACTGCCCGCATGCTGCGCTTCCGTTGTCGGGAGTCAAGGAAAACCACAACACTAACACCCAAGGAGTTGGATCGTGCCCTGGAAGTCTCCCTAAAGCACGTTCAATAGCAACACTATCATGATGAACTTCAACGTTTGCAACAACACAAAGACGTAAAACGTCAAAGTACACTGTTTCAACTTAAACCGTTCCTGGACGAAAGGGGACTTCTCAGGGCGGGTGGTTGAATTGAGCAATCAAATCTACAATATGACACTAAGCATCCATTGTTACTACCACGTAACTTCATCCTAACTTCCTAACTACCACGTAACTGGACCATCATTGCGGACCGCAAACACTGCTAGAAGTATCTCGGAGACGGTTTTTGATTATACGTGATCCCAGCGTTGCTCGCAAGGTCTATCGGCAGTGCATTGTCTGCGCTCGAGCCTAGTCGGCATCAATCTACCAGCAAATGGGGCAGCTGCCTTCAGATAGCGCTCAGCCCTATCCACAGTTTCTGGTTACCGGCGTTGATTTTGCGGGTCCAGTGAGCATCGTTGGGTGTAGATCACGTGGTGCTGTGGCGAGCAAGGGATACATTGCCCTGTTCGTATGCTTCTCAACAAAGGCAGTCATCTGGAAGCAGTATCGCATCTCAGCACTTCCGCATTCTTTGCAGCTTGTAATTTAACACTCAATCTAATAAGTTCTGCAACATCTAGATATCATCGTGGTACCGGTTTATATGGGAATTTAGTGTATGACCGCACTTCTCAACCAGTGGCTCCGGAACCGGTTGTCGGATCAGAATTGAATTCAATGGCAACTTGTGCCTTTCCTTTGAGACAAAGTTTGAGAAAATCGGTTATCTCATCTCCGAGCATCCGATGTGCGATTGTTCGTTGCATACATTCATACATACACACACATTGGCTTAGCTAGACGAAATGAGTCGAATAGTATAAGTGTTTCGGCCTTCCGGGCCTCTGTTAAAGAGCTGATTTTCAGAGTGATTGCATAACCTTTCTACAGGAGAGAGGAGAAATATATGGGAAATTCACGTTAGATCGGATTCTCTTACTCAACTCCGGAACCAATACTTCGTTCAAATGAAATTCGGTAGCAATCAATGTGAATACTGTACCCTTCATTTGAGACTATGATTGTGCAAATGGACTTTTCGGATCTTGGCCATTTCGTCGGATCTTCCGGAATCCTCAATAATTCCCAAAATGGTCACAGAGATTTTGATTTGCAATTTGTGATCAGGACCAACAATGACAAGCAATTTCTTCAACCCGGAACACCGCAACCGGAAGTCGGAATTAAATTAAATTCAATAGAACGTTGTACATTTGAGACTAAGTTTGATAAAATTGGTTCGACCATCTCCGAGTTACCGATGTACATTTGTTGGTCACCTACGCACACACAGCCATTTGAATGGTATAAGAGACTCATCCCTCCGGGCTTCGGTTAAAAAGTAAATTTTCAGAGTGATTGCATAGCCTCTCTGTAGGAGAATGGCAAGAAGAGACAAATTTCACTTCACACATCTATAAAATTGATGTAAAGACCAACGAGGTCCGCCATTTTGAATCTTCGATAAAAAAAATCACTTTCTAATTATCGATAAATAACGAACAAAATATCAAAAACTTCGTATGTCTTCGTTTTTCCACAAAAAACATCTCAAATATTGTTTGATTTTCCGCCGAATCCGGGAGATGGCACCCTTAAGTATATAAATGTTATCCGACACGAACAGTAGCCCAACTGTATCTCTTCGCGACTACCACGTGGCGCACCATCACAGCACCATGCTTTCAAGTCTTTTCTCTTCTGTTTGATTTGATGATGAAATCAGCGAGGATAGAAAATGCAGATTTCGTTTCCCGCTGAGATTCTTTTTCGAGTTGCAGTTAGTTTGCAAGTACCTGCCTTGGCGGAAGTTTTTTAGTCGCATGCCTAATCTGGTTTTTTGGCGTGACGAAGGAATGTTTTGTCGTGTTTTTTAATCGTATGAAAACATGTGAATCAGAATAATAAGGAATATACTCTTATCGTGCTGCTTCTTTTAACTCTTAACTCTCTTTAACTTTAAATTTTTTCTTCACAAATTATGAGTACATCGAGGTTATGTTGAATTCTTAGAGTTGTAACAAGAAATATACCATTTAGATATTTTTCCGAGGTAGGAAACATATTTTTTCATCAATATTCCTTTTCATTAGAATAACATTTAACATTTAATTACAATACTGATTGAGTTTATAACATTCAAAATTTATTTTTCGATGTGTTATGACAAATGAAAATGTAAACATCATCATTGCACTTTCGTGCAGTCTGGCGGTCGACATCCAGCGTTAGATCGCGAATGGGAAATATTCAATTCACGCTCATTCAGAACTACCGTAAACCGGGGTGACATTGATCACTTTTCGAAATAATTATATTTTTAAACCATGTACTGATGTATGGAGAATAAGATTGGACGGTTTTACCTAAAATTGTCCGCTTACAGCTATTTTTTCAAAAATGATTTCAAGTTGAAGTCCGTTTTCATGTTCCGGGGTGACTTTGATAACCTGCATGTTCATCCACATTAAGTTATTGGTATCAATGTTTTTCATTCAAATGTTTATTTAAACTGATTCTGGAAAGATACTTATTGTTATGGTAATTGGTATTATACAAAGTATTTCAATGTACTGTAAAATTCGAGTAACCAAAATTCGTATAATTTGTGTCCAACTAGAATACAAGATTCTGAAAACCTTTAAAACTGCTAAAATTGCTTTGTTTCAGTGTTTTATCAATGTACAAAAGTTTCATCCATTTTAACACGTTGGAATATTGAACAATAAAAAAAATGCTGCGAATTTTGGCTTGAAATAATCTGAAATAATTGCCAACTAGTTTCACAAAAAAAATGTATTTAAAATAAACAAACTCTTAAAACTAAATTTAGTATATCCCAATCTAAAAGAATTTTCCTTCTCGCTTGTAATTTATTACTCTTGCTCAAATCTAAAATTTATTTGTTTTATAAAAAATAGACACTTTACGAAACTTCGTAACAATAAGGTAAAGTCAAATTTCGGTTTTTGTGGTTTTTGTACCGAAAAATCGAACAATATACTCAAAAAGTATAACAAATCAGTATTTTATAAGTTTAGATTAAAAATCATTTCGAATTAAAAGGATTCGGTAGACTATTCTGGTTTAGTAAGCGATCTACGAAAAAAGTTTCGAGTGATCAAAGTCACCCCGATGATCAAAGTCACCCCGGTTTACGGTACTCAAAATTTGAGTTCGAAGCACTCAATTTCAAAAGTAATAGCCATATGTCAAAAATGTGTTTGAGTAGAACTAACTCATCTCTTAAGTAATCATTAAATTTTTCAAGTTATGAGTGAAAAATCTACTTCTCCTCAAAACTGTACGAACGAAACAAAAATAAACGCCAAAACGTGCCAGTCAAAAGGGGCAAGTTGCTGGCCAACGGGGGGTTGTTTGCCAACTCGGATACGCCAATTACCATTTAATTTGCCTGCAAAATTGAAGGCAAATAGAGGGCTATAACAAATGCAACATTCGAACGATTTGCCACGTCATTTTTTATCAGCTTTACACGTTCTTACACAGAAAATAAGATCCTTGTAAACATTACAACAAAACTGTGTTGAAATTTATTATAGCTCCTCATATTCTCAATAACAGAAAGTAAAGACAATTTTAGAGCGTTATAGCAAAAATACAATTTTTCCACTAGAAATCTAGTGGTAACGCTGACAAATTTCTACAGTTAATCCAATTATGCTTTTGTGTTAAAACATAATATATTAGTGGTTAAACTTACCATGCGTGTTTCTGAAACCATGTCAACTTTTCTCTTTTATTCTAAAAGATACTATATTTAACTCGAACATGACGTACCGACAAATTTCAGCTAACTACATTTTCCTTTAAAATTTATTACATTTGTAATGTTTTTAGCGGTATTTTATGCTGAGTTTGCGGCATTTTTATATCAAGTTGTATTTTTGCTGATGGATCTCGCATGATTTATTTCAAAACGAAATAATTGAACACAAATCAGCCTGAAAAAGATACTCCACTAGTTACAATAGGGATCTAGTGTTCTAAGTACATAATTTCTAAACATTAACAAAGGAATTCGCCAATTGCACACTTGGTTCTTGTTCTGACAGCTCCCTGTAGTACCACAGTATTGCACGAACATATAGTGAAAAGCGTATCGTGCGGAGTCAAATTTACTATGAAGGAACGCTATCACGGGGATACTGTAACTATCAGTTTGACTACTTGCATAGTAAACTTGAATACCATAAAGAGAAATAAAATACAACATATATAGTAAAAATACAGAAAACCCACGTATTATGATATAGTAAAAAATACTGCTTACATCGCTACAGTAAAGGCATAACATCAGCTGAAAATTGTGGATACAATGTATTTAGTTTAAACCTCTGAAATAGTAATTTGAACCACATAATTTGATTGCGTGTGAATCACCCGCGAACGTACCATTTAATCTCCCCAAATTGTTTGCATAGAACTTGTAAAAAATAATTATTTCTGGATGTGTTATAGAATAAAATTATTACTACATTCTTTATATCACATTACAATGCATTATATTTTGCAACGCAAAATTTTTATTCTTAGAAACTAAATATTAAAATATATAAGCTGGACAAAATGCTCGACGTTGCAAATAAAATATTCCCCAGACAATCCCTTTTGTTATAGCTCACTTTGAATCCAAATAAACTAAACTTTCCATAGTCTGATGCTCAAATAACGTATGTGAAACACACGACATACAATTGAGAACACGCGAATTATTTAAAAATTAATGCGAGCCGAAGCCAAACATGAACCGTCATGTTAAAGAAACGCGAAAAATAACCAAGCCCATTTCAGCCTTCTGAAAATTTGTTTAGGTGTTGAATTCGCATACGGAAATCGTATTTGTTTCTAGGGCCAATTAGCATAGGCGAGTAGAGTCAAACGTCAATGTGTTTAAATCGCCTGACAATGTTGTAATTAATTGTAATTTGTTTATTGAGGGCTTTAACCATATGGTTAGGAATTAAACACGGTTCAAATCCATTTTCTTGTGCTGTAGTGGGAAAAAATACTTCCTAAATCCAATACTCCGAATCCGAACTATAAAAAAAATAAAATGTGGAACCGATGGCTGAGAAGCTACAGAGACCGTATAGTGTTGTGTGACGGATGAAGGTTAAAGGGGTCTTCTGCTCGTGAGGCCTAAAATTGAACACTTTTTGGAAATAAATTGTGAAGCATCTACTCAATGGTTTTAGAAATTTGGTTTTATATTAACGATGCATATTTTGACTTTTCAATCATACTTTTGAAGACGAAAAGAAAAATATCTCGCGACCTTGAAACTTCATTGATGACATTGATGTTGAAACTGCATGGGTTAGTAAAGTTGTAACTTAAGTAAAGTTGTGGCGAATTGGGTAATCTGTAATCAGAAAACTTTAATTTAATTTGTAAATTCGATGTAACGATTTGTGAAAATTTCCAATATTTACGTTATTTTTGGCCTTTTAGAGGCCTAAAAATGGAACCAATTGACATTTTACAAATCCCTCTCGACCAAATATAGCGTGTGAACAATTGGAGAAAAAATTATTGAAATCGGAACAGTACTTCTATGAAAAGTCTTACTTGACCGCTTACAAAACACTACTTCCGGGAAAACGCGTTTAACCGTTGTGTATCCGACCCGGGTACCTTTTTAGGTTCCAATTAATGAAATTTCCATGTTTTATCCATAGCTGGAAATCGAAACTTTGCGACATCTTAGAACTTCACTAAGTCAAGCTTTTGGGTTAATAATATTAGTCATATAGTAAGGGAGGGAGTGAGGAGGGGCTCCTGAATTTTTTTACTACGTAACAGGCCGACGTGGGTACCCGGGTACCCACAAAAGTGAAATACTAATAACTACGGTAATTTCCAACCGATTTTGATACTTTTTGGTGTTTTGGATTCGGGAACTCATCCACTTTTAGACTTGGTAAAAATGAGTCCGGTTACTTCATTCGGTTCCCTGGAATCGGGATTTCCGGAAACTACTGGGATACTATTTGTGAACTTCATTGGAATACTAGCAATATGGGTATCAAAATTCTTGGAATTTCATCAGTAGGCTGTATCTCGTGGTTTTGGAACCATTTGGTGCTTTGACCGCGGAACGGACATTCCGGAGCAGGTTCCCGTGGGGCCGTGAGTGGCCATTCCATTAGAATTCCATTTTTTAAATTGCCATAGGGTCCCGTAACAATAAATAACAGACTTCCGAGACAATTTGAAGAGTTTTGATACTCATATTGCTAGGACATTATTAAAATTTACAAACCATACCCTAGTACTGGAACATTACCCCGGAAAATCCGGATTACCAAGCACCAGATCCATTCATCCGGTTCAGCTTTACAGAATCAAAAAGTGCACGAGTTTCTGAATCCAAAACATCTAAAAGTGTCCAAATCGGTTAAAGGAAGCCATAGTTATGAGCATTTCAAATTGTGGGTACCCGGTTACCCACGTTGGCCTGTTAAAGGTGTTTTTTTTGTTGGGCACATAACTGTTAAAGATAAAGTACGGTGTATAACTCGATGGTAGTAACTTACTAAATAATCTACTATACCGGGTCCGCAGCTCACCTTCCTCATCACGAAAATGTTGTTGCCTTTGCACATTTTGCTATCTCTGTTGAATTCGGGTCTGTTTTGCGTGACATCCACTTTGCGTTCAGAACGAGTTACAGTTCACTGTCGAGTCGAGTAGCACATCGTTCAGTTTCAGTCCCTAAGGTAATTCCCATCACCTCCATAGATGGGAAGATCGATGAAAATTTGTGCACGTGTTTTGGCGCTAAGGAACAGATTCCACTAATCAGAGACTCATTGATGTTTTGGATGTGAGCTCCTAAGCATCTTTCTAAAAAATCATTAGATGCTAGACTTTCGTAGATCCTGACATATTCGAAAGTTTCTAAAGTTCCTTTTACTTGAACCTGACGCCACTTGTACCAACTGTCCTCGCCGGGTGAATATTTTGAGTGTTGGGGATTTTCGTTCGATGACTAGCAGTGTTCGAGAGAAATCCAGATTGCATTTCGCATATGTTCTACTGAATTTGAGTTTCTCCGAATCGCCAGCCCATAAAATTTGGTTAGCTGGCCGAGTGATTCGTCCGTCAACTTTCCCTTTCCTTTCCCACCGATACCTTTGTTTTCTTTCTTCAGCTTTCGTAATCTCGTTCCCATACGCTTCTCAACATGTCTGACGCATTATTTCTTCCGTACCATAATCTCGTCAAAAAACAAGAAACCATCCACAGACGCTCACATATACATAAACCATCAAGAATGGACCGGTGACTTCTTCAAGCAATGATTTTTCTATAGACAAGCGCCATCGTGGTGCGCCGCGTTTGGTATCTCAGAAACGGCCGGAGATGGGTACCTTTCGGATCCCAGAAACATGCCAAGGAATATAATTTCCACCAAATTCTTTCTGTGGCGTATTCTCAAATACATATAGATTGAAATTAAACAAAGGAAGAAAAATCGATTTTTTGAAACCCTGAAAGTATAAGACCCCTTAAGAATACGAAAGGAAATACTGCTCAGATGAGCACCGACATTTCATGACATAACTAATCAGAAACTGACGGCAAATTTCAAACCCTAGTCAAAAATAATTGCTGGGGAATGGGATAACCGAAATCTATGCTAAAAGATACGCTGCTTAATTAAATTTCCTTGCAGACTACATAAAACTGCTATTATGGCGTAAACTAACAACAGTGGATGAATCGTCGGTTTCTGTTTACAAATTTGTCCTTTCTCGCATGAGCAAGTAAACGAACGACGATGCCGACGGCAAAATCGCAAGCAATTTTCGAATAGCTTCTGCTGGGACAATAAAACTTGCGGCAAAATACTTTATGAATGTAATAATATAGCAGTAGCAGCCGAAAAGCGCATTGACGTAATTGTTCTCGTGCCTTTGGATGAAGTTTACACTGCAAACGAGATGAAACCAATATTCAAGGAGAACACCACAAGCCTAGCCAATGCTTCAAAAACATAATTAGGAATGTATTGGATCAAAGGGCGAAGCATTGATATGGCTCATTTCTTCTCTTCATCCTAGCTACTTATATATTGAGGAACTACATATTTCAGAACTATACCTCGAACTAAACAGAAAGCTTGTCAGTTCGGAAGACTAATGTGAATATGAGTAACTCAAAATAAACGTGCAAACACTTTGGGTTCGGAAGACAACCAACAATTGTTCTACGCTGGACAACGACGACGACAGTGAAGATTAATGAATTTCGCTGAAAGAGGCTGCTTGCAGGGACTATGCTTCAGTGAAATATCAGAATCAGTGCCATACTAGGAAAGCGAATCGGAAACAGGGGATTAAACTGCATAAGGATAGGCATTTGCTAAATGTTTATTGAAATGCGACTGCTTTCCATACTGCACGAAAATAGGGAATATAGCCCATTGAATCGATATATTTTGCCGTCGTGTATATTACTATTTTAAATAGCAAGTAAAATTGGTATAGATAGGACTGTATAAGAAAGCAAAACAAAGAGTAGTAAAGGGTGTTACGATCAAAAATTTGCATTTTTTTTTATCGCGCATTAAAAAAACTGCACGCCCCTCATTTGAAAGATGCGTGTGTTGAGAATTATGCCTACTATATGATGTTGACATTTACTCTTCATTTTTGAAATGGCATCGAAGTAAGAGGAGAAACGTAACAAAATTTGACCAATGGTGTAGCAAAAGTGCGAACTACTCGCACGCAAAGTTGGCGAAATTTATTGAATGTGGCTATTCAACTGTCAACAACGTAATAAAAGTGTTTGTACAACGTTTGTTGAGAGCCACGAAGGCTAGATCGCATAGAAATCCCCGGAGCAGGAGACCGGAAATATGACGAAAAGGGTGTCCAGCTGTTTCAACCGGAACTCTAACCTCCGTTCGAGATGTGGCAAGCATGCTGGGAGTGTCGGCTACAACCGTGCATCGAACTAACACGAGAACCGGAATATTATACGACGGCTAAAAGAAGAAACGGAAAAATTCACAAAAAAATATCTCGTGTGGTAGGTTATCTGTTCCAGTACAGAGCAGGCTATCTGTTTCTTGAAAAGCGACATTTACATCGCAACAGGGACCGTCAACCAGGTTTATGTGCAGGAGTGCCTGGAAAAAACGTCTATTGCCTTTCCTCAAGCAACACAATTGTTCTGTTCTATCTTGGACGGATTTGGCATCTTGTCATTATGGAAAAAACTCCGCGAACCACGTCCAGGTAGAGTTCAAGGACGTAACTTCCCATAACACATCAGAGTTCCGCCCAATAGAGAAATATTGAGCAATTTTCAAACAGAACCTCAAGAAAAGGCGAAAGATAGTAGTCAGCGAGGTGCAGTTCGAGATAAGATTAATATAGCTGAGGATCAGTTTGGGGACAGATATGCCATACCTCGCGAGGCATCATGAGATATCTTCCGAAGTATCGCTTTCTTCGAAGAAAAAATGCAGCACAACGGCAGAGAATATATTCCGAGCTCTCAGGCTCGTTGTTACAGAATCGACAAATGTCTTCTTGACTTTTGCGAATTGTTTTCAGGTGGTACTTGGCAGAGAAGTAAGTCTTTTCGTTTTAAATCCATTAGCTTTTTAGCTCGGCTTGTTCCTGGGGGAATGAATTTCTTAGCATGTCGAGCGCTTACTGCGTTACGGAAGTTATTTAGTAGTTGGTCTCTTGCTCAGATAACCGAGAAGTACTGTTGGCAATAAGATCATCGAAATATGACTGCAAGCTTGTTTGGGAGTGCGTAACATTTTTACAACAACTGGCAACTCGGAATAGAGTAAAAATATTCTGGGTACTAGGCCACCAAGGAATCGTTAAAAAAGTCAAAAGTCGTATTTTAGCAATGTCTCTATAGTAATTTCTTTTGTACTGAAGTCTAAAAAGTTTTACCCTCCCACAAAATAACAGACGTTTTTCCTTTGACATACCTTAACATGTTTTAATAGGTAAACATAGTTCTAATCACAATAGAGAATTTGATAACTGGATTTTTGTATAGAAGACTACATCAAAACCATGAAAAAATACTACTAATTTTCCTTGGTTTTGATATACTCTTCTATATAAAAATCCAGTTAACACATTTACTATTGCGATTAGAGCAATGTTTACCTGTTAAAACATGTTAAGATATGTCTAAGGAATAACCTTTGATGATTTATGGGCATGAAGGGCATATTAAACCAGAATGTAAGTGATCTTACTATGGAAACATAGTAGAAACATGATTTTTGATCTTAATTTACATTTTTAAATTCACACCTAGAACAAAAACCTGAGCTGACCATGTAGGTATATTTCCAAACTTTTCAAAATGTGGGGAGGTCTAGTACTCATCTCTGGTATTTATATCCGTGCGACACCATATTGTGTAATGTGCAGTGGCACCACATTCAACGATGAAGGGCTTGTTTATGCTTCTGCAGTGCTTTATGAGAGCAACGAATTCAAACGGTTCTGCGTATCGCCAGGGAAGCAGGCAGATGCGATCACAATCTTCTACTTGCCACTAACCCTCGGTGCCTCTACTGTTATTGTAATGACGTCTCGTTAAATCTTGAAATTGGCGAGAATTTTACTGCTCTGTTTATCAAAGCTATTGGAGTTGGCTGGTCGTTACAATATTCTTGTGAGCTAAGAAATTTAAGCCAAAGATTTTTTGCTTATTTTCTCACGGCTCCTGTATTAGAGTAATGTCTAGGCGTTTTTTGTTGAACCTCCGGGCAACGACGCTTGTGTCCCCTTTTGCATGGTGAAGGTTCACTTGAATGCATCAAATACTGCTCATTTTTGGTGTTTCCTTGCCATCGATTCTTGGGGCCAATGCTTCGTTCAATTTATTGTACCGACGGCTAGTCGCAGACTGTGTGCTGTTCGACGTTCTGGTGGCCTTTTTTGACCCAGTACTTGTTTCGGCTCTTTCAGTTTGCGCACCTTCGCATATAGAGAGTCTTCGATCCTCTCCTTGCGTATCAATTCATGAGACACATACGGTAGGACACTTTTGTGTATAGCTCATGAGACGGGCTGCCACCGATGCATTCGTTATCGTTGCTGCAGGCATGCTATGATCAGAAGTCCGTCGTGAGGTGTTCCATTTTGGGTCACCACAGCTTGCCTAGAGCTTCCACGTTCGGCGAAGATCGTGGCATCCTTCAACTGGCCCTTCTAGCCTTTCCGAATACGTAGTTCAGCCGGTTGTGTTGGTAGGTTATCAGTTTCACTGAAGCCTCATCTACCGCCTGCAGGAGCTCTACCGCTTTGAAGACCGTACTTCTCTTCTACCCTCCAGTGTTCTGTGCAGAAATTGTTATTCTGATTCTGCACCAGGCGAAGGATGTTTCCATTGTACCTGTCGGTGCTGTCGGGAATATACCCAATGAACAATACCTGTTATGGAATCGCAGCTGTGGATCCTGCAGCCACTTAGCAGTGTCCTTGTCTGCACAGATGATTTCGAATTTTGTTTGTGTGTGTAAATTTGGGTCTCGTATTGCTTGAGCTCTACTCCATGACGCTATCGATCAGTGTACATCGAGTAGCATTCAGTTGTTCATGGCTGAGGGTATTTACAGGGTACAGGGTGATACTGAGTCTTAATGAACTAAACTAAACCTAAAGTGGCAACAAACGGTTTCGAAACTGTGCATAACTTATGACAAGATGTCGGTAAAATCGTTGAAGCGACGGATCATTGGTAATACCGGGCTGTAGCGTAACTTGCGTTGCACATTTCAGTCTGCAGCAGTATTCGAGAACGAAGGACACGGGTTGATTCGTAGAGGTTAATTTGTGATAGGAGGTCGGGAATCAGATTCAGCCAGAAGAAGCTTAGATACAAAGGTAGATTGTGATCTTCTAAAGTGTGCAATCTACGATCTTCTAAAGTATGTAGTCCTTATAATCGACAACGGTCTTCGGTGGCTGGTGGCAGATTCAGCGGATCATTCCAAGGCAATTGACGTAACTCATATAGTATGAATCTGCGCTGGACGGTTTCAATTCTTTGACTCCAAGTTGCACGGTAAGGGCACCAGACCACGATTGTGAATTCCAATTGTGAGCGCACCAGTGAACAATATAACGCTTTGAAGCACAAAGGATTCCGGAATTCGTTGGATATTTTGAACATAAAACCTAGTAGAAGATTTGCTTTGTCAATGATCGCGGAGAAGTGATACGTGTACGTTAGCCTTTCATGTAGGATGACGCCCAAATCTTTGACATGGTCAACGAGTTACAGTTAAGTTCCAGCAATGTTGTAGTAAACATGTTCCTCGTATGATGAAAGCTGATAACAAAGCATTTCGCAACACTAAGAACCATCATATTTCTTTCACACCAACTGCAAAAAGTATCAACAAGATACTGTAGCTTACGGCAATCGGCTTTTTTCCTTATAATTAAACAAATATTTTCAAGTCGTCGGCAAAGAATAGTTTCCCTCCACGCATTAAGAGGAAAACCATATAATTCACGAACAGTGAAAATAGTAGCGGACCAAGCGTACTACCTCGAGGAACTCCAGAATAGTCGGAAAAAGATTCAGATATATTGTTACCAATATGAACAACGACTTCATGGTGAACAAGGTATGATCGAAGCCAACGGTAGAATCAAGCAGTGCATTCAAGTTCATCAAGGTTCGTTAATATCTAATGGTTAGCAGTGTCAAACGCAGCCTTAAGATCTGTGTAGATCGTGTCCATCTGCAGTTACTTGATTTAGTCCGTGGAAAGCCATCCCGTCCAGTAGTAAACGGCTGGCAGGATTAGTTGTCGAGGATGACCCTAAAGTAAGCGTGTCTATGCCCAGAAGCTACCCACATAAGTGCTGATTGGTTGAAATCACTAAGAACTATCATCACATCGTTTGTATTTACCTGAGACCAAATGCGTTCTATAGAGTTTAGATGGAGCTGAACAATATTGCAGTCAAGACGTTTTTCTGGAGGAATGTAAACAGCACCGATAAAGTAGCTCTTCATCGACGTGGTAATCTTCGTTCAAATAGCTTCAACTATTCGCACCAAATTCACAGGAGATAAGAAACAGCAATCAAAATTTTTCCGCCGCGACCGTGAATGCTGTTGCTACCGCATCGATTCGCACGATAAACCGTATAACCATCCCCGAAGAGCTGCATCGATGTAATACGATCATCAAGCCAAGTTTCTGTCAGAACGTAAATATCGTAGTCGCTGTCAGCTGGAGTCAAGTACACGTCCTCGATTTTCGTCCTTAATCCTCTGACGTTTTGGTACTACAACCACAAAGCGCCAACGGCTGTCGGATGTCCCGGTAAATTATCAGAATGTAGTGTACTGGATAGCAAGTTAGAAATCAAAAGGTCATATACAACAAACTACTCGCCTGAGAAGAGAGTTCGGAAGACACCCTCATAACCTCCGAAGGCAGGACCGGGACGACTAAGCTGGTAGCAGGACTGCGTTGAAACCCTTGATGGTTGTTCGTAGTACGATATAACAGGAGTCCCTGTGATGGCAGCGCAGCATGAATTTGTTGGAGCTGTCCCGGCGATGCCGGCGAAATTATGCTTCGTTCAAACAAGAGCAGATTATTCGAAAGTGTTGTACCCGGTGGCATGCTAGAATCCAAAAGGACTTCAGGAAGCGGATCGTCGGTTAAAGGAAAATATTCGCCTAAGAAGAGAGTTCGGAAGACCCCCTTACGACCTCCGAACGCAAGACCGGGACGACTAAGCTGGTCGCTGGCTGATAGTACGACTGCGTCGCATCGCGCTGGCTATCGAGTTCGACTTGGCCATTTCGTTAAAGATTGGGCGCTTGTCAGTTTTTTTGTATCGATCTTCGATCCTGTCCCTTGATCTTTTTCGGTTGAGGCTCCTTCCTGCACCCACTATTGTTCGGTCACTCGGTATCCGCCGAACGCAGTCGCTTGGCTAGTGCTTTCCGTATTGGGATTTTTGCCAACTCCAGTGGTTCAGCGGGTTTGTGATCGTTTCTCAGCAGCCACCCATAGCGTTTCTTCGCCGTTCCGCTTTACAGGGTAAAACCAAAAATGCTGTGGCGCCACGAATGGCATGGTATTTATCATCACTTCGAATACCAGACATAGTTCTACGTAGGGCTGGGGTTCGAAGTATTTAGCCCCCACCCCTGCCATTCACACTCAATTCAGCTCGGCAATTTCCCAACAGCTGTTTTTCGGTGAAATATTGTCCAAGTCTCAGCTATCATACATCACTTTTACTGATTTAATTGTTTACTGAGATCTCAGTTGTTGAGATTTCGGTAAAAGGTGTAAGAAATGCTGCAGCAGAAAAATCTAAGTATGTTCATCTCTCGGCATGGGTCGCGTCACATCTTGGATTGGGGCATAAATGTTACGGTAAGCGGTTTTGAGGACCGTCCATTGGCACCCTCTCATTCCACTGCTTCTTAAGAAGGCTGATAGCACCCAGCCGACGCCGGTCTAATGAGCAAATGTCATCAATAGACACACGTGGAGGCACGAGATGGGAAACTTGTGAGTACTATGATATCTCACCGTTTGACGGCCTGGTGTTAGACACAACGCGTTGCCCTGAAAGATTTTCGCAAGAGCTGGACAATAGGCAGGATATAAATGAAACTTAATCCTCTCTATATGATAAAAAAATATTTAATCATCATGTCTAACTGAAGTAACATATAAATATCCCACATCTACAAACTTGGAATTTGTCATGAAAAACTAAATTTTATGGTTATTTTTCAATTGGCTAACTAGACGACTTGAATGACGTCGTGGATACCACATACTCGTTCAAAGTAGCATCCTTGTTCGTACTATTTAAACGACTAGGGAAACCCACTGGCGGAGCGTGAAGTCGGTGAAAGCTCCAAGGCTTTCAAGCTGGTTCTAATTGCCGATAAAAATGTTTTGAATCTACCGAGTAGCAACACAAAAGTTTTTGGAATTGGGCCTGACACTACGTTAGTGAAGAAGCATTCTGTATGACCTTGTGGCACAATCGCACTATTCGAAGGATGAGGTTGGCTTTCTGAAATTAAATTATCCTCTGTGATGCATTTTCAAACAGAAATAAATACTAACATACCCAGTGGCGCGAAATGTAAATTTGTGCTGCTTGCCAAAAAAAACTAACAATCACGTTCTCCTAAAAAAAACTCATCACTGCTATCATTGTAATATTAGCAATAATAGGGCTTAGTCAAATCGAGTATTTCCGAGCCATTGCCAAATAAAATCGAAATGGCGCAATCACTGGAGATAGTGATGCAGCATTCACACGTTTCAATAAAAAATCAAATAAAGCAAGATAAGCAAACAAAACTGTCTGCCGCTTGTCATATGAAATATCATACAACGAAAATGAAACATTGATTGCTGTTTTAATTTTCTCCACTTCCGCTTTGCTCGAAGCTCTCGCTCATATTGATTTGGTGACAACAAAGAATAACAACAGTTTTTTTTCAAATCGAATTCGACTGCCCTCTGCCATGTTCTGAACGAACCTCGGAACAAACTTGCCCAAACGGTTCGATTTAGTAAAAGTCATGCTGACGCTTCGTAGTAGTAGAAAAAAATGCCGGCTGCTTTGATGGTGATCGGTGATTAACAAATCCTACGTGTGACAGAAAAATGCGATCTCGAATGTGTTGTGCAGTCCGCACTGAAAAGTGTCCTCTAGCACTAAACCGGATTGGTGTTTGCCAGTCATTCGGCAGCGAAGGCAATTACACACCCATGTGCAAAAAATGTCATTACACCGCCCGGGAAGAATCAGAATTGCTTGGGAAATTTCAATTTTCCTCCACTACTGAAGGGGAAAAAGGAAATTAAAAACAGCTTACTTACCTACACGTGCCAGAATGTAATTGAAAATGTTTGCGTGGGGTTGTGGCAGAACCGAATGGATGAAACACAGAATGGACAGCTGTTGGGTGGGGAGCTCCGGACGTTACTTTATTATTTTGCCATATTGTACGTTATTTACATTGAACCAGTAAGATAAGGTCAAATTTTCAAGCTGTCCCTCAGAATGAGAAGGGTAGGCAGTTTTCAGCACGAAGCAACTATTAATAATGTCAGACATTTCAAACTAGAACGTTTATGAAATGGTTATTCAAATTAGGGTGATGAGCCTATTATCGCTTTGTTTCTATTATCACGCTACCTATTTGAAGCTGTTGGTTAGAGCAGTGTCTGCCATCTTTGTTTAACGCATTGAGTCAAATGGTAGCGCAATAATAGGGGCACTCGATTCGTGTTTTCGTTGCTCTCAAACACGAGAATTTCACTGTTTTCAGCGCATGTATGTTATTATCTTGGTACTTGACAACGAAGCAAAGCTGTTGATGCCAATTTTTACGCATTCCATTGTTTGTAGGCCGAGTAATTAATGAATCAGTGAGGAGCCCTCCTTAGTATGGTGAAAATAGGCACTTCACCCTATATATTAAATATAGATTCCACATCGCGAAAACAGGTAGTTCTGATTCCAGTGGAAACAACATTTTTGTAACCGAACTCTTCCTACATGAAGTACCATTTCGTTGAAATTATTTCACGTGATCAATTACATCACAAAGTGGCCAGAGAAATAATTCTGACCTGGATGCCAAAAGTCAACTAAACTTTTCTCGTCAGTACCACCCACTGCACTGTCATCGGCTTAAACAAACGATAAACTTTCATTAATCACAAAAACGATGTTTAATATTCTCTTTGTCATATGTGGCGCTTGTCAGGTTTTGCATCCGGTTTAGCAGATCAAAGGACGCAACATGTCATACAATTTCCCTGAATCGATGTAATGCACAATCATCACATTCTTTAGGTAACGTTTTTCATACCTGATGTTACGATGTTAATCGATCTGTTGGGACATTTAAATAATCTATTTGAAGAGTATCGATTGGCCAAGTAATGCATAAAACGTCTGCTTGTCTATGATTTTATTATGCGGTTTTAGTACATTTGGCTTAAAAGGAATTTTATTAAAAGCTTCAAGGGAGACATTGTTATTGTAATGTAAAGAAAATTATTTTTTATACACATAAGTGATATAGATTTCTAAATTAATATTCTGTCAGATTTCACGTAAAAAATGATGAGTAGTCCTACAGATATAAATCATTGCATTAAGCTGTGAATAAATTTTAAGAACGTACCACAAAAAGTGTCTTACTGTATGGAAAATGGCTTTGTTACTGAAGCTAAGGATCCGTCACCAGCCAATACAGTACATGTGTTGGATTTTTTTTGGCGGGAAATTGAAATAATAAAACTCCCCACACTCTTATATATAATACACATCCCAAGGGCTGGGGCTTTGGAGCTATCCTACGAGATTCACTGTGAAGCCTGGGGAATGATAATAAAAAGCTGGTTCGGTGAGCATGCTGATGACGGTGGCATAAATATGAAATGAAGAAAGATGACTCGATTGTTTCACGGGTTGTCAGTTCCAATGACATGCGGGAGCTGAGTTAACAAGGCCCAACGCTGTAAAAGTGAGAAATGGTAGCGCACACCGAAATCGTCAGCCACAACAGTATCAAAACTTGTCACCTTTGTTGGGACAAGGAAAAAATGCCTGGGAGCTTTCGGGACTGTCTTATTGGCCCCCTTTGGCTAGGCATTGACTTTGAAACGAGCCCGAATCAATTTCATCTGCAACAGATTGGTCAATATTATAGACGGAGTGCATCACCTCGAGTAACTAATCCATTTAAACCACACGTCACATATTAACAGTAACCAAATACGGGAGTACTTAATTTTCAAAGCATGTTAACCTTCCGGAAGTCGCGCTAGTGCACTGACTGCACGCTGCTGCGAAAATCTAGCGAAATCGTCTTAGAGCACTAGCGGCTGCTCGTTCAGTGGGCCATAGGCGCGACTTCCGGAGGGTTAAGTTTTAGATAGGAGTTTTTCCATGTTTCCATCTAAACGTGAATTTCTAGATAGAGTGGAGAGAATCAAGCTGTGGACTTGAACAGGCCTTCCGACGAAACTTTTTAAGCTGATTAGCTGCCTATTTTATAAACCATTTAGCTCCTGTTTCCGTAAGTCATTCAGCTTCCAGCCTTACCACAACATACTCAGATAGCCCCCGGTAGTGAACTCACCCTACTCCGACTCAGAGTTCACCGACGGAGGAATTTCTTCCAAAATCGATACCTCCATTTTTGAGCCATTTAGCTCCCAGCTTTATTGAGATCTGCTCGGATATTATCGGGCGGTGTAACTACCCTAATCCGACTGAGTGTTCACCGGCGGCGGAATTACTCTCGGCACCGATGTCTCTTTCATGAGCTAAATAGCTCCCAGTCAATTAGAATCTAGTCTAATGTGAATTCTTCGACGGTGGATTTATCCCGAATCCGAAGAATGATTTCATGAACAATTTAGTTCTACGCTTCGTCACGATCTACTTGACTTAGTTCCCGGTAGTGGATCTAACGTTCTCACGAACTTCCCGCTAGAGCGTCGAGGTAGTTCTGGTGATTCTGGTGGAGCCTGGCGTCCACGAACCCGTTGCGGCATCGCGTGCTTGTTAACTGGTCCTTGATGGTGGATCTAATCTACACCGGCGGAGAGTTGTCCAGCGGCGGATTTTATCCAGAAACCGATTTGTTTTTTAGGGCGGCCAGGTGCATCTTCGAACTTGTTCTAACCTAGGTCATTCGAAGACCACACATTCCGGTATCTCTTGCACATTCACACACTCCGGGGCGATGAAGCATATCCAAGCCGATACAGGTACTTCCAGAAGCATCCGTGTCTGGACAAAAACTGGGTCAAATGGAAATCCCTTCTCCATACTTCCTAAGCACCCACACTGACACATTTGGGATGAGTTGGTGGGTTCAAATTCTTTTCTCCTCGTTATCTCACTCTTGCTGTCGCTTAGCCAACGAGTCCGCCCGGACCAGTCTCCTTGCATTACGTGCATTTCTCCGCTGCCAAAGTGATGCAGTTGGAAATCATCCCGGCAATCACGCATACCACCTCCGACGATATCATTCTGTATGCACTGGCGACACGAACAGTCATTAGGTGAAACGTGCTTGTCAACTTCGTCCCGCTCCGCTTTGAGTTCAGCGCAGCAGCCCAGGCCGGTACGCCATACCTCAGCATCGAGGATGAGGCATTCGCTAGTAGACGTCTCTTGCAGTGTGTTGCTAATCCGATGTTCGGCATGATCCTTGCCAATACGTTAGTTGTCCTCGCAAACTTCTCACATACATAGTAGATATGGCCATTGTAGTTTAACCGATTGTCGACCATCACACCCAGGTGCTTCAGCGCACGCATTGATGGATTTGAGTGACCGCCGACGTTGATCGCGATGCGCTGGATTTTTTACCTGCGTCTTGTTGTGAGCCAGCTGCAACTTGACATCAGCCATCCAGGCTCCCACGATACCTTTTGTCTCTGCCGTCAACATCTTCACTTCCTCTAGGCCGACTGTTAACACTCAGTTTTGCATTATGTTCCAGAGAATTGGGCCGAGTATGCAGCCCTGAGGTACTCCCTCCGTAAGCGCAATCGATTGCTGTCCCATGCTCGTCTCGTAGACTAGTACTCCGTTCTGAAAAAAAACTTCTCAGAACCTTGTACAAATCGTCCGGAACTCGCATTCTCTGCAGTACCAGGGTGATAGCTACCTAGCTGGCACTGTTGAACGCGTTCTTCACGTCGATCATTGCCACGGCGCAGTAGCGACTACCCTTTCTCCTTTGCTTCGATGCTTTCTATGTGCCCTCGTTGGCTGTGCGGATGGCATGCAACGTTGAGATCCTTTTCCGGAATCCTAACTGCCTCTGTGATAGCCAGTTCTCACTTTCAGCGTAGTTCGCCAGCCTGCTGAGAATGACCCATTCCAGAAGTTTACCAAGTGTATCTAGCAAACAAATAGGCCGGTACGATGCTGGATCTCCTGGTGGCTTCCGTAATTTTGGCAGTAACACCAGCTTCTGGATCTTTCATCTATGCGGGAAGCAGACTTCGCCCAGGTATTTTTGTGGATCGATCCAGAATATATCCGGAAACGCCAGGATAGCGGTCTTTAGTGCCACGTTAGCGATACCATCCGGTCGTGCTTCGGGAAAAGACTCCACGATAGTATTCAGTATATCAGCGCTCATTTCAGCTGGCGTCGTTGGATCCCTGATCTTGGTCGTCACGGCAATGTGAGCGTTGTCCCAGTGATTAGCGTCTACTTTTGAGTACAGCTGTTTTTAGCAGGTAGACTTACTAAGCATTTTGTTTTGCATTAAAAAGCGGCCCTAGCATCCCGGAATATCACCTCGTAACTTTTTCTGACAACCCCAGATGTTGGTCTCTGAACGCATCTTCTGGGCAACACGAAAGGGTAATTTCGTTACGCCGGATGCCGGCAGTTTCTCGGCTCCTTTTCCTCGGAATGATACGTCACACGCCCTCGCTAATGTTTCCGACAGCTCATCGGCATTCGAAATTAGAATGAGGCTATCAGCACGAAGTGCTTCCACAAAAGGTCCTCCTCGAAGCCCTTTCTTTTACACTTCCGCTTGATGTTCGCCTTTTTGTGAATGAACTACCGACGTTGCAAACAATAGGGTTATATAGATACCCATCTTAGAAACAAGGCACGGAGCGGAAAATGCGGAGAGAATCGTGAAAAATGTTCCTTCTGTAGAGAGACTCCGCATGAACTGTTGACATATCCCACATATAAATTAGACGGGGAAACATTGAAACATTCATTTGAGGTCCACTCCGATAAGAAATGCTAAAGAGGGCTACACCAGCGGCCACGACTAATTTCTACGCTCACTAAAGAGCGAGATTCTGACAATCCCGTTGAGGGAACAACTTGTAATGTGCCTATAAATTTTCAAAACAGGAAAATCTTTTCCTCTCCTGAGATTCCTCGTAAACGTCGTGTCCCTTGATGGGTGCTGTTGCAAAACCGAAATGAGCGCGTCACTCCTATTGTTTTCCCAAGTTTTTACACAATGTATTATGTATTGTATTATTATAGAAACTTTTTCACAATTTTAACATTATTCGTTAGAGCCGCAAAAACACTATGTAGGAGCGTTTTAGGGATCAAAATGTGCTATTATTTCAATAGGATTAACTTTTGTTCGGTACCAGAGATTGAATTTGTCGCTTATCAAATCCGAATCAAAGGCAAAGACTTATTTATATTGTTTCCGTACTCATCGCACTTCAGCTGGTTCTAGGTGACTTCAACTTCCACGGTATGCCATGGGGCTTGCCTTCCCGATGATAACCGATCTATCTTAATGTATGATACTCGCGACAATTTCAATATGGAAATGAAATGAACGCCAACTCCACCAGCTCGGTCTAGCGCGTTAGATTTATCATTGTACTCATCATCGCTACATTTAGTGTGCCCATTGATTCAAAGAGTTACGCATCCACTATATCCGACACAATCGAATCAAAACAAGAAATTCCTCCTGTGGAAGCGGCACAACGTTTTGACTGACTTGATTCAGACGAAACGAAAAATCGTACCAGATTACCAGATACAAATATTAGTGTGAGTTCTTTCACATTGTTTCATTCCGGATAATGAGAAGGCGGACACTTAGGCATTAGAAGGAGATATTTATGAAAGATTGCGCTGCTTCAACGTATTTTTCAGTATATCTTGTCAGAGGACGCCTGAAATTTTATCAAATTTCGTGGGCAATAAAAGTTTTGGAATCCGAAAGGTATCAGCAAACCTTGGCTAAAATGATGAATGAAGGTCGAGTCATGGCCAATCATGGTAGTTGAATGCGCATCTTTGGAGTATTGGGGTCGGGGAGAACGGTCTCTGCACTTGTGGTGACGGTTATCGTAACATTAAACATGTTGTTTGGTCGTGCGCCTAGTGTTCTAGCGCCAGATATCCGATCCTGTATGTCTCTCATACACATATTTTTAAACCCCCGATAGAATTTAGTTATCTCTTCTCTTTTGGTTGACAAGCTAAGCTACCTGGAAATCTGTTCCCAAGAGTTCCCGGTGGATCCAAGGAGGCCTCTTGGTGATCCGGTTCATGATGTCCGGACAGTGATTTTCTGTTTGTCAAAAAACTGCAAGTTTGATATGAAATTCTTGTGCATCGAGAATTTCAGACGCATGCATTTTGTGCGTGAGTCACTACGTGGTTAATTTCAGGTTGTGGTTTGTTCCAAACTTTCGAGTGGTTAATTCCCCCCTCGGTAATTTTCGAGTGGGTAGTACTACCCATACTACCCACGTATTTCGCCGGCCCTGTCCACCGACCAATGGTGTAATGGATCGCGTGGTGGTCGCTATGTGTGTACTGCTCACTAACTCGCCAGTTCATATTATCCATCAGCGACGTGCTGCAGAATGTTATGTCGATGATGGATTCCTGGCCGTCTTTTCGGAATGTGCTAGCCCGTACATCACATCCAGACTGTAATCTCTTGCCTTGGTCAGCCTGCTGCCCCACTCCACGGCGCAAGCGTTAAAGTCTGCTCCTAAAACAACCGGCGTTCGTCTGACTAACGAGTAAGTTAGTGCGTCTTGCATCCGATTGATCTGCTCTGGTGTCCACCGTGGGGAACATAATAGATACATACGAATACGCCGTTTATTTCGTCGATCACAAAGCCTTCGTGTATGCTATCCACCACTTCTTGTACAGAAAAACCGCCCATCATTTGGATTTCCGTCATCCCTGCACCCACCCAGTTACTGTTATTGGGAGGAACAAGATACGGCTCTGCAATAATTGCGACGTCATATTTCGTTGCTGTTGTTGACTGCCACAACAGTTTCAGTGCAATATCGCCATGATTGAGATTAAGTTATGTTTTCTTGATCATCATTGGCCTGCCTTCGCTTTTTTGTATTCTGGGCATAAGAAGCCACTCCGTCCTTTTATTTGTACAGAACAAGCCCTTCTCCCCACATGTTCTGCACAGATTAGATCTGCCCGGGCCTCTATAGTTTCTTGTCTGATGGCCAAAACCTTGGAACCTGAAACACTTCTCCGTTTGTTTAGTGGCTCCAGGGATCAATCATAACGAGCACACCGACCATCCGACTTTGATCTTACCGGTCGACATAAGCTGGTTGGCTGCGGTAGGCGATAAGTCTGTGTGCTACTGTACGCCTTCCTCAACCTGATTGACATCTTCTCTTTCTCCAGGTTACATTACTTTATTAGCGCGCTCCTCACTTCGTCTTCTTTTGTGATCTCGTCCAGATTTCTGCACTCAATCGCTGCTCCCTGAACTAAAGTTGTCACGTTCGCTTCTGCCACGAGTTCCCGATAGGCCGAGCTCTTGATCAATGGATCCTTCTTCAGCTCGAATAGCATCTCGCCTTTCTGAGTACGCCATTCACTCTGCATTTGTCGGCTGTTTCGCTGTCTTTCACCGACCTTCTTGGGCTTCTTCCGTTCCTCCTTCTCTAGTGGTGTTTCCCTTACTATTTCCACAGAACGAGAATACCGGTTACCCTTTGGCGTCTCATAGGCTTCTGCTTCCACTATTTCCGTGGTCTTCAGTGTCTTTTCGGCGTTTTCAACTCTCTCTAGTAACGTCATCTAATCGCATTCTGCTGCTGTAGGGCGGATTTGATACTAATCACTAGATCCTTGATATGACCGTGCACATTGCCCTTGCTTTTCCCGAATTCGCAGAGTTCTTCGATTTTTTGCCTCAGCTTCGTCGTTTTAGGCAACCCATACTGCTAGTCATCTTATGTTCGGTGTGGGCACCTGAAACCCTTTTGAACTTGGTCCTTTTGATAGGTCGGCGATCTAGGTAGTCCAACCTTTGACGAACGGACTCACCATACTCTGCTAGAATTGTTTTATCTACGCCCGTAGCATGTAGTCACATCTATATGATCACATGATTACCTTTGCCAGCAGCGAGGTCGCATGCATGGGTTGACGCGGTTTTTCATGAGGTACCGCGTTCAAAACCGGATCGGTGCTAGTCTGGAAAGTTCAACTGAGCCTACTACCACCAGCTAAGGTGCCCGGTAACGAACGTACTTGGATAACTATCAAAGTTTAGACGTGATGGGGACGGGAGGTAGCTAGTACAATCACCCCATTAACCCAGTCGCCTTTTCGGGGAAGTCTCACCCATCCTTACTAGGGTAGTGGAATGGCGTGGCTATCGGTTCGTGGATCAATTTCGATGAAATTTTTATTCGTATCCGTGTTCTACCACCAGTATGCCGTAATTTGGATCTTGTTGGAATCGATCCTAATGTGCCGGTTAGCACTCCAGTTGAGTTAGAATGCTTTTTGATAAAGTCTTGGATAAAACCTTACCACAAATTGAAATTCTGTTTGAAGTCATGGGACATTTTTTTGAACCAACACCACATATAAATTCTTTATTCTTGAAGACTAGCGTATGCAGTAATGTACCCATATTGGTTTCTTGTGCGACTCCTGAGTTGTTGCAAAGATCTGTATACCATTTTTTCAGCCCTGTCAGTCAGTTGACGTCTATCCAGCCGAAGTCAACCTTTAAATTGGCATCCTTTACATTTTACTGATTCAGGCGAATTCTTCGAAAAGCATATTTCCGTAAAACCAATCAGAGACCAACCAGCACAAGTCCACAAGTACAAGTGGTGATTCAACCACATTCAATAAAGGTCAGTCTGCTGAGAAGCGCCTTTACTCACTCGTTAACCATAGTTGATTGAAATCCAATATCTTAATGCAGCCTTTGAAGGGTTGATACCTCAGGCTCAATCTTAGTTGAAATGCCTATAAATGTCACACAAGGAAGTCACTTAGGAGAATTGATTTTTGGTTTATTCGTTAAAAATGTACGCCACTACGGCGAAAAAACTGAACATTGGACTGCCTTCAAGAAGGCTACAAATGTCTACAAAGGCTACACCAACAGAAACCGATCAGAGCCCGGACCCGTTAGCTGTACGGCCAGGTGCTCACGAAATTCGATAGATGTGTCGTAATCGATGATGGAACTTATGCGAAAACCAATTTTAAATTGATGCAGGGGATCGAATTTTACAAGGCTACTGCTCACGGTTTCTAGCAGAATAAATTTTTGTTTTCGAAACAAATGGTTTGGCAAGGGAACTGTTCCTGTGGCAAGAAAATCAGCATGAGTAGTCCCATGATGGCTCAATTACGTTATGTCCAAATCTAGCAAGCTGTCATCCCGAGCAAACGAAAAACCCATAATACCCCCATGGTAATGGGGTTTGACATGGGTGTTTGAAATGGGTTCAAACCATGAAAACACCATCACCATGGTCCGGTAGATCCCATATAAAATACCATATGTTGGTGTATTTATGGGTTTATGAGACCATTTTATGGTGCTTTGATGGTTGTGAATTTTGTCACGGACCATATTTAAGGTCTTTTCAAGGGGCTATGTGGTGTTTGAACCCATGAGTATTTGCTCGGGATAACAGCATGGGTTTGCTTCAATGGTCGACAATGGGGTCCAGTTGTATGTTTTTGTTACTTGGTGGTAAAGCTTCTACGCCGACCCAGCTCACGTTCAGTAGTTAGACCATAGCAGTCCAATTTCGAGTGAATTCGTCCATCCTGTGCCAGAGTGAGTAACTCTGAACAGAAAAGATAACTCTGAGTCCTACTCCTCTAACCTCCAACCTGAGTTCTTTTGGTTCACTGATGGTTTGTCGCGTTCGGTGCTACTCGGCATCAGGGTTGCCACTATTTTCTAAAGGAAATCTGGCAGTTCAAATAAAAATGTTTAGCAAAATCCGTCACTTCACAACGACCTCAAACTCATCGAAATTTGGTATACATTTTGGTCTTCATAAAACATTAATCGATTTTTGTTCAGGAAACTATGATCCAGATTTCCAGAATTTGTGCGTAACAAACTCTATAATTTGCAAATTTGGTAGAATGAAAGGTTTGTCTTTTTGCTAGAAGTTTAAAAAAATACCAGCTGTGCCAGGTGTGGTAGGACGAGATAGTGGGCCCTATGCGTTCTAGGCCCAAATACCACATGCCCTAAAGCAGCCCTGACAAGGCGAGCCAGCGCCGCCTTTAAATAAGCGCTTAGCCCAAATCCCTCTCAATCCCTCTCCTACCGTTATCCTTCCTTCCTTCTGCGGCTGTTCGCCCATCTAAATATGGAAGCTGTTCTTCAATGTCAGCTTCTTTCACCGAACAGCCTAGATAAGCCGTGTAGTGTCGGTAGTGGTTGTTTCAACCGGCTAAGAATTACACTACGGACTACCTGTTTCAGTGGTAAAAATCTACCAAACAGGGAACCCCAATTCCATAGTGTCATGCGACCCGTGCTATGGGTAAAATTGTTGAGGGGGTTTAAAACATTCTCAATGGCGAACGGAGCCTGGGAAGAGTTGGGCGAACTCCCCAGTATGCTGCATTACGCAGCGGAACGTTCACTCTACACACCGAATTTTTTTCACCGATGATCCATTTAATTTTGCCGAATTTTTGTTGGCTGGGAGTTTGCTGAGACTCTCGGCTGATGGTAGTTCGGTGAAGTTTTGTTGAGTTTCGATTATCAAATTTCGATGTGTACAGATGAACCTGCCCAGAGGCCGTGTGGTATCCGGCCCTAAATTGAGCCACTGGAGTCCTGCTCCCATGTCGTAGAAGGCGACTGAAAGTAGGAGACCCTAAGTCAAGGTGTAGTTCCGTGCCGAGGACTTAATGACTGGAGGGTCTAAAATATGCCAGTCGCGCACGGAGCATTTTGGGTTTTGCCCTTACTGTGTTATGCGAATCTCTGATACAGTGGACCATTATTTTCTTCGCAAGTCGTGGGAATCAAATGATCATGTCCCATTTAAACCTGATATGGCTCGCTAAATGCGTTAACATCCCAACTCGCTTGGTGTCCTCTAGTTGTTGTGCAATTTGTGTTGCAGATGAAATGTACAGTTCTCTAAGCAACAATTGTTAGAATAGCACAGATCAATCTCCAACATAAACGTACAGCAATTATGAATTTATCTCGACTCATGCAGGAAGGTAAAGCTTCCATAGCATTGATTCAAGAACCGTATTTCCATAAAGGAAACTTCTATTTTGGAAAGTTACTTAACACTGCCTTCATTGCTCACAACAAGACAGGCATGACTAACCCACGTGAAATGCTTCGTGCTTGCATTCTTGCAAATAAGGCTATTGACGCGTGTCTCATATCGGAGCTCACAACTCGCGATATCTGTGTTGTCACAGTTACACTGACTGTCGGAAACTTAGACAATATATATATATATATATATATATATATATATATATATATATATATATATATATATATATATATATATATATATATATATATATATATATATATATATATATATATATATATATATATATATATATATATATATATTGTTCAGCATACCTACAGCATAATGAGTCATCTCCTTCTGATGATTTCAAAAGCATTGTATCATATTGTAGCAGAAATGGGCTTCCGATCATTATCGGCAGTGATGCGAATGCTCATCACATCATTTGGGGCAGCTCAGACATCAATCTGAGACTGATGGAGTACATAAGTAGTACAAATCTCCACATTCTGAATGTGGGAAACCGACCAACTTTTGCGAGGTCTGGGAGGGAGGAGGTGTTAGAAATAACACTTTGCTCTGATAGAATTTTGCATGAGCTGGGAAATTGGCAGGTTCCAAATGAAACTGAACCGTCTCTATCCGATCATAAATATATATTTTTCGATCATTTTGATGTCACCTTCAATGTGGTGACATATCGTAATCCTAAATCTACAAACTAGGACCTCTTTTTGGAAAACTTGGCGACAAAATTTCATGGATATTTTTCAACAATTAGTCAACTAGATGATTTAGATGACGTCGTGGATACGACAAACTCATTCATATTAGCATCCTACGAAGAAGCTTGTCTACTTCGTACTGTTAAATCGACTAGGGGAACCCCTTGGTGGAGAGCTGAGCTTGAAAGAATGAAGGAAGTTGTGAGAAGAGCTTGGAACCGGCGTCAGCGCGATGACTCCAGGGCTTTCAGGTCAGCTCGTAGTGCATATAAGAAATGTCTTAGATCTGCAGAACGGGCTGGCTGGCAAAGCCTATGCACTAATGTCTCTAGTCTGAACGAGGCTAGCAGGTTAAATAAAATTCTCTCCAAATCGAATGATTTTCAGATGATCTCCTTAAAAACCAGAGATGGTGTTTATGTGACGGACGAAAAAGATGTTCTTAATTGTCTCTTCGACTCACACTTTCCTTGTTGTATCGATCCGGAGTTGAACAATGTTCACAGATCTTATTCTGGTGATTCGGATTCGTGGGCGTTAGCACGCACATTGGCTTCCACTGAATCGGTCATGTGGGCAGTTGACAGCTTTGCTCCATACAAATCACCCGGAAAATATGGAATACTTGCCGTGCTACTGCAAAAGGGATTTGATATTCTTAAAGGGAAAATATACTTTTGCATATAAAATATTTGAAATAATCCGTAAAGAATTGAAAAACGATCCATAAAAAAGTTGTCCATGTTCCATCAACATTACTTTCCAGTCTTGCTACTGGGTATATCCCGAAAGCATGGCGAGAAATAACTGTTAGATTTATTCCCAAAGGGGGGGCGCTCAAGCTATGAAGAAGCCAAGAGTTTTAGGCCTATCAGCTTAAGTTCTTTACTTCTGAAAGGTTTGGAATGGATAATCGATCATCACATCGTTAGTTTAGTTGAATATCCACTGCACGATGTTGTTTACAACATTGAGAAAGCTTTCTCGCTCAAGCAATCTAGCTTGGTTGTATTCCTAGATATTGAGGGTGCTTTTGACAATGTGTCCTTCCAGTCTATTCTGGAAGCGACGCGCGGTCATGGGATACCTGCATGTATCTCGGGTAGGATAAACGCAATGCTTAGTAATCGCATACTTTGCTCGTCTGAGGCTGAGATACGGAAGTTGAGTATTTGCGGTTGTCCTCATGGCGGCGTTCTGTCACCTTTGTTATGGAACTTGGTAGCTGACGGCTTGTTGAAGAAACTCAATGAGCTTGGATTTCCGACCTACGGGTTTGCTGACGATTACCAAATACTAATTACTGGATTTTTCATCGGAACAATCTTTGACTTAATGCAACAGGCATTAAGATCTGTCGAACAGTGGTGTCGACAAGTTAAACTATCAGTTAACCCAAGCAAAACTTCAATGGTTCTTTTCACGAAGACGCGGATAACAACCGGGGTTCGTCCCTTGCAGTTCTTTAATTCTGAGCTACTGTGTGCAGATCAAGTCAAATACGTTGGAGTCATATTGGATTCCAAACTGAATTGGTCTGCACACATTGAGTTCAGAGTCAAGAAAGCGTTCATAACAAATGGAAATGGAAGCGTTACACGACAATTGTACGTCCAATACTGTCATACGGATGCCTTGTGTGGTGGCAGAGGGGAGAGGTGGTGACAGTCCAGTCAAAGCTAAACCATCTGCAAAGAATGGCGCTCATGGCGTTGACTGGTGCTATCACCACGACCCCGACTGCTGCTCTTGAGGCACTTCTAAATATCAAACCATTACACATACACCTCAAACAAGAAGCACTATCATGTGCATACAGACTGCAGGTTACTGGGATTTGGAACAGTAATCATGTTGATCTTGCTACCAGTCATACACGATTGTGGTCACAAATGGTTACATGTGGTGAAGATGTTCTTGCTCCCAGCGATATTACACTCACATGTAGTTTTCCTTACAGGACATTCCATGTGAAGATTCCCTCCCGAGAGGAGTGGTTTTCTGGCTTTATGGAAAGACAACAACAAACGCAAGTGGTCTGTTACATTGACGGTTCTCTAATGGAGGGACGTGCTGGTGCTGGTGTCTACTGTCGTGAAATGAGATTGGAACAATCTCACTCACTAGGTAGATACTGTACTGTATTCCAAGCAGAAATCTTTGCGAGTTATAAACTTCTGCTCCGATAGTCAGGCTGCAATCAAGGCCCTTAGCTCAGACAAATCCCGGTCCAAGCTAGTGATCGTGTGCCGAACCCAAATCGAAGAACTAAGCATTGTCAACACTATCTACCTTGTCTGGGTGCCCGGACATTGCGGTATTTCTGGAAATGAATGGGCTGACGAATTGGCCAGGGCAGGTTCAGCGATTGACTTCGTTGGTCCTGAGCCCGCGCTGCCAATTTCGACAAGTTGGATAAGGGAAAAATACGGTCCTGCACACCAAAAAATAAAGAAATTTAAACGACATTTAAATCAATACGAATGTAAACATACAACGATTGAATCCAAAATTTGATTGAAAATTACGTTAAAATCAATTCGAGCATCTAACAGCATACAATTTTAAACTTTCATTCGTGTAATATTACATGTCATTCATTTTACAACAATATTCGAGTAAAAATACATTGAAGTGCATTGGTTTTCCGTTTAAAGAAACTGTAATTTTCAATCCACGTGTAAAATTATAATAAAATTCGTTGAAGAAAGCACGACAAGTCGTGTGTATTTGTGGTGGAACTTGGAATTTTACATTTATATTCATGCTCCAAATATGTGCATGAAAATAAACTTAAAATTACAAAATATTTTTATCTGTGTGGGCTTCGTCCGAGCACCGCAATTATTGGAGAAATCTACAAACGTGTCGCCAAACAAAGGCGTTTCTAGAACAACCATGCCCAGTGGTTTCGAAAAATCTCTTACATTTTTCGAAGCTCCACTGCGGCATGCTGACCAGGGCTTTAATCGGCCACTGCAAACTCAATTATCACATGGCAACTATTCAGCGCGCTGAGTCTTTTTCATGTGATCTTTGTGAATCCGACTACGGAACCTCATATCATCTGATATGCAACTGTCCAGCGGTAGCGCAATTGCGATTTCGTGTCTTCAGCCGTCCTTATATAGACGAAACCATGTTTGGACGACTGAAACTCAGAGACATACTAAAGTTTCTTATCCAATGTGGTAAAGAGCTTTAGGCTCATTCGGAGGCAAGTTGAACTACTTGTGAGTTTAACTTACCTGTTGTTTATTTTTGTTTGGTGCTGTTATTTTTCCCACCCTTACAATTCTACTTCCCCGCACCTCCTTGTCCTTTCCTTCCTCTCAGGAAATGATGAAAACACACGGCAAGGCACAAATCTCCGACTACATACGGAGAACGTGCCATTTGAGCCAATATATTCTGATTCCTGATTCCTGATGACCCAGATTTCCAGAATTTGTGTGTAACAAACTCTATAATTTGAAAATTTGGTAGAATGAAAAGTTTGTCTTTTTGCTAGAAGCTTAAAAAAATCCAGCTGTGCCAGCTAAATCTGGCATAATGGCATTCCCTCTAGTTAGTAACGTAGAATTCAGAATATCTGGAAAAATTTGGCAAAATTTAAAAAATTCCTCCCAGTTGTCTAGCTTCGCTTTGAGTTGATGATACACTCTTCGACCGAAATTCTCACCTGCTGCACTGCCTGTCGGTTGCTTATCAAAACCATCTTGGTTTTGTGGTGAGCGATGCAATTGTAACCCAGCTAGCACTGTTGAAGACCTTTTTAAGTCCAATGAAACCACTGTGTTTACTTACTTATATTTTAATTCTCGTCAAGTTTTAACTCTAGGTTAGATATATTCTATAGAAACGTGACGCGCGCTAGACAGGACACGACGTCGTGTAGATGGGCGTCGGGATTCCCGGATTTTCGTTACCTGTATTACCGGTACCACAACTCAATTAGAAAAGTTTATTTTGCTTGTTACTAACAAAAATTCGAAATTAATTTTGCTACCAAATTTAATTAGTTGTCTTTTAATTGGTTAAAAAAGGTGTAAAATGAACAAAACAAGTTGAACACCTTGTTGGTCACTTCTGAAATATTAGCATGTTGAAGTTGGAAAATGCAATCCCGATTTTCATCATCCAAGTATCGAATGGAAGATAAAGGATGAGGTTGGTTGAGTGGATTGGATTGTAAAAAATAATATCGCTGTATTCGTAGAGACAGAGTATTGTGTGACGCATGCTTTTACCCTCAAAAGATGGACATTAAATAATCCCCTTCTCACGTGAGTGACTGAGAATAACAATGCCTGCAAGTATTATTGTGAATTTTGGGAAAGGTCATGAAGGAAAAGGCGGATAGCTTTGTGATAAATCTAATGTATTTGTTTCAGCCAAATGCTAAATAGAGTCGATAAATTTAAAACCCCTGTTATTAGTAGAACAACAACAACCGAAAAATAATCAAGCCCAAACATAAGCCACCCTGATAAAACATAAAGATATATCATTTCGAAAATAGCAGAACTGAACCCAGTTTTTTAACGGAACGGAGGCCTTTGATTAAGAGCACTCGACCAATTTGCGAAATACCTCGACTCGTTTGAATTGAGGGGTGAATTCAGTAGGTACATATAATGATGTTGATAAGCCGGAAAATGATGGATGGACTTGTAAATGCTAATTAATGATGATGTTTGCCGAATGGATATTCGAACAAAAAAGAGTGACACGGAGAAAGGAAAATTGCTGTATTGTGTTTATTGGCTAGAATTAAATGCCTTTCAATAGCTTGGTACCCAAGGCTCTATCACAACAAGCAAGGTTTTAGCCGAATAATAAATTATTTTGTTTCACATTATTGCTATTATTAATTTGGATTTAATTCACTTTACACTACATTATTAAATATAACTAGATATTTTGTTGTATGGTGATTAACATTTATTTCTTATTCAATTGGTTACTCTACATCAATTCATCAATCAGCTCAATCTAGTATTCCGTTAGCTTTCGCTTATTTAGGCTACAGATTGCCACAAGCAATGGCAACTAAATTTCTTAATCTTATAAAGAACCAAATTTTTTCTCAGTATGCAAGCTATCTGACAGAACAATGTATTCAGCAGGAAGGAAGAAAGCTTGACCTATCCCGGCTAAAACTGAAAGAGCTCCCAGCTGAGTTGACTTTGGCATTTGCATTTCTTTCCAAGCTGTCTCTGGAGGGCAATTTTCTACGCTTCGAATCGATCATCGTGCTACACTC
This sequence comes from Topomyia yanbarensis, assembly GCF_030247195.1. Classification (NCBI taxonomy): domain Eukaryota; kingdom Metazoa; phylum Arthropoda; class Insecta; order Diptera; family Culicidae; genus Topomyia; species Topomyia yanbarensis. The sequence goes on from NC_080671.1 coordinate 312,382,832, forward strand.
GTTAAAATTTCTACGCTACCTAGCGCTCAACAACAACCAACTTGCACTATTCCCGGAAGAACTGTGTGAACTCAAGTATGTCGAATTTCTCAACCTAAGTGACAATCCGATAGAGTGCCTGCCGGAAGCGATAGGGAAATTGAAAAATGTAACCACTCTCTGGTGTAATGACATGATGCTGAGCCAGCTGCCCTCAACGTTCGGCTCGTTGCGGAAGTTGAAAACTTTTGGCGCTCGGAACAACCAGCTGGCCGCTCTACCGGAATCCTTCGGTATGCTTCGACGGCTGAAGTGGCTTTCATTGGAGGGAAATCATATCAGCGCGATGCCTGAATCATTTGAGTGGCTTCGAAACTTGTCCCATCTCAACTTGAAAGGAAACAGTTTCATCGAGTTTCCGGTCGAGCTTTTTCAGATGAGACGCTTAAAGTTTTGTTCTTTGGCAAACAATTCAATATCAGCCCTCTCGGAGGTGACACTCGAAGGGGTCCGTTTCATCGACACACTGGAGTTGAGCGGCAATCCGGCCAACGTTAGTGTTTATGGAAATTTTGAAAATATACAAGCTAAAGTATTGCGGTTGCAGTTTGACCTAATGGATGAAACGGTTGAAGAGGAATGGAAGCACAGCTTGCCGAACAGTGAACTGAACTCCCCCGATACAAGCGGCGATGAGACGGACATGGAACCATATGATTACGAACTACCAAAATTGGCGAGATACTGCTGTGCTGTGTGATAAGTTAGACTGTACGACAGAGGTGATGCGGGGCTTACCTTTTTACAGTAATCCAGCAGGTCCATTTTATCCCGTAGGCATGCCGAACCGGGGACTTTGATGCTCAGATCTGTCGCCCATCTGCCCTCCTCGGAGAGATATTGCGGGTGATATGTCTGTCCGGCTTCGCACAGCACCGATATCTGAGGTTCCCATCGAGGTGAGGCAGCCTGTAAGTAAGAGTGAATAAATCTGTCAGTTGTAGCCAATGTTTTATGTGTTATATTACTTTGGGGAGATAGGCTTTTTTGTTCGATTCATTTAACAGGAAACATGTGTATATGTATTAATCTATTTGGTTATAATTTTGTAAAATATCAGACTGGATATTGGAGTTTGGAGCTTTCATTCACGTCCCTTTTTGCCCTTTTTTTCCATATGTCGTTTCCTCGTTCACACATCAAGCTAATGCTGTAAAATTAGATTTGGATAAGGTCTTCGACGCTCTTGATCAAGTTTATTGCATCTTGTTTTATCATTTTCGTCGACGATACAGGAATCGGCTATTCGCATACGATACTGTCTTTTCTAACCTTATCACTTTGCAAATGATATCATTCATAATTTAGAAAAGGACGAAATTTCATGCATAAAGACGGTTTTAAACCAATTTTTAGGGAGTAATATAGCATAGTTCACTTTTTGGTTCATTAGACCTTGTGTCCTTCGGCCTGGTGACTATTTGGCTTACTGGCCATTTGGCCTAATGATCATTCGGCCCAATATCCTTAGCCGAATAACTATCGGCTTAACGGCCTTCAGCCTAGTGACCCACCATGTCTTTTTCTGCCTCTGATAGTGTTGTTCCATCGATATTGGAAAGAACCCCGATAGTGAATTTTTACCTGAAATCGGCGGCGTGGCGCGGCGGCGCACATTTCTAATGGGACATTGCAAGATTACGTCATATGAGTAAAAATTCTCGAAAAAATGACAGCTTGTTTACATGATATTAGAAAATTTTTGATTCCACCCAGTACAAAAAACTTGGTTCGAATTCAAAGTCCATGTAAACAAGCTATCTGAACTGTCAGGAAAGTGAGGTTTTACAGTTTCGTGCAATGGTCTATTGGAAAATAAATAAAATATCGATAAAATCGGTAACCAGAAAGAAAATAAGAATAACAAGGGGTATTTAAAGGGCGAACACGAAATTATTGCGACACATTCAACAGGGCATAACTTTTTTACCATTGGGTAAAAATCAACCAAATTTTGCACACTTTCTCATTGATGTGTATTGCTTACATGCTGTCAAACTCGAAGTCGTGCTTTCGATTCAACGAAAATGGAGGTGAACCAACGCGAGACGAGAGAACAAATTCTTTCCAAACACCTGAAATTTCCTGACTTGTCACACCGGCGATTGGGAAAAATGTTGAACATTCGTCTCCAGAGTGTTGAAGCGGTTCCAGGAGCGGTTGACGTTGGACCACGGCAAAGGAGCTGGAAGAAAACTGGGACCGGAGAACAAAAAGACGGAGGGAAAGGTGAAGCGAATGATTAAAGCAAATCCCAACGTCTCAAGCCGTGATTTGGCTAAAAAGATCGGCATGTCGCAGAGCTACGTCCAGAATGCAAAGAAGAGAGCTGGACTACATACATACAAGGTACAGAACTTCCCAAACCGCGATGAGCGGCAACAATCGACGGCTAAAACTCGGGCACGGAAGCTCTACGAGAAGATGCTGACAAAATATGGCTGCTGTGTGATGGACGACGAAACGTATATAAAAGCCGATTTCAAGCAAATTCCGGGGTTGGAGTTTTTCACCGGCAAGAGCAAGTTCTATGTGGACGACAAATTTAAGAAGAAGCAAATGTCGAAGTTCGCCTCCAAATATCTCATTTGGCAGTCCATCTGCTCTTGCGGACTGAGGAGCGAGCCTTTCGTGACAAAGGGCACAGTAAATGGCGAGATCTACAAATCTGAGTGCCTCGAGAAGCGCCTTTTGCCATTCTTGCAGCAGCACGACGAAGCTCCGCTATTTTGGCCAGATTTGGCATCATGCCACTATTCTAATAGTGTCCTAGAGTGGTATGTAGCCAATTCTGTTCATTTTGTTCCAAAGGACATGAATCCGCCAAAATGTCCGGAGCTGCGCCCGGTGGAGCAGTACTGGGCAATGATGAAGCGGGAACTTCGGAAGACGTGACGAGAAGGACATGTTGAGAAAATGGAAAAAACTGAGACACTGGTACCGGATGACACTGTAAAGACTTTGATGGAGGGCATCAAGCGAAAATGCGTTCAATTTTACACTCAAGGCTCCATCGATTAACTTTTCTTTTGATTTTTGAAATAAATATATGTATAAAACTACCATAAAATTTTAGTTTGATTTTGAACATTATAAAAAAATTGGCATGACATGTTCGGTGTCGCAATAATTTTGTGTTCGCCCTTTACAATGCAGTCATTTTCACCTTAGTTTGGGGCCAATTTATGTTTCACTTATACAGTGTCCCAAAACAGGCGAACATACTGTAAATGTAATCTTATATTAGAACATAACCAAGTGAAAAGCGATGGAACAACTGTACCGCGTAATCGACGCACGGAAGTTCTACGAGAAGCTGAACAGTTCCGCAAGCCGATATGTGCAGGGACTTAGACGACAACCTTCTTACGAACGAGTACGAGGTGGAAACAGTACTATGACGAGCACCTCAACGGTGAAGCAGCAGAGGACGAAGGCGGTATGGCAACGGATCTTGGAGCACGCGCAGAAGGCGATAGGCAGCCGGCCCCTGATCTCCAAGAAGTCAAGGAGGAGATCGGTCGGCTGAAAAACAACAAAGCTGCCGGTGTAGATCAACTACCCAGCGAGCTATTAAAATATGGTGGTGAAAAACTGGCTAGCGCTGCACTGGGTGATCGTCAAAATTTGGGAAGAGGAGATTCTTCCGGAGGAGTGGATGAGGGGTGTCGTTTGTCCAATCTACAAAAAGGGTGAAAAGTTGGATTGCTGCAACTACCGCGCGATCACACTACTTAGCGCCGCCTACAAGGTCCTCTCCGAAACTCTTTGCCGCCGATTGTCACCATTTGCAAGGGAGTTCGTGGGGCACTACCAAGCGGGATTCGTGGGTTCCCGCGCGACCACGGACCAAATATTCGCGATTCGGCAGGTTCTGCAGAAGTGCCGCGAATACAACGTGCCCACACATCATTTGTTCATCGATATCAAATCGGCATATGACACAATCGATCGAGATCAGCTATAGATAATGCACGAGTACGGTTTTTCGGATAAGCTAACACGATTAGTGAAAGCGAGAATGGATCGGGTGATGTGCGTTGTTCGAGTATCAGGGACACTCTCGAGTCCCTTTGAATCTCGAAGAGGGTTACGGCAAAGTGATGCTCTATCGTGCCTGCTGTTTAACATTGTGTTAGAAGGTGTAATAAGGATAGACACGAGTGGCACGATCATCATGAAGTCCGTCCAGCTTCTTGGCTTGGCAGACGACATTGATATAATGTCACAGAACTTTGAGGCGATGTCGGAAACGTACATCAGACTGAAAGCTGAAGTCAGTAGGATTGGACTTGCCATTAACGTTTCGAAGACAAAATACATGGGAGGAAGAGGTTCTAAAGACGACAATGTGAACCTCCCACCCCAAGTTCGGATTGACGGTGACGAAATCGAGATGGTCGATGAATTCTTATATTTGAGCTCACTGGTAACCGCCGACAATGATACCAGCAGAAAAATTCAGAGACGGATCTTGGCGAGAAATCGTGCCTACTTTGGACTCCAGAGAACGCTCCGGTCGAACAAAATTCGCCGCCGCGTGAGGTTGATTACCAAAAAGACGCTAATTAGACCGGTGGTCCTCTGCGACCACGAGACCTGAACTATGCTCGTGGGGGACCAACGCGCCCTTGGAGTTTTCGAACGAAAGGTGGTAGCGTGCAGATGGCAGACGGAACGTGGCGCAGGCGAATGAACCATGAGTTGCATCAGCTGCTGGAAGAACCATCAATCGCGCATACCGCAAAAATAGAACGTTTGCGGTGGGCTGGACACGTCATAAAACTGTCGGACGACGAGCCGGTGAAGATGGTTCTTGAGGGCGACTCTACAGGAACAAGAAGACGGGGTGCACAGCGAGCACGGTGGATTGTCCAGATAGAGGACGACCTGCGGATCGTTCGAAGACTGCGAGGCTGGCGACAAGCAGCAATGGATCGAGTGGAGTGGAGACGGCTTCTGCATACAGCAAGAGACAACAGGCCTGAACGGTAAGGTAAGTAAGTGAAAAGGTTTTAAAGTCTTTCGAAAGCCTTAAGTTTTAACTATTTCTTTCCAACACGAATACCAAAAATACCGGTTTTAATGCCTAAAAAACCGGTATTTCGGCATTGGATATTTGGACGGTTTTACCTGTTTTCGGTAACAGTAAAACCGGTACTCCCATCTGTCCATCTCTTTCAAAAGATATTTTGAATGTGTTTCTTCTAGTTTAAATGCAATATAAGTTTCCATTGGAAAAGATAAGGGGGGCACTGTGACAGGAAAAAATAACCCCTAACGGCCTATACATGAGTCAATTCCTAGTCCCACCAGGTCCAAATTTAAAGCAAATGGGACAAGTCTAGCTACCGGACCAACGTGCCTGAAGTTTGTATAGGATTTTTCGACAATTTACATGGAGAAAACCCACTAACTCACATTTTCGCCGCTAGGTGGCACTGTATACATCGTAATATCACTGTAAGTGAAAATAAGAAAGATAATTTAATTGTCTACAACTTTGTTGAAGACTGCTAGAGAATCCGGCTTTGGTAAAAGAAGTTACTAAACTTTTCATGAAGTGATATCTGAGTCAGTTTTGTCTGGGGCCTAGCAGTGCATGCATGTTCAGAAGATTTATAGTATGCAATACGAGTCATGTTTTGGTTAGAAAATTTTAGTTACACATTTTACAGCATGGATGAGCCAACACTAACTTTTCAAGGGAAATAGATAGAGATTAGGTGTCCTCCACACAGTCATAGAGCAAGTATTTTTAAATAATTCTTCCGAACATCTCGATATTCTATCTCACTTCTATGAAAAGTTGGTATTGGCACCCTCTATGCGGTTACAGGTGGAACTAAACATTCTAACCAAAACATAACTCGTATTATGTTCTACAATTCTTGTAAACATACTATTCAGCTAAATCTAACCATTATCTCACAAAAATGTTTAGTTGGTGGTAATCGGGTACCGATCCACAACCATACGCTGCTAGGCCCCATGTAAAACTGACTCAGACATCACTTCGTTAAAAGTTTAATACCTTCTTTTGTCAAAGCCGGATTCACTAGCAGTCTTCAACAAAGTTGTAGGCAATTAAATTATCTTTCTTATTTTCACTTACAGTGGTAATACGATGCATATAGTGCCACCTAGCGGCGAAAATACGAGTTAGTGGGTTTTCTCCATGTAAATTGTCGAAAATTCCCATACAAACTTCAGGCACGTTGGTCCGGTAGCTAGATTTGTCCGATTTGCTTCAAATTTGGAGCAAGTACTCCTGGTGGGACTAGGAATCGACTCAAAGGTGGGCCGATTGAGTTTTCAAAAATTAATTATTTTTCTGGGCACTCTAGGGGACACCCCTAAATTAAATTACATTATTAAAAAAAATCTCTTTGTATATCGAGCTGCATCTCTAATTTGCCTCGAAATAATTAGAAGTTTCACCAAATGTGAAACAAAATAGACAGGTTCTAGAAAATAAGCGCCTTCAAGCAAATGTCACGTGCCGTGTCAAGCAAAACGCCTGAATGATTCAAATTCTGAACTAGTACACTATAAGAGATTTTTTAGAATGAATTTGAATCGATTCATGCAAATGTGAAATATGTGAGCAGGTACCTAAACTTATTTCAAGTGCCAGGATTTTACTGAAATTCGATCCTTAATTCTAGCAACACGCTAGATTTGAGTGGTGTGAAAAATAAATAACACCTGACACCTCATCGATCATCTGCTGTTATGGAACACATTCAGCTGATTGCAAACGAAGTAGCTAGTACCTTCACGCTTGCTGAGTTTCCATTCTGACGCTGAAAATTGCACGCAAATCTGGCACACGTGCGTGGAAAAGGTACAAGCGCACGTCTCTACTTACGTAAACATATGTACGTCCACATAATACATAAAACACTTATTTGTGCATGACGACTAACTATAAATCATACCCGACGGTAGACGTTGTTGGAAGTCAAATATGAACGGTACGGCGGCGGCTCATAAATCACGCCTTCGACAGATTGATTTCCTTGTCGCCGTTTTTTTTTTTGCTGTAACTTGCCAACGGATAATGGATACAAATTGATGTATTTGAAAGTCATCTGTACATGATTGTAAAGGAATCGAAAAACTTTTGTACATATTATTATTGATATTGATTTTGGAAACTTTGAGACCACCCTCTGCCTTTCGCATATAAAGAAAAACTTTACAAACACTCTAAAACTCTTTTTTGGAACTGTGGTCCGGGAGGTTGAAAAACTATTCAAATGGGTACAAAGTTTGTAGGGTTTTCAAGCGTACTAACAAAATACTACTAAAATCACCTTGAACTAACAATCCACCGTCGACAGTTCCGAATGCCCTCAGAATTTATTGGAATTTTAGAATTTTTTTCTCTGGTTCCAAACGACCGTGAAAATTTTAGAAGCGAATGATTGCACCCTGGATTTGCCTGTTTCTTTTAGAATTAGTATCGTATTAATGTGTTATTTACATTTACTTAATCAATCTCTATGGTCTGTCAATTAGCGGTGATATTGGGAGCTAGCGTGGTTTCTCCATATGAATTTTCGAAAAATCTCATACAAATTTCAAATTTGGTCCTGTAGCTAGACTTGTCCGATTTGGATCACTCCTGATGGGACTAGGAATATACTCAGGGGTGGGCCGTTGGAGGTTTTTTCTTGCCACTCTATCAGATACGTTTAAACGGTTTTGAAGATGAAAAGTGGGAGATGTAAAAAAAATCTACACAATCACATTAAAAACCCAGATTTTTTTCTCGCTCAACCTCAGCTACCCAGATATTATCAGCTCTACCTCCGTCATCTGGAATTTCTTGCCGCGATTCTTCACTTCTCTAGATTATACTTTTTCGAATGTTCCGTTACTTGGTAAGTATGTGTGAAATACAAGTAATTCGGATCTGGCTTCTTGGCACTGGTCACATACACTGGTCTACTACGGCTTTTTCGTGAAAAAATCGTGCAGTGATAGTTGTGGCAGGTGTCAGAAGCGCATATTTTGAAATAGGTTAACTGTTTACGTATCCATTGACCTGAACCACCAGGTAAATTCAAATCTGGTGAAATACTTGCGTCTCGTTCAACGGCGAGTTGAACGTGTGTGCTATATCAAACCCCCAAAAAGGAAGATACAAATCGGGCAAAAGGACCAATTACTGGTCGTGGTGAACTTCAAACGTTATTGTTGGAGTCAACGGGCAATGCAGTGCGCCTGCAGACAATGTATGCAACGCTACCCCAAAAATCACAGCATCTGCCCTGCGAATTCAGTGCACAGGTGCAACGCAGATTCTTCTGTGAAGAAACACTGGAGCCTTTTTAGCCCTAGAACGTTGCACTGGGGTACAAATTTACCCCACGCCTTGTTCGGGACTTGTAAAAACGAGAATTCGGCATTTACCGACCTGGGATCCTAACCATAATTCAATTTAGAGTTCCTAGTAAGAGTAGGAAAAGATGGTGTAGCCAGTTTGCTTATAGCCTTCGTGGAAGCAGGTGTCAACGTTGGCGTGGGGTACAGTTGTACCCCAGTGTACGGTTGCCGTTAGTGTTTCGTCAGGTTTCGTGCTGTCAGTGGAAATGTGATTCGTGACAATACCAGTTTAAATACTGATTGTTTTACTACGGTAGTAACAATTAGTATTATATAATCGTGTTTAATCGTTTATTTAACTAATTTAATTTAATTTTGAAGCGATAAAAAATCGTTCTCATTTTTGCTGCTGTTTTATTGTTTTATAGTTAATTTTTTATAGTTTTTCAAAGCAATGGCTCGCAAGTATAATTTGCGCACAATAACAGCTGTAACAGTAACATTGCGTGTTACCAATGTATTACTGGTCAGAAATATTTTTTTCATTTCAATTTCCACCCCATTTCGTGGTATTTTCCAAAACCCGATTTTAAAACTTTCCTCTTCAAAATAATTGCAGTTTTTCAAAAATATCGAAGTTCCATTTTATATCGTATCAAGATCATTCTTTCAACTTTTAGAATCATTTTACTTTTTCAAATCGATTGAAAATTTGCAAAATTATAGTAATTTTTGTGGAAAAACAGCGATTTTTCATTTTTTATTTTGTTCAAACCAATTTATGTATCATTGATTCAATAAATTCCATACTTTTACTTACACAGCTGTTTTCGCAATTATAAAACGAAGAAAATGGTGTATTATACTTTTCTTTTGTTTGCATTTTCACCTGCGAAATTGGCGATCAAACGCGTGTGGTACATTTGTACACCAGTGCAACGTTCTAGGATGGAAAATACAAGTGCAACGTTCTAGGGTTAGTATTCGGACTGCAAATCCCAAACAGATAATACGAAGTGGAGTGCCTAACTGGGAAGAGTGTATCTCACCAATAATCGATCTAAATGTTGGTTGCTATAGCGAAACCAGTACTTTCAAGCAATATGTCTCATCATTCTTCCTTCGCTGGAGCGAGGAAACCCCCATAGTCGACCAATTTACAGGCACATGAGTTCTGGAAACGTCATTGATCAGCAAGCGTCATTGAGAACCATGAACAAATTAGGAAACAAAGAATAACATCTCCTAGCTGACACTTTCGGTAGGGGAGAGTGATCTTGATCCTTGGGGATATTTGATTCCCTGGTCATATCTCCGAATCTATACGCATAAAGTTATCACAATATAAAAAGAAAATGAAGTATTTGGTCGTTTATGATGTTTAAAAAACAAATCTGATGTATTACATTTGGTTTGGAAAAGTTGTATAATATTTTAGAAAATATGTGTATAAATCCATCTCGAAGATCTTTTCATAAATTTTTTGAACGGTGGTATGAGATCGTCGAACTAATTATTTATGAATATTTTCAAGTATGATTACTTTCTAAGGGCAGTTGCCTTGAAAAACACGTTTTTCGAATAAAAAGTTTCACTACACATGCAAAAAAATTAAAATTTGTTCACGTCATACAACAGGTACCTTTGATCCCTGTAACAATGAGTAGTCTTGATTCCTATCATTAGTTCTCTCGAACACTTCCGAAATGTATAGAATTAGAAAAACATCATTTTCATAACGTACCTGGCACTATTAATTGATCTAAAATGTTTTTTCCGTGAACAAATGATTGTATAAGTTATTGAAGGTTGAAAAAGCCAGTTAAACAGCATTGATCTACCGCAAATACTTGTCTCGACTTTCTACTGTGGTTAAAGCTTAAGGTAGTCTTATTATTTAATTTGTCAGGATAGGTGGTTAGCTGAACTTTCGTATCTATAGGTCTTAGTGGGCTTTGTTTCTTTAGCCCTAGTAGGCGGGGGATCAAGTTACCACACATTTTTACAAAAACTTCGTTTTAGCATGATTATCAAGATTGTTCATATTACTGGCAGGACATAGTTTTCCGATTTACACAATATTCATAGCTCTTACAATTCGAACTGACTACAAGATGGCAAATTTTACGATTGAAATTTTTTTTTCATTGAAAAGTTATGAGTAAAAAACAAAAGTGGGATCAAGCGTACCCACTCTCCCCTACAGTTAGCGCTAGGAACCGACCCAAGAAACTTGGTGAGTGCAGGGTCAAGATACATACTGAGAAGCCGATTGAAGATAACTTTCATGGTCCTGCTGGAGCTGAATCCGCTCTCAGGTGGCCAAAAGGTGGATGTTATCCTTTGCCCAATTCTAAAGACGTTACAAGGCTACGTAGAACATGTTCATCTTTTAAAAGAATCAAAGACTCAGGAGGTCAAAAATGTTCGTCGTATTTTCAAAACAACTGGTCATTCTATTCTTTTCTTTAGCTACTTTCATTCGGAACAATAAGCGGCCTACTTTGTACCAACACATATACCATACTACTCACTGTTGATAGTTTGCTTCAAATGCGGTCGTTTTGGGAACGATTATCGATTCTGCCCCAAATCCATCGCTTACTTGTACTGCTGTTAACAACACGAGACATCCAAAGAAAACCTCAATGTCAACCCAAGCCTTTGCATCAACTGCATAAAAGGACGCTCGATTTGTAGCAGAAAGTGATCTCAGTTCATCGAGGAGGAACATATCATAAAACATAGGATCGACGAAAATATCACCTTTCCTGAGGTCAAGGCTATGATAACAAAAACACAGGTCAAGGTTATGATAACTCATTCATCCCCAGTTTCAGTGAGTTTGGTATTGTTTGGTTCTCTCCGGATAACGAACAAAGCTGTAACTGGTTGAAATAGAAATTGGAGGAGATCAGTGAGAAGGCAGGGGACATCCGTTTTATTGTCGAACTATACAGCCTTCACTAGAAAAAGGTATTCCTTTACAGTCCGTGGAATCCCAAGGAATATTTGAAATGTACTGATTTTTTGATGAGGCTAGAGTTCCATAATTCTGGTTCGTGGGCAGTTTGCGTGGAAGTGCTAAAAACCAAGTCGCTTACAGAGAAAATACAGCAGGATTATTTCAGTATTGACGACCATTCTCTGGAATTTCTGGCGAAAAAGGGTTACAAACTTAACTTTAACTTCCAAAAAGTCACGGCGAAAGCTCATAAATCTAAATCGGTCAAATTTGAATGACAGTATCTCTTCGGGGATGTTGTTGTTTTGTTATCTCAATATCTCCTCGGAGGTGTTGATATATCCGCTCATCGAGAAGTGTTTTTATTCCCTAGGAAATGAAGAATACTTCCATATTGTCTATGTTCTTTGTGTCGTTATTTTCCTTATCGCTAACCTTACCACATCTTCAATCCTGCCCATCAGAGAAATGACGAAAAGACAATTCATTGCAAGGCACAAATCTCCGATCAACATAAGGGAAAGTGCTATTTGAGCCAGTCGCTACTGATTCCTGATAAACCGCTCATACGTCATACACGGCACGGTCTAACGGCACGTTGTTGTCAATCCGCCGAACACAAAACAACAACCCAACTAGAACAATAATTCATATACTAAGAATGTCAACCTACCCATCTCACCGAAACCCGGCGGACAGGATAACAGCAACACAGCTTTTCGACTTCCCATACAATGCTCTATCGCCGTACGTTCCCAGCATTAAATTTGGTCACGCACTATGAACAACGACATGAACACCGAAAAACGCAAAACTATACTCTAAAAACGATAGAAGGCGTTGAAGCACTACTTTCACCATCCAGTTAGCAAAGACAGATAGCAGGTTATTCCCGTTCGCGACAATCAGCAAACAACAGCAACGACATTCAATAGCCAAAACAAAAGAAACAACCCTCCCTGTACATTCCGGGTTTTCCCAATGCGCTCCCGGCAGTTGACGGCGTGGATCCGAATTTCAACCATGCAGGTGCCTTCGCGAAACGCACCAGCAAACCACCGCCTATACCTAAGTTATTCCAGCCAATTTGTCTTAAATAGTACATCGCCGTCAACCTTCCGCACACAAAACCAAAACCCAGTCAGTTTCAACAGTCCGACTACAGAGAATATCAACCCACCAACTGTAGTACAGAACCCCAGCCTCCAGGATAACAGCAGTACAAACCTTCGACTCTGCAGCTTAAGCCCCAACTCTTGTACGATCTCTAACAGCTCGGCAAGCAGCAGCCAATTCAGTTACATTCAGTTTTTCACCATCCTCAAGAATAGCCACAGTACCCTTATCCTCCAGTACAACCTGAATGATCGAAGGTAGAACCTTCCTGATCTTCAAAACATCGTCCAGTGGAACAACATCAATCAAACTCGGCATCAGGACTGACATCGTTTCGGCCCCGTCAAACCCGATGCTGTTCTGATAGTGGTTGCGAGAACAAGCTCTTCCCCAAGCAAGTGCAAAATCGTGTCGATCTATATATCCGCTAGGAAGTGGGGAAAATCAGGTGTGACCAAAACAAGCAACTTGACCAACTGTGCGGTCCAAAATCCAAAATCGTGTATTACGTGGTTCAAGAGGAGCGGCCACTGAGGCAATGAAATCATTAAGGTTATAGAACGTCACAATGCTGTGATACCCAATGACGACAGCGCAACTTTCAGCAAGGGATTAATCCATCGCTTACATGCTCCAGTTGCATTACGATGCCTTCGTTAGATATACAATTGTACTGACTGGTAAACCTACGAGCCATCCATCGAAAACGACATTGCTCTTGACCTACTCCTACACATCAGATGAATTGGCAATGAAGACTCATCATGGTTCAGACATTCAAGAGTTTCTACCAACAAACCAATGAGGCACCTCCAAACTGCATGGTTAACTGGTGTTAGTAAAGTGCTACGTTCATTTCACAGGACTCCGCCTCATCATCCCTGAGCTGAGCTTGACTAATTTTTGTCTCTCATGAAACCAGACCAAAGAAATAATTCAGGACACTAAGAGCAAAAGCTGGGCTGAGATTTTCGGTGGAATCTCGGCTGATTTACCGCCCACCCGACTCTAGAAGAGAACCCACGGTTTCAACGGCAAGAGACAACGCGTTGTTTTTGCTCTGGAAATCAACGGGATTCCAAAGCAATTTCATGTGGGTTCACCACATGAAATTGCTAATGAATAGAGAATTTTTTCTCCTCTTTTTCCGCTAACATCATCCCACAACCGTTCTTTATCAATTGGAAGAGAAATCTAAGCTGTCAGCCAACATATTTTCCGCCGGACCCGCACGAGGACTAAGACTTTTTTGATGGTATCCAACGGAGAAAACTAATCGAAATGGTGAGTGAAGGGGAAGCAATTAAGTAAAAAAAAATCCCCAGAGGCGAGTTTCGAGTCCGCAACCTTGGAGACTCCGGCCCAATGCAATAACCCTTATGGTATCCCTGAGATAAAACGTCCCAGAAAGAACATATGATTATCGTACTAGCGATGGTGATTGTACCCTGCCTGCAAAGCGTCATGGTATCGTCTGGTGTCTAATTTCTAGTTCATTACCCATCGTACTTCGGTGTGTGACAGAGTTAATGAAGACTGTCGATTTCTGTCCCTTGCCCAGTTAACGGAGGTATGACGGGAGCGAACCGATGCACAGTGGTTTTTTTTTGCAAAAAACACGCGATTAATTATTTACACAAAAACGGTCAAGTTTAGATCAATAATGTCTTCTGAAAGTTTTTTTAGTATTTCAAGACCTTTCTTCTGGTTTAGTACATTGAGTGATTAATCTCCCTATAAGTGAGATATTTTTCTTATTTTTTTAAAATGAATAGATAATGAGATCATATGTTCTGCAATGTTGTAGAGCTACTTTTTGCGAACAACTTTGCTTAAGAGTCCAAAATTGTATATTCAATACTTGTGAAGTTATAGTGCCTTGTTTGTGGATGACCCCTTAAAATCATTTTTTTAATATAACTTTTTTGGTATCGTACCTATGAATTTAGAATGTTCTACAAAGTTATTTGCGTCAATACCACCCGCAACTCTTTATAAGAACGTTTTGTTCTAGCTCTTCTATCTTCGAAGTTATTTAGCAATTTTTGAAAAAAATAGTGCTATTTCCAATGGCAATAACTTTTGAACGGGTAAAAACGGGCAACCAGCTATAGTTATAAACATTAGTACAACAAATGAACTACAAAATCCAATTTATTTCATTTGTCTACTGTTGTCTCCGGTGCTGTTATGGACGGTTTAGGAAGTGCTTTCCGCTGCTTAGTATGCATTTTTCATTAAGTGGAATTGTTCATCTGTTCCTCGCTGGATTCTCTTTTTACGTATGCGTGTGCAGGAAAGAAATTGAGAGAGAAATAGAGGGAGAGAGAGAGAACAAGAGAGAGAGAATGAAAGAGAGAGAAAAAGAGATTGGAGAGGACCGCTAAGCGCATAACTTCTACGAAATCGCGCAAAAATCGCCTTTAAGAAAATTTTGTGTACTTGAGTTATGAGCACCCAAAGTTTTATTATAAGTCACCAGAATGAAATATTTTATGCATTTTTTATATTTCTTATAGAAAAATAAAAACCACATTTAAGTTAAACACATTTATTACAGTTTATTTAAACATCTCATCGCTGCTAATGTCATCGCCATCGTCATCGTCATCACTGCTAGTGTCATCGTCAACACACGCAGACTGAACATGATATGTTCCGGCACACTGAACGAGGAGTTGAAATACTCAGCATTCATACTAAAAACATTAGTTACTATGAGATTATGCTTGATCCACGGTCTTTTGAAATAAATACAAGACTTCTTGACTATTTGCATTATTCCAGCGGCAACATCAGGCATATTATGTTCGTCAACGTTATAATATTGAAAGACTTGTTGAGCTACAGAACCTTTTTTCATACTTTCTGTCGCGGAAACCCAAAGGGAAAACAAGTCACGTTTATCAAGGAAACCTAAATAGTATAACGAGTGTACTTTTCAATAAATAAGAATACTAAGTATATAAATCGTGCATTCCAATTGTACACATTTTGATGAAAATCCCTTTAAATTAGTATCGCTTAAAACGTTTCGTATCATTGAATGTACGAAAAAAACGTGTACAGACACTCTCCCGCACACGTGACCGCGTCGAAATTCGGAAATCTTATAGTTTTGAGCGTTACCCTTAGTAACAGTCAAGGATTGTTACATCTCGGAGCTGTGTAACACTAATTTTCTTAAAGGCGATTTCGTAGAAGTTATGCGCTTAGCGGTTCTCTCCAATCGCTCTCTTTTTGTCTCTTTTTCTCACTCGCTCTCTCTCTTGTTCTCTCTCTCTTTCTTTCTCTTTTTCTCTCTCTCAATTTCTTTCCTGCACACGCATACGTAAAAAGAGAATCCAGCGAGGAACAGATGAACAATTCCTCTTAATGAAAAATGCATACTAAGCAGCGGAAAGCACTTCCTAAACCGTCCATAACAGCACCGGAGACAACAGTAGACAAATGAAATAAATTGGATTTTGTAGTTCATTTGTTGTACTAATGTTTATAACTATAGCTGGTTGCCCGTTTTTGCCCGTTCAAAAGTTATTGCCATTGGAAATAGCACTATTTTTTTCAAAAATTGCTAAATAACTTCGAAGATAGAAGAGCTAGAACAAAACGTTCTTATAAAGAGTTGCGGGTGGTATTGACGCGAATAACTTTGTAGAACATTCTAAATTCATAGGTACGATACCAAAAAAGTTATATTAAAAAAATGATTTTAAGGGGTCATCCACAAACAAGGCACTATAACTTCACATGTATTGAATATACAATTTTGGACTCTTAAGCAAAGTTGTTCGCAAAAAGTAGCTCTACAACATTGCAGAACATATGATCTCATTATCTATTCATTTTAAAAAAAATAAGAAAAATATCTCACTTTTAGGGAGATTAATCACTCAATGTACTAAACCAGAAGAAAGGTCTTGAAATACTAAAAAAACTTTCAGAAGACATTATTGATCTAAACTTGACCGTTTTTGTGTAAATAATTAATCGCGTGTTTTTGGCAAAAAAACCACTGTGCGATGTTGAGATAAGGGGTTACTGGAAATGTTGAATAGATTCTCCACAACTTCCTCAGAAACTGTAGATTCAAAGTCTGCATTGGCGGTCACCAGTTAAATGCATTCCACGAAACTACCTTGCTGGTATTAGTTTTCGCCATTACCCTTTTTTGTACATATTCGTATACTGGGATGATATTGTTATAGCGATCGTCGGAGAGTAGGTTCGGCGCATAAGAAAAAAGGCGGGCTATCATATAACTCGAGAAAACACCCGGGATGGTTGTTGACTACTCTATCCAGCGATGAGAATTTGTCGGATCTTTGCGAGCCTCAAACTCCCGCTTCTAATCCGTCTGCGCAGAGTCGGCAAATGGTCCTGGTTCAACAACAGACTCCAGTGAATCGCTTCCAAGCTGGAAGACGGGCGGAGTAGGCACCGAGATGAGCGATTTAGAGTTGGTTATTTCGTGTAATAATCAAGATCAATTTGAACGCACAGACAACAGTATATTGGGTTCCTGGTCATTGTGATGTCTAAGGACCCGGTCGGAGTTACTCACTCACAAAGTCTACCGGAGCGACTGAAGAAGTTTAATTGGCCACATGTAAAAAATAGGAAGGCATCCACAAAACAGGCAGACCGAGGCGACATAGTTGAGCAGAAAGTACTCTCGAGATGTCGGACAGCGCATCTAAGGATTACTCACTCCCACATGATCTCTAGCCTATTGGTCTATTGCCAGAATATACGAACACACTACCCACTTTCCCTTTCTATCAGGAAGATCCTCGCACATAATCCCGTAAAGAAAATGAACTCAAAAAGAAACATGTCACTTCACTATTTAGATAATCATGATTCAAATTATGCAAAACAAGTGCTGTGCAAACTATTGACCTAGTTTTTGATAGAGTTTTGCCTTTCTCAATAGAAAGGTATTGCCATTGCTCTGAAAACCGACTTTTTAATGGAGGCCCGGAGGGCCGAGTGACATATTCCATTCGATTCAGTTCGTCGAGTTCGGCAAATGTCTGTGCCTGTGTATGTGTGTGTGTATGTATGTATGTATGTGTGTGTATGTGACCAAAAATGTCATTCATTTTTCTCAAAGATTGCTGAACCGATTTTGACAAACTTAGTCCCAAATGAAAGATACAACGTTCCCATAGGCTGCTATTGAATTTCTGATGGATCCGACTTCCGGTTCTGGAATTACAGGGGGGTGAGCACGATCACGCAGAAAATGTCGATTTTAATAAATTCTGCAATGAATATATAAAGGTGAAAATTTTCCAAAATATTACCACAACTGCTTCGATTTGTAGTATTAGGTCACTAACATCCATTCAAAGTCTCTTTGGCCACATTGGCCACCGTCATCGGTTCTGGAAGCCCCGGCGGAAGTATCCAAATTCAGAATAACAGTCACATCGGTTTCTCGGAGATGGCTAGACCGTATTGTCAAACAACTTAAATTTCTTACACACATCAGAAACCGAGGCCTGTGTCTCATCGGCATAAACCGAACTTCTGCTCGGACGGGACATCACGTTTGATCAGTCGTTCGATTGAAACACAAAGTGTGTTTTAGTTTTGAGGGATTTGCGTCAAGCCGGCGCTAATCTATTCCGACAAAAAGTTAGTGTAGGTTTCTGATGAGGCGAAGCCGAAACTCAACTGTGTAAGAAATAAGGATTTGTGCCCTCAAGTGCAAAGACTGGTTTTATCAACAAATTTTCACCCTAGTGAGAAATTTTGGTGTTTACCAAATTTTCCTCCTTAGGGTGAAATATAGCATAGAACTTACATTTGCAGTTCTAGGTCACCGATGGCCAACCAAACTTTCGTTGACTACATTGACCACCATAGACGATTCCGGAAGTGCCCGGAAAATCGCCATCTTTCAAAATTAGGGAACTCACATCAGTTTCCCGGAAATTGTTGGGCCGATTTTCACAAACTTAGTCCCAAATGATAGCAGTAATATCCCCACAGATGTCTATACAATTTCGTACGGATCGCTTATATGGGTCCGGAAATATAGATTAAACCGTCCGGTCACATATGAAATTCCCATATAAGCCGGAACTCAAAATTTTTTTTCGATGGGGGGCCATGAAATTTCAGAAATTGAATTCGTATTTTTGATGCCAAACATCTTTAAAATGCATGAAACGTCGAGATTGTGTTATCTCGAAAAAAATTTTTTTTTATAAAAATTTTGAGACTTAACCGATTTTGCTCCTTTTTTCAATTCAATATTATCGTGGCTGGTTTTTCTTTTGCAAAATTTTAGAACTCGAATAATGATTTCTTTTCTTGTATATAGTTAAGTCATGTATAATAAAATTGTAATGGATACATTTGAAAGCTTTTAATAAATATAAGCAACTAAAAAATTCTCGCGTCCATGATTGAGAAAGGCACAATTGCACCGCTAGGTGGATTAAAACAGGTTTTTTTATGGATAAACTGTGGGCAAAGTCAAGCACATTTTTTGCTACGCATATTACCAAGGCTTTTATTCTTACACGCGGTCAAACAAAGTTTCTTGATCCTTAACATTACTAACAATAAAGATCATGCTAATTGTAAATGCTGTGTTTTTAAAATTTCATATTAGTTTCAAGTTTTATATATCTTTATCCCTATACATCCATTTACAGTCCGAATCCGCACTGCGACGAATCCTACTCTTTTAATGTTTTTTGCTAGAGTAGCGCCTGCCATTTTTGTTCATCGCTTTGGGTCAAATTTTAGCGGTACTCTACTGAATTATTTTACATTTTTAAGGACATTATTATTATTATTAATGTGTTTCTTAGGAATGAAGCAAATCGATTGGAACTAATTTATACACATCCTATCGATCGCCGGCCGAGCGATTAAGGAAATAGTACGACACTCTGCGTCAAAATAGCCTCATTATCCTAGAACACATGCGTGGAAAATTGAGGTGAGTATCAAAATTATGCTTTTATTACAACAGAAATTTTAAAATAAAAGTGACTCCCCTCTGTAATTAGATTAGACCATTCTATCGATTACGCTATAACGTACCCAAACCAAAACATGAATAATGGCACATCAGTTTGAATTTTCTCTTAGAGTTGAGTCTTCTCTGCTAGATTGTCTCTTCAACAACAAGCCGAAGTGCTTCTTTCAGCTGGTAGGTATTTCACAACATGCTGTATTTGTTATACTATTAAATGCGCAGTAGATATTTTGTATCTCCCTGGATGATACTTCTACCTTTTTCCAGGTGTGACACTGTAAGAGATATTTATAGAATACCGCTGTTTATAGCCAGTAACAAAGGACGAGCGGTGATATAACCCTTTTTGTATCTTTTTGACTACCAAGGCTTTTTTTCGTAAAATCCCGAATGAAAATCATGCATCCAGCTGGAAAATTCACGCGAAAGCCAATCCCAACCGCAAAGCGAATGACTGGCAAGCGCGGATGGCATAAAAAGCTCTCAGCCAAAAAGTTTACCCTCACGTAAGGCTGAACCCGCACCGTTGTCGTTTCACCGCACGTTTCCGTACTTTTTCTCGGCGCTCACCTCAATTGACACAGTTATCGTTTTAGAACCTCTTTTCTCGGAAGCTCGCAACGACGACCCAAAGTCTCGCATTATTCGCATCACATCGCCCCCATTAGCGTGCGATGTGCATGTGTTTGTGTATGTGTACTGTTGCTTCCACACGATACCCGCGTTTTCCCCACATTGTACACATACTGAATTGGCTGATGATGGAAAAGTGGAAATAAGGAAGGAAACTCTTTCATGTTGCTGGATTCATCAGCACGGGATTCCATTTTATCTTTCGCAAGTTTCGCTCTTTGAGTCGCTCGGCCAGATAACACTTTACGTCAGCAAACATAGGGATAAACGGGTGCGGTCTAATATGCGCTACGAGCTGAATGGTCCGCAGTCACTCACTCTGCCTTCGCTCTCGCTTTGATAATGCCAATCACGTGGTAGATCACATCCTGCATTCACGATGTTTGGAAAATCGGCCAGTCTTTCTAATCGTTTAAAGCCTAGTTTAGGTTATAAACTGCTTGATTGAGTTTGATATGCGAACTGGGTGTGATCGTTGTATGTTGGAATGCCTTGCGGTAGGTCGATTTGAAAAAGTGGTGGATTAAATTTAGGTGCACAATCTTAGACCATTGCTTGGGATTGTTGAGTAGAGGTACCTAATTTGGTTTCGAATTTGACATAGTATGATAAGTATAAATAGGCTTTTAGGGGGAGGGTCAGGTGTTACGACAAATTGAGACATGGTGAGATATATCCAGTATCTGATCATTGAAATAGAATTATTAACCATATTTCCACTCGATCTAAAACATTGCGATATCCCGGTGGGACCTTATGAATGGCTATACACTTTTCCAGACATTCGTATAACTTGTGTTCATATTGTTGGTTCTGATAAAAATTGGAGTCATCCAGTCACGGCTGCAGACTCCTTGCCAGATCATCAGACTACTGGCAAACTTGTTCGCAAAAACAAATTTTAAAATTCTTAACAATCATTCTTCTTTCCGAAGAACTCAAAACTACTACAATTGGCCCGTAGTTTTTGAGATTGAATTGGGTAGAAATCCTCGACATCATATGCCTGAACGACACGTTAAAAATTCATTTTTCGTCCGATTATTGTAAAATTTAAAAATAATTTTTTTTCGTATACTTAGAGGAAAATAAAGCTAATCTTTGCAAAAGAATTATTATTACTATTATTATTTATTTACAGGCTTTAACCTTCCGGAAGTTGCGCCAGTGCACTGAGTGCACGCTGCTCTGAAAATCTAGCGAAATCGTCTTAGCCCACCAGTGGCTGCTCGTTCAGTGGGCCATTTGCGCGACTTCCGGAGGGTTAACCGAAATGGTTATTCGCCTATCAAAGGGTTCTTATTTTCTATGTAACTTCTTAGTCTATTTTATGTGTTACAGTTAAGGACGTCTATTTAAAGTAAAAATGCATTACGCGAGATGCACACCAGGTCCCGGGGCATTATGGCATTCCTTTCTCTTCAAATGTCTGCGAACAAGTTGGCGTTTTTTAAGAATGCCAGTAGCTTCTTCTCTCGTGACGGGTAATTTCCAAGTATATCCTTTATCGTGTAGTCGACGAAGTTCCTCGTGGACTGGGCAGTTGACGAGTTAATGTTCGACTGTCAACCTGCTGTTGCATGTGGAACATACTGGTGGATTTACTCGGGAGATAGTGTGATTGATTCTGGTGTGCTCTGCACGGAGTCGCGAGAGTACCCTTTGCTCTATTCTGCTCTCCTTATCTTCCCACCTTTGGAGAGATCACTTGATTTTCTGTGGGAGTCCTCGCAGGTTCCACCAGTGGTCGATGAAGTGGTTGGAAGCTTTCTCCTTGAACGATTTAATGATATGATTTAGCGGGACTGCTCGGGTAACCATTGACCTTGATCGCCGACCGATAGAGGCCAGATGGTCAGCGTTCTCGTTGCCCTTGATTCCATAATGGCCCGAAACCCAGCAAGTCATAGTGATAATATCACAGGTATCTTCGATTTCCTGGATGTACGGATGCTTCGATTCTCCGGTCTCGAGTGCCAAGATGACCGAGAGGGAGTCTGAAAAAAATACCGTTGGTATACCTCCGGATTTTCTGCGTATGGCGACGGCGATTGCGACTGCTTCTGTGGAGAATACCGAGCATTCCAGAGGCAGACGTAGAGCTAATCCTTCACAGATACCGTTTACCCCTATTCCAACTTCTCCTTCCAGCTTTGATCCGTCAGTGAAGATTTCATGGTGATTTTATTTTACGATACGTGTCGGTTTGGTGTCCAAGTTTGGGCAACGTTTGTTGCAGGGGCGATTCCTGACCCTGCGCATACTGGCAATTGCAGGGAATTGAGTATTAGTGAATTCTGAGTAGATATGTTTAGCTATATCTAATATTTGACATTAAAATACCTGCCTCCATGCAGGTGGCTTCCACCGGTGTGCTAGGGAGCAGGTTAGACGCGAATCTGACCGCACCATGGTAAACAGGCACCAGTGTGCTGGCCAATCCTCCCAGTTTCTGCAAGTGAGCTCATATTTAGAGCCGCTTTTCTGTTGCAGGAGCTTATGGCGCGGACTAGTCTTTTCCTGCTTTCGCAATCCTTTTTTATTTGCTGGAAGTGGAATGTGTCATTCTCCGATTTACCTTAAGTCCGATTTACCGGCGAGTTTCATGGGTCGGTCGAAAGCAACGTGGTGGGAGTTGCAGAAGTTTGCAGTAGCGCATTTTTCTGGGTTAATATTGAAACCGATTGTTTCGGCCCGCCGACCTACGGCGTTAGCATCTACCTGCAATTTTATCCTGGTTCAAGCTTTTGTTTTTCCGATCGCCACCAAAACGGTGTCATCAGCGTATATGAATATACTCCTTTCGGTAAAGCATCGCATAGAGTATTCATGCTTACGAGAAAAAGGGTGACTACCAACACGGATCCTTGCGGTGCCAATGGAGCTCCCCGGAAGGTATAAGATTTGTTTCCCCCCTTGCACACTCGGAAGCTTCTGTTCCTGAAAAATGCCTGGATGAAGCGCCCATATTCCCTCTTATTCCCCACTGATGCAATTACCGCAGTACACCCTCTCGCCAGACCGTATTGTAGACCTTTGCATGGTCGAGGATCGCGATATCGGCGTGCTTGTTTTCCTCGACTGCCTGACCGACTACCTCTCCAAACGAACCGAGATGGATACCTGAGCCGAGTCCTTTTCTGAAGACAAACTGCCGGAGGTTAAGGTAGTTTCCTTCCTTCATTAGCTATACAGCTAATCAAGTTTATAGGTCGGAAGACGCTGGGCTCCTTTCTTCGGCTTCTTTTTTGGGAATAGGAATGACCAGCGCCTTGTGCCAAGCTTCTGGAAAATCTCCATCTTCTCAGACTATATTCAAGCATTCTAGTAAGACTCTTTTCGCCCTTGGTGGGAGGTGTCTGAGCATTGGGTAGCCCACTTCGTCGGGTCCAGCCGATTTCCCGCGTGTCGCGCTTAGTACGGTGGCGAGTTCCATTCCAGAAAAAGGTTGATTGTACGGCGCGCTACAGTCGAGTCCGAAGCTCGTTGGGTTTGCTTCTATGCCGGCCTTTCACCTCCTAAAGGATTCCGGTAGGGATTCGCGGGATGATAGATCCTGAAAGTATGACCCGATCTGGTTTTTCTATTTCAGTAGGGTCCACAGTAGTCGTTCCATGAACATTAAGGTAAAATCCAGTATGTCCGTGTTTACCGCTAAGTGCGTTGACCCTTCTCCACAGTTCCTTGGTGAAGGAAGTCGGATTAATGCCATCGAGGAACTCTCCCCAGCTTACTGCTTTAGCTTCCTCAATCGCCTTTCTTCCCTGGTTCCTAAGCTTTCGGTAGTTGGCTGCGCGTTCCTCCCATAGTTGATCTTCGAAAAAGTCTGAGGGCTTTTCTTCTGGCTTTTAGAACAGCTGCGACCTCGTCGTTCCACCAGTGGATTGCTCTTCGCGGAAGCGGGGGGGGGGGGGTCCGCTAGTTCGGGGATACTTCTGGAGGCGGCTTGAACAGTAAGTTTTTCAATGGCGTGTGAATCTCGTTAAATTCGAGAGCTATTTCGATTGCATCTTCGTATGCCTCCTAGTCCTAGATAGGACGACTAACGTGGGTGATCCATATAGGGAAATGATCACTATCTCCTTTGTCGAAATCCACCGACCAACCACAGGTATTAGCAATAGAGCTGGAGCATATTGTCAGATCGATGGCTGATGAGTAGCTTCCGCCGAGAAATATGGTTTCTCCATTGTTGAGGTTGATGGCTTTGGAGCCCCACTTGAAATGGTGGGCGTTGATGTCACCCATAAGTATAAAGGGTGACGGAAGCTCGTTTATTGAGTTCAGAAGTTTGTTTCGCAAGTCCCGACCCCACCTCGGGATGTATATGGATACCGCCGTACATTCGACGAAGTACGTGATCCTGCAAGCTGCTGCTATCAGGTCACTATCGAGGGGTACAGTTTTCGATGGGATGTCCGCCCTGATTCCCAGACCGACCATCTGGTAGATGTTGTTCTCTTGATATGTGTCCCAAGTATACTAGTACCCAAACCATGGAGACGGGTCTGTGGTACTTCTTATGTGTGTCTCCTCAATGGCGAGACATATGGGAGTTCTCTTTGCAATGTGGATTTGTTAATCTCCTAGGTTTCCACTCAGGCCGTTAATATTCCACTGCTTCGCCAGGACGCAACTTTTTCTTTCGACTGCCTGTGTGTCCAAAGGTTGCTCCTCACTTGGGTAGTATCCCTCCGAAGGCTGTATGTTTTCTCCGATGGTCAGCTGTGTTGATGCAGTAGGGTTCTGAGGGAGAGCAGAATACGACAGATGGATACGATCGTGGATACAGGTAGGTGGAACGTACCCGGGGAACCACCCAACTTGACGATATTTCAGGGGATTCCAGAGGACGCTCTCGGCTCGAGACGCACGCCTCAGGTAGAAACCTTTATGCACGGTCCCAGAATGTTTCGCGTTGCACTGTACATGTGTAAAGGTCTCGAGAACATATTTCACGGTTTGATCTGTAGAGGGCACCACTGCTGCCGCGGCTGGCACCGCAGACTAATCGCTAGTTATCAAACAACCACAGAAATCGACGAAAAACGAAAGATTTTAGTCAAATTTGTTCAGGTCACATTTTAGTCCGCATTTTCGGAATTGCCAATTTTGTTTTATTTTGATACATATCAACTGAAATTCGTGTTTATAAAGCACAAAACCGCTTTTTTCTCGATTTTGGAAGAAATTCTCAAGGAACCTTGAGATCTATAAAGTCTTTGAATGCACTGTTTTTAGTGAAGCCTTAAAGTGGAAAAAGGTATAAAAAATCGATCTCAAAGAGTAAAATCGCAGCATTATGCCAAATTTAAAAAAAATACCCGGTCTTAGGTCATTTCTCCAAAAAATTCAGTTTACTTTAGTGTCTTATTATTAATTATATGTATCAGATAGATCCTGAGGTAGCAGCCTCTACTCAGTTTTGGAATTCCACGCGCACCTAACCTTACACAGTACGTCACCAAGAGTGCCGTTTTGCATTTTCGACTTTAAAAAAATTGAAGGCGAAGACAAAAATATAAGCCTTTTGAATCCTAAAACTGTTTCCTTCTGTGTTTTTTTCATTGACCTACAAAAAAAAATCCCAATTTTGCTTACTTTTTGATTAATTGAATGAGAACCTCCCCTTAATATTGTCACACAACTCTGCGTAAAAAATAATGGTCAGCTGGTAATATATTATCAATAAAATATCACTATAACACGAAGAAAATCTCAAATATGCTCTTGAAACCAAGAATATCGATTAATTCTAGACTTTTTAGTCAATATAATGTTTACAAACTACTGTGTCCCTCTATAGTCACAAAAAATTGAATATCTTCAGGAGAAAACTGCTTTAAGGTTCAACTGAGAAAGCTTGGAAAAGCGGCCATCTTAGAAAACGAAAAAAAGCAGTTTTTTCTTATGCCGATGGAAAAATCGACATGAAAAACAATTAATAGTACTCTACCAATACCCTGAAGACAATAATTCATTTTCATGAAGATTTTTCCAACGTTGTGAGAAAAATACTGCTGTTTTCGTTTTCCAAGATGGCCGCTTTTCCAACATTTCTCTGTTGAATCTTAACCCAACTAAACACTCAAATGTAACGCTATGTACATGTTTGGCATGAACCAGCTTTGTGGAAACAAATATTTTAATTAATACGAAGTTAATTATTCTTGATTTCAGGAACTTGGTTACGATATTCATAAATGATTTACAGAACAAAGAAGATTTTTTTCCGTGTAGCAAAATGTTTAAATGACATTATTTTGCAGAATGAAAAATTCGCTAAACAGTTTTTTTTCAGATCCATCTGTTTATGCGCCAGAAGGGGGAGAACATGGGAAATGCGCACTTTACACCTCGCTACCTTGCACAAATAGTGAAGATTGAATCGCGGTAAACACAGCTTAAGGGCAATGAAAAATACCTACTGTCTAGCAGCACCGAGTTAGTAACGGGTGCTTTGATAAACATATGTGATATGCAATACCGCTCTTCCAATCCAATTAGTTTTAGAGGCTTCCATTCGGTATACCGATTTAAAGTAGCAGTCGGTAGTGTTTTCAAGTAATTATCGACAATATATTGTAAAAATGTTACGAAACCTGGTTCAGCTGTTTGATATAAAAATTGATTCGGATTTACCAGTTCTAAAGCACGTTAATTTATAGGTTCATTGGGGGATGTGGGCGTAGCGTAGTTGGTAAATCGATTGCCTTGTACGCAGCGCACCTGGGTTCGAGTCTCGATCCCGCACATAGGGTTAGAAATTTTTCATAAGAGATTTTTCTAGCCCGAAGAGGCGAATGATCTTAAGGCTAAAACCGCTATAATCGAAATAAAAAATAGGTTCATTGGCTGATAGATTTGTCCAGTACATACTTCCCATGATTACAGTAATCTCATTGTAAAAATCATCTTCGTTAACAATTCTTAATGGTCAGGAGAATCGTTGCTCTAACCCTTATAAGAATCGGTTGTGAAATTTGTGGAAAAAAAATCAAATTCCGTGCTTCCAGTTTTGGTAAGAGTGCCAAAAACGAAACCAAAAAAAATATAACTTAACGTAATATGGTCCCAATAAATGCCAAAGCTAGTTCAAGGCGATATGGAATAAAGTTACACTGTATCACTAGTAGAAACGCTACTTATGATATAACATATCGACCGTCGTCGGAAAGGATGAAAGTTTCTTTGAGGATTTTGTTTTTCTTCTCACGTTTCGAGTACTCCTTCCTAATCTCGCTGATCGCTATAATCGTACCATTAGATCTAATTTTCGCCTTTTGATTCGATTATTCGGTAGCACACCATATAATCCTTCTGAGAAATATTCGAAGAAAATATAAACTAGATATCCGATGACAAATGCACCCTCAAAAAGCAGAACCCTTATCAGTCACGCATAAATTGTATCAAACACGAAGTAGCGAGCCTCATGTTCGCAACAAAAAGCTCTACAGACACGCATATTTCATTCTAACTTTCACACAAAGAAGACGTGTATTGTTGGGCCTTCGGAAGACGCCAACTGCCATCAGATTGCAGAAATAAGGTAAGACTACCGACCGGCTTGGCTGGTTGGGATCAAACGCTTGGGTGCGCTCGCTTCCCTCGAAGGCATCCTGACACCCACCGAGAAGACACTGGAAAACACGGGGAGGCAACTTTAATTTATTTCTTGTAGCGACGCACCAGGGAGACAGAATTTTAGATGAAACTTGAAGATAATGTATCCATTTTTAACAAAATTATAGCGATCATTTACCCAACTTTTACCACACGGTCCACGGTCGGTATCGTCGTCGGGGAGGTTGAGTCTCCTTTTTATTAACCTGGAGCCATCGTAGCAGAATTACAAAAATGGGTTTTGTCGCGAGCTATAGTGTAATTAATTCAGTTAGTGCGATATCTTTTTCGGCACCCACGCCAGACAAATTGAATGAGATTGTATTCTGTGATGGCTACACCTACAGCTCCACTAAGAATAGGAGTTCTGCTTCGTGGTAATCACACGATTAGATGTCATAATTAGATTTCTTCTGCGAAGCTACGGTATTTTATTATGCTTTTTGCTTTAACTCTATTCTAGTTCAATACTTCAAGGATGTTCATTTGCATTTACGAACTCAATTATTGGAATAATTAATTCAAAATATTTACATTGGCGCTGATTCTATAGCAATTCTTGTAATAATAAAGAAAACTTAAAAGTATTACAGATATCCTTCGGTCTGGTTGTGGTTCCGTAGTGTCTGTCTCGATAAGTAATAAACGCAATTGACGTTTTGCAAACCTCTACGTTTTTCCATCCTTTTACAATGTAGAAGTAATTCGGGCCTCCCTACGGGGCAATTCAGACCGTCATTTTTCTTTAATTTTTTTACAATCGAATTATGTTTACCTATGAAATATTTATTAGAGAAACTCCTTATCAAGAAAAAAAAACAATTTGCATTACAATAACTGATTCTGGTTAGTTACAGCTGTCAATTGGCGCATCATGTATTTTCTTTGCTGTGTAGTGTGCAATGGTGTGCGCAGCCGCAAGCCGTTGACCGCTGGTTGATGGAATAGGAGGTCCGAATAGCCCCGTACGCTCATTTCGCACACAAGTGGTGGGCATCTTGAAAATATCTGTGTTTTCACCCAAACAAAAATCATTCCATTAAACAGGAGTCTCAAGCTTTCCAAAACATTTACCTTTTTTGTTACTTTTATTTGATGTTTTAATGCCAATGCATTATAACGATTTTTGCTTTGAGGGCGGAAAAAATGAAACCCGTTGTATCTCTTTTCTAAAGAAAACAAAGAATTAAATTCAGCTCTCAAAATTAATGTTTTCGAATAGCGGTTCCATGAATTTGTACGACAGTCGAAAAGTCTTGCGATTTTCGGAGAAATCGAGGGGTCCGAATTACTCCCACTGTCCTAATAGCCCCGGGTCCCCCTATACAATGATAGAACATGCAAGTAAGTTCAGTACCTAATAACTATGTCTAACACCACCTCGAAAAGAGAAACTTGCTTAAGTACTACTAACAACAGAATACAAAAATTTTAGAAACGAAATTAAAGTCGAAGACACCAGAGAGTTGCTTAAAGGGGGAGAGGGGGTGGTTAAAGGTTTGAGCGTAAAAAACACTTTTTTGAGATTTTTTTAGAACTCTGCGTAAAGCAAATTTATTAAAACTTTTGTACATTATAGTGTATCATTTCATTAACATTCTGTAAATTTTCTATGGAAAATATCGATAAACGACTCGGTGACGAAGCTTTTTGTAGAACGTCTCTGGAACAACAGGATTTGCGGTGTTACCTGCCATTCCAAAACTACTAAACCGATTTCATTCAAACTTTGCATAAACATTCTATGTAAAAAATACCTAACCCCTACGTTGAGTTTTTGGGATAAATTTTCAATTAAAGGGTTTTTTTCTCATTTTAGATAAAAATTAATATTTTTCACAAAAAAAATCCGCCTTTTTATGAGTATACACCCCTTAAATGAAAAATTATCTCAAAAACTCAACGTGGGGGTTAGGTATTTCTAACATAGAATCTGTATGCAAAGTTTGAAAGAAATCGGTTAAGTAGTTTTTGAATGGTAGGTAACACCGCAAATCATGTTTTTTTTCCAGAGACGTTATACAAAAAGCTTCGTCACCGAGTCGTTTGTCGTTATGCATAGAAAAATTACAAAATTACAGTATGTTATTGAAAAGATACACTATAATGTACAAAAGTTTTGATAAATTTGCTTCACGCAAAGTTCTAAAAAAATTCGCAAAAAGTGTTTTTTTCACGCTGAAACCTTTACCCACCCCCCCTTAAACATGTGACTCATTCTGCTTATATGTTTGTTATGACCATAATTAGTTCTAGCAACTGAAAAGCGGAAAAAAGTATGGGAATGCAAAACACGACGATGGATGTTGAAGTTCACCTGTTGAAGTAATGCGAAGCAGTCGATATTACCTTGAATAATATCGGAGACAAACGAAGCCTTTGAGACTTTACGACAACTGAGCAGACCTAGACCGATAAATTTACATCTTCGTATGCGGGCAAATTTATCTGGTGATGCTGTTTTGATAGAATGGTGCCCAGACCACTGATGCATATTCTAATATCGAGCGTACTAGAGAATGCGAAAGCTTTTGATAAGACGCATGAAACATGGTCTCTAAATGTTAACTTTGAGTCAAGAATTACGCCTATATCCTTAACAGAAGTATCTCTCCGAAGATAATTACCATAAATTTCATAATTGAAAATAATACGAGTAAAGCATATTACGGAACACTTAGATGCATTTAAGACCATCTGGTTGTTGCTGCACCATATGGCGAAGATTTCTAGATCGCATTGAAGAAGTCTTGCATCATCAAGACATTTTACGATGGTGAATAGCTTGATGGTGAATAGCTTGATATAACAGGAAGATTATGGGTCCCAGGTGGCTGCTCTGTGGAGCTCCGGGGGTAGCACCAAATGATAGGGAAACTGTATCTCCAATTTTAACGTTCATTTGACGGCCAAATAGGTAATAACGTAACTAAGTTTGTGCTGGTAGATCGCTTAGGAATGAATCCATGCTGTTCTTCAGCTATTATGTTACGGCAGTTGTGAGTGACAAACTCCAGGACGATTGACTCGAATAGTTTGAGTTTAGGCTGCAATTCCGCGGTAATTGCGCTTGTCGCGTTCGTTTACATCATTTTTTAAAAACCGGCAAAAACAAAGGATCGTTTCAGGAAAAATCCCTGATCGCAGAGAGTCGTTGAAGAGGTACAATAAAGGTGTAGCGAGACTAGCAGTAGCAGAACATTGTTCTAGAACAATCGCTGGGATCCCAACAGGACCGACGCTGCGTGATTTTTTTAGCTTTCTACATTCAGTAATAACTGCGCCAGAGGATGTTGATCAACGGGGAGCCCACAATGGAATTCCAAGAACAGTAGTAGAGATAGGCGATGAGTTCAGTTTATCACATACATATAAAAACACTGCTGAATTACGAAATAAATCGCAAATATCTTTGGTGGATGAAGCCTCGTTTGCATCACGGATCATGACCGATGATAAACCTGACTCCTTCCTTTCATTATTTATATAATCCCAAAAGGCCTTTGGATTGGACTTTGAGTACGTTGTTCGTGGATACGAGAGACGTTAGTTTAAGCGTTTATATCTGTCGTCAGAAATAATGTAAAGAATTTTCAATGGATGTGTGTGTGTGTGATTTGGAAGATTTCAAACGTTGCAGTGTTCTATTTGTCCAGGGAGGAAGCTGGGGTTTTTTTAAACTTTTTGGGTACGTACTGATCTATAGCGTATAGTAGAACGTTCGATATGATGGTTGCAGATTCGTTGACATCTCTTCCATCGACGATATTGCTCCAGATGATGCTACTGAAGAATTGGTTCATAGCGAGGAAATTTGAATTAACCGAAAACTGTAAAGGATGGCGACATTTCTTTGCAAACTTCAAAGAAATGGAGCAGTCATTAATTAAGTATAGACTAGCAAAGCATAGGTCAAGTACACGGCCGATACTGTTAACGATGTTGTTAATTTGTCGTAGACCTGCGGTGCTGTAACCATCCAACAGTTCTGATGCTAGGTGACTAACGGTGGAGCATGAGTTACCTGGGAAGAGATACTTAGTGGGACAGAAGACCCATTCAATACCTGGGCAGTTGAAACCGCCAAGTATCACCATATAATCACCAATTTTCATTTGTGAAACGATCCATGTAACAGAGCTAAGATGTTCATTAAACAATATTATGTCGCTGGTACGATCCGGAGGAATATATATTATGCAAATGAATGACGTAGATTTTGAAAGTGTTAAAGCGGCCCATATTTGTTCTACACATGAGCAATTAGGGGGAGTCTGATGAGACTCCAAGACGAAACAAACATTTGTCGAATGACCCAACAACACGAGACCTACAGTACAGCATCACACGCGCAACGCAGTGTGTTGCCGATCCGTATCTGAGCTGTACTACGAAATCGTCTGGAGGCGTCCCAATACATGATGCATCCGTCCGAATCTGTAATCCTGGCCGTTGATTCCCGATACCGGAAACTGAAAGTTCACGCGAGAACGCGTTGCGATAAGCACTCCGCCTCTATGGTTCCTACTACTGTGAGAACCAGTGGCATAGTAAGAAAATTTTTCGGGGAGGGATATGAATATTTTTGTGTAGATATACAATATATGTATTTAGAGTTTTAGAGAGCAGAAAAAATATTCTCAGAAAACGGGTTTGGGTAGTCACCTGACCCGCTAATACGGAACCTGATTCTTCCCCGGCATTAATTTACGGCATTACTTCGGGAATAGGTTTTTTTTTATGTGCACAGCACACACTCCTATCCATCTACGTAGTAGTTAATTCTTTCAGTAGGGTTAAAGCACCCATCATCGACACACTACCAGTTTTCGACCATGCATACATCTTCCGACTTGTTCGTGAACTACTCGGTCTAGTCCCCGACAATGGCTCTAGCCTACCCCGATGAAGAGTTACCCGGCGAGAGATGTTTGAAAGCGAGCCAACCAGCAAAGGTTCCAAGGTCAGTTCGGCGATTCCGGTGAAGTAGGATGTCCGGTTTGCTGGAGCCACGGCGCGAGTGGCGGTGTCTCGTCGCGGTCTACTCAGTCTAGTCCCCAGCGGCGAATCTAGTTTACGCCGACGGAGGGCTCTCTGGCGAAAGAAGTTCTCTCAATACCGATTCTTCTTTGGTTTTCCATATATGTCTATCGGAATAACCGGTGGGGTGCCGTGGTCGGTCTGGCGATTCCGGATGGAGCGTAGCGTCCAGTTCGCTGGTGTCTCGACGACCCATACTTGGTGCTCTGTTGCAGTCTACTCGACTAGTCCTCGGCGGTGGATCTAGCTTATTCCCGCATAGAGTTCCCTGGCGGTGATTGCTCTTCCGAAACCGTTGCTCGATGTTCATCACGCCGTTTCCACTGTAAATCGGTCATGATCTTCATCATAACACCGTTGACTGCGTTTCACGTTTTTACGTATCGTGTCATTCCGTAGGCTGCATTATGCGGGTTGATGTCCTGTCTTCCCGTTTTAAGTAGCTCCATGAACGTCGCTTCAAACCTTGGACATTCGATGAACACATGCTGCGGTGTCTCCTCGGCGTTCTCACACTCCGCGCATAACAGTGACTTTGCGTATCCGAACCGGTGAAGATGCTTTCTGGAGCAGCCGTAACCCGACATAAGCTGTTTCTAGTGGAAGGTCATCTCTCCGTGCTTTCTATTGACCTACATCGACAGGTTTGGGATGCGCCGGTAGGTCAACTTTCCTTTCTCCGTATTGTCGCATTCCTGCTGTCACGTCACTATCGAATCGATTCTGATCATCTTCCTTACGTTTCTGGCATTTCATTGATTGTAGCACTTGATATCCTCCGCCAGGGTTATGCAGATGGAGATCATTTCGGTGATAACGCATACTGCCTCCGAGGATAATATTCTGTACGTAATCACAATTCATACGACGACCAGCCGGAACGTCCTTGTTCAGCGGTTCCGCTTGGTTTTCAGCGCCGCACCCCAGGCAGGAACCACGTATCGCAGTATCGATGACGAAACACTAGATAACAGACCGATTTTTCGTAGGTGGTTAAAGGTCAACCGGTCGTCGATTATCACTTCCAATTGCTTCAGTACACGCTTCGATGCAATCACGTGCCATTCGACGGTGAACTGTTTCCGCTGAACAGCTTTGCAGTTGCTGACCAACAACACATCCGTCTTGTGGTGAGCTATTTACAGCTTGACCCCGTTCATCCAGCTGTCAATCACGTCTATTGTCTCCGTCACCGACACCTCCACTTCTCCAAGTGTCTTACTCATTACCGTTAGTGACACTACGTCTGCAAAACGCACAATTTTCGCTTTCCCGGGCAGCCGCAGTGTTAAGACCCCATCACACTTCCCGTTCCAAAGAGTTGGACCGAAAATGGAGCCCTGAGGAACGCCCGCTGCGATTCGCACGGACTTCTGCCATTAGTTCGTCTTGTACATCAGTACTCTACTCTGGAAGTAGCTCTTCAGGATCTGGCTCATTCTTCTGTGCAGCGCAGTGGCATTGGCCTGTACGAGGCTGAGTGGCCCAGTGACTTCGCTGACTTTGGCAGAAACGCCAGCTTCTGCACCTTCCACATTTCGGGGAAATTGCCACAATCTAAGCACTTTTGCAGTAGCTTCCTGAATATGTCCGGATATGCAAGGATCGCAGCTTTCAGCGTTACGTTTGGTATTCCATCCGGACCGGGAGTTTTCTTTGTTTTTAGCCGCATCGACGCTTCTTTGGGCTCATCGTTAGTCGCTTGCCACTCGGCTTTGTTTGCTCCTTTTTCTTCGCAGTACGGTGTCGGTGACTGTTCGCCGAAGTGACTCAACAAAGAGGTTTTTGTTAAAGACTTTCGTCTTCAACATTAGCTTGCCGGTCGTTCTTCTCCGTGCAGCATCAGGGTTCCATTGGCCGATGCGGTAGCGAATCGGCTAATGGTCGCTATGGGGATACTTCTCGCACACTCTCTAGTCCATATTCGCCGTCAGTGAAGGACTGCAAAATGTGGCGAAATTTCTGTCGGTACTGATATCTGTTTTATGAACCAATAAGCTCCCAGTTTTGTCACGATACCAGTAGCCATTTAGCTCTTCGCTTCACCGCGATCTACTCGTTGTAGTCCTCGGCGGGTGATCTAGCCTCCACAACGAGCCGACAGGTAGGTGTCGAGGTCTGCCGCCAAATTTCACTATAAGGAAATATTCTCACAAGAAAACATTTGAAAATGAAACTTAGAGGATTCCATTTAAAATATTAGGCATATTTTTGTTGAACATATTCAATTTTTTCAAATTCTTTGAATAAATTTTTTTGCGCTCTGTATAAAAACTCCCTTTTTACAAAAAAACAACAGCGGATTTAAGTTTATACACCTGGTAAGACTAATCTACAGAATGACACCCTTTGCGATGCATAATCTCCTTTTGAACAAGTAATCAATATCCTACGACCGAACTCTAATTGGAAGGTACATAACAGTTTTTGCAACCGACCGAGACGGTTGTGCCTCCAGGTGGAAGGTTTTGTTCTCGAGAGAGTGACGGAGTGCGAGACGCTGTATGCGTTATTGTGGGAGAGAGAGAAACCAGTTTGTTAAGTGTGAGTCGACAGTTGATACGTCGGAGGCGTGGTTAACGGCATCCTCGACAAGTGGTGTTTTGACAGCAAACCGCGGGTAGACGAATTTGCCTACCGCGGTGGCAGAAATCGACAGTGATCGAAAAAACAGAACAGAAAAAAATATAGTGTATTGATATCGTCGGGCAATTCTAATCGACGAGAGGGAAGCGTCACAGGTAGACCCATTTGCTCTATTTGTCTACCGCAGAAGTGGTACGACGAATAAGGAAAACAAGTGGCACCGAAAAGTGCCGCATCGACAGTGGGATTTTCGCAGCAAGCCACAGGTAGCCACATTTATCTACCGAGGTGGTGGAAACGGAGAGAGCGCGCTTGTGGTGGTGATACCGACGAGCAGCTTAATCGGAGAGAGTTTTGAAGTGTTGCAGGTAGGACTATTTCTCTACTGAAGAAGCAACGCGACGAAGAAGGACAGCAAGTGTCACATTGTCAAACAACGGGCACCGAGTTTACAACGTAACACATGAGGTGTGTTCTACCGGTGTCTTCGTCACCTAATAGATAGCAGATAACAGGTATATTTTTCATTCCCTTTTGTGATAGTTTTTCTTATTAGGTAAAATGGATGAAGAGATGGGAGAACGAGTAACAGACCCTCCCCCTAAGCCTTATGCTGAAAATGTAAATCCGACTAGAATTAAAATTTACCCAGAATCGTCAACGGGACCATGGATTGTATTTATTAGGCGTAAAGCAAAGGCGCTAAATATCATTCAAATTTCTAAAGATTTGACTTCGCGATTCTCGGATGTAAAAGAGATCGTCAAAGTTAATAAAGATAAAATACGCATTGTCGTTGGTAGTTTCAAACAAGCCAATGCAATTGCTTCTTGCGAGCTTTTTACGCGTGAATATAGAGCGTATATTCCTTCAAAAGAAATTGAAATTGATGGGGTCATCACAGAATCGAGTTTGACTGTTGATGACTTAGTTAAGCATGGGGTTGGTCGTTTCAAAGACACCATACTTAAAGACGTAAAAATACTTGAATGCAAGCAATTGCATTCAGTATCACACGAAGGAGATAAAAAAGTTTATCGACTGTCTGACTCATTTCGAGTGACTTTCGCTGGGTCTGCGCTGCCCAACTATGTCATTATCGATAAGATTCGTCTCCCTGTTCGCCTTTTTATCCCTCGTGTAATGAATTGCCTTAATTGCAAACAGCTTGGCCACACAGCCACTTACTGTTCCAATAAGGCACGGTGTGGCAAATGTGGGGGTTCTCATCAAGAGGATACATGCAATGAAAATTCAGAAAAATGCTTAATGTGCGGAGAAAACTCACATGAGCTCTCTGCATGCCCCATTTATAAATTGCGTGAGGATAAAATTAAACGATCCTTGAAGGAGAGGTCTAAGCGCTCCTATGCAGAAATGTTGAAAAATGCTACCCCTAAACCCATCTTCTTAGAAAACACTTACACATCTCTATTTTCGGAACAGTCTGACTCTGACGGAGCGTGCGAAGGTACATCATTTGTTTTACCCGGAAATTCCAGAAAAAGAAAACAGTCTTCCTTTCCCAAGCTGCCAAGAAAGGGCCTTAAAATTTCTCCACCAATAGATAAACTGCGCCCAAAACCGAAAAATTCCGATTCAAAACCGAAATCAATTCCGCCCGGTTTTGGGAACGTACAATCCAAACAGAACACCATTACTGGAAATAATAAAATTTCGACTTCCTCTGAGCCTCAGCCGGGGGTAGGATTATTGAAATTTTCTGAAATTGTTGATTGGATTTTTAAAGCATTCAATATTTCTGAACCACTAAAGAGTATACTTTCAGCTTTCCTCCCAACAATTAGAACATTTTTAGAGCAGCTGATTGCTCAATGGCCCATCCTTGCAGCGATTGTATCTTTCAATGGGTAATTCACCTCCTCCAATGAAAGATTCCATCACTGTTTTACAGTGGAATTGCAGAAGTATCATACCTAAAATTGATTCCTTAAAAATTTTACTGCATAATTTAAAATGCGATGCTTTTGCTCTATGTGAAACATGGCTTACCTCAAACATTAATTTCAACTTAAATGATTTCAACATTATTCGCCTAGACCGAGACACCCCGTATGGAGGAGTGCTTCTAGGAATTAAAAAGTGCTATTCTTTCTATAGAATTAACATCCCCTTGTTTGCGGGCATTGAGGCTGTAGCTGTCCAAACGAATATTAAAGGCAAAGACATGTCTATCGCTTCTATATATATACCTCCCAAAGTTCAAATTGGACAACGTCAAATTTTTGAGGTAGTGGAATCCATGGCTGCTCCGCGTCTGATACTGGGAGACTTCAACTCGCACGGAGTATTGTGGGGTTCCCTCTACAATGATAATCGATCCTCTTTGATATACAATGTTTGTGACGAATTTAATATGACAGTTTTAAATACTGGCGAAACAACACGCATCCCCAGACCTCCTGCACGTCCAAGTGCATTAGATCTATCTCTGTGCTCGACATCACTTCGGTTAGATTGCACGTGGAAGGTTGTACCTGATCCTCACGGTAGCGATCATTTGCCAATCGTTGTTTCAATTAACAGTGAATTGGGCCTTACGAATTCAACCAATGTTCCTTATGACTTAACACGAAATATTGATTGGAAAACATACGAAACATTAATTTCCACTTCTCTTGCTTCGACAGAAGAGCTACCCCCTACCGAAGAATATGAATTCTTAGCGGGTTTAATTATTGAAGCAGCAGAACAAGCCCAAACGAAATGCAATCCTGGAATGACAATAAATAGACGGCCCCCTAATCCTTGGTGGGACAAAGAGTGCTCTGATGCATATGAAGCTAAACAAGTTGCCTACAAAGAAATTATGAAACAGAAAGGGGGTATACGTGAGAACTTTGAAAATTATTTTATTTTGCAAAACAAATTTGACAGTATACGTCGTGCCAAAAAATCTAGTTATTGGAGACACTTCGTTAATGGCTTGTCAAGAGAAACATCAATGAGTACTCTTTGGAACACAGCCGGAAGAATGAGGAATCGAAACGTGACTAATGAAAGCGAAGATTTTTCGAATCGTTGGATATTTAATTTTGCCAAGAAAATTTGTCCCGATTCTGCTCCTGCGCAGAAAATCACTCGCGATGCTCCCACAAGTAACGATTTCATAGATTCGCCTTTGACAATGATGGAATTCTCAATTGCACTCCTCTCATGCAACAATAATGCTCCGGGACTAGACAGAATTAAATTCAACTTGGTGAAGAATCTGCCTGACCTAGCAAAAAGACGCTTGTTGAATTTATTCAATAAGCTTCTTGAGCAGAACATTGTCCCGCACGACTGGAGACAAGTGAGAGTTATCGCTATTCCAAAACCGGGAAAACCAGCCTCCGATCATAACTCGTATCGACCGATTGCAATGCTATCCTGCATCAGGAAATTGTTGGAAAAAATTATCCTACGACGTCTCGACAATTGGGTTGAGGCGAACGGCTTGCTATCAGATACCCAGTTTGGTTTTCGGAGGGGAAAGGGAACGAATGATTGTCTGGCGCTACTTTCGTCAGAAATCCAACTCGCTTACGCAAAAAAAGAACAAATGGCGTCTGTGTTCTTAGACATAAAAGGAGCATTCGACTCAGTCTCCATTGATGTTCTCTCGGAGAAGCTACATCAATGTGGTCTTTCACCAATATTAAATAATTATTTATACAATTTATTGTCAGAAAAGCACATGCATTTTTCATATGGCGATTTGGCGACACTCAGAATAAGTTACATGGGCCTCCCACAAGGTTCTTGTTTAAGCCCCCTTCTCTACAATTTTTACGTGAATGATATTGATAATTGTATTGTCAGCCCATGCACTCTAAGACAACTTGCAGATGATGGCGTGGTTTCTGTTACAGGACCAAAAGCCTTAAATTTACAACAACCACTGCAAGATAGTTTGGATAATTTATCAAGTTGGGCTTTGAAGTTAGGCATCGATTTCTCTACGGAGAAAACAGAGTTGGTTGTTTTTTCAAGGAAGCGTGATCCAGCTCAGCTTCAGCTTCAGTTGGTTGGTAGAACGATAGCCCAAGTCCTGACTTTTAAATACCTTGGAATTTGGTTCGATTCTAAAGGCACATGGGGAGGCCACATTAGGTATCTAATAACGAAATGCCAACAAAGGATAAATTTTCTGCGAACAATAACTGGATCATGGTGGGGTTCTCATCCAAGTGACATGATAAGATTGTATCAAACAACAATACTTTCAGTAATGGAATATGGGTGCATCTGTTTCCGTTCAGCTGCGAACACTCACATTATTAAACTGGAACGGATACAGTATCGCTGTTTACGAATTGCCTTAGGTTGCATGCAGTCGACCCATACGATGAGTCTTGAAGTACTAGCGGGAGTTCTTCCTTTAAAAGACCGATTCTGGGATCTCTCTTCTCGTTTACTTATCCGATGTGAGGTTATGAACCCACTGGTAATAGAAAATTTTGAAAGACTTGTCGAGCTTCAACCCCAAACCAGATTCATGACAGTGTATTTCAATCACATGTCACAAGAAATAACGCCTGCTAGGTATGTTCCCACATACGTCAATATACTAGATATTCCTGAATCCACTTTATTCTTCGACACGTCCATGCAAGCAGAGATTCGTGGAATTCCGGATCATCTACGCTCGCGGGAGATCCCTAAAATATTCACAAGTAAATATCAACACATAGACTGCCTTAAAATGTTTTACA
This sequence comes from Topomyia yanbarensis, assembly GCF_030247195.1. Lineage (NCBI taxonomy): Eukaryota > Metazoa > Arthropoda > Insecta > Diptera > Culicidae > Topomyia > Topomyia yanbarensis. Next base: position 312,422,889 of record NC_080671.1, read on the forward strand.
CTGATGGGTCACGAATCAATGAGGCCACTGGTTTCGGTATTTTCAACAATAATTTTTCAATTTCTCTCAAACTTGCAGAACCCGCCTCTGTTTATATAGCGGAACTAGCAGCAGTTCACTATAGTTTTCAAATAATTAATACTTTACCCCCGAACCATTACTTTATCTTCACTGATAGTCTCAGCACAATTGCAGCTCTACGCTCAAAGAGGATTGATAATCACGATCCATTCTTTTTGGGGAAGATACGAGAATCTCTGAGTAACCTGACAAGAAAATGTTATAAATTTACCCTAGTGTGGCTCCCCGCCCATTGCTCTATTGCGGGCAATGAGAAAGCTGATAATTTAGCCAAGATTGGTGCACTAGATGGTGAAATATATGAAAGACCCATCGCTTACAATGAATTTTATAGCGCTTCTCGACAGAGGACACTTGCTAGTTGGCAAACATCTTGGGACAATGGAGATATGGGACGATGGCTACACTCAATTATCCCTAAAGTATCAACGAAGGCATGGTTCAAAGGATTGGATGTAAGTCGGGACTTCATCCGTGTGATGTCTAGGCTCATGTCCAATCATTATACTTTAGATGCGCATCTCCGTCGTATTGGGCTCGCTGAGGGTAATCATTGTGCTTGTGGAGAAGGTTACCATGACATTGAGCATGTTGTTTGGTCCTGCACTGAATATCGTGAAGCCAGATCACAATTAGTAGATTCTTTACAAGTCCGAGGAAGACCAATCCATGTTCCTGTTAGAGACATCCTGGCGTATCGCGATCCTCTATACATGGAACTTATCTATCATTTTCTAAAAACAGCGTCTGTCAAAATTTAATTAAATTCGTCTCCTCATACTCTCATCCAAGGCTAATCATTCACCAATTAAAGTGTCCTAGAATATTTAGTTTTTAAATTTAGACAATAACAGAAAAAAAAGTAAATAAATACACCCGAAAATACTAGATCAGTATGAAATACAACAATGTAAGGAAAAAAGCAAACAATAAAGTGATTTCAGTGTTAGTTTTAGACAAAGTACTAGTATAGTTAAAATTAGTCTTAAGGATTTTTGTAACGTGCTATGTAAAAAAAGAAACTGGCGTAAAAAGCTTTTGCAAATGCCGTGTCAAATAAACGTATGAAAAAAAAAAAATTGGAAGGTAATTTTTAAAGCTACGCCGGCATTAGTCCTCGCGCAGAAATTGAAATCTCATTGATATAACTTAAATCTTTGCATATTTTGTTTGCGGAAAACTCGAATAAATTTATGCTTCTAAGATTTTTTTCTATTTATGACAGAGTACAAAAATATTCAAATAATATCATAGTATCGCTTCATTTTCAACTGTTGTCTCACTTTGTGCCCGAAGCTTCTGTATCTAAACCAGTGTTTACACGGATAAAGAAAGTACTGAGTACGATAACTTATTTGAATAAAATTTTGATCAAGGATAACCACAGATAAAAAGAAATCTAGCAGAAAATCAATCATTTAACCAATGCAGTTTTTCTAATAATAAAATTTTGAAACTTTTAATTGTCAAATTGCTCGCTTGAACTCACTACGTTTACTGCCTCTTAGAAATGACTAAGAACGGGTGAATCAATGAATTAACTGCATGAGATTCATCGATACAATTTGCTTCCTTTTGAAGCAACGATTTTAGTTCTAAATTAATAATCACTTCTAAATTAGTCATGTACCGATAGGTAGTTAAACCGGTTCAATCCATACCGATGAGATAATTGAATAAAACAGTTCTTGTCCTTACTCGGAACAACCGAGCATCACAAATTGATAAATTCTGATATTCGAGTTCGACAGCTTGGAAATTACTGTCGCAACCTGACACTCATTTCCAGCCGAATGAACCATTTTCGAAAATCCCAGTGCTACCTCGCCCATGCATTATAAAATCCATTATTGAATCAGTGCAGTACACTCTCGCCATTGTTGTGGGTAAATTGGAATTTCCCTTTTAATCACTCCATTTTACATGACGGCGACGGCTAAACGCAACCACCGGTGGGTTAGGATGGAGAAGGAATACGGCCATACCCCGGTCCGAGCACAGGATTGCACAATTAAAACATTGGGAAGAATGCCGCGTCATCGTCTATTCGTGCAAAGGAACATCTAGCCTGGTGCCAATGGAAAGACTTTTTGCCCCTGTCTGGGGAATCAAACCCGCATTGCATGCGAGCTGGAGGCAGACTTTGGAGCCAAATGGAAATGAATCTTATGCGCACAGGGAAGGATCTTTGCGAATGAAAGGAATCTTACACAGAAGCGAAATTTGATTCGCGCTTCAAATGTTTGCTCAACACTTCAAATGCGCTTTGTGTAAAGTAATGGTTCATTATTTTGGCTATTTTAACATTAAAGTGAGTTTTCTGAGTTGTAAGTGAGCTTACTGAAATGCAGAGAGAGAGAGTAAAGCAAATAAAGTCTTAACCGCTATATTCGAGTACCTACAACCACAATTCATTATTTATGGTTGTTGTTCCTACAAAAAGGGGTTTGCATATTGGGTAAAAAATATGGTGAAGTACATATAATATAGATTAATATATCGTAAATAGTTGTTACCTATGAAAAATTTAGCGTTTCTTTGAATATTAAATCTGCTAGTTTAATCAAATACCGGTTATATGAAGCTGATCGTATTTCTATTTCTGTGGATAGAGAGCCCGAATCACTGATGCGGAAATATTTAATGACTACGTTGCAGCAATCGATTCTATTGTTTAGCACAAAAGGACCGTTAAAAGTATTCATCGTAAGTTCGGGCGGTATGAACGCAATCGCTACTCGTATTGTTCTTCTCGTAGACATAATTTCCGATCAATTACCTCAGCTGATATAAAAGGAAAATCTGGTCGCATGCTTCCATGATTCACTTCCGCACCATTGCATAGAACAGAAGAAAACTGTCATCGCATCACGTCTTTGTCTGCTGGCTGAAAATCAACGACCTGCGATCTGCGTCCTGCGATGCCGTGGAATAAAACAAAGATCATCGATATTTTATACGCCATTGAACGCGTTTTTTGCAGCATTCTGCAAATATGGAGAAACGATACCGTCTTTGCATTGATGATTTTTGTCTTCTGGTTTCACGGTTTTCATTTGAAGTCGAATCATTTCTTTTCTTAATCAGATATTTGACACGACGCGTGGATTAGCTTTGAAATGCCAGGATATTTGCGTTTCAATTTCTTTAAAACTATGGGATATACAATTTAGTTTTTTTCTAAAACTTTGAACTAATGATAAAATATGACAGTTTTCATGAATGAATCAAATTTACTTAAAACTTAGAAGGATATTTATTTATTAAACTCAGGGAACCAGTGATCCTTTAATAAAGGAACACTGCAATATTCGAATAGTTGATTTATTAGTTTAAATTCATGGTTTTCAAAAAATTATTAGTTTTTATTCATGGTTTTCAAAAAATGGTAGATCGACAACATATAAGAGAGGTCTCGGTTTCCCAGAATGACAGGAATTAGATCATTGGGTGGCCTTTCTCGGGTCCGTAGGTAATCTTCTAAAATAGATTTAGCACAAAGATATTCCGCAAACGACCAATCAACGTGTTCGATGGCTTGGCAACACTTGCCATAGACGTAAAGATTACTCTCATTAAGCCCAATATATTGATTCTTTTTTATTTTATTTCTAAATCTTCGCTATTTACCGTACAGACGTATTTAAACTTAAATGTTTCTTATTAGTGACATATATCTATGCTTGGACACACTAAAATCGAACACATAACAAATCCCGTTGATTTGCGGCAACATCTGTCTATTGGGTTATTTTCGTGATACACATCTCGGTGAATGGGGATCCTTAACACAATGGGAGCACGGGGAGGCAAAGACAAACTAATACTAGGCAGCAGAAACGGGCTGTCGATATTGCCCGACAGCAAGTCGAATACTAAAATTTTCTACAGAAAGATGCACCAGGTCTTCAAAGTCTGCAAAGCAAGCAACATTCATCTGTCTGTGTATGGCGGTAATCTGACGGGTACTCCAAAACACTTCCAATCAGAGTACAGGAAAGAGACGTAAAAATAGACTTAGAAAAGTGCGTAGAAATCGTAGAAGCCTGCAGTGTTCATTTTTAGAAAGCCTAGCACCCCAAAAGCTTTGACGGTTGTCGTAGTCATATGATCGGAAACACTCAACTTAGAATCAAAGAGTACTCCCAAGTCAAGTATAGAATCGACTCGTTTTATAACTCGTCCTTGTAGACGATATTCATAGCGGCATAGAGTTTGCAAACGTCCGATACTTATCACATTGCATTTTTTAACGTTATCTTCCATGCTGTTAAGTATACACCACTCTTGTAGCGTGCAAATATCTTCTTGAAGCACTATAGAGTCGAGCACCGTAACAATGGTACGGAAAACTTTAAGATCATCAGCGAACAACAGTTTTTCAGACTTGATATTATCGCGCTTATAATTAAATCTCACATTTCGCGCGTCTGAAATGCGCACCAAATATAGCAACAGTTGCTCCGCAACCCGATTTCGGTGGAGTCACTAATCAATGAAACAGTCGAACATAAGCGAACTATAGAAGTGATAAGCAGTCTCTATTGTAAATGTGTGTAGAGGGTCTTGTCTTGCTATGTTTGTTTATTTCCCTACCTGTTGTGTGCTTTTCCTTTCCTGTAAATTTACATAGGCGGCATGAATGAAATAATGAATAAGGTAAAAATGAGAGGGCCTAGATGACTGCCTTGCGGGTCAACGTTGGGTACATTAAACATGCTTGACCACGTGTTATTTATCCAAACAAATTCGAACCGATTAGAGAGAAAAGACTGCAACCAATTAATCAGCTGGAAATCCTAGCCACTATAGTTTCCGGATTGCGATATTGTGAGGTATTTTATCAAAAATCTTTGAAAAGTCGATATTAATTGAATCCACCTACAGGCGATTCTCGATGACAGCAGACAACAAAGAAGTATAAGCTATAAGCCATGAGGTTAGATGTAGTAGATCGTTTCATTGAAAATCGTGAGCGTGGGCACCGCTTTTTATCAACTGGGGCAATATGCGATTCAAACCAGCTGCTTTTGATGTATCAACGGCAGCCAGAGCTCCAGAGAGCAATATGGAGGAGATGAGCGTCGAACCTATAGTGAATCGGTCAACAAACAACTGAGATATAGCCTCTTTAAGTAAACATTCAAACTTTAATTCAATTTTTTTTTAATTTACACGTTATAGTTATCGTTAGGTAGACAACCCTATTTCCATATTTTTTCAACACAGCATATAAATAACACGTTTTGTACATTAATTGGTAAGGTATTGCTTTAAAACAGCGACATCTGTAAACGAAATAAAAAAATGGTCAACGGACAAACATGGCTTCATGCTTGAAATCTGGTAGAAAACCCATCCATGACCGCATACCGCATTCAAATCGTTATAACTTTCAGTCAATGAAATATTTTCAAACTTGCAGGGGATATACTTGACTACTGTTTCTTTCGAATGCCAAGTACCAAATAAAAAGACAAATATTTTTTTGTTTATATAGATAGGACCAAACTCGTGGGTGTTTTCTGGTGGCCTTATGAAACGTGTAATAAAACTTCAAATCGCCATATCTCTCGAATCTATCGATGGATCATTTTGAAATTCACTGAGAATATGCTTGGATACTGTGTCTTTCCAATGCCGTGTGCCAAATTTATAGTAATTTTTTGTTAATAATGGTTTTAGACACACCGTGAGTTATTTTCAGCTGCTAGCGACTGGTAATAGGTGCGAGCAGCAAAAATAAGAAAATTTTTAATATGATGTCCGGTCAGAAAACGAAAACAGCACATTATAGATTATAGAGCCACAAATCGTATTCACCAAACAAAATACATGAACATAAGTCGCGCTCTTCTACTAGCTCCTACTTCTTATTGTATATTTACTATAAAGTTATACGATGCAAAATGCCTACCTTTTCTGCGGCTGTAATTTTTCTGCCTACATTCTCATTTCTCTCTCGATGCTGCTGTCATTCGCTAGTGCAGGACGCCCAGCGCTGTATGGCTGCCTGTGTGCAAAGCAGTAACATGACAAAAAACTACTGTCCCCAGTACAGCCACCAGACGCGAGCGGTACAGCTTCTCTTTCCTTATTTTACATTTTTTAATATTTTCAATCTTTTTAATATTTTTATTCAAAAATGACGACAATTAATGCGGCTCATTTACGCCACGGCCGGCATCAACGCTTTCGTGTGCGGGCCTCTCCCTTTGACTATGCAGAGAAAAAATATACAAAGCGAGAGAACAAACTTTACTACGCCACACTCTCACCGAGCAGTCGGAGTACAGCAGCAAAACAAAAATGTATTCTACTGCTGTACGGGAAAATATACTCGGTTTGGCTACCGTTCTGGCAAGAGCTGTAGTGATGCGTCGCTGTAGCGGGCTGTACGGCTTGTGCAAATGTAAATATACCGAAAAAAAAGATGGGTGGGTAATGTCAGAGACATAACCGGAGTGAAGTAGAATACACTTTAGACCGTAAATTCTGCTCTGGAATAAGCAATTTCTATGCGATTTTGTCGACTTTAGCACATTCATAGTTTATTTGGAGTATTTTTGGAATTATCAAGTTGACAATTTGCAACATTCTTTGAAAATATTGTTGAACTTTTATGAATGAAGGCACGAAAACGAGCGTTTGACCGTCGTCCTAGTACCAGCATCAGAGAAGTAGCAGATTAGCATTTTTCGCTACATGGCCTGTACCAAATAAACCGCTCGTAAGTCCACCGGAGGAAAGGCTCCCCGCAAGCAGTTGGCAACAGCCCCCTGGCAACCCTATACCATCATATGGAGTTTGACAGCGACCTACATATATGGGGCGTTATAGCTATAAAGCCCCAAACAAAGAATTATGTTCGACATTTTGTAACTAAATACAGCTTCTAATCATTCGATTCAAAATCAATGTTTTGCCTTTCATGGCAGTGATGCTGGCTGTACAGAGACGTCGTCCTTGACAGGGGACATAATTTGACAGGGGGCTGGTTGGCAACGAAGGCCGTGTAAAAGTGCCCCAGTCACGGTTGGCGTTAAGAAGCCTCGCTACTGAACAGAAACTGTCTCCCTGCAAAAAATTTACAGCTATCAGAAATCGAGCGGGCCTAAATTGTGATCCAAAATAAACCACAAACCAACAAGTTCTTTTCAGCACCAGCCAATTATAAAGTATTATTATTATAAATGAAATTTTACATTGCCTTTCAACCTCCCTCCCCCTTTCCACCCGGCTTGAACTACTATCAATCTTGATGATGCTGTGCGGCGGGGGCACAGGCAGTTTCCATTATAGTGGAAAATTTAGGTTTGCGCGTTTTTCCCAAAAGTTTTTTAGCTGTGCTGTTTTCAAGGAAGTTGTAGTTGAATTCAAAATAAAATAGTTTACTTCTATTGTCAGAGGTGGATCTTCCAACGAAAACTAGTCTGGCTCGCTTGGAATCGAATTGTACGGACCAACCACTGCTTTCACAAAATCCGTCATTTTCAGTAATTGTACATTCTACAGAATTAGTCACAACTATTTCCAATCAGCGCAAAAATCGAAGGTTTTCATTCAATACAACAGCAGATTTTCACGTTTGAAAAAACAGGCAGCATTCTGGCCGAAAATTTTAAAACGGAGCACCTATATCGAAACGTTATAAAACGTTCGATTTTTGTAAATTGAATCATTACACTAAACTGTCTATAAATCACAAATAACTTTTGATTTTGTGCCATTCTACGTGAAAGCGACGGTATTGTTCACAAGTGGTTCACTTACCATCCAACGCTCTTGACAAGCCACTTTCTGATGCTTGTAATAACAAAACTTCAATTTCATTCTTTGTCGATAAATTGATGGCCCTGAAAAAGGCCTTTTGTTTGGACAGTGTTCGAAATTTACTTGGAGCTGGTGTATATGGTAACAGTTTTGGTACCGGCATGCTTGGCCAACTCTTCTGACAGCAGCAAACGGACGGCAGTTTGAATTTTGCAGGAGATGCTGCAAGCGAACTGCTGCATGCCGATGCTGGAAACGAACTGAGCGTGAGCAACAGCATGCTGAGTTTTTATACCTGACTACAGCACAATGTAAGCTCGTCCTTTTTTGTGTTGTCCTCAATATGTGTTCTTCGTAGCTCCACCCCTTCGTTGGTCGACCACATATTTTTGATAAAGAACAAAATTGAAATTGTGTTTCCAATACGAAGATTATCGAACACTCAGGGTAAAGAGAGTAATGTAATACGGCACCTTGGTAAAATGTTTGAGAATTGAAACCTTTTTTGAATGCGCCCAGTAAAAATGTTTTCCACTTCACTCCAGTTTGGTTCTGACCATATTTGCAATTTGCGTACTGAAATAAATCATAATTTAGTGTTTAACCCAAATTGCTCTCCAGGGAGAAACAGTCCATGAAACAGAAAATGCAAACTTATTCTTTGAAATGAGTTTGGTGGCCCTGAAAAGGGCCTTTTTCATAATGATACAAGTGAATTCTACCTTTTCAACTTCCAAATCCATACAAAGTGCGTCCCTACCGCTTCAGAGTATAGACGACAGTCATTGAGATTTTGCGCTTGACGTGTTCAGTATAGGTCACGGCATCTCGGATGACATTTTCCTGCACACCATCAACATTCGTAGATTAAATCGGAAATGCATTTTACACCACCACGACGAGCCAGACGCCGAATGGCGGATTTGGTGATTTCCTGGATTTTATCACGAAGAATCTTGCGATGACGCTTGGTAGGGAACGCAAACATGATACCGCTCATTGTACCGTCCGGACGAGCATGTTGCTCGTGTGGTAAGCGAGCACCCACTGATACAAAACAAGCTCGCGTGACCTGTATATATAACATTCCCGTATGTAATGAAACGCTTACATGCTCCTTTTTGACGGCTCTGCGTGGGATATGCTGGCACATTGCGTATTTTCCTCGCTGTTTCCGAAGGATTTTCTAAAAATCCTTGCTTTGGTTTATTGATAGTAGTCGCACTAATGCCAAAATTTAGTACGAAATACGTGCACAAATTTCCGATCAGATAGTGCAAAAATATTGCGATTTCGTCCAGTAGAACGGAAGATATTCGCATTTCAAACCTGGGAAAATTTCTCAACTGAAATTTTTGAAACGGGACCCCATATTGAAACGTTAGAAGTATTCTACTTCAAAATGTAGTTTATCGGTACCGTTGGCATCCCTGCGTAGGACACAATATGGTAAACAACGGTATACGTCGCATTAGAAGAAAATGTGTGCAATTGATCAGGCTAGGGGAAACTATAAATACGCAATCCGTCACAACTCTTTTCAAACTAGCCACTGCGATTTGGTCTCTCCAGTAAAGTTGTGCATTTTATTATAATGAAAAATGTTCCTGGGCATTGCAAATGCCAGAAATCAGAAACAAAGATGCTAGACATAAATGTTTGAATTTATGGTGTTCGCCATAAAAACGTCCCATAAATCGATAACTATTTGTGATAGAGGAAGGATGTCTTCAGCAAAATGTATGTGTTATATCTTTCAATTTAAAAGTTAATTTTTCTAAAGCCTACTATAATCATCTTTCAAAAAGAAATATCACTTAAAGATGGCACTTTTAATACATGCAAACATATTAGAGCATATAAAGTTGCAAGTGTCAATACTTTAGCACCATATAGTTAAGTTCCTCAAAATTGTGTTTAGAGGCTCTGTGTGCTCTTGTACGAGTTGAGTAGAAGTTAGTTTACTGATCACATTTTAGAACCTATTCTATATAGCGTCATTAAAAATACCCATTTATATTTCAAGCGCTCACATCAGCCAGCTGCATGCGCTTTCACTTCACGGGCCTTGTAGTAAAACGGTGGCATACGTTGCATTAAGATTTCCATGATATACCTATTACGTGAAACTTTAACACCACACGCACACATGTCGGTTTCCGAAGAGAATTAAATTGAAGGTTAGCGACGCACAGAGAAGGTTTTATCTGAAAACCTGGCCAAAACTCGGAAAGTCCATTGAATGAAAAATTATTTACCACTATTTTCGAGGGTGAAAAATAGGGTTACAAAACGGTCGACAATTTCCTCTAAATGTGAGTGAATTTACGCGTATGAAGATATAAAGGTTCCAGTAGATCCAAATAATATTTATGATATATCAAATTCCAAACGGTATGTAATTAACGGGTGTTTAACAAAAAATAAGAATTTTGTCAGTAATGTAGTAAAAACACAAAAACAAAATTCAACGGGTTCAGTATTTTTTTTATAAAAACATAACGTTTATTCTTCAAAAAATGTCAATGAATGTTGAAGAAGGGGCCCTGGTCAGCCATACGACGCAACGGTCGCGATGCTCTCACAAGAGCGCTGGACGGCACTGACGTCCATCTTCCGGAAACAATTCCGGATCCTGGTTGTCAACTGCTCCGTATCCTTGGCCCGTCAATTAGTTTTGTACACTAGGGCACTGTGGGAACCGAAAAAATCCTCAGTGGGACGACACTGGGGCAAGTTGCTCGGGTTCCTTTCTCTCGGCACTTACAGTATATTTTTCTGCTCAAGATACTCCCGAGTCTTCTTGGCGTAATGGGAAGACGCCTTGTCCGGCCAGAAGACATACTTTCCATCCGCATGATGCTCCTTTAAGAACGGCATAAGAATTCTTTCAAGACACTGCTCTTGGTATACTTGTTGATGGATGGCCAGACCGCTCGGCTTGAACCACAGCTTTGAAATCCCTCTGTCCGATATAGCGATGTACAGCATACCTTTTCCTAAATTTATGCTTAAACTTGTATTTTACTTCGGGGTTTGGCCGACTTGTCACTGGAATTGTAGCTGCCATTTCCTGGAATGTGGGTCTTCGAAAGCAGAAAGTAACTTTCGTCGTTCAGCACGAACGAGGTCCCGCGGTATTTCTGTGTCATCCACTGGCACTGCGATTTACGATCGCTATCTGCCCATCCGTGTACTCGGGCGACCGAATCTTCTTCCGACAGATGATGTCCTCCATCTTGAGGGTTCGGTGAATCAAGTTATGAGAGCAGTGATATTTTCGGCCGGCTTCACGCAAACTCGTTCCGTCCTTGTTGTAGAACAGCTTTTTCGACGCTTTCTTCTTCTTCGTCATTATCTTCGCCGGAAGGCCGCTACCGGCCTTCCGCTACATGCTTCGAGATGCCAGCATCCGGTAAACTGTACTCACGGGCACGTTTCCGTCTCGAACGTGGTCTACCGTAAACTTTTTTTTCCACGATGACCATGCATTTCGTAAAACCATACAACACGCTCGCGGAGTGATTGCTTTTTCGACGCCATCTTCGATTGAACTGACAGCATTCGAGCGAAAAGAAACATGCCACCCATTTTTAGGGAGTCTAGAGAGCAATTACCGTGAAAAGAAAATTACACTCCTTACTTTAATTACAGAAGGGCATTGAAATCATTCTCATTTTTATTGAAAACGCGTTAAGCAATAGAAGTTGTTGATTTTCATGCCTAGAGAGGTGTCAGGAATTTTTTGATTGTCTATAAGAGAGACCGGGGTTGTTTGGCCTAGTTTTGTTTTGGGAATTTCTGTACTCATTCTGGTTAGACTTTTTGATGAACACTTTGCGTTATCATGAAGATACAACCCCTGGGTACATATGTAAATTTTTCTATTCATAAACAAAAATCAGGAGAAAATTTATTAACAATCAAATGCGGAGTGAAAAATCGACCAACCAACCCTAGCGCTGGGGTAGGTTGACCAAATTTGGTAAAGTAAGTAAAACATATAAAATGCATCAGGGTAAAACGTTTATTAGTGCAGAATTATCATTTGGCAATGTTTAGATACAACAAAAAAGCTTCACTCATTACTCAGTCTTTTTAACTATTTTAGACTTAGTTTCGTCAGCTTTAGTTAACTTTAACTTTAAATTATTTTATTTATTTATTTCTCGCATATTTTTCCTTATAATCATCAATATTAGCATCATATCTAATTGCGGTCAGAAAAAGGTTGGCATTTCACGAATATCAAAGTGCTCTATGCTAAATTTACAGCTCGGCCAACCACAACATTTGGCCAACCTATCCCAATGCATATTTTTGAGAACAATCATGATTTACAAAAACAAAAGTAAGGTTGCACTGGAAACCGTTATACCATTGTGTGGGGTTTTGAATACCCTTTCCAGCGGTACCGCGTTTTTGGGAATCGGATGTACATTGATTCGCGTTGCAATAATTCTCATCAGCTTAATGAACTCCTTTTCTTATAAAACATCACGCAGGACTAGAGGATTGCTCAGAAAAACAAATAGTGTTTCCGTTTTTGGAGTTAGCGTCAATCCAACGCTACTTTAGTCCTGGTACTATGTTAGTGTCGGATTCTGATGAGGGGACCTCAAAACGCCTCCAATAACTAACTTAGTTATAGATTTAGTTCCCTTTACGTGCAAATATGTTTAAAACCACTTTCTGCTTTGTGGAGAAAAAATAGTTGTTTTTTATCCTTTGTAATTAAACATTTGTTTACTGTGAATAATAAAATGTATTAACGTCCATTCGTAAGAATTACTCAAGATTCTTCGCAATATCATACGCATAATTTTCCGACGATAACATTTTACGATTCACTGAAATAGAGTAGAGTATGTTCATTAGACACATCAATTGGAACAGAATATTTAAATAGCTCAGCTCAGTTAAATTACCTGTTGCTGTACTTCGTGATTGTATTGGAGAATTAATTCTAAATTGACTTTACAAAACAAGCTATGATTCCATGTCTAACCGATGATACATACTTGTAGAAACAGGTGTAATGCCTTCAATCGGTTGTACAGTTATGGCCATTGTTTCTAGCAGACTCAATTGAACAGACTATTCTCTACGCAAACTGATTAGATTAGCAAGTTAATTAAATCAGAAAAATACGAAGCTACTCGAAACTATACCTTTCAGCAGTCGCAACTCATAACCAGCTCTATTCTGAACCAGCTACTTTACACGCCATCACGACAGGACTTTTCCATTTGCCCGGTGTGAATAAATTATTCGTTCTGCTTTTTTGAAGGACAATCAAATCCAGTTGACACTACATGCATGTACTCTATTCAAGAGAGGCAGCAGAGGTACAGATCATATGCATTTCAGTATTCTCGCAAGCCCTGGAGCTTGCTGGTCGTTAGCATATCTAGGACTATATGCTGAGGCGATGCACAGTTATCAGAGCTGAAAACTCTTCTGCCGTGTCATCGCTGCCGGTGAGATGTGACTTTGACTCCGAATGCTATAGACCTATTTTGCACAGCAATAATATACGAGAATCCCTCTGCTCTAATCATAGTAATGGTACTGTAACCATTACATAATGAATTTCGACGAGTGCCACCCTGCGATATGATGAAGAAGCGGAAGAATCACACAGCCCCTTCAAGTGTGAAGTTAAAATCGCAGTGCTCTGTTTTTATATTTTTGCCATTATCATCTAATCTTCTTTCCGTGCGGATTATGAGTCATGCGGAATATTAAAAAAACACCCCTCATTTTCGCCTCTTTCGGACAACCGCAAGGCACTTCCATCCAACCAGAAGGAGCGCACGAAACGACACGGTTTAGGATACAGCTATCAGCAGCTGTATCCAAAATGTCAAAATAGTATCATCCGTCCGCTGTTAGTACGGGTCGCGTTCCTACTGCCGTGCGTCCACAGCAAAAATGTGTTAGTGTCTGCGGAAAATCCTCCTGTGTGTGGTTGTGTATTGGTTTAATTTGTTTTTCCTTTTGCGTCTCTTTATGTTTCTCCACCCGTGTGTAACGTGGATAAAAGGCATCAAACACAAAGATAACGTCGATATTGATTTTTCCCCGGTTGGAACTTTTCTCATTTACCCACACCAACGAGGTTTGGAGGTTATTCATACTTACACCTACGTACACTAAAGGAAGCAATCAAAGTGTAGGCAAAGCAGTCGCTTTTAGTTACAGCGTCGTTTGCTATCTATTTTGGTTGGTTCTGTTTTATTTTTTCTTACTCACTACATGTCATAACCCGAAAACGTTGACTTGTTTGGAACAGGACACCATCTGAACGACACAGAAAATTCCGTTGTTGCAGGAAGGCACAGTGTGGAAAATGAAATCCTTGAAGTCAAACTAAATGAAACAAGTGAGGTTCTGTACCGAGCACAGGGTTGTCGGAAGCTGAAACATAAAAGTGCCTCTTTCAATTCTTTCTCGAACTGGTTTTGTGTTTGCTCCTTTTTTTGTTTTCTCACATTGAAGACAGTCTGTAGTATTCTCATAGAACTATTCCTACCTTCAATACCTGCGAAAGCTGAACATTCAACTGTGTATACTTGAAATCGAGTACATATACTGAAGAGGTTACAACAAGTTACTGGTATCTGTCAGGATGCAGCAACTTGCTGTAATGTTTAGAGCGTAAAGGTATGCAGAGCCGTCTTAAGACCACTTGGGGCCCCTGGGCACTGTTGAACTGAGAAGCCCCTATCATTGAACAGGAATAAATAGCTGTTCTCCATGCCGCTCAAAGACTTTTCCAAATTTATGTCAAGTAGGCAACAATTAAGTTTGTATGGAAAAAAAACATCAAAATATATGGACAAAATAAATAGTTCTAGAATTCACCACCAGGTGGTACTATGCCGCAAGTGACTCTATCATATGACGGATTTCCAAAAAAAAAGCAGAATCCGGGACACCCTAAAGTTGTTTCTAGTGATTAAAATGATGAAACCGCAAACCACAGAGAAGATTTATGTTTTAAACTAAGATTTCCACAACGAGACATATTAAAATGGCTATTGGAAAGATAACATTGGGAAGATTCAACATAAAGACATTCGAACTGAAATAACTGAAATATTGTCGAGTTGGAACTTTCAGATGAATTATTTTAAAACATTTGCACAATGTCCTATGCATAATAGTAACGATTGAACGAAACATACTGTATCCCTCTGCCTTGACTTAAGTATATCAATAGAAGTAAAATTAATACGCATTATGATTTGATCACCGTTTTTTTCGTTTTCGATGTTTCTATCAGTTCTCAAGAGCTGTATGCAATGGAAAAATGTTGTCAATTTCGACAGTCAATTTTTAAAAAAAACTGCAAAAAACACCTTTTTACCCATTCAAACATTTATATCTTGAAAACTAAACATGTGAATCAAAAACAATAATTGCGTTCTGTCTGGGTGTTAGTTCTTTCATTTGAAAATGGTTTGAATAAGATCGGTTCAGCCATGGCTAAGAAACACGAATGAGTTACATACACACACTGACACATACACACAGACATTGTCCTACGTGCATGTTACCACCGAGTCCGGAGAAAACTGCAGAGAGCTCACAACGTCGCTGAAGGAGATACTCTAAGACCAGCGTATAATGTGGCAAGAGCCGCACTTATCAACAAACTCAGGCTCAGTAAGAAAGCGTGCCTAGTGTAGCTTTACCGCAATTCAAATCCGTAGGGCTACGCCTATAGCGAGGATAAGAGGACCGGCAGTATCACCGGCTAGGTTCCCGGAGGCGATAAGAGTCATCGTAGAAGCGTCATTTCCACAGCATGAACCGACGGCTTAGCCGCCCACGTCATGCGGGACTCAGTATGACCACGAAGAAGAAGCTCGAGTAACTAACAAGCCTTAGGAACCAAGAAGGCCCCGTTGCAAAAGTGTATCGACGACGATTCTCCGACATCTGGACACGACAAAAGCTGGTGCTGAAGCTAAGCAATACAGACCGATATTCTTGTTGGATACAGTCGACAAGGTGCTTAAAAGAGTAATCCTTAACAGGCTTACAACATACACGGAAGGAGAGAATGGCCTATCCGATATGCAGTTCGGTTTCCGGAAAGGTAGATGCACTGTGGATGCCATACAAACGGTCGTGGAAACTATGGAGGCTACTCAAAATCAAAAGAGAAGAGGAAACCTTTACTAAGGAATGGTTACGCTGGATGTAAAAACGCCTTCAACAGCGTTAGTTGGGCCGCAATCGCCGCTTCGCTGCACAGACTGAGAGCTCCCGAGTACTTCTGTAGGATTCTGAGGAGTTACTTCTAGAACCGGCAAATGATCTACGAATCTGACGCCGGAAAAAGAAGTGTAACCGTAGCAGCGGGCATACTCGGCCCAACTCTTTGGAATGCTATGTACGACGAAGTGCTGAAGCTGAGCATCCCCAGAGGCGTGAATTGTCGGAACGACGTGGTGCACCTAGTGATCAGCGACTCACTAGAGAAAGTAGAAATACTCGCATCGGAGACGATGGATGTTGTTGAAGACTGGATGCGCGAGAAGAAGCTGACGTTAGCTCACCACAAAACTGAGATGGTCACCAACTCAAAGCGGAAAGTTGGAAAACTGGGAGTGATGATATACGACCGGATAAATTTTAATAGCCACATCGACCATGCTTACTGAAGGTAAAAGTGATCTCGGCACTATCTCGTATAATGCCCAACAATTCAACGATTAATTGCAGTAAAAAGCGAGCACTGATGAGTGTCTCCACATCGGTGCTCAGATACGCAGGACCTGCTTGGAGGACGGCACTTCGGACGAAGAGGAACACATCTCGGCTGAACAGCACAGTCAGGCTGATGGCCATGCGGGTGTCTAATGCGAGTCGAACTATCCCGTTAGAGGTAGCCTGCGTGATAGTTGGAACAATTCCCATAAACCTTCCTTCTACTCTAAGAAGATAACGAGTGTTATAGGGATACGAGTCCATAAACGAGCCCGAGGTGAGACCTTAAGCAAGCGGCAACACCAGTGGGATAACGCTGTAAACGATAGATGGACCCATCGACTAATTTCAAGCTTGTCGGTATGGGCGAACAGAACGCACGGTGTGGTGGTGATGCAGAGGACGTAGTTCTCGAATGCCCGCGTTTCGAGCACGAGCCAAACGAAAAGAGAACCATCGTCGGTGGGGACAATAATGTCCAAAGAATGCGCGGATAAAGAAAAATGGGACGCGGTGAACAGAACAGTCGCTCAGATCATGTCAGTGTTGCAACGAAGCTGGCGAGAAGAGCAACAACCAGCAACGTAGCAGTACACGGCCTCGGGTTATCGAGGCACCGATGAACTGGAAGTACACTCCAACCGGAATCGCTGGACCGACATTGGCACTTGACAAGTCAGTCTGCGGAAGAGAGATAAAGTAGACCACCGGGCGCGACCGAAGTAGGCTAGATCCACCGACGGGGACTAGGCTGAGCGCATGCATCGTCGACAATAGGTCATCGGGGCACCTGAGAACAGGAAATCATCCTCCCCCCGGAATCGCAGGATTGACCTCGGCATCTAACCGAACAGCATCGAGATAACAGTTTCGAGAGAAATTTCAACGTCGGGAAATTTCTCCGTCGAAGTGGGCTAAGCCCACTGCTGGGGACTAGTTTGAGTAGATCGGGAAGTAGCAGCGGCAAATGATTATCGGGGAGCTTGTGAATTGGAAGTCACCCTTAACTCAGAATCGCAGTACCGACCTCGGCATCTGCCTGGGTAGCATCGGTTTCGGAAGATCTTTCATTGCAGAAAACTCTTCGTCGGAGTAAGAAAGATCTACCGACGGGGACTATCTCGAGTAGTGCGTAGCGAATCGCCGGCTTGATTCTGGCACCATTGAACAGGACGCAATCCCCCACCTGGAATCGCTGGACAGATCTCGGCATTTTGCCGGACTACATCAAAGCAAGAATAACGCGTCCCTCAACGGTTACGGAAGACATTCTTACGTCGGGGAACTCTCCGCCGAAGTGGACTAGCTCCAGGAGCGCATATAGAATAGCATGCCATGCATGACGATTATGAGACCAGCAAACTAGCACGAACAGCTAGACCTTGGATCAAGCAAGGTGCATGAGTACACCTCCCCCCGAATTAGCCATATCAAATGAAATCCGGGGGATCAGACAAATGTCGATCGCTTTGGTGGAATTTAGAGGACTAGAGTGCAGAGTTATCTTCTCTGTTCAAAGTCCCTCACTCTGGCACACGTTAGACGTAATCGTAGTATGGTCTAACTACTAAACATGTGCTGGGTCGGCTTAAAAGCTTAATCACCAAGAAAAAAACATACCTTCACACACATACACAGCGTCGGGGACTATCCAGGTGATAAGGCCGGAAGCTGAATGGCTCACGGAAACATGAGCTAAATGGCTCAAGGAATCAGCACCTAAACGGCTCACAGGAACGAGAGCCAAACGACGACGTAATAGATGGAGACAAGAAGCAAGCAAAGAGTCTAGAGTTAAATCAAAGCTCAAAGATTGAGTCATTCCATGAACCAAGTGGGGTTCTGAGATAGAACATAAGAAAGAGGTGTGACGAAGCCACATCGAGCCCCAACCCCCCTCCCCCACGAAGTAATACCTTGACGTAGTTTTGTGGAGAAGTGCGTAAAAGAGTAAGGAGTGTTTTTAGTGATCAGGCCTTTTGAAGCTTTTTAATCCGTACTATAAAAATACACACACACACATACAGATTTTTCCGATCTCAACGAACTGAGTCGAATGGTATAAGAGATGCGGCCTTGCAGGCTTTGGTTAAAAGGTCGAAATTCCAACCGATTCCATAACCTTTCAATATGAAAAAGGCGTTGCGCCGAAAAATATGGACACCTTCGCATGATTTGTGAAACAAATCAGTCTACTTTTGCTCCCATCAAAACAAACATAACCATCAGTGACGATAACTGTGAACGTTATCTGTCACTGTCATTCCAAATGAACAAACGGCTTCACAAAATACAAGTTTTTAAATCATTTGGAATAGTACTGACTATAGACATTCATAGTAATAGACGAGCGAATGTATTTTTATCGAGCCAAACAAACTGTAGCCAAACGAGCATGACGTCACACAATGCAAACAAGCAGAACAAGTATTGCGATTTTTTTAATGTATTTGTACAGTAGGCTTCACTTTTCATGTCCGTATTAGTATTTTACAATGCTATTTAGAAAGATATTTATTGTGTTCTACAAAACTGCATAAAAAGCATTTTACTTATGCTCTTTTTCATCAAATTTGTGTTTTTGAAGAAATTGTTTTTTTTTGCTTTTCTTTATGTCTTGTTGCTCAGTATCCAAACGTTTAACTTCTCTTTTGATTCATATATTGAACCTCTTGAAAAATTATTTTGATAAAAACAAATGATCGAATACAGTCGAGCACGCTCGAGCAGCCCCGTGTTTGTTGCCTGAAGCTGCCACCAAATGCCAGTAGTGCTAGCTACGTTTTAAATGTTCAAGGTCTGTTCACATGAACTGTACAACACTTTAAAAGTGAGTTTCAAAATAAGTAATTATTAACAATATATGACATATTACGCTTTCTCTTGTATCGCTTATTTTCCACAAAATCCGGACGCTTTTATCACCTGAGTACTAGTTAAGCACATCAAAATAAAGTTTGTATGCATTCGATAAGTTTCAGGTCGAGTTAACAACATTGGCTCGTAGCGATGTGAACGTTGCTTAAAACGCGTTCGCTGTCATTTTTGGCAACTAGTCGAGCCAGGAAGCCAGCATATGTTGGCTTCACTCATTTTTCAAAGAAACGTCAAAACATTCACCCTCTTGCGCTCGAGCTTGCACATTTTTAGGTGATGCCAGTTTAACATGTTTGTTTTGCTAGTTACCAGTTTTGCGGTTGTTACATCCGCAAGTCTATTACTATGAATGTTTATAGTGCTGACAGATAATCATTGGCGATTTGCGGCAAAGCCAAAATTAGTCATGCGACACCTATGATTCAGCTCATGAACTGGCAAAGTGATACAGTTTGCTTTTTTTCACCCGTAAGTGAGTCGTAGCTTACAACAAAATCTTCATTATCTTCTCGGAAAAAGCTTACCACTGCCAAAATATGAATGAAACGAGTAAGAAATTTAGTTTTATTTGCAATTATTCTGAAATTACAGCCATTTGCAACTATTTCACTCATATATTTCTTCGAAATGTAATCGAGGTATTATTGTGGTTATAAAAAATCGTTCCATAAATAAAGTTCCAACTCGAAACCGAGACCCAATCAGTACCAATGTCAAACTCCTTCATATTTTGAACTACGTAGGAGATTCAGTGAAGACTATCGGAGAGAAGGATCGCCTGTGCATGATACAAAGCTGACACTTTCCTATTAGCCGGATATATTCTTTCCTCGCCTGATCTGGAGAGTTTCATGAATTTACACCATCTCATGAAGGTTTAGCTTAACTTAGGACGAACGGGAAATGCTGTTGCGGCGGCTACGGTGCTCAACAAATTACATTTCAAAACAGCGCGCATATAGCTCTGCGAATAATGTTAGAAACCACTATGTTTTACACTCTTTTCGCAAGATGTTTACTCATCATCTTATAAAATGATGGTTTTCCTTCATTTTCATAAACAATTATCAACAAATTGATCGGTAATTTGGTGTTTAAAAGTCATTTTTTACCAATGTTTACATAAAATATATGCACTATGACAGAACAGAATAAAATCAGCAACACTTTCCTTCCAGCGCTATCTGCGAGCGGTTTCAACGTAGAATCGCCAATATTAGACAGTTGTCGTCATTCTTCTTACAAAAACTCTTATAAACATTGCACACATGACAGGCCTTCATCAGCAGTTAGAAGAAGGGCTCCCAGAATTGCGCTCTCAGTAAATATTCATGCGAAGTAGTAACTAGTTTCGCATCAAATGTAGCATTGCTACGAGCCGAATTTTATTGTAGATAAAACAAAACTTCTTCAATTAGCTAACTGTTCAATAACTTGAAAAAATTGTTTACTTATACTTGATTTACGATAAATTATATAAGTTTAAGTTTAGCGGCACTGATGATTTGGCTCTGCTGTATTTCTAAATCACCTATTATAACTCTGGGCCCATTCTTGTGTTAAACAAGCAATTAAATTGTGAATTAATCAAAAGTGGGTTTTCCAGTTTAAGTAAAGATATATGCTAGTATTAGTTCGATATATTTGTAGCGATGTTATGAGATATGGCATAGGAAAGTGCCGCTCTAATAATAGGCTTGTGCTTTAATCGGTATACATGACAAATGCCTATTGTATATAAACGCGATTTGAGATATAAGTGGTTTTCTTGTAGTTGTATGTGTAGTAGAGCTATCACCTACCATCTCCAGGGCTGAAAACGTCTACATCTATTGATGTAATAAATATGTATACAAATAAAAAGATGCGGATGAATTCTTTGGATACAAATATCACCGGCCAGTTGGGGATAGATTACCTAAACACATACACTAGCATGACACACACATCAATTTTCCTTGTTGAAATTTGCTATTTAACAAAATCTTACACTATATAAAAATATATCTTCAATTTAGGCGTATCCAAGTTCTTGTCTATGACGTTCCACGTGTAACTGAATGCAGTTTCGCTTTATTACTAAATCCAAAATAAATATGAAGGAGTTGGCAAGATTCAGATATTTTTCGTTTTTTTAAAGTATATTGATGAAGTCTATTCTTTGTTTTAATTATAGAGTTTTTAACATAAGGCTCATTCGCACCCTTTCACGGTTAGAAATGTTACTAACACTATGCACGAGACAATTAACTTACTACTACAACCAAATCCCTGCTCGATCTGTTTGGGGTTTTCATTTAAATGAAAAAAAGTATTCTTTATGCTCAAGCATCTCAGTTTTTTAAACAAAGATGAATCCATTTGAGCAATCAACGCCACTTCGCATCTTATTTTTGTTTGCAAACCCCTTCGTTGGCAATTGACCATTAGTAAAAGATTTTTATAAAATTAGATCAATCGTTTGCGGATATATCGCGCGCACTCCAAAAGCTATAGTAAGGAAATATTTCGGAGTAACGGTCGTCAAATTTAACCATTTTGTTACAAAAACATAATCACTCTTTGGTAGTAACTTGAGTAAGGACTAAATAGCCAAATAGTTTATGAAAATCAGCATTTTACCGAGAACCATTGATCTGCGAGCAGATTGGAATAGTATTATTGGAAATTAGTACTCACCTCAAATGTTTGCCTGTGAGGATACATCCAATTAAATTTATTTTGAAGAACATAAGTCTTAAGAAAACATAAGCTCCCTTCGGGAGTTTCGGGAAAAGCAAAAATTTCAGGATTCACGGGAAATAAATATCCGTGACGGAAGCTATGGTTGGATATTCGTCCTCGATGCACTTCCCTTATTCATCGACTGATCGAGAAAATGACTCTCTTACCACATAAAGAATATACGTTTTATAATTAAGATTAGGTATAACGCCATAATGGTTTCTTTCAACCGAGTGAACTAAAGAAGATTCAAGTACTTATTTCCTTTTGAAAAATTATTTGGCTTAGATTTTGATCGAAGGGGCTTTTCCCTATTCATAAAAAAGTTTGATTTCAATTCATTACAAACTATTTTGAAGTTCCCAATATTTAAATAAAAAAATGTGAGCTGCGCAAATAAATAAACTGATATTTGTTTTTTCAGGTAAAAATAAAATAATTATTTGTTGCCAATTCCGATAGTCTCGAAATAATGATTATTGCAATTGTTCCAAGCGATTAACCAAATTAAACTAATAATGGCTAATTTTAGAAAGTGTTATTTACATTCGTTATTTATTTTTGTTATCTTTTTTTCTTAACTC
Source organism: Topomyia yanbarensis (assembly GCF_030247195.1). Classification (NCBI taxonomy): domain Eukaryota; kingdom Metazoa; phylum Arthropoda; class Insecta; order Diptera; family Culicidae; genus Topomyia; species Topomyia yanbarensis. The sequence continues at coordinate 312,445,649 of NC_080671.1, forward strand.
GACGCATTAGAAAATAAGAACATTTGCTGCAATTATTGAAATTTGTTTAAATTTTTCACGAACTAGTTCACTGATTTTTTTATTTCGATTATAGAAGTTTTAACCTTATGGCCAATCACCTCTTTTCCATGGTAGAAAAATCTCTTTTAGAAAAATCTCTAACCCTATGTACGGAACTGGGAATAGAACCCAGGTGAGCTGCGTACAAAGCAATTGATTTACTGACTACGCTATGCCCGCCCCTAGTTTATTGCTCTATAGGCCCTCAACTTCTTCAATTGTCAAAAAAAATCAATTTTCATTAAATATCCTCATGCAAATTCCACAAATCAATCCTTGGAATGTTAGCTCAAAGCGACTCAAAAATCGAGGATCATGATTCGTTTCAGTTTCGATTATAATACTTGATGAGTATTTTCGTGCAGATACTTTTTTTTAAATATTGATGCGATGAAACAATTATGGAATCCCGATTAAAAGTATAGTTTCAAGATTAATATATTCTTCAAATTTTCTTCAAAATGATTAGCAATGTAATAACTTTCCAAAGCATTGATCAGGAAATACACTTGAAACATGATTATTACGATGTTTTATTATTTTAATCAACAGCAGTTTATGTTTTTCTTCGTACTAAATTAATTTGGTTTAGAAAGTAGTATTTATATCCCTATTACTTTCGATTAAAATCTTGATGATTCTATTCCAGAGACTAATGAATTAATTATTGAACCATAAATAAAAACAAAAAACATTTTATTTTACATTATATCACTCCATTAAATTGAGGAAACTAATCATCGTAGCAGTTTTCTAGTTTCTAATTATTCGTGGAATGCGTGGAATCAATAGATTTAATGTGAAATTTTTAAATTGGTCAATGAACGGTATTGTAAAATCTCGGTTGGAATACAAAACTTAGTAAAAAAATTCAAAACATGCCAGCAAAGGTTCGTTGTTCCTACTCCGGGTTGCCATCAACTTATAATAAAATAAACAAGCTTGATTAAAAAACACCCCATACCACTACATCTGGCAGCACTGATTTAACATGACGCAGCAAGCTGGGAGGGTAAGAAAAACTTTGCATTGAGTGCTGTCGCATGGGATGCCCGGGAGGAAAGTATCGCATAACCGTATATTCACCCAACCCTTTTTGACAGCGCGATTCGGGGAGTGAAAAATGTTTTGCATGCCGTCTCGTCCGGTTGTCACCTCGTCCCTTCAAGTGCGGACATTCCACTCACGATAAACATAAAGATATTTTGACGTTTCCAGAGTCCGTACTGGAGGTGGAAAATGGATCAATAATCCTTGTCCTAACCGAGTAGCAGCGTATTGTTAAGAGAACATATCTTGTCGTGCTTGCTGGTCGTACTATGAAATGTCAAATGAATACCGTTTGGTTGTGTCGGTCCATGAGCTGGAGTACGACCAACAGTACACAGTGGGTGACTCACGTTTCCGACTAATCGCATGCAAATAAATTCCAATTGCCATAATATTAGAAGCTAAAATATCCTTGCCTGAACTTGATGTGATGTACTCCATGACACGACGAATATCGCCAGCGCTGCGGACCACCGTGCTAACATTTTCATTTAATTTAAAAAAACACACTCCACTTTGAATCTAGACACTTTATGTCACTACACAACTGTGCTGTAACCACTTTTTATTCGGATTCTTTGATCCGTGAAATCGATTTTCTTACCACTTTGTTTTTCCCTTTTCGGTACAGATTTTCGCCACTTCACTTACGTATAACTTCAGGACATCCAGTCTGCGACGGAGAAAAAAAACCCCACTGTAGTAGTAAAATTAATTAGAAAAATAAAACAAATTCCACAATCGAATCGATTCAACAAATGCACACAACTATCACACTGCAGAGACGAAAGAACGGAAACAAGTAATCACATTACAAATCGATTTTATCTCGATACGTTTTCAATCCTTGTATCCTTGGGCGGAAAGTTTTCTTCGCTCCGGCTATGCTGGACGAAGGTTCTAAATGCTTCTGGGATTGTATTTTTCTAATCACCCACTGCAATCGGATACACTTTCAGCGCCGGGTCACCCACCGGACACCTTGGTAACTGCTTCAATAGTTTCCTGCCTGGTGCCAATGGACTAATCCTTCTATCTGTGTGCTCTCCTTCCGTTCGACCTCCGCCGCCGCAACGTTTCCTGTTTTTTTGCCAACACGCGCTCCGATCTAGATATGATTCACACACTGGAGACACTGGGGTTTTTCCTTTCTTCTAACCCCTCACCCAGAAAAAAAGTACAAACCCCCTCGAAGAAAGGAAGTGACCACTGCTGATTTACCGCCGTCGTCAGCCGACTCGCTTGATGTTTCACTCTACAACACGAATTCGGAACTGGCCGAAGAATCCAAATCATTCCAATGAAATGCAAATGGTGGAAGCAGTAGCAGAATAAAACCCAACGTTTGTCGGTGAGAAGAAATAGCGAGAGAGCATAAAACGAGCGCACAGGTTCTTGTCCGCCTGTCGGTAGCCACAAAGGAAGAAGGGTGAGTCCGTTGGATCGTGCAGTCGGGAGTGCCAATCGGAAAAATGTCCCGACTGGTGTGTGATATGCGATGGGGGGCAGATTGTTGTCGCTATTACGTTCATATCCTAGCTGATAAAACTGTTTCGGTTTGTACAAGGAAAAGAAAATTATAGTGGGTTAGATTCTCCCGAAAAAAAATGAAGAGCACGCGATTTTCGGCTGACAGCTATGCTGCACATAATATGTTAGTTTTGTGTTCACGTTATATTATCATTGAATTTAAAAAAATGTTATTGTAGGTAGGGGGACTGTGGGTAAGACGGTCTGATTATTATTTTAGGCATAACTTTTAAAATATAATTGAATTGTATGTGTATCCCATCATTTCGAATAGCCTGCAGGTATGCGACTCTTAATAGGCCTTGAATACTGTCAAATGCGCGAAATTTCTGCAAACATTGCAAATTAGTAGGGCATCTTTGTGTAGATCCAATTTTCTAATTTTAAGGATCGGAAAAAACTTTGTTTTTCGCTGTTTTTTCTTTTATTTCGATTATCTAGTAGCATTTTCGTTTTTGATTGTGCACAATAGTCAGTGTAGTCGGTGATATACTCATTCAAACTTGGGTATAATTAGTCTATCTCTTTTTTTGCACTACACCGGTGTAGCGCAAGGAAAAAACGAAAACGCTATAACTCTTAAGTGACCCCTTTGACGAATTAAACAGGTAAATTGGTTTGTGGATGAGTATCCCAACAAATAATTTAGCAGGATAATGACTTAACATCATATCTCCAACATTTCCATCTTATCCCCACTATATGTCTGTTTCATATGAAATCCGAAAAAGGGCAAATATTTTTTTAAAAAAAGATACCTATTGATTGTTGCAACATAATTCACCTATACACTGGAATCATAAAATAGACAAAACTGTGCCTTTTCTATATTATAATATCCATAACATTTCCGTCTTACCCTCCGTTCCCATATAAAAATGTTTCCTATTAATGTAAAAAATATCGCATCACTCTTTCAGCGCTAGAGTCACCATTTATTAAAATTATTATTATTATTCTTATTATTTTTCCTTTTTATTTCGACTATGTTAGTCACATTTTCTTTTTTACATTTTAACGACATTCAATTAGCTAGAGATTACTGGGTAGTGAAAGTTACGAAAATTAGAGCTATAGTACTCAAGTGAGAGCAAGAATGTGAAGTATACAGATCGGAAAACTGAAAGTGGGAAAGCAGGGTCATTAGAACAGGCTTAATATCTTACGGGCTTAACTTTTGTCTTCTGCTGATGAGGGTCGAGCTTAGGCAGCATAACTACGAATCACTCGAGTTCCCAGCATGTCTCCTGGCATAGACGGACTTATCCATCTTTACCTTGAGAACCGACAGCTCGACATCCGGTTTACCGGCGCCCCGACGACCCAAACCCGGTGCTACGTCGAGTACTACTCATCTAATTCTCGGCGGTGTAGTTAGTCCACACCGTCGAAGGGTTCCCCGGCGTTTCTGTTTCTTTCGAAGCCCAATTTGTGGCTTCACAGCGACTTTCTAGCCAATGGCGCCACTTTGTTGGTCCCTTCTCCACTTACTCTGCAGCTCGGAGAGTATGCTCATAACCACTCTGTTGACAGCGTCCCAGGTATACTCGTCGTGGCATATCTCTTCGACAATATTGTCAACTGTCACACCAGGTACACCCCTATGAACTGCTTCGAACCTAGGGCATTCAAGGACCACGTTCGCACACTCCGGGCAAAGGGGTGACGAAGCATATCCAAACCGATGCAAGTACTTCCGGAAGCATCCGTGTCCGGACAAAAACTGCGTCAAATGAAGTTCACCTCTCCATGCTTCCTATGCAGCCAAGCCGACTCATTTGGGATGAGTCAGCTTTCCTTTCTCCGCTGATAGCATTCCACGTTCTCCGCCAAGGTGATGCAGATGGGGATCATCCCGGCGATAACACATACTGCCTCCGACAATATTGTTCTGTAAGCATTCGCGACCCGTTTGCAGCTGTTGACCAACAACACCTCCGTCTTGTGGTGAGCTATTTGCAGCTAGACCCCGTTCATCCAGCTCTCGATCGCGTTTATTGTCTCTGTCACCGACACCTCAACTTCTTCATGCGTTTTACCCACCACCGTTAGTGGCACGTCGTCCGTGAAACCCACGATTTTCACTGTCCTGGGCAGCCGCAGTGCTATGACCCCATCAAACATCCCGTCTCAAATAGTTGGACCGAGCATGGAGCCCTGAGGAACACCCGCTGTTACTCGCATAGACTTCTTCCCTTCGCTCATCTCGTACAGCAGCACTCTGCTCTGAAAATAGCTCTTCAGCATCTGGCATAGATAGTTGGGAACCCTCATTTTGTGCAGCAATGGCTTCCCAGCTGGCTCTGTTAAATGCATTTTTCACATCTCTCGTGATCACAGCGCAGTATCGATCTCCTTTACGCTTCTGTTTAGATGCCACTCTCGAGCACTGTCCGAATTGCATTCACTGTTAATGCTCCTTTGCGGAATCCGAACTGCATCTTGGATAGTTCGCGCTCACCTTCCGTAAATTTCGTCAACCTGTTAACGATGATCCTATCCAGGAGTTTCCCGATCGTATCCAGCACGAATATTTCGGGGAAGTTGCCTTCATTTAGACACTTCTGCAGCACCATCCTGAACATGTCCGGATATGTCAGGATCACAGCTTTCAGCACCACGTTTGGTATTCCATCCGGACCGGGGGCTTTCATTGATTTCAGGTACTTCGATGCATCTGCGAGCTCGTCATTAGTCACTTGCCGATTGTCCGTATTTGCTCCTTCTTCTTCGCCGTACGGTGTTGGTTGCCAAATAGTAGGATCGTGCTTCGGGAAAAGACCTTCGACGATTATCTTCAGCTTAATCGGGCACATTTCGGCAGGCGTCGTCGACCCCTTCATTTTCGCCATCACGACTCAGTACAGATCGCCCCAAGGATTGGCGTCTATTTCTCGGCACAGCTCCTTATGGCAATCTGACTTGCTAAGTCTGATCTCCCGTTTTAAAGCGGCTCTAGCTTCCCGAAACGCTGCCTTGCGCTCTTCTCTATCTGGCTCCGATATTACTCTCTGAGCCCGCCTTCTAGCTCTGAGATAAGCAGCGTGTGGCGTGCTAAGCGTCTCGTTCTACCAGTAAACTGGACATCGTTTGTCACAAGCAGCCACAATCCTTTTTGTTAGCCCAAATAGAAATGTACAGTAACAAAACCATGACTTTCACTGTGACAGTACAGTAATTTTACAATAATTTACAGTAAGTTTTAGTGTTATGCTACAATACAAAAACAATAAACTTTAATGTTTTTGCAGTAAATTTCAATGTAAATTAGACTTTTACAGTGAAAAAGGGGGGTGGTTATGCATCTTAACATTAAAAAAATCAATTTTTCTCCATACATTTTTTGCTCGAAAACAGTAAAATTTAATTTGAATGCACTGTACCAGTTTTTTGCTGAACAGTGAAATTTATTGTTACATGAAATTTTATTGTAAATCTACTGTGAGAACTTAGCATAGAACAATGTTGAAACAGTAATAACTATAATATTTATTGTTTTATGATTGTTTATAGGGTAAATGCTATTGTAAAATTCTATCCGGGAGGTCAGCCGCATCCACGTTCTCGGTCCCGCCGTTCGGCCGAAGTGCGTCAACGAAGAGGTCTTTGTTGAAGGCTTTCGTCTTCTACTTTCGTTCGCCGGTCTTCCTTCTCCGTACTGCAGCAGGGTTCCGTTGAGCGATACGGTAGCGATTTGCCAGGTGGTCACTATGCGTATACGTTTCGCATACTCTCCAATCCATGTTCGCTGTCAATGAAGGACTACAGAATGTGACGTTGATAATAGACTCCCTCCCGTCTCTCCGAAATGTGCGAACAGAACCTTCATTGCATATTCGTACGTCTAACTTCGCTAGAGCTTCTTGCAGGATACACCCTCTTGTGTTGGTTACTCTACTGCTCCATTCCACAGCCCAGGCGTTGAAGTCACCACCAATGACTACCGGCGTCCGACCGATCAACTGCTCGGTTAACTGCTCCAGAATTTGGCTAAACTTTATTCGTTCACTGCACACGAAGAGGCATTGATTTTGGCAATAACGACGCGCTCGGATGAGCGTTCTACCACTTCTTGAATGGGAAATCTGCCCATAACTTGTATCACAGCCGTTCCTGATCTATCCGCCACCCAGTTACCGTTATCAGGGAGAAAATGTACATCGAATTGATGGAATACTTAAGTAGTACAAATGTGAATATACTCAATGTAGGAAATCGCCCAACATTCCCACGATCTGGCAGAGACGTGGTATTAGATGGAACTCTCTGTTCTGACGGTATTACATATAAGTTGTCAACTCGTACTCAACGCCGTAGTCCTCCGGCACTAAATGCCGCTTTGGCGGTCTTAGATTATTAAATTCCGTACTGATTGCTCGATCTGCATATTCACTGTTCTAAAATTAGCAAATGCAAGCTGCAATGAAATCGTAAAGAAGCCGTTTAACGACCCTTCTTATTGGACAGCTTAGGTTGCAGATTTTCTGAAAATATAATACATATTAAAAATATGTACTCGCTTCATGTACAATACAATGTAACAATACTGGAAGCAAAGTCTTCAAGCTGTAAATAATGAATGAAATTTGGCAACGATTCCAGCATTTAAACAAAAATGCAACCCTGCGCAAGGCACACTTATTTTAAACATCCAGTGTTGATTTCGACCTGCTAGGAGATACTATGTGAACAAAATGGCAGCGAACGCCCAATCTGGCATCTATCTATTATGCCAAAAAAAGTTTTGGCGCAATGGAGAATTGTGGCATACCTGACTGACTGATCAGCCTCCAAATGTACCACAACTGCGTCCCAATGAGGATTTCTGGGATAATTTGAAGCAGAGCCAATAATTTTCGACCTAAAACTAACAAACATGATAACCAAAATTACGAATGAAATTATGAAAATGCCAACATCAATTTTTTCGACTCCTTTGCAAAAAGTTCCTGCAAACTGTCGTAAAGCTTCTCAAATGGGCTCAATTTTGTTCTACATTAAGTTAATAAGCTGACAAATGTTTTCATATAGAGAGAACATTTAATAAAGGGTTTTCTATAAAAAAGAATTGCCTTTTGAATTTTGTCAAAAAATTTATTTTATTCCGCATACGTCATTTGGCAGAGAAAAAAATGTTGATGGATGTTTGTCGAGTGCCCAAAGTGTGAAATTCTGTAGTGATAGGCTAACGTGTGACGAAATATCGGCAGCCTTGTCGGACTACAGACAAAAGGACAAACAGTATACTAACTACTATGTTGCAAGAGAACAATAAAATGCTTATCAATTGAATTAGGACAACATAATATGCATTAATCTGTAATTGTTGCGAATACCATCGGTATCTACGCTGTTGAAATCGAAGGATTATTTGCATTAGAGAATCATGCAAACCTCATATAGTCTCGTGATATAGCAAATTCTGAACATAAGTTAACAAGATGGTGGTAAGCCCTAGCCCACATAAAATCTAAACTAAAAGAATTAACATCACTGAAGGCAACCAATCTCAGGCTCACGAACAGCAGCTGCTTGACAGTCACCTTTGCTTTTTCGGGTCATACCGTCGTGAGGCGACAATCACCCCATCGTCGTCACTTTGCACATTAGCTCTATCAATCCGTTGAAGCACAATGAGCAGGCACAACGTTGTACACAGGCGACACAATCCGGAAAGAGAATCCTCGTGCCACTAGTGTCTGTTTCGGTTGGCCCAGCGTCATGCGCATTATCGATTATGCTCCATGTGGGCTACACGGGCAAGGCACGTACTAAATCAGTTTCTCGCATAAACTCTCTCTTTCTCTTTCTCAAAGTTTTTGTTACTGCTGCCGCCATCAACGGTACCATCGTCGCCATTCTCACATCAATATGCGCGTGAACAACGGCGGCGATCCGAAAGCCCGTGTAGCCATCGTTTCCAGACACGGCGCGGCCAAGACAGACTGGTAGGTCTTCCTCCACGGATGCCAACGAGGGGAGCCAACAGAAAAGTAGGAAATAAAAACGGGAACCCCGATGGCTCACTATTTCTTGATTCTACACTAGCTTTCTAGTGGAAGAAGGGAACGACATGAAGCAGACACCAAAATCGACCCAACGGCATGGTGATGCATGCATAACAAATGTACACATGTGACAGTGTTTCCTGTAGTTTTTTTTGAGTTTGTTTAATCCCAATAATACACTTTCAGTCGTTGCATCAAAAACGTATGCACTACCGATAAATGCATTGTGGGCATTCGCGGTAAAATGTGGAATAGAGAATTAATAAGATGTCGAATTACTAGAGCACATCATGACTATCAAACTAGAGCACATCATGACTATCAAACAAAAACAATAATAATAATAGACGCTGGGAAATAATAACTTTCACATAAAATGACGTATAAATCATTAGATAAGTAAGCTAGCTATGGGTACTAGAGTGGGGCATGGTTATATGAAAAAAATAAAATTTGGCTCCGAGTAACTTTTTGGCTCCCATTTAGCTCCCATAACAACTCTGCAAATTTTTAGCTCGATCGGTGAAACTATATTTTTGCGCCCACGGTTTAAAGTTTACATGGGATTTCGTATGGGAAGATTGTCTTTTGCAAATTAATTCTTCCAAGAGTCGCCCGTTATCTCCTAAAAATAAACAGATGTCTGATTTTTGTAGGAAATTTGTCAAGGAAACAAAGTGTAGAAGACTGGAAAACAATCTTATGCTTGTGGAAAAAGTTATCAAGCAAAAACCGATTTATGCCCTGAAGATTGATGAAAATTTCACTTTTCATAGCATCACTGCTTCTGGCGGTCTTATTATATACAAAATTTTTAACTTTCTCTTATTATGTAAAAAAGAAGCCTCAATTTATCCCTTAATAGTATAGATAAACTATTTAGATACGTTGAGAGAGGATTAAAACAAAATTGCGTATAATTGGACAACCAAAAGCAGTGGTGCTAGAAAAAATGAATATTTTATCAATCGTCAGAGCATCAATCGGTTTCTGCTTCATAACTTTTTTCGCAAGCATCAGATCGTTTCGCGGTTTTCGAGACGTTGTTTCTTTGTTTAATTTCCTATACAAGCCACATAACGATTTATTTTTAGGAAGTAATATGCGACTCCTGGAGGAATTAATTTGTAAAAGTTAACTTTCCGATACAAAATCTCATGTAAACTTTAAACAGTGGGCGCCAAAATATAGTTTCACCGATCAAGCTAAGAATTTGCACAGTTGTTCTTTGACCCAAATGGTACCTAAAAGTTGCTGGGAGCTGGAATCAATTTTTTGTCCCACCCTAATGGCTACATTGCTCATATAATCGATGATTTGGGAATATCCGTAATACCCCTTGTAAATCTAACCACAAATATAATTAAGCAATATATTAGTGATGCATGTTTTAAAATTTAAAAAATCTTCCTTGATGAACGGAAAATTTTAATGATTTATTATAATACGTTCCAAGCAATTTAGTTCTATTTGCTAAAAAATTTTATCATTGAAAACAGAAGTTGCTTAGAATGAATACAATTACAATTCGTTGAAACTACTTAAATTCACTTACAGATTCAAAGTTGAAAAACACTTTTTAGCAGGCTTTGAGCCTCACCAGTATTTGATACGCTGCAATAAACCGTAGAATCGATTATTTAAAAGACCTTTGGTCTACCAAAGTTTCAACGCTGTCTGATACCATGATTTCAGAAATGAACCCTTCCCGAAAGCTCCCGAAATCAGGAATAGCAAATCTCGCATCAATAAAAATAGTTTTCACAAAACTATTTCACGCAAAAAAATCAAGGCGTTAAACTTAATTTATAGTAGTTTTTGATGAGTAAAATACTTCTACGCTCATAATTTGTAGATACACAGATTTGTACCAACATTGTCAACTGAAAGAACCGAGAATTGAACAATATTCATGATTTTAGGAGGTTACTCATGATTTTCGGTAATTTTCTTCATATATATCCAGATATTTTATTCATGAATTCACTCTTGGTTTTTTCGCATGAAGTAATATGATGTAATGTAATGCAGCTTGGCCACGGTTGTCATAATTTTTATATACCTTAACACAATATTTTAGCCTTGAGCTTACCATCGATTTTTACGCCGAATAACGTGACTCAATTTGAACTGGATCATAATTGCGTAACGGATCCGCAGTACCTTATGATTTTGCGAACTATTTCAAGAAACACGAATGGTGTCTCTGCAATATATTTTTGGTACGCAGTTTTCGTATCTATAACATCGCTGGCAACTGGACACAAAAACTATGTTATGTTTTATGAACCAGTTCACGGAACAAAAATTAATCGATTAGTTATATTCCAAATACTAAAACATGAGCAAAATCTCATATTTCATTAGCTAAATTATGAAAATGCAAACGTAGTTTATGATTACGGGAACTATTTCACGATCACGTTCATGAGGCCTAAATGAATCTATGAATAATATTCCGAGTTTCGTGAAACAGGTTCATGGGGAAACATCAAGACTGTTTAAGTTTTGTGATCTTATTCAAAACAACGACAACCATTTCACGATCCAGAATAAAATTACGAGTCAACATTTGTTTTATGAACAATGAACATAAAGTGGTGAACTAACTCACGGACAGAACAACGATTTGGTAATGAAATAGCGGGAACCGAAAATGAAGTTCACAGAAAATCCAATAACCCCCCAAGTAAAATCGTTATGAAGGGAAAATTCAACACAATTACAAAACAAATGATTTTTGTTCTCTTTCATGTTTTCATTACGTAAAAATTAATCAGAATTCATAAACACCACAGAAGAAAAGCGAGCAATCGAAAACTGAGTGATCTAATACCATATAACTTTGTATTGTTTTGGTAATTGAGAATTTTCGGGTTACCGTAAAGACATGAAAATTTGAAATTTTATACCTTATTTGTATCGTATTTGCAAAATGTTTTGAAATGCTTGAAACGTCAAACTAATCTTAAATTGGGATTTGCAATTGTTTTTTCGATTTGAAATCAGATTTTATCGATTTAAAAAAAATGGGATGACACTAGATCATGACGCTTCAAGTATTCCAAAGACTTTTCATATCAAAAATACAAATTCGATGTTTTTGGTCATTTTCAATGTGTTCGAATCTTGACGATTTCACGACACCTTTTAATCATGCCCGATTCTGCTCAAATTTGGTATAAGGACTTCTTTGAGGTCATTGGTCACTTTTTTCCAATAGATGCCATTGGCACAGTCATTTACACGTGCTGAAATATCAGTTTTTACATTGCTCTAGTACAAGCGGCGAAGTTTGTGTGGTGGGATTTTGCCAATGATGCAACGCGGCGTAAAAATCGCTATAAATTCGCCTGGTCGAAGCGGCGGCTTTTCGTAAGCAAACCTGTGGTCCTCTTGGTAGCCCGGATTACTTCAACATAGAGGCTGAAACAGTTTAACCGTTATGTGTCCGATGCGGTACCCGGGTACCTTTTTGGGTTTCAATTAATGAAATTCCTATGTTTTATCCGTAGCTGGAAATTGAAACTTTGTGATATCTTAGAACTTCACTAAGTCAAGCTTTTGGGTTAATAATATTGTTGATATAGCAAGGGGGAGTGAGGAGGGGCTCCTGAGTTTTTTTTATTACGTAACAGGCCGACGTGGGCACCCACAAAACTGAAATGCCAATAACTAAGGTAATTTCCAATCGATTTTGATACTTTTGGGTGTTCTGGATTTGGAAAATCATCCACTTTTAGACTTTGGTAAAAATAAACCGGATCGCTTCATTTGGTTCCTGAGAATCCGGATTTCTAGAAGCGTGTTCCAGTGATACTATTTGTGAATTTCAATGGAATACTGGCAATATGGGTATCAAAATTCTTGGAATTGCTTCAGTAGGCTGTATCTCGTGGTTTTCGAACCATTTGGAGATTTGACCCCGGAACAGACATTCCGGAGCAAGTTTCCGATGGGGCCGTGAGTGGCCATTCCATTCCAATTCCATTTTTCAAATTGCCATAGGGTCCCGTAACAATAAATAACATACTTTCGAGACAATTTGAAGAGTTTTGATACTCATATTGCTAGGATATTATTAAAATTTAGAAATCATGCCCTAGTACTGAAACATTACTCCGAAAAATCGGGATTACCAAGAACCAGATGCACTCATCCGGTTCAAAGGTACAGAATTCAAATCGGTTAAAGGAAGCCATAGTTATGAGCATTTCAATTTGTGGGTACCCGGGTACCCTCGTTGGCCTGTTAAAGGTGTTCTTTTTGTTGGACACATAACGATTAAGCCTGGCAACGCCGAAGCGATTGCGGACAGTACCCGACTTGAAGCAATGTAACGTAGCTACACTAGTCGTGAATGTTGTCTCTTTTTATTCCAGTAGATCAGTACAGGGATGACAGGTAATATTTTGTGAAATCTGTGCGTAGCCAATGTACAATTTTGTTCAAATTTGTGATAAGGAAAGCATATAAATTAGTCTTAGAAGTAGCGACCTTTTTCTGTAGTTTACGCGCAAGGTAAAAATTGAGCGCGAGGACAAAAATTGAGAAATATGTGCATTGTGCAATATATTGAAATTCTGTGAAACACAGATTAATATGTGCACTTGGCATCCCTAGGTGAGTATATATGCAGCGAAAACGATTCTGTAAATATGCTTAGCAGACCATTCGGCCTACTAGCCACTCGAGCTAATGGGTATTTGACCTAATGGCCATTTGGCGTAATGAGTCTTTGGCCTAATAACCTTTCGGCCTAATTTCTATTTGGTCAAATGACTATTCGGCCACATGATCATTTAGCCTAATGTCCTTCAGTCGATAGATCTTCGGCTTAGACTTGTCCTTGAAAATTTCTGATCCCAAATTAAATGGTTTTTATGCGGATTTAACAAGTCTTCCAAGTTATGCGGTTTCGCAAAGTCCCAAAAAGTCGATATTTATAAAAAAAATTTCGAGGTAACATAAAATCTCGACGTTTCATGCATTTTAAAGATGTTTGGCATTAAAAATACAAATTCGATTTCTGAAATTTCATACGGTCCCACCATTAAAAAAAATTTTGAGTCCGGCTTATATGGGAATTTCATATGTGAACGGATGGTTTAGTCTATATTTCCGGAACCATATAAGCGATCCGTAGCGTATTTTATAGACATCTGTGGGGATATTATAGCTATCATTTGGGACTAAGTTTGTGGAAATCGGCCCAACCATTTCCAGGAAACTAATTTGAGTTCGTCAATTTTTCCCGGGCACTTCCGGAACCGTCTATGGTGGTCAATGTAGTCAACGAAAGTTTGGTTGGCCGTCGGTGACCTATAACAGCAAATTTAAGTTGTTTGAGAGACATTTTAGCGAAATTTTTACCTTTTTTTGCTTTCATCGGAGTATCGGTTTGAATCACAATTTGCTATGTGATCGCACGCCACAACCTGTAACTCCGGAACCGGAAGTCGGATCAGGATGAAATTAAATAGCCATTTAAGGGGCGCAACACCTTTCATTTGAGACTAAGTTTGGTTGAATCGGTCTAGCCATCTCCGAGAAACCGATGTGACTGTTATTCTGAATTTGGATACTTCTGCCGGGGCTTCCAAAACCGATGATGGTGGCCAAAAAGACTTTGAATGGATGTTAGTGACCTAATACTACAAATCGAAGCAGTTGTGGTCATATTTTGGAAAAATTTTCACCTTTATACATTCATTGCAGAATTTATTAAAATCGACATTTTCTGCGTGATCGTGCTCACCACCCTGTAATTCCGGAACCGGAAGTCGGATCCATCAGATTCAAAAGCAGCCTATGGGAACGTTGTATCTTTCATTTGAGACTAAGTTTGTCAAAATCGGTTCAGCCATCTCTGAGAAAAACGAGTGACATTTTTGGTCACATACACACACAGACGCACATACACACATACATACTTACAAACATACATACACTCGCACAGACATTTGCCGAACTCGAAGAACTGAATAGAATCGAATATGTCACTCAAAATTGTTGAGGCAGGATCGTGGTTTCCGGCGAAATTCGTTTTATCGGGTTCACAGACAGACAGCAGACGGAAGCACCACCGAGCCGAACCGACAATCATGAGCGGGAAATAAAGAAACAGTAGTAGTACGCACTAGTAAAAAGTCGGTTTTCAGAGCAATTGCAATACCTTTCCATTGAGAAAGGCAAAATTGATTAAATCTAAAAATGTACTATTTCGTTTCGTTCATATTTTGTATTAGAAGTATGCATTTTTCGCATTATAGGCCAAATTTAGTTACTGCATTATACCAACACAACTTAATCCACAATGAAACAAATTGAATTAGAATTAGAGTAAAAAATAAAAAGTTCTTTTTTGACGTCTGAAAATGAACCTGATGCGACTCGTGGTGAATTGAATACTTTATGGTGACGTCACAAATGAACTGAGTGTTCATTTTTGACAGTTCGCTTGTACTGTTTACATGGGCATGGAGGAAAATTCTTTACAATTTACTTCGAGCGATGATTGTCCACAAATTTTTCTAAGTCCATGTAAACAGTACAAGCGAACTGTCAAGAAAAGTGAGGTTAACTGTGTCCGTAAAGAAGGTAAAGAACCTAATAGAACAAATAGTCATTCAAAAGTCCTAGTTATTCATTCAGTTGCATATCGAACAATAATATTCATTTCATTGAATATCTAGGTAAATGTTTGCAAATGTTGGTAAAGCATACAAATAATAATTGTCATTGCTTATATTGTGCCAGCGTTTATTTCGATGCGTTTGATTCGTTGCTGCACGTTCGCTTCGGAGACGAATGAAAATGTGCATAGATGAAAGGGCAGTTTGTTCGTTTGATGTTTTCAGTTGCGTCACTGAACTTTGAAAATGAATGCGGCTGAATATGATCATTTTCATTCGATTTTTTTGAATATTTGTAACTCTAATTAGAATAAAGGCCACAGCTGCTTGTAAAAGTATTAGATGATTATGTTTGCTCTGTTTCTACCAGGGATGGGACGTACGAAAATGGTCTTATTTTTCCTTATCGTATTTGTTGTTACTTTGCATGGAAAATGTGCTTGCAATATTACTTTAGGCTAAACTGACCATACGTCCCAGATTAGGCAGGACAGTCCCGTATTTTAAGGTCTTGTCATGCATGGTAAAACTCCCCGCGAAGTGTGCCGCATTTACCAAAATGCTGATATTTGTTCAAAGATACCCATATTGCACATTCATATTGCACATTCATATTGCACAAATTCATTAAATTTTTTAATCGTACTGCCCAATCTCCGAACTACATGAGAAACATGCAAATGGAATCTAATTATTTTGATTGTCACGTACTTTTAGTGACTTCTAATATTAATTAGGTCATGAAACCTAACGAAAAAATATTTAGTCTTACAGAAGTTGTGTAAATATTTGGGAAACCTACCTCTTTAATAGGTTTCTTGTGTACGTCCCGCATTGGTGCTGAAAACATCTGGTCAATTTAGGTTAACGTGCAATTAAAGGCGTCTTAAATTTCACGCAAAATGTCATTGTGTTAGAAGATATATGTTTAAAATTAAATGATCAATAAGGTACGCAGAATAATGTTACGAACGGAGCAGCGTATTGGTTTATTCCACTCTACGGCTTTGCCGATACATGCGCTTTCTTTTGCCGAACTTTTCAGCGGAATTTTTATCGTGCTTATTGCTAGGGGCAGTTCACTCTAGGAATGTATAACAAATTTGCATCAAATTAGAAAAAAAAAATGCATTTAATTTCCATTTTAACAAACGTCCTAGGCTGATCCACTTTGTTCGACGTTTTGATGAATGTAGGGCTAGTTTTGACGTCTTACACGCAACGCAAAATATACTACGAATTTCTATTTTGATGGAAAGAAATGCATTTAATTTCGCTGATTTTAAAAAAATGCATCACAAGTGATGTGCCCCTAGGCTTATTGGCATAAAGCTTCAAAGACCCCGAACAAAAATTCCAAAGATAGATCTCATAATTTGGACATCCAATTCTGATCAACAAAACATGGCCTAATTCAATTATGAAACGTCTTATGTTGTAACTGAATAGTCTCTCTCTGCAAGTCATGTTTCACTATCTTAAGGAAATTACATGTGGTCCATATTCACAAAATGTTATCTTTCTGCAGTTTTCACCTGACCAGCTGATTTTTCGAAAAATTGGCCTGAAAGAGATAACAATGCAAAACGCACCAAACTTTGACACGCGGTGTATACATACATTGTTTCTCAACCAGTGAATTTTGTGCGCCTCAAATGTGAACAATTTTTGCTTATATTACCATTGCAGCTAACGTGAATTTTAGCACACTCTTTCTACAAAGATTTGGTGACTGTCTCCTAGGGGACAATCATAATTCAGAACACATGCTGGAGTCCGGTCCGATTGGAACTAGGCCAGAAAATAAGCACTGGTCCTGCAAGCCTCCAGCAGATGAGATCATTGCTGCTGTAGGATTCGAGACTGGACACGAAAAAATTTGGCTAGTAGTACAAATCAGACAATATTAAGACAGTTTTGAGTTGTTTTAGAGTAAATTGTTAAGCCAAATTATGTGTATTATAGCATTCAGGCCCGTGCGCATAGGGAAGGGGTTCGAGAATTTAGAATTACTTTTAAAAATTTATGAGCTGTTAGAGAAAAATACAGTACGAGCCATTTTGACACATAAAATGTGATTTGATTTCGGTTATCAGAACAAATGTCACCGCCGCTGATCCCTCCGTCTGAGTGTTTGACATCTACATGGCTCGAGAAAATAAGCATCGGAATAGGGAGAAATACCGCCGCCGAGGAATTCTTAGCACCAACTGGCAGATAAATAGAAGCGAGTAGTGTCAAGGAGGATAAAAAAAACCCTGCGAAGGTGGTTGTAATGAAATGTAAATCATTGTAGTCGACACCTCCGGATCGGTTCGTGTCTCAACAGGTGACAATATTTGCAGCAGACCTTAGCAAGTAGGATATACCGCGGAGGTTGGACAGAAAGCAAGAAAAATCCGTTATGTAAAAAAACATGAGCGATTAATACAACATAAAAAGTATAAGAGCACAATCCCTACTGAAGTAGTAACTAAAGATTGCTCCGGTTGGATGAAGGTACCGAGATATAACAGGTTTAGGTTTAGTCGGTAGGCGTTCACATCAATCCGACACTACCACGAGCCAGCAGGCAGCGGTGCCTGTTAAAGATTCCTTCTCGGTAACGGACATTTACTCAAATCTGAGGCGATAGCTGCACAGGACTGGGCCCTCGAGGCCTCGCAAAGAAATTTCCATGTTTAAGGATTTCTATACTTTTCTTTTATAAGAAACGTAAAATAAATCAAAACCATCTCCTTGAGAATTTTCTGCGCACGGGCCTGGTAGCATTGTAGTAATTGGATAAATATTACAAATATAAATGAAAATACCTACGATCAAACAGATGACGGTTTCCATATATTGCAACAAATTGTTATTTTATTTATTGATTCTATCATTATACAAACTTTGTATTAAAGGTTTACTTGCTGTTGTACAAACAGATACATCAAATCAGCTACATACAATTAGTATCAATACTACCTATAATGCATTCGTACCTGTACTTTTTTAGAAATAAACCAAGTATTGACAATAACGAGTTCAGTTGATGAGGATTGGAAGGAGAATCGACTAAAGGGATGCTCTGAAAGCATCTACCGCAGCATCACAAACTATTCTCACCATGGTACCATAGTTAGCAGTGGCGGATCCAGGGGGAGGATCCTGGAGGTCCGGACCCCCCCCCCCCCCCCCCCGAAATTTTTAAGCTTTTTGAGAAATTTTAAAATTTCTATTTTAAATTCATTCTAAACTCAAAACCATTACAAACCAGATTAGACCACCAAAACTAATGTTAATTAAATGAGGGTATTACATGTTACGTATTGTATAATGAACATTTCAAAATCGCAATTTCGGACCCCCTCCGAACTTTTTTTTTCTGGATCCGCTCCTGATAGTTGGATTACTTCGGTTCATTACACTCAGCTTATGAAAGTTAGCGAGCGTGCCTTATTTAATGTGTTCTATGATCTTGAACTGGAGAGGTTCAGCAAGGTAGGAATCATGGGTCATACGCTATTCAAGACATCGGAATCCGCGCTGCACCATAACTATTAGGAAGGCGGACTTAATAATATTTCTAAATAAGTTCATTCTCATAGTGTTTGCCTCGACACTTTATAACGATGCTTAGTAGGTTTTCAGTACGCCGTTCAGATGAAAATGCATACCAGGCTTGGTAATGCCAAGATTCTCAAGGTATAAATATGTGATCATGGCATTGTTCTTGTTCCTATCCATCACTAGTGGGACTAGTTACAAGTACACATATGGATATTATGATGTTACTAATCGATTCACTAGGTTTATCTTCCCGACTTTGATCCGGAAAGGATCGGAGGGGGGTTTGATGGTTGGGAGAAGGGAGGGGTTTAACATATGTGGTGCGATATGTAGGGAAGTAACCCCCCGCTACACACCCCTGTTTAAATTCCAGTATACCTACTTAAGTAAAAAAAATGGTTTGAATTAGGTGGACGATTTTTAGAGTACTGGCGGTTTACCTTTCCACATGAGTGGCCATATCAAACCAAGCCTAAAAAAAGTCAATCTTCATTAAATATTTTTTTGGACATTACACCGAATCTCAAATTACAAATTCGATTTTTAAACTTACCATTTTTCAGTTTCTGTATATATCGAACCAAGAACCGTCGTAGGTGGTCAAAGTGATTAGATAGTCATTATTGATTTAGACTTGCACATCCAAGTAATGTTGCACCTATTTTAATAAATTTTGCATAATTTTGATATTCATTCACTTTTCTCGGCTTTTCATGCATTTCAAAGACATTTTGCATCAAAAATGCGAATTCGATTGCTGAAATTTCAAGTGGTCTTCCACTTTTTTGTTCCAGCTTATTTTGGAAACTAACATGTGGACGCACGATGCAGCCTATATTTCTGAAACCATATAACCGATCCGTACAAAATTTTATTTAGGATTCATTTTCTCTCGCAGAGCAAGAGAGAAAACTTATACAATACGGTCTAATTATTATATTATTATCATTCAAAAGTTAGACAAATTTTTAGCTGTGATAACAACAAAAACGTTGTTTGCACAGGCGAGATCAAAAAAACTTAGAAGAACTAATAACATTACACGGAAATTTTATTATGCGAAGCTGATATGATAGATATACTAAATACTTGTCATCAAGAGGGGAGGTAAGGCTAATTCGGTAAAAACTACAAATTTCCAAAAAATGGTTTTGGTGATACAAAGGGTATAGCATATCCACTGAGTCTAACGATGAAACATCCAAACTATCCTCTCTCGAACACTCATTGCAAAGTACCGAAAATCGAGCGAGAGACATCGAATCCTCAGAGGCTCCCGGAAACAAATCTGATTTGCAGTATACGTCATAACTCATCATAATTTTTAAAATTCTGCATAGCGTTTCCCCACACCACTCTCCAACTACGGGAACTTTTTGTAGCATTTTGAAACTCAAAATTCCATTTACGCAAAAAACAAACCTGCTATCATGTTGTTGTAAAAATATTATTAATAATTTTGTTAAAAGTCTCAAAATCAGGAATGTTGTTCAAATGGTGCACTATTATACGGAAACCGACCGAACAAACCAACGCTCCCCGTATTACCAAAACATAACCGTTTCCTTTTCTCCGAAATTATCTTATCCCCCTTTCTCGAGCAGTTTAAAGTAGTACTGAAGAATAGCAAAATATAGGGTATTTGATAAGTCGATGTCCCTATACCCAGCTCACTCCGGCACGATTCCCAACCCCACAGACAACGTTAATAATTATCTAACCCGAAAAAAGAGGCGATAACCCCAAGGATGAAACCTCTATAATTCAAACAAAAGACGGAAAGGAGAATGTTGAGGTTGTGAACACGAACGGTTTATGCTTTATTTCGGTTAAGGAGCAGTTTAAGATGTCGACAGCAATATATTTAATTACATTCGCCGAAAAAACAATAAAAATGAACTTATCTCCTGTAATTTTTTGCATAGATTGCCCTCCTCATGACGCACGCAGCAGAAGGTTCTACTTTTCCGGAAGTCTTTAAAAATTATTACCAGTTCCTCAATTGTCTACCATCACACGTGAAGTAATTGAACAACAACGGCTTATTGGCACTACTTCCGGTAATTCCGTCATAATTCGAAAATGACAGGAGCGAAATTTGCGCGTCTTTTCTAGGCAAGACCTACTACTTCTCTCCTATGTGTATTTATGTATCTAATTTTACTCCGCAAAACTAGAACCTGATTCATAGTGTTCATAGTGTACTGATAACGATCTGATATACAAGCTCGCGGAATAGTTCACAAAACTATAAGATCCCACCGATCGATTTCACTTTTATGATCTTGTTTATACATTCTGCATGTTTGTAAATAGTTTTGTTATTTGCATTTGAATTATTTCATTTTTCGTGAAAAAGTTCATTAAACCATAGAATCTTTTTCCCCATTCGTGATATAGAGTAATGTGTCTATTACGTCCGTAAAGCTCATTGATACCCAATTTCGTCATTATCTCATATTATTCAAGCATATGAGATAATGAGAATATTAAAAAAAAAATGTGTCCAATAATAAGCTCTAGTTATATTCATCATTAGTTAGGCACATATTTATTAAGAACCATCGGCTAAATCCTACGTTTTATTAAAATAATATTACATTCCTAAAAACCTAATAATTCGCCTCGTTCACATAGTGAGCCAAAATGAAACGCAACGGCGCTTAGCAAAACTACAACGGATGATCACTGCCTCATGTCGCGCAATTTCACCAACAATATATTAAACATTGTATTGATACAATTTTTTATTTCAGCTGCAGAACCTATATTTATGATAAATTAACTATAGACCTAGTGTTAAGATACTTGATTCAGAAATATGGCGGTAAACATTATCGCCATTTTGACATTGAAAATGTCTTACCGCACTATCTGGGGCAGGGTGTAATTCTAGAATCTAAAATCAAACGATGTCACGTTTTTGCATCACTAGTTTAAACACTAATAACTTTGTTATTTATGAACGGATTTCCGTCTGGTTGTCACCATACGATTCGGAATTAACTGAAATTATGTTTCATTGCTATGGTGTTTTTGAATTTCAACAGCACATGAAAACTCCCATGCATCAGTCAATCCATCCCCGGCAGAGCCGTCAATAGGGAGCACGTTAGTGATTCAAACGAACCTGAAAAGTTATAAATAAATGTGCCGCGTGCCTGTTTGAATCAGTTGTTGCTCTTATGCCAGACAAGTAACATTATGCTAATAGTGTCTCGTACGACAGATTTGAGCACCCAGCACACTATGCTTCTATGAATGACGTCATCCTCGACTATTTAAAGAATATCATTCCTCGAGCAAGTTCATTCTCCCGTCGAACGTCGAGCCGTAAAGAACAGCAGTTGACAATGCGCTGCGATGAGTGCTGCATTTGATCACTGCTACTGCTGGGAGTGGGGACGACGACAGGTCTAGGCATCCAGCGGTAGGGTTACCATATTCACAGATTTTTCTGTAATGTCACAGATTTTTTTCACAATTTTTGATCACAGATTCTTTTTTTAAGATGACAGATTTTTGGCATTTCGATGAAAATTGCACAGATTTTTTCCGGTTTTTTGGAAATATTGTGATTTTTCACAATTTTTTTGGAAAATTATCACAGATTTTCGCAGATTTTTTGCCTCTTTTAGTCATCACAGATGTAAAAAGATTTTTTTGACCGAAACACAGATATCAATGTAGCATCGCTGTCCAGCGGCCAAGCGCTCGTGATGTCTCCTTTCCATGGCTCTGATTGGCTGCATTGATTTTGCCGATGACGTCATCCTCGGATATATAACTTTCAGCATTGCTCGGGCGAGCTCTAGCTCATTCTCTGGTCGAACGTCGCAGCGGAGACGATAGCAGTAGCCGACAGATATATCTAAATTATGCAGTGCGCTTGAGAGTTACGGCACTCAGTGCTAGTTGAGAGCATGCCGTTGCGATGAGTCTAGTACCGCGTTGCTTTTTGCGACACTAGAGTTTATAAACTGACAAAAAAACAAATCGACGGTTCTCAAATTTGGAAAGCCGATTGTTTTGAGCTTTGTGGAACACCTTGAAGCTCGGTGTATTTACACAGGCACACTCTCGCTCATTTCGATTTAT
Organism: Topomyia yanbarensis; assembly: GCF_030247195.1. Taxonomy (NCBI): domain Eukaryota; kingdom Metazoa; phylum Arthropoda; class Insecta; order Diptera; family Culicidae; genus Topomyia; species Topomyia yanbarensis. Next base: position 312,468,582 of record NC_080671.1, read on the forward strand.
TTAGGTACTCGTTCCGAATAAAAGATTAAAATTTGTGCATATCGAAAATGTTGAACCCTAGTTAGCACGACCCATATCGTAACCCTAACCGTTGGGGCCGTACACAAATAACGTAGCTTTTTTTCGGAGTATTTCGACCCCTCCCTCCCCCTCGTAGCATTTTGCCACAATATTTCCCCTCGTCACACATCGTCACAAATTTGCTACACCCCTCTACCCCCTAAAGTGCTACGTCATTTATACATGGCTCCTGGCACCGTACTGGCTGTTGTTTAAAACGGAATGCATTGATCGAAATGGTAAAGCGCAAATCGAAGCCTGATTAAAATATTCAATAATTTTAAGTTTTTTTTTTAAATAAAACGAAAGGAATATATTGTAATTTAACTCGAAGTTGAACATTATCGACTCAACAAAAGTAGGTTTCAAAGCAATTGTTTAAATACGCAATAAACAAATTTTTAAATAAGTAGTAGTAGTTCTTTTTAGCTTTCATATATGTGCGGAAAAACTGTACATAATTTTAATATGCTGACAAACGATGTAAAATGTTTGAAGTATTCGTAAAATATAACGCTGTTTTTTTTCATTTCATATAGATTAATCCACGTATGATTGTATATATCCCAACACATAAAATATGTGCGTGTTTCGTTGGCATCACATAACTCAATTGATGTTCGACAACCCGGTTGTCAACGACTGCTCGACAAAATGAATACTTTGTCCGACCATATCCGTGAAGAGACTAAACGTGCGATATTTCGATTATTGAATACTTTACGCTGACGTCACAAATGAACTGAGTGTTCATTTTTGACAGTTCGCTTGTACTGTTTACATGGACTTAGAACAATTCTTTACGATTTCCTTCGAGCGAATCTAGTCGTCCACACAATTTTCTAAGTCCATGTAAACAGTACAAGTGAACTGTCAAGAAAAGTGAGGTTAACTGTATCAGTAAAGAACCTAATTGTATTGATTTTGTAAGATGTTTTCGGAAAATTTAAGACTAAGAGAAACGAAAGCAATGAAATTGAAAAATGGGTATTCTAGAACGAATCAGTTATAAACATAACACAGAAAACTAGGACTAGGCAGGCTCAAGGCAGGAAATGTGAAGAATACATTGCTTTCTGCTTTCCACCGCATGGTCGTTGATAGAACATAACTCATCATCATGTTTTACCGCCGACGCCGCGAATTACATTGCACACTACATTTTTAATGTCACCGTGGTCGTGTCCTGTAATTTTTTTCTACAGATTTTTTCCTCCTACCTGAATCCATCCAGCATAATTTCAGTCAATGTGGGGCCAAAACAGGATCTAGACCCAGTGGCAGTTGCCCCCGTTGACCTTTCTCTTGCTGGGCCTGCATATTAGTATCTACATCTCCTGGAGGGACAACCCTGCGCTGGATTAAAACAACTCTCTGCCATTGTGGATCGAATTTTCGCAGCTTTCAGCTCTTCTAACCCTCTTAAAAGTATCCTGATATACTTGCTCCCCGCAGTACAACATTTTTAAGCAGCTGATTGCAAAATTCCCTCATTAGCATGATAGTATGTATAAGAGATCGCCCGTTATTGACCGGAACCAAATGAGATTGTAACATGTCAATTAGAATTAGAATTTCGAGTCGATGTTTGGCACAAACATCGACTCGGATCATTATCTCGTAGTAACAAAGATTCATGCACGATGCAACGTCACGAGTCCAAGAAACAACAGAACGATGTGATTCAATATCCAATGTCTTTCGGCTGAAGGTGTAGCAACTGAATGTCAACAGCACGTGGGATGCTGTCTACGAAGCTATGACTATAACGGCGCGAAAAGTGATAGGTACAGAACAGCGGCGCCAACGAAGAGGTTGGTTCGATGAAGAGTGACAGAGGGTGACGAACGAGAAGAATGTGGCTGGTACACGCCTCAACAGAGAGCGGTACGGGGAAGCGAGAAGTGCCAAGAAACGAATCCAACGCGAAAAGAAAAGGCAGCACGAAGAAAGTGTGATTCCTGAAGCGCAAGAAAGCACGGACCGGAATGATATGCGAAGATTTTATGCAACTGTCAACAGTGTGCGGCATAAATCAGCGCCAGTGCCCGTATGTGCAATGAACGAAAGGGAAATTTGCTCACAGACAAAATAATGATGGCTACCAGGTGGACGGAGCGTTTCAAGGTTTTTGTTGAATGGCGGAAATGAAAGTGTACCTAGGAACAGGATAAGCATTGGACCATGAAATGCTCCGTCCACCTGGTAGCCATCATTGTTTTGTCTGTCCACCAACACTAGATGAGGTTAAGAGCACTATACGTGAGCTGAAAACCAGTATAAATGTTGGGAAGAACAAGATCCCGGCTGAACTTCTCAAACACGGTGGAATATGGGCGGACGAAGAATTTTCTGTTATTTGGCTGGATGGACTCATTTGCCCCATCAACAAGAAAGGGCACAGACTAGAGAGCACTTATTACAGATGGACATCTCTCCTGAACTCGGCGCACAAAATACTGTCGCGTATCCTGTTTAGCAGACAGACCGTTTTTGGGGCTCCTCATCCCCCGAACGGTCGCCAGAACGGTTGGTGAGAATTATCGAAGTACTCTTCCCGTCCCGAGCCATAAGTCCCTGGCTCCTGGCGCCGCAAGGCACGGTGGGTACAGACGACATGGTGGCCCCGGTGACGAATGAAGAGCTACTTGCAGTAGCTAATTCTCTAGCGGCGAACAAAGCTTCAGGGCCTGATGGAGTTCCAAACAGCGCTCTCAAGACAGCAATCGGGGTGAACCCGAACATGTTCAGGTTGGCTATGCAGAGATGCCTTGACGAGTGACGTTTTCCGGATAGATGGAAAAGGCAGAAGCTGGTACTGTTGCCGAAGGCCGGGAAGCCGCCTGGTGACCCATCGTCACGACGGGCAACTTGCTTGCTCCATACGCAGAAGGTACGAAGGGCATGTCAAGTAATCAGTTCGGTTTTCGAAAGGGAAAGTCCACGGTGGACGCTATCAACTCAGTGGTAAGGACTGACGAGATAGCGATCTAAAGGAAAAGGCGAGGTATTCGATATTGTGTGTTAGTGATACTTGATGTGAAGAACGCATTCAACAGCGCAAGCTGGGATGCCATCGCGCTCTCGTTACACCGCACAGTGGCTGGAGGCTGGCCAAAACCTCAAAAATTTATTTTTGAAATATTGATATTTTATATTTTTTTCTAAATTTCTCATATATTGAATGATGTATATTCAAAATTTTATGATCATTGGATAAGAACACGATTTTTACCATGAGTTTAAACGTAGCAAAGTCCGGACTTTTTATTGATTTTCATTTACGAAACCACCATTGCTCTGTTCACTTCAAATGCATGTTGCTCTTTTGATTTTCGTCCGATTTTAGCACAACTAGTTTCATTATGTAGAGGAACGAAAGAACTTGGTTAGTGAATAAAATACATCTGGTAAATTTGCTTGGAACTATGACTTTTTAGTTTAAATATGTTTGAGGTGGTCAGATCAAAAATACTTTTTTCACTAATGTATTCTGTACAAATTTCGGAATCATTTCGGAACGGTCACATAGTATACATTCTATGGGAAATAACCTCTACTTTTCGAATATCATGGTCTCGTTCTGCGCCTAGGTGCGCAAAAAGTTTTAAGGAGATTTTGAAGCTTAGTTGCTGATATGGAGGCGCATGGTGTTTTGTTTAAAATAGTTAGACAATTTTCAGTAAACCAATATGTTATATAATGGATTTAAAGTAGTATTCTTCATTTTTTTTATGATATTGCTGACATTTGTGCACAGTAACGGAAAATCTATCATGAAAACGGGATCATAGTAATAAGAAAGGTTCAATGACACTGTATGGATAAATGCATTTAATATTTTACGACTTTTGACATCAAAAATGAGCTCAGCACCTCAAAATTAGCTTAAATTATGATTTTCAGCCAAATTAGGTAACATTTGAGGTTTTGTCCGACTTTTGTTTGAAGACCCGCCACTGTGCACCGGCTTGGTCTGCCGGTGGGCCTGTACTGGATCTTGGAAAGCTACTTCCAGAACCGTGTACTATTATACGAGACCGAAGCCGGTCAGAGAAGTGTTCCTATTACAGCAGGAGTCCCGCAAGGTTCAATCCTGGGCCCGGTATTATGGAACCTTATGTATGACGGGGTTCTGAGACTAAAGTTCCCTCCTGGTGTGAAAATCGTCGGTTTCGCCGATGATGTCACCCTGGCGGTCTACAGGGAGTCAATCCCCGAGGTAGAACTAACGGCGGCACACGCGATAAGCATGGTGGCGGAATGGATGAGCGCGAGAGGCGTAGAACTTGCCCGTCACAAGACGGAGGTGGTTGTTGTTAACAACCGTAAATCGGTACAACAAGCAGTTATCCAAGCTGGAGAAGTCGAGATAACTTCAAAGCGGGGTCTGGAGATTCTTGGGGCCATCATAGACGACAAGCTGACCTTCGGCAGCCATGTCGACTATGCGTACAAGAAGGCTTCGTCGGCTGTTGCGGCATTATCGAGGATGATGTCAAACAGCTCTAAGGTGTGCGCCAGTAGACGCAGGTTACTGGCAGGTGTCGCCGTATCTATCCTTAGGTACGGTGGACCGTCCTGGGCGAGGGCACTGGAAGTAACCAGTTATCGTCGCAAATCGGAGAGCACCTACCGCTTGATGCGTCTCAGAGTGATATCTGCCTACCGCACGGTATCACACGATGCATCCTGCGTGATAGCGGGTATGATGCCAGTCGGGCTGGTCATCCGGGAGGACGAAGATTGTTTCGAATTGCGTGGCAATAGGGGAGTCCGCGAGCGTTCCAGGGTGACCTCGGTCGCCAGATGGCAACGCGAATGGGATAACTTCTCGAAAGGTAGGTGGACCCACCGGCTGATACCTAACATATCGAGCAGGGTGGGAAGACCCCATAGTGAAATTCACTTCCATCTGACACAATTCCTGTCAGGCTATGGCTGTTTCCGGCAGTACCTCCACAGGTTTGAGCACGCTGTGGCCCCAGTCTGCCCAGACTTTCCAGGCGTTGACGAAACTGCGGAGCACATACTATTCGTATGTCCCCGCTTCGACGTCGAAAAAGGACCTACGCTAGACGTCTGCGGCTGGGACACGACCCCTGATACCCTTATACAGGGGATGTGCCAAGCGGTGGAGAAGTGGAACGCAGTTTCGATTGCTTCCACTCAAATTGCCTGCAGGTTGCAGAGAACATGGTGCGCCGAGCAGCAGGCGAGGAGTATGATTAATTCGGGTTTGGTCAGGTAGAGCGGAATGGGTTATGTGCGGAGAAATGAATGAATGGTCTGCTCATGCTGAGGCAAGAGTGGCACAGCGGTAACAACCGCGATAGCCACGCCGATGCACGACGATAGAGCGAGTGAATAGGCGGATGATAGACGGAGGTATGGTCTGCCCATGCCGAGATGGGAGGGTCGTAACGTAGATTATATTGCCGGTACCTATCGCTACTGACACCTCGAGGTGTGGCAGAGGAGTGTAGGGCGTGCGTGAGTGCGAATATCAGGCACGAGTGAGCGAGTACGTTAAGTACGGCCATCCCCCTAGAAGTAATGCCGAAAGGTTCATCCCGACACACCCCCAGTACACCCCGTGTGGTAGCTTGGCACCTACTAATAGCACGTGTACTGGGCAAGTACGTAAACTGTATTCTGCATTATAAAAAAAGACATTCCGCTTGCGGAGTCCTTCGTCGGCGAATACCAGGCTGGTTTTTATGAGGTCCGATCAACGATGGATCAGATGTTTAGTCTGCGGATGATTCAAGAAAAAAGGCAGGAGAACGACTTGCAGACCCAGATTTTAAGGCGGCGTACGGCTCAGTGAAAAAAATGAACTGTGGAAAATTATGTCAGAACATGGTTTTCCGGTGAAACTCATTAGACTAATACGTACGGCATTGGATAGATCAAAATTAAGTATTCGGATTGCAGATGAGATCTCAAACTCATCTGTGACCTTAGATGGACTGAAGCAAGGCGATGGACTTCCAAATTTGCTGTTCATATTACTATTGAAGAATCTATCAGAAGATCTGGCGCGCAAAGCAACGGAACAAGGACGCATATGCTTCTTGATTTTTCAGACGATATTGATGTAATTGAAATCGATCGTAGAGCAGTGGAGGAGGCCTTCGCGCCTTTTAAGAGAGAAACAGCGAGGTTGGGCTTAGTCATCAACTCAGCCAAGACAAAGTATATGGTCGCAGGTATAGAGCGAGGCAGGTCTAGTGGTGTTAGTTCCGAGGTAGTATTTGTTTATCTTGGTACACTTGTGACCTTTTACGGTCTGCTTTACCAGTTTAGGTCCCGTAATCTGCGAACGTCAACAAAATTCGCCTTATACAAAACACTGATCCTCCATGTCGCGGGGACGTTGAGGGAGGCAGATAGGAGAGCATTCAGAGTCTTCAAGCGTAAAGTGCTGCGGACAATACTCGGCGGGATATGCGAAAATGGAGTGTGGCGCAGACGCATGAATCATGAGTTGTACCAAGTATACAAAACTGCGGATATTGTTAAACAGACTGAATACGACAGACTGCAATTGGTTTATCCTGTAGTACGAATGTCGGAAGAAAGAATTGCGAAAACAATATTCAGCAGGAAGGGAATATTTGCCAGGAAGGGAACGCCGACTTCGTGGGAGGCCACGAAGACGTTGGCTATACGCAATGTAAAAGTACCTGAGACCCCCTAACGTACGGAGGAACTGGAAGGACGCCACCCAAGACCGACTAAGATGGAGCTTTACGATAAGCCCGACATTGGTGAGATGGCACTGTAGCCAACAAGGTACAAGGTAGGTTTGGCACACAGTGCAATTTGTATTGATTCCTGTATGCTGATAAACGAAGCTGACCACTTCCGAAAACAAATCTTTTTGGGAAGGAAGGAAGTCCAATACATGCTGTTTTCACAAATGACGAAATTACTCCAAAATCGCAATCGCAATCATCTCATTGATTATTTTTAGTCTAATTTATCACAATACATATAGTATTTCTCAATACGTTATTTGGACAACAAGAAGATATTTCTTCCCAATTAATACAAATCTCTCCAAACCTGACTAATAAGATGACTAAGGATTATCTGATGCGTAAAAATTTAGCCGAAAGTAGGAATAAGACCCTCAGATCTTCAATACTCGAACATATTTTTGAAAATTGCTTTCACTTCTCTTTTTTTCGTGACCATTCAATCGAATGTCCTAGAGTCCCAGGGAGAATCGAGCACATTCCAAAGGAGATTCTTTATGCCTGCCTGTCATCTATCCATGCTACCCATTGTGTCCGTGCCAGTCGAGCTATTCGGTAAAATAAATTAAAAAATGATCTGACGCCGCCTATCCTGAACGCTCAACGGCTATGTCTAATCGACACAGTGAGTAAGTGCACCACTACAATATCGTCGTTCATGTTCTGGCTTGATACAACTATCTTTTATGCATATCCTTGCAAATACATACTAAAATGATAGCGATCATCAGTGCGTACAATACTTTGGCACGAGACAAGCTACGAACGACGTCATGTGCGACTGTTGGGGACACTTAGAAAGCTTCATTCGTTTTCCATACTCATGCTGCTGGCACTAAGCGAGCGAAAGGAAAGCTTTTCCCATAAAAGAAGAAAATCACTAGACTGCAAACAAGCAAGACAGTGGCTCATTTAAAAGCTAAATAATTTATTATCCTTGCTCCTGTCTATTTTTTTTTTTGTTCGGCTTACTACTAGCGGGATTTTATCCCTACATTATCTGATGGCAGTGCACATGAAATTACTTTTCCGAGACGTCTTTCGATGTTGACATATAGCCTCTCGGAAAACTGCTGGTCTTCCAGTATCCGTGATGCAACTTGGATGGACCGAGCGTATCTTCGAGTACCTAATTTGTTCTTCTACACACAAAAAAAACTTTAACATCCAGAACAGTTTGCAACTTTTTTAAATATTTTGTGTATTGAGTATATGTAAAACAATATGAGTGCCTAAACATATAAATTCTGTACTAACGGTAACATTGAACAGTACTTTCGACAATCATAATTATATGAGTTGCTGTATACGATAACGACTTTCAAAATATATCTCAAAAAGAAGTTTTTCGTGTAAAACCAGCATAAGTAGAAGCAGATTCAGTCTAATACCCAGAGACTTTCTTCAAGCAATCTTTGTGCTTCTCCTGTGCTAAAGTAACGCGTTGACCCTGATGCTAAACTCTTCTGAATATATAGATTTTTCATTCATTGAACACTATGTTGGTGTTTTTTCATTTCAAAGCAATGAATACGCATGGCACCTTATGAACGAGGCAGTTCACAATCAGTTACTGAAATCAGCTTGAATAATTTATTGGAACCGTTTCAGCAACCAAAAAGCCTCCGATATAGGTACTACATTGACTAAATGAAATGCACTAAAAATTTAGCAAATAGGAAAAGTACTGTTAATGGCGAAAACATTTTTCCCAAAAGCTGACATATTTACCTAAGAGTGAGACGAAACCTTTCTATAGCCAAAAAGTTCGTAGAAATACGAAGAAATTACCAAATTTTTCTCTTTCAACCAATATCTTTTAATTTAACGCGATGACATATTTTCAATGAATTAAAAAAAAACTTCCAAAAGTTCCATCTGTATTAATTGCAATCGATTGATGTATAAATATGTATATGTCATCGCACTGAATTCAAAGTTATAGGCTGAATAAAGGTTTACCAGGCTTGCTTTTCGTGCTTCCATTTATTATCCTTTAGTAATGCAACAAAACTTACGCCTTCAATCCGTTGTTAGTTACAAATGGTGGGCCATTTTTTTCGACGGCATGTTGTTAGGTACTAAAAGTAGTATATGTGGCATTTTTTCGAACTCAAAAGGAAGCGCACAGAACACGTTTTCATTTCATATCTTTTATAAACAATTTTTTCGGATCCGATGGTTAGTTCATTAAAATCGGTTAATTAGTGTTTTTAAAAATAAGCGGGCTAAAATCTTCAAATATCAATATTATAGTGCAATTTTTTTCGCAGAACCCATCTGGATTTGGTTTCGCAATTTTATTTATTTTCTCATTTTGGATAAACTAGGTATATTTATTTTTTCTGAGCAACAAAAATATTAATTTTCTAGGTAACTTAATTCTAAATATGTTACAATTTACCTCATTCATACTTAACTTTCTCCTAGCGCATATAGGGTTTCAAAACTATTTTGCCTTAAAACTGTTTAGATTACGAAATATGAAAAACTTGTTTTGATGAAAATAGATGCTCTTCTTACAGTGCTAGAAGTTTTCCATTTTTTATCATCCGATGCTCAATACAATTCTCCTAGAATTTTCACAATAGTTCAATTACTTGGAAAGGTAGACGATAACAGTAGAAATCGATAGATTTTATCACCTTCAATAATAATGACAGATATATGGATTGAATCAGTAGGCGTCGACTGTGTAACAGGTCAAAATGTTGCTCGTGTGGAAGTTTTTGCTGAAGAAAAATTTAAATCGGATCGAATTAAATGGATTGAAAATGTTTCTGGTGCTGCAATCTGGTTGACCACGTTGCAAACACCATGCGTCGCCTGGATCAGAAAGCAAGACCTGCATATCCTAATGACCGGTTCGTCAAAGTACACATCGGACCAACGATTTCAGGAACTATACAAGCTCGCACGCAGTATGGATGGAACGGTTACGGCCGTATCGAATTCTACGATAGTTTGTCCAAGTAAGCTCCAAGAGATCAGCCGGCTGTGGAATTTATCTTTGGAAGTGGCTCCGACCGAATTATCTCAGCAATTCCCGATGAAAAAGAAGGGATGACATGCACTGAAACTCTCACGCATCGAATTGAGAACGATTTGAAGTCGGATATCCTTGGACCCAGATTTATTAGTTTTCTGTCATTTTTCTGCTGTGCTTTTTAATTGAGAAAAAAAAACAGTTTTCATCCTTGGTGCCGTAATTCTGATAGTGAATCATCAATGAACCATTAGGCGCAGCGTTCCCGGGAGGACAGTTACCACGTGATGCCAACAAGAGACTATTAGTTGCTGTGTTTGATCTGCCTGCTTTTGGGACTGTTTCTGCGTGTTGGTGTGAAGCCCAGACGGTAGTTCGGAAGTCCCTCGCCGACTGTTAGGAGACCCAAGTGTACCGGCAGTCCGTCAGAAGTCAAGGCACCACGGAGTTCCCGGCGAGATTTGTCCATACTATTTTGATTATATTGTTTTCAGGAGAGCTGTGGATGCATTGGTAATTTTATTAGTATTGATATAACTTCCAATATAGGATTATATAAAACTATTTCGCCTTTTGTTATCTCCGTCATCTAAGAAAACTGTTTCAGTTCCGAGCGTTTTCAATAAGTAGATGATCGAACTATTATCAAAATAAAAACGCTTGTAAGGACGTAGCCAGGTGTGTGGAAATAAGCGGGTCTACGTCATTGCAGATTGTGGCGAGAACTGATATGACAATAGATATGCTCAATTCTGCAACTCCATCCTACGATTTGTGCAGGTGTTCATGCTATGCTATGCTATGCTATGCTATGCTTCAATAATATTGCAAGATATAGATATATAAAAATTTCATTTTGCACCTTTAACCTGGCCGCACTGCTCAATAGGAATCCAATCAAACTAATTACAATATCTTCAGTTCGTTGGGTAATACTTACACATGTTGGTGCTCAAATGAAAGGTATTATTATTATTATTTTTGTTTTTGTGAGCAAATTTTGCCTGTTGTAGGTTTTTAAGAACATTGTTGTTTATATCCAAGATGGGCATGGATGGGTTAACAAAATCCAAGTCTCGAAATGACGAAATATAACTGTGTTCTATTTTCACAACATGCGACCGAAGATCGTTCATTTTTGGCTGTCCCTCAGTTCATACAAATGACAGCGGTAAATCTGTTGAGATTAGATTAGATTTGAATTGGGAACCTTGAATCCCCAGACAATACCGACCCATCTTTTTCGTCATTGCTCTGATCAATTCGGTTCCCATAAAGAAAAATTATCATGACGCAAACTAAGCCACAATCTAGCATATTAAAAATAATAGCTTATGTAGTTTACATTCAAGAGACTCGACATCTTCGACAAAGTTTGCTAGAAACATCTTAGCCTTTATTTGAGTTCACGATTTGATATTCAACTGTGTTGCACGAATGACACTTGAGTATAACTTTTAGAGGGCGAGTCTTATTGAGTGAAGTCTTCGACAAAGTTGATCGTCAAAAAACATCAAAATTCCGGGGTCTTCTGGTTTTAAGATTCAGCATTAGTACATAAATTTAACCTAAAACACTTCAATTTCATTTTTTTGGATTCATTCTGTGACTAAACGATTGTACAAGGCTCTACGGCAGAACCGACTCATTTGCTGGTATCGTAGGGTCGGCTAGCTACCGGGTAATCAAGGGCTACGCGGATCAAGAACAAAAACCTAGAACTTTCACTTTTCTTGCACTTAACTTTTATTCACAAGTATTTGTGTCGTGTGGGTGTGGGGTGATATTTACAATTTATAATGTGGCGTGTGCACTACTGCTATCACTCAACGTACCGTACTTTTGCTGCTTCTGTTGATTTGCGTCGCGACGCTGACGATGCCGACGGGCGAGATCCCCTCGCGGACGTCGGTGAAACTGGCCGGATGAAGGCCCCGGTACCGGTACGATGGTGATCCAGATGCAGAGGGTGGACGGACCAGCGGGCTTGAATGCAGGCAGGCGTCTTCCCTCCTTGGCGAGCATCGGCGTGACCGCGGCTGACCGCAATGGTCAACATCGAGAGGGGACCCTCCTTTGCGATTAGGGCCTTTGCCCGAGGGTGTAAAACGATGGCGCGCAGCGTCGGATGACGAACGACGATCCTTTACGGATTAAGCGCGGAATCCTCCCGGATTCGCGAGCCGAACCGTGTGCTGAACGATTTGATGCGGCGCTAAGAAGCGCTAAGAGGCACTAAGAGGTCCAGGTGAAGAAAATTGCAACGCAAAGTTGCTAAATAACTCCATCGATTCCACAGGGTAAATCTTTAACTACCTGAACGAATCGCAACAATTGAAACCAACTTCCCGCCCCAAAGGGGGGGGGGGGGGCTATACACTTAACTTCACCAGTTAAAATAAACTACAGCACACGGACGCCTGATATTAAAAGAGACCAGAGCTGAGAACTGCTGGTCCTTTTATAAGAATTTCAGGTTGCATTTCCCTCCAATTCCTTATCCGCAATCCATTTTTAAAAGTTTCGCGCCATCCGCGATCAGTGCCATACGTTTTCTTAAAGATGGCAAACTATCTTTACAGCGGTACGAACCCTTTAGCTTCCCTACTTACTGTTGTGTATTGCAGCACATGAAACGTGAATGTTCAACAAATAACACATATTATTTACATCAAGAATCTAAATGATAGAACCAACGGTTACAATTCAAAAAAATTTATAATTCGAATTTTTTCAGTAGATGTAAAGTCCTTCTTCTTCTCTATCTTGGAGCCTCACTGGGTTCATGAAATGGCTCGACCTTTGAGCTTTGATTTAACTCTCGACTCTTCTCTTGCCTCTTATCACTATCTATTAGATCGCCATTTAGCTCTCGTCCCCTTGAGCCGTTTAGATGCTGATTCCATGAGGCATTTGACTTCCTGTCAGATTGTAATCTGCTATGTGGAATGTGAAGGTCGAACTCGGATGACACTTTCGTTCCAGTGGATATTCGACAGGAAGTCAATAATGCTATTATAGTCGACTCTTCCAAAGTTATAACTGACGGTGTCGGAAACATTGCAGTCGTGCTTCACACGAGCCGCACTATAGGCAGGAGAGGGTGGTGTCTAACAATCTTTACCAGCGGGAACGGTGCTGCGGTAATTTTTGGCGCGTAGTCAGATTTGCTCGAAAAACAGAAAGGATTATGTTGTGCTCGTTCACCACGTTATTCGTTCGGCGCAGCAGATTTAGACTGTAGTAGTCAAGCAAACTGATGATGCCAGCATCTGTGAACCTAATTCCGTCAGAAGCAGAGCGCCATTTTAATCCGGAGAAGTTGAAGTCACCAACAATCAGGACCTCACCAACCGGGCTTGCTTGAGCGGAAATTCGTTCCAGTGACTTAGTGTGTGAATCAATCAATGACAGATCGCGAGTGAGGTGGAAGATAAACCACGCAAAGCACAAATGCGTAACCAGCCAGTTTGATTCGCACCCACACCTGTTCGACACAGACCCCCAAAATATCCTCATTCAGTTACGCTTTCAATAGACGATGGATAGCCACAAGTTCCCCACCACCAGTAGCCTTGAGACTGCAGTGCGTCCCAGGGTGAGATGAGTCATACCAGCATAGCACAGAGTGCTTAGTCCTTCTGTGGTTGTTGTGGAGCCGAATGTGCTATGAAGAGTCGTGCTCGCGAGTGACACAGTAACAGACTCATACGGTTGGATACGCATAAACGGGACCATATACTCCAAGTTGATAGGCGGGTGAAAAGCGACGCGTGGAGCAATATCATGCGCCTGCAAAGAGGGTTAATTTTGAACGGAGGCAGCATCTGATTGTCCTATTTCGGATGAACATTCTAAGTATTTACCTGATAACTCAGAAGCGAATCGTCCATGTTCACCGAGTTTATTGGAAGGTGAAAGAGTGATGTCAGCATCGGTTGCATCGTTTTTGCTGGGTTTCTGCATCTGTAGTCCATCAACAAAAGAGGGCGTTGGGGTCAAGTTCACCGCTATACGCTTCCGAAATTTTTGGATAGTATATTCCTCGGATTGGCGAAACATTATTCATTCCGGCCATGACGATGGATCAAGTGCGATCGTTTTCAACGTAGGGTTCAAATCGACTTTGAAGGAGACGAAGGTCATGTTACTGACATCGGTTCCTTTAGCCACCAATTTAACAACCTGCGTCATTCTAAGGATCGCTCGCACCACTGCATAAATCTCTTCGTTGGTCACATTTGGTCATATACGAGCCAAGTAGAGCCAAAATTTGTCCACCGCCTTCTCGCAGATTGCAACAGATACGACATTCTCCCCTATTTGCTTCGAACCGGATTGGCATTCAGCAGCTTTTTGGGCCATATCGGGTTCACGAGACCGTTTCGCAGCTCGAAGAGATTCGATTGGAGGCCAACGCTTGATTATCGGTGTTGGCACAGGTGAAGTCGATTTAAACATTTGTTTTAATTCCGTCTGTAAGCTTTTAATTGCATCCGTAAGTGACGTCAGTGGCGATTTTTCCTCAGCATCTTTCGTTATGGAACGAAGATGAAAGTTCTCAGACAGCTCTGCACACTTATCGCACATCCAGAACAAGGTATTTATGTGCGTAGTGAAATAGCCCAAAAGAGCACGCGAAACGCACGAACAAGCCATATGGAAGGTACATCCTCTATAATCAAAATAAACTTTAAAAAACTACAAGGGGCAGCCCTATGGGGTCGCACGAACTGTAGACGTAGGACTATACTACTTAATGTAAAATATTTATTTTCTTAGTACTTAGTACTTAACCAAAAACTAAACAAGATCATCTCTTTTTCGAGTGATCGTGCACTCGAAGACTAACTAAACAACTACCTAATACGGGTCGCATCGTTTGCTTGGAGCGAATCCTAGACCTGATACCCTTCCAAACCACCAACTCCGCGACACCTATGGAAGAGTCTGATGAATCGTCGTCCTTCCGTTAAGTAGGTGGAGCATCAACACTTCCTGTCTACCTTATCCTTTATCCTTCCCCGTGAACGATGGAGATGGGGGCGGCCGGCAATGATGGCTATCATGCTGTTGAGGTTTTAATATGGGTCGGATTGGTATGAATTCCTACTTACCACTTCCTAAGCAACTCTTATTAGATAATCAGCAGTCAAACATGATGAAGTCAGTGTGCAATCCGCCAAAATCATCGTCACAACGCAACGCAACGCAACGCAACGCAAATATTTATTTTCTTAGTACTTAGTGTGTGGGAAAAAACACCCGGACCGGTGAAGAAAAATCAAATTTTAGACAATATAATCACATCTCATGTATAGACCAAGCTTTCTAGTTGCTCTCAAACAGATCCTAAAAGTTCAAACACCCATGGATAACCCCAAGTTTGTAGATGTGTTTCGATGCCACAGGATTGTAAAATGGTTAATATTACGTCATGAAAATTCAATTCTTCCGTGACAATTTTCTTTGCCTGCAAAATGCCCTGTGTGTATGCAAAGCTCATGATTTGTTGGGATATAAGCATTGATCGGAAAATGCTTTCCAACGCTGCGCATTGCATACATACAGGATATTTTGCAGGTCACCAGAAGTTGTTCATTTTTCCACCGCCACATGTTCATTTTACCCACTCGCTATAAACATGTCTCATTTTTGGACATGTTTAGAAATCAAGAATCATGTTTGAAGAAATGTGTTTATGACGAAGTATTTTTACCAGAAATGTACAAACATCTCTAACAAGAAACATAAGGTGATTGTAATATCTCATTCACTTATTAGTTAGAAAATAATCACTTTGCTTAACGTGTTCATTTTACCGCCAGTTCCCCTACCTACCAACACATTCGCCCCAAACATTGAACCCAAGCGTACAATGCAAAATGAGTCAACGCTGATGATGATGGGTAGAGCGAAAGAGACAACTAGTACCACCATGACACTATTAGCGCGTTTCACCAAAATTCCACGCGGCCTTTCCCGATTGAAAGGAACGGCCGCGCATAGCCCATCTGTCATAATATCGTGATTTTGCATAGCGAAGGGCTGAATGATTTTGTTCCAAAAAACAGCCCTGCGTTATGCAAAACTTTGTGCAGGTTGATTATACCAGTTGCAAGTGGGGCCAAATTCATCAAGTTCCGTAAAATTCCTTTTAAATTACAAAATTGATAAAATTGCTTAGATGAGCTAAACTAATTAATCAAATCCTGTTTTAAAAACTGTCCTTGCGTTTAAACCAAAATGGGAAGCTTATTACTACCACTACATTACTAAATTTCAAGCGAGCTAATACACGTGCAAATACATGTGCTAGTTAAACCAAAAGTTTACTGGCAACATTACAGCGGCATTTAGGAAGCAGTTTGAGCGATCGCCTGTTGGACGACACAGGGTAGCGTCCCTCCACAGCCAGTGTAACGGACTTCTAACTCAGCTACACTGGCTTTAAAAAACACAACGCAGTGATCTGCTTCGCCAGCCGTTCAACAGGGAACTGAGCGTGTCTGGCCAAGTCCGTTCTTTAAATAGTCGATGATGACGTCATTCATAGAAGCGTTGCGTGCTAGGTACACCAATCCGTCGTACAGGGCTTGGGAAGCGCTATCTTCTGTATGTTAATGCGCGATATTTTGACAAAGTTGTATATTATTTAATTTTTTAATGCTATGATATCAAAAATCTTTAGGTTTATCTATTGGAATCTATTCTTAGAAGTATTTTGGGGCGATTTGCGCAAAAAAAAATGAAAATTTATCGTGAAATGGCTGAATTATATGCGTTTAAAATTGGACCACTTTTCGTTACATACCATTTTTGTAGAATTTGCAGAGTGCACCCCCATATCGAAAACAAAGACGTAGTCCTACGTCAAAATTAAAAAATAGATCCTCGGTGGCAGATTTTTCCCGATACCGATGTTCGTTTCCGTGAGCCATTTAGCTCCCCGTTTCGTCCCAATCTGCTCGATCTAGTCCCCGGCGGTGGAGCTAGTCTAAACTACGGGCTAGCCAGTAGGTGCTGAGGTCCATTCAGCGACTCCAGGCGAAGTGTAGCTTCCGGTTCACTGGCGCCCCAACAACCATCTGCTAGCTATTCGACGCGGTCTACTCGGTCTAATCCCCGGCGGTGAATCTAGCCTACTTACGAGTTACCCGCTAGAGTGTCAAGGTCGGTCCGGCGAAGCCTGACGTTCGGTTCGCTGGCGCCTCGACAACCCGAACCCGGTGCTACGACGCTTACTGCTCAAATAGGTCCCCGGCGTTGGTCCTAGTCTACACCGTCGGAGAGTTCCCCAGCGGCGGAATTTCTCCCGAAATCCGATTTATGATTTGACGATAGCATTTTAGCGAATGGCGCTACTTTGTTGGTCCCTTCGCCACTTCATCCCAAATATGCTCGTCGTGGCACATCTCTTCGACGATATTTCCGGTGTATCTTACACGTTCACACACTCCGAGAAAAGCGTATCCAAACCGATGCAAGAACTTCCTGAAGCATCCGTTCCCGGACGAAAATTTCATCAAATGGAAGTTTACCTCTCCATATTTCCTATTTACCCAAGCAGATATATTTTAGATGAGTCGATTGGTACACCTTTTTTCTTCGCGTTACCCCACTCTTGCTGCCACTTAGCCAACGAGTCCGCTCGGACCAGTCTCCTTGCATTAGGTGCATTTCTCCGCTGGTTGCATTCCATGTCCTCAGCATGAATGATGCAGATCGGAAGCATCCCGGCAATTACGCATACCGCCTCCGACAATATCGTTCTGTACGCACTGGCGACACTAACAATCATTAGGCAAACGAGTTCAGCGTAGCAAACCAGGCTGGTACGCCATACCTCAGTATTGAGGATGAGACGCACCCCAGGAGATATCTCGTGCTGCCTCCTGGTCCTCCGTGACTCGACATGATCCTTGCCAATGGGTTAGTTGTCCGCGCAGCCATCTCATATACATAGTCGACATATCTGTTGTAATTTAACCGATCGTCGACCATCACATCCAGGTGCTTCAGCACATGCATCGATGAGATGGATTGTCCTCCGACACTCATCTCGACACGCTGGATTTTTTTACGGTTGCTGACCAGCACTACCTCGTGAGCCAGCCAGCTGCAACTTGACGTCAGCCATCCAGGTTTCCACGATGCCTATCGTCTCTGCCGTCAACATCTCCACCTCTTCAAGGGTCTCGCCGGTTATCGTCAGGACAGCATTATCTGCAACGCCGACGGTCCCCTAGGCAGTTCCAGTGTTAATACTTTGTTGTACATTATATTCCAGAGCGTTGGGTCGAGTATGGAGCCCTGAGATACTCCCACCGTGACCCTAATCGATCTCTGCCTCATGTTCGTTTCGGTTCTGGAAGTAAATGTGCAGCGCTACGGCAATCGCCCCCAGCTGGCACTGTTGAACGCGTTCTTCATGTCTATCGTTACTAATGCCTCTGCGGTAGTCCGTTTTCACTTTCAGCGTAGGTCGTCAGCCTGTTAAGAATGACCCTTTTAGAAGTTTACCAATGCATTCATATTAAAATGGGGCCATCATTACTTGGATTTGCGGGTATGGATCAGTAATAACCAATTAAAGTAGCTTTGACCACATTAGCCACCTATGACGGTTCTTGATGCCCCCCGGGAACTCGCCAAGTTCCTAAGCTAATGTCACATCTATTTCCCAGCGACTTCTTGACCGATTTTTGCAAACCTGATTTCAAATTAATGATACAGTAATTCTTTTGACTGCTATTTAAATTCATTCGATTCTGTGTTTGGTTCCGTTACAGATTACAGATGTTACAGATGCTTTCGAAATTATGTGATCTTGACATTCAAAAAGTTTTCGAACATTTATTCCACTTTAAAAGTGCGCTTTGTATTTTCATACCTTGACTTGATTGATATTATAAAAGAAATTGTAAAAGACATCTGTTAGGCTAATTTTGTTTCTGAACATTCAATAATTTATCAAGCTTGCATGAAATATAAACATTTTTGAAAAATCAACGACTATGTTAACTATGTACAATTGTCAAACAAAAATTACTACACCTATCTGAACGCACAAAACCGTTAACAAACGCGAAACTATACAAAAATTTGCATACTAAATGTGAACGGTATCGAAGCAGCGGTGAGCATAAATATTCGTAAACAATACACTCTACGGAGAGAATACGCACGAATAGGTATATTTCCACCCAGCTAAATTGTTACCCTGACGGGTTACAATTTTAACAGCACTTCAGAGGTAGCGTGATATCAAGAGCTGCAGTATCAGTTTTTAGTTCTCAGTACCGTTGAAAATTTGAGTAAACGCTATTGAGAGTATGCACTTCAAATAGGTTCAAAAAAATTTGGACCAGCCAAATATAGCTCCTTCAGGAAAATTCAGTTTTCCCTACACAATGCATTAATTGATGAACTTAGATACGTTGTTAGGGATCATCCATAAATGAAGTAGCATTTTTTGAGTGATTTTTAACACCCCCCCCCCCCCTCCCCCATCGTAGCATTTAGTCAAAAACCACTAAAAACCCTCCTTGACGGTAACCTACGTAGCTTGACGGTAACCGTACCCCCTTGTCCCCGTAAAAAATAAAAAATAAAATAAAAAAACGATGTTACTTAGACGAAACGTGCAAGGTTGTCGTGACATCAGGTCAACCCTTATTCCCTTTAAAAAAGCTACGTGGCATGACATGAGCCCCTAGCCCCCCCCCCCCCCCCTGTCGTCACACATCATCACAAAATACAAAACTCTCCCCTCCCCCATATATTGCTTCGTCATTTATGGATGGTCCCTTAACAGAGCATTAGTAATAAATAGTTCGTTTTATTGGCCATTTTCCGTATTTCCATTGATTTTATTTAGCCATTGATTGAGATTTCTATCACTGATGTCCTATGCAGATTTGAGGATTTGGGCATGTTGTGTGTGTTATCAAAAACATCACGAAACATCAAATTCCAAATGTTCTCAATAGATATAATATAACATTATATAATATATAATTATTATGTATTTATGATTGTTTTAATTGTTCTCTATGAACAACATGTCAAAGTGCGTTAGTTTGTTATGTAAACCCATGGTGGATTTTAGGATACAATCATTTGCTCTTGATCTACCAATTATTTTTAATAAGACCGAAATTGAGTCAGTTACCTTACGTTTTGACTATATCATAACAGTAAAGAAACCCAGAAAGCATAGGTAAGCTAATCATAAATGCGATAGATTGTTGATTTAAATTACCGGTATAAAAGTTTATGAATTTGTGAGAGGTTGATTAAATCGGCTACAAAAAGGACAAGATAATCCATTAAGTTGGGAGTTTTTGAAAATGCTCAAAACTTTATTGTAAAACATTTTCCTAAGGTATCAAAATGTACCGAAAAAATCAAATGGAAGATACTTAAAGATGCACAATATTGATTATATTTCACTTTTTTGGAGTTCCAGATATGGGACATGACAGCATTATGCGGTAACTTCATTTCTTTTAGATAATTATTTGAATGGCATTCTTTTTGTATCAAAAAATATAGAATATAGTTTACACGCATCTGATACTCTTTCTATTTATTTACACAAAATTTTTTGAAAAATATTCAACAGCACATTTTTGGCGATTTCATAGTGTTCTGCAAAATGATACTGATAGGTTTTAGCGGTTCGATGAATGTTTAAACACATATTAGCTTTCACTAAAAATAAACGTTTGCAGCAGTTTGCATAGTTATGTAAATTATCATGTTAAAAGTAACAGTAAGTGTTTCATAATCGGGAGCATTCCCCTACTTTTTATGTTTTAACGATTAGAGCGCATGCTCAGTAAATAAATCGATAATATCCTTGGAGCAATTTCAGCACTTTCATTCGGACTGAAGCTGTCCTAGTGATAACATTGTTTCATTTATTTCGTGCTTTATTATGGTTTATAACAAGTGTTTTCAGTGTGAATAAAATGACAATAGCTGCTGGAAAAAGGGAAGTACGGTATATATGGGTGCTTTTGATCGATAAATTTACAATTTAATGAAAATATTGTACTTTTCACAGCTATTTCTTTAACATTTTGATCATATAATGGTATTCTTCCGTAATGAGTCGTGTGTGAGAAAATTGTATGAACGAGTTGGATATCGATTTTTCGTTTCGTATGACCTTGTCAGTCACCATTTCTAATCGCACTTTTTACTCCAAAACCCATCCATCTAATAGCAAAGTTCCTTTGCCTGTTGGCTACCGCTGCAAAAACGTATCCATATGGACGAGACTGGTTGGACAATCCTGCGCATTCTGTCGCAGCGAAACAACGACGAAATTGCGAAGGAATTCGTGAAACTCAAGTCGGAGGCACGGCAGGAGATTGCGGCTCAGGGCTAGAAAAGTTAAACACATGTGTTACGTGGACCGAATCGTTGAAAATGACTTGTATTATTACTAAATCATTATTATACTGCTATTATTACAATATTATCATTGTTATAGGTTATGGTTTTGTCTAATTGTAATTCTTTTTTGTAAATAATCATCGATAACTATTAAAATTTGTTAAAAAAAATCGAGGTTTTTCAATATGGGGGGTCACAGGCATGTGCAGCTTTTTTCATTGGGTGGAACTCACAGCACAAATACTTTCAGTTATGTCAAGCCTTCATTATCAGCTCAAGTTTAGCGGAGTTTAGAAACAAAAATAATTATTTTACTTAGGTAGTGAAATACACATTGTTTTCATTTACTAAATCCAGCAACTGGTTTCTCAAAAGAAGATTATCTAAATATTTCCGCAGCTCTTATTTTCACTTCATTTTAATAGGGGTTGAATAATAGCATTGAACAAAATTTCTGGTGCCTTTAGCGCAAAATAATCAACAAACTTTTGTACAATAAAGAATTTTTTTACAACATGTGAATTTTTGAAGTTTACAAAATTGAACATTTTTCAATTCCAAACTCCAAACTTTTCGATTCATGGACATTTTATACGAATAATAAAATTTGTGTTTTATCAGCACCCGATTTTATCAGCTTCATATGAAAATTGATCTCTAACCCTATGTGCAGAGTTGGGATTCGAACTCAGGTGAGCTGCGTAAAAGGCAATCGATTTACCAACTACGCTGTGCCCGTTTTAGCATTTATCGAATTCCTCGTCAAGTTGAACTCAAAAGACGTCGCCACACTGTTAAAAATACGCTGAAGTCCGGTAGCGGTGCTCTGGTGACCATAGTTGGTTCTCCTGAATGGAACTCACAGAGAAGAGTGATTGCGTAGAGTTTGAACGCGGGCTTGAAAATCCAGGCACCACGAGTTTTCTGAAAGTCGATCATAATTGTGTTATCCCATAGCGCGTTTTTGTTTCATTTAAGGGGTTACATATGTTACATTTTTTTATTCTTCTATCGTAAAGCTCAGGTTCTTAAGTATGTTATATCACATTTTTATAGAGATCAGAGCAGTAGACGCAAAGTTATAGCTTTGCTCTCATACGGAGGCCTGGCTTATACTTGAAACTTTAAACGCGATTATCTCGAAATTATGTTTCACAAAAACATCTTCGCCGTGACTACGATTGCCGTTTTCAACCGATCTAAAAACTTTTTTTTAGCTTGTTCGTAATTAAACTACCGTGTCCTTGAACGATTCCATTTTTTCGCAAAAATTGTCATATTAATGTTATGAATTTTTAAATAATTTTTTTCAGGTAAAATTAGTGTTTTACATTTCTTATAAAAGAAATGTATAGAATTCGCTCAAACTTTCAAAATTTTTTCCGAGGCCCGGAGGGCCGAGTCTTATATACCAATCGACTCAGCTCGACGATTTGGGACAATGTCTGTGTGTGTGTGTGTGTGTGTCTGTGTGTGTGTGTATGTAACGGACAAATTCTCATTCGTGTTTCTCAGCAATGGCTGAACCGATCTTATCCAAACTAGTTTTAAATGAAAGAACTAAAAAACAGTATGAACGCTATTAATTTGTTTTTGATTCTGATGTTTAGTTTTCAAGATATGAATGTTTGAATGCGTAAAAATGGCGTTTTTTGCAGTTTTTTTAAATTATCTGCCGAAATTGACAATATAGATTAACAATTTATATGTTTTTAGACAGCTTTAACGAATACCTTTCGAACAAGCTATAGATTGTTGAAATCGGACTATTATCAAAAGAGATATTTAACATTAAATGCGGACGAAAGATTTTTATCATTTCCCATTGCCAGAAATATGACCAAAAACATGTAATCTATTATTAACGCCAAAACGGCTTATTTTAGGTCAATAGTATCTTCGAAGAATTTAATGGAGGAAATATGCCCTTTCTTTTGGTATTGTGCTTTTGCTGATTAATCCCCCTATGAGTGAGATATTTTCACAAATTTTCTTGGAAGTGATTATATCGAAATGATGCCTTCTACAAATTTGTAGCTTTTACTTTGTGAATAACTTTACTGAAGACTTCAAATATCTATTTTGAATACTTTAAAAGTTATGGCTTGTTGTTTATGGATTACTCTTTGCCGCCTATTTATTGCTCAATATAGAAATAATCCATTGAAATAAGCCAAACATTATTTCGACAAATCGAATTTTGTATTTCATTTTTCTATCTACAACCGCTAGAAATAATCACCGAACACTTCCAAGTTGTCTGGAAGGAACTTGATAACTTATCAGTGCAAAAATGTTCATTTGTGCGAACCTTCTGACTGCAATTTTTCTAACTAATGACCATCGGATCGATCTGAAACATATCGGAAAATGAAAAGCGAAATAAATAACTCCAAGCAACGGCGTAGCCCAGAGAAGGTTTTGGGGTTTAACACCATACAACGCCACCAACCCCCCCCCCCCCCACCACACCCAAAAAAAATATTGGATTGAAGTTGAAAATTTATTGATGCAGACTGATTTAATTCGATATTACAATAACAATTATCTGATCCGTAGATTGATAACCTGTTGTTGTAAACATCATGAGGACTTTTGATAAATTGTCGGAATGGGGTCCTGATATGTAACTGATCTATTGGTCTTGATTTCACAGTTGTCTAATAGCATCAATATCAAATTCCTGCCTGAAAACATTCCAATAGAAAATTACAGAGTTCTGTAATCAATCATAGTCCTCAGATTTATTTTCAAATTGATCTCGTTTTTGTAGAGATGTACTGTAATAAGGGTCTTTATTTAATTGGAAGAGAAGTTAAAATTGATTTAATGTCTATGAAACATAGAACTGCTCACCAAAAAAATGCATAACTTTCAACATTTGCTAAAAATGTTCTTGCCTTTCTCATTCACTCTAAAATTCGTCAATCCAATCCCGACCCGGAGGGCCGAGTGTCATATGCCAATCGACTGAGTTCGTTGAGATCGGAAAATGTCTGTGTGTATGTGGAAAAAATTTGACCTCTGTTTCTCAGAGATGGCTGGACCGATTTGCACAAAGTTAGTCTCAAATGAAAGGTACAACCTTCCCATCGGCTGCTATTGAATTTTTTATTGATTGGACTTCCGGTTCCGGAGTTACGAGTTGAAAAGTGCAATCACACAGCAAATTCCCATATAAACTGTAATGAAAAATTTTCAAAATCAAATTTGTATTTTTGATACCAAATGACTTTAAAATGCATGAAACATTGAGATGTTTGACAAAAATTGACTTTTTTTGGACTTTGGTACATTTTTGTCTTTCTCATATAGAAAGGTTATGCAATCACTCTAAAAATCGTCAATCATACCGGCCCGGAGGGAGTTTGCAGTAAGGGGTTGCTACTTTAAAATTAAAACTAGTTTAAAATTTCTTAACAAGTTGAAAATTTTCGGCAGGATCTGGACCTCCCGGATCTTTCTCCATGATCCGCCGCTGGTTTCAAGCGATGTTTCAGTATCACATATTATCTCAAGATCGTGGCTGTCGATCCATTGTATGTATGTGCAAATCGTACTGAACATGTAATATTCATTTCCACCATTGTACTGAACATAACCAGCCATGGAATCGTAGTCTGGACAAATGAGACAAGCACAATTGCACCACTAGGAGGACTAAGACAGATTTTTTTTTGGGAATGCGTCGAGTTGAGACGAAAACGTAATATGATTTATAACGAGGATAACACTTTACGAATGTGGAGAGAAATTTATGAAAAATGACGATTTCCATTCGATACTAGCAGGTTCTGATCGATTTTGATGAGCATTTGATTTTTGTTGTATGACCAATTATATGTATAGGTCAAATGTTTAAAATCAGTAATTTAAGGTCAAGATAGCATCATTTTGAAACCGCCAACTTCGGAGGCTTAATATCTTCGATGAGTTTTACAAACGTTAAACAGCGCATCATTTGATAAAATAATTTTGACGGTATATCGTCCAAGAAGTATTTATGGTGATTTTTCTCAGGTTAATATTCATGACTACAATAAAGTCTCAACAAATTCGCTAGACACGAACTCTGTTACTATTTCTGAAAAATTAATTCTGCATAATTTTAAAAGTTCAAGAATTACGGTTTCGGAATTATGCCGTTTGGACAGTATGATCGATTTTCACCAAACCCCCACCAAACCGAATTTCTGGCTACGCTGCTGACTTCAAGTAAGTAGAAACAAAGTCGTTCTACACTCGTTCACAAGAAACTTCTTCGAATGCTGAATATCTATTATAATACATTGAAACCCTGATTTTATCAGCCAAATATGAACATATGTTTGATGGGCTCTAGCAGACGAACAAGACAGAATTCGAGTAAATCCTTTCTTGAGCATGTTTTCCTTATCATGAAGATGGAAATATGCAAAAATAAAAAGTTCATCATAATCAGAAATAGTTATCAGACTACATCAAGAATATTTCAACAGTATTTTAACAGCTTCAGTTTATTATAAAGAAGAAAAAAATTGCCCGATTTAGTCAATGTCCCCATTTTGTCAGCCTAAAATACACCATGAGACTGATAAAAATGGATCTTTATTGTATGTATTATTCACTGTGTTTCACATTAATAGGTACATTTCATTTTTGGGGATTTCTTATTGAATCGAGCTACAATATTTGTTTGTTTTTATTTGTTCTTTGGCATTAGGATTAGCGATAATAATTCAAATCAAGGATACTACTGGGAAGTCACCTTTAGAAAAAGTCGATGTCGAAGTAAAATTTGGAACTATGTACGCATGCACTTCAAAGATAGCGTGATATCCGGAGCTGCGATTTCATTTCAACCCTTTTTTTGTGAAAATGGCGATACTTACAAATGTAAACATAAGGCTTTTTTCATACATGCGAATGAGGGCTTTGAAACGCAACCAATTAACCTAAAAATTTGGATTCTACGATATTGCTTTCTTAAACTACAGCAAAAAATACAACGGGCGAAACTGTCATTTTCGTATTTTTTAGGATTATCAAGCTGATACCAGCTGTAAATAGTAACAATGATCGCTATTGAAAAATACCCGGACGAAATCGGTGGTGTAGAACGGTAGTTATTGTAAAAAACGTAAGAACGATACTTCAATGCTGATAGGTGGGACCGAAAAGGTAAACAATCGCCAAAGGGGCGATACTATCATTTTGTAAATTTCAATAGCAAAAACAAATTTTAATTTAATAATTTCAAATACTTTATGAAGTTTTGGGTTTCGATCACTGAATCATGCAATCTAGGATATAAAAAAACACAATAGTTTTTAAATAGGAAATAAAAGTCTGGAAATATTCACTGTTGATTTTCTTTGAATGGTGTCCTTTAGGAAAATTCAGTTTTCCCACCACAATTTAGATATTTTATTAACAGAGCATTAACAAAAATTCGTAGCTATGTCTATTTTATGGGCCATTTTTTCGCTTCCCATTGATTTGATTTGAGATTTCTAGCGCTGATGTTGTCCTATGCTGATTTGAGCGATTCTCTGAGTCCTGCCACTTTCCCATGTAGTATGTGTTATCAAAAACATCGCGAAGCATCAAGTTCTAAATGTTCTCAAACGATATAATATCCGAAGAGAGTGATAAGAGTTATAAGAAATGTCTCATCACACTGTTAGGTGGATTAAAAGCGTTTTTTTTGGGAAAAATCGTGCCGTTTCCAAAAGGAAGAATTTTTTTAAACGATCGTTCAAGGACACTACAGGTACATATGCTAACTAATTTTTTAAAGTTTTATGCTTTCAATTGAGCTGTTGGACTGGAATCGTTGTCACGGCAAACCTCTTTGAAAAAAACGCATTTTGCGGAAATTGCTATAACTTTGACAATTATTAAAATTTTTATGTTCTCAAGTGGACTTTACAAATTGGACATTGTACCACGCAAGACGTATAACATGTATTTCATAAAAATGTGGCTACATACCTTGACAAAAAATCATACTTTTCTTTTTTTTCCGCCTCTCAACATATATATCCCCTTACAGACTCATTTTACAACGCAACCGAGGAGAAAGATACAATACTGTTTGAGCACTGAATATAGAACAAAGCGCTGGCTTGCTTCACTGCTGCCTATAGCGTAACGATGGTTTGCTTCTAATTTCGTTCTAGCGAAGGAATTAGATTGGCGTCAGCAGCGACTTGTTGTGGTGGAAGGCTCTCGTCGGAAAAAAACAGCAGTTTTTAATCGTTTAAGGATGGTTGATTGCCAGAAAGGGTGCTGATTGGTACTAATTGTTCGTTTTGGCACATGACGGTCAATTAGGCAGTTAAGGATATTAGAAAATGGCATTGCAGCTTCGTTTGCGTCGTTACTGTTAATATATTCGTCCCAGTTTGTATCCAACAGCGTGTTAACGATACTGTTGTAATCAGTGTTTTTAAAATCGTAGACGATAGACGTGTGACGTTTTCAAAGTTCACTCCTAGGTTTCCAGCAAATACAAGATGTAGTGGAGGATGATGTCGCACATGCTGGACAAAACGAGTCGGAACAGTGCAGCAGTAAGGAGCGTAGTCCCGGGCACTTACGAAGCAGAGGTATAATGTACGTTCATTCTCGTTGATGACATTAGAAATTTTCCGAAGAGTTGCGCTGATGTAGCTGTCCAAAATACAACAGATTTTTTCGCAGATTTTTCGATATCCAATCGTACAAATCCATTACTTGCCTGGCGCCACGTCAAATCAGGTAAGTTGAAGTCACCCAGTATAACAATTTCGTCAGACAAGGCGGCGATTGAGGTGATGAAAGCAACAGAGGAAAGATGTACATCGACAAGGCTAAAGCCACGAATTCTGTCAGGTAGAAAATACACGACACACAGAAACAGATTACGATTGGTATGTTTTACTGAAATCCATACTTGCTCCGAGCTCGCCCACCGATCATCGTTGATCACTCGGAGATACCATGGCACACCACCACCTGGTGGCTTGTGGCTGTTGAGGGCATTGCGGTCACAGTGGTAGACATCGAATGTTAAACCAAACACCTGTTACCTGAGTAAAGTTAGTATCGCAACGGCTCTCGGTCACTTGGTCGACTGGGGAGAAATCCCGAATCTACTGCGTCGCGCCCTAGAATACGATCGTCGTCGGTGACAGAAATGGTTGACATTTGGTCATAAGATGGGGAAAAATGCCCAGAATACAACAGCGCTTGAAGTGTTCGGATCAGATGCATATAACTTAACCCCCCGCGATAAACTCATTCGCTCATTCTCCGGTAGTTTTATTTATCCGGAGAAATAACACGTATATATCTGGAGAAGTTGTGTAAGTGCCAATAACTTGTAAGTAGGGTTTTGCCCACTACTCGGGTTCTTATATAAATTTGCCCGGCGGACCCTTCTTTTCAGGTCGGCCTAGGTGCCTCTACAGAATTTCGGATTTTCTTATACAACCAAAAAAGTAAACAAATAAATTACTATACCGACTTTATTTTCACCAACTCTCCCAACAACAAAACTTCACCCGAAACTGCGTATCGAGGACGTCTTTTCTTCACCGTGAACTTTCACTATCTACCCAAAACTCGATGGCTGTCTTCCTCACGACCAAAACTATGCAAAACAATTACAAACTAAATGTGAACAGTGTCGCACAGCGGTGAGCATAACTTTAAAAAAAAAACAAATACACTCTACGCAGTGTATACACAAAAAAGGGTATATTTCCACCCAGTGCTAAACTGTTACCCTGATGGGTTACAAACTTTTCATGTGAAAATGTGGGTTTTTATTGTCGCAGCAGCAAATTATCCTGACGCATTTACTTATATGAGCGATAAATGCAATGCCTGGGATTTTGTAATATTCTTCAGCAAAAACAAAAATAACAATTAACCTAGAAACATTTCTTAACCAAATCTCGATAAAACATGTTTCAAGTTTAGTCAAAAACTGCAAGTTGCAAGAGAAAAGTATGATCGATTTTCATGATATTGATATTAAATTAAAGTTTAACAATCTAAACCTATTGGCGGCGGACTCCAGACAAAAAATCTTTATGCTTAGAGATTTGTAGCTTGGAGACCTTGGATTCTGGTGGTCCCTAGAATCTAATAGCAGCACGGCGCGTGCTTCAGGTGGTGGATAGAAGCAAAGGGATACCCTGACGACTGACAGATTGAATTTTGCTATCAATTCAACTAGATCCAGACCGATGCAGTATCCTATGGGTGATGGTTCATTACATATAATTAATATAATTAAATATCATCAATTTACACAATGTTTTAAATCTTAAGTGATCCCAATGCATTGGGATCACACCAACTCAAACCTAAATCTAAAGAAAACATCATTCAATTACACAATGTATTAAATTTCAAATTTAAGTAAACTGTACAAAGTATTGGGACCATATCAATTCAAATGTTCAAAATCTTCCTAGTAAGCTGGAAGAACCATCATCCACGCGAACCAAACCGTCAAACAAAGTGGCAATGTTCTCAAATATAAGCAACTCTAAATAGGTCCCTCCCGTTATTTTCCTCTATTTCATTAGTCTGTTTTTGTTTTACTTCTGTTAATTTGTTTTTCCACTATTCATGTGCATAAAAAATATCAGTCTATTTATACGCTTCTATGTAATCTCTTTTCATATTTTTCTTGTAATTCGGTATATTATTAATATTTAATACCAATACTAACTCTTCTCTTTATTTTATTTTATTTTTATTTATTTTCGGTCTCATGTGTCATATTCTTCTGATGACCTTTTCGAACTCATACAATTAAGAAGTGCAACATTGCTGCCAACAATGATTCTTCTCCGCGATCAGACGTCGCCAGGTTTTAAAACAATGGACTGGATGTATTCTCATACCCGATGGAATCAGATAAGTAGGAACGACCAACAAACTGCAAGTAGCATATTACACATTTCTTATTTTAAGATATAACACATTATTCGCATTAACATATTATGTATAGGCACCAAACATATCTTAACGCCCAAGGTTTCCCATACACACCTAAACATACACACAAAAAAACAAAAATGCTTGACTGGAAACTGGGCCAAGTACATTCACTCGATGATCGCCTCGATTCTACGAAACCAGTGCACTAGTAAGCTGACATAAGCTAGTCTGGTGAATGTATGTAATCTGGAAGCCTCAGACACGACAGGACGAGACGGACAGACTGGACTAGAAGGGGCCTAGTTCAGAGTTTTAGGCATTCTTCAATGCACGGTTAGTGACCTCAAAAAACATTCGGCATGCTATTTTTCCTTTTATTACTATATCTTAAGTTAGGTTCCCAATCAACCAGAAGTTCGGATAATACTTAAAAAGTACACTTTAAAGTTCACGTAAAGTTCTTAGCGAACTTTCAAGCTGCTTAAGCTTTAATGGAATTTGAAAACTGCTTAAGCCGCTATTAGAACATAAAACGTACTGAAAAATTACTTAAAACGAGAAGCTTGTGCAGCTCCCTTATACGAACTTTTGGTTTCTTGGGTTCATAGTAATACTCACTAACACAATCAATTGCATACACTCACAATCTCTCATCCAAAATGCACAAACGCCCCTAGCCTTCGCGATAACACAAACCTGATCACAAACGCGAACTTACATTACAATTTCAATCATCAACGCACACCATCGCTTGCAATTTCGCCAGCATTAAAACACCCCCTTACTTAAGTGAACTTTTCGGCACCAATAACCACAGACTAACAGACATAACACTATGAGGGAATTCTCTCAAAAAACATCGATCCGACCATTTTCCCAGAACACTAACTCCACCTATTATTCACAGTCCCAAACACTCAATTACTGGTGGCGTAACCCTTCAGGTTTGGGAACAATTTTTCACTAGTGGTCTATCCCCCATATGCTTGTTCATATATCAGTGGCGCCATAATTTCAAATGTGGCCACAGTCCCAACTACAAATATATTTAAAATGACCGTTAAAGCGGGCGAAGCCTTGTTTTTGAGTGTTATGTCTGTTAGTCTGTGCTATAACTTTACAACCGTGGTCTCAATCATTAACCCACCGCTCGTGCGATCATTGATCGGCTACGTTCGGAATTCTCTACTCTCGATCAGCTTAGACTCATGCCTTCAGTTGGACCAATCAAGAATAATGCTCATATTCACCAGACAACTCGCTCCACTACAATACACTAAAAATTAATTATCAGATTCACGGTCCGCGCGCGATCGTCCAAGAATACACGAATCTAAAATCGAAACATTTTGTGTAAATCGAATTTATGCACGCAAAGTTAGAGACACGCTAGCATTCAAATGCTCGAGCCCTTCGCGATCACACTTTTACACATCTAGTAAATGCCCACGCCAACCCAGCCAAATGTGACCCCTGGACTCGAACGCTAAAACTACAATGTAACAAGCAATAATTACGGGTATTCGTCTGGCAACCGGGGGAAGTGCATCTCAAACGCAGAACTTATCATTTCAATGATGGCTTGGATCTGCGCTGCCTGTGTTCAAGGCACCATAGCTTTATCCGTCAGGTCAAGGTTGTATGAAACCTGCTAGCAACAACCCTCGGTCCTAGCTGCCCATAAAGGGATAAAAAAAAACAATCTAAACCTAAAAACATCAAAAACTTATTTTTTACTATTTTTGGCTAAAGATTCACTAGGCTACCGACAGCAATCTCGATTATTTCTTTATTTTTGTTTTGTTTTGTTCTAACAATAAGTTAGAAGTGTAATGTAATGTAAAAACCGATTTAATCCACCTAGCAGTGAGATGAGACACTTCTTACAAAAATCACTGTTGGATCATTCATTAGTTTGCAGAACTCATGCGAAGTAATAAATCAAAATTATAAAATACACGAATCAAATTATATAAGCTTAATTAATGAAAATTGAGACGATATTTAGAAATAAGTATAAGATTAATAGAATGAATTGACTCAAACTAACAAATTGAATGAAATAAATAAATGGAATGACTGAACCTGAAATGAGTAAAATTAAAGATATGAACAAAATGAATTAAATGAATGAAATGAATCAAATGAATCGAATAAATCAAATAAATCAAATGAATCAAACGAATAAAATTAATCAAATTAATCAAATGAATCAAATGAATCAAGTGAAGCAAATGAATCAAATGAATTAAATGAATCAATTTAATTTAAGGGTTCAAATTAATAAAATGAATGGAATGAACAAAGAATATAAAATGAATAAAAAATAAATTAAATGAATAAATGAAACAAACGAACCAAATAAACAAAATGAAGTGAATTGACAAAATGAATAAAAAAGAAGAAAATGCATTGATTGAAATGATGAATTAATCGATGTTGTAGGGTTATACATTAATAGAAAAAATAAATTGCGTCAAAAGAATTATTTGGATGAAATGAATTAAACTGAAAAAATAGTCAGGTTAATAAAATGTTCTTCATTTTAAACAAAATGTATGAACTGGGAAAATGAATAGAATGCATTGAATGAAAACAATGAATAAAATAAGTGAAATGAATGATATGACTAAAATGCACGAAATGAATAAACTGATCAGAGTGAATCCAAATGATGAAACGAATAAAGTAGATTAAATGAACGCAGATGAACAAAATTTCTAGGGCTTCTATCCTTTTTTTGTTTTAGTCTTTTCGTTTTCATGCTTCTTTACTTGACGGCGTCGTTTTAAGATTATTTAGTGTTTCAACATTATTGATAGACCTTAATTAGTTATCAGGAACCTGGAACGTTCAATTTGCTTTGGAAATCAAAGTTTACTTTTTGGTCATATATTCCCGAAAAATATTGTTCAGCACAGAATTTGCTGGTCCAGTAATTTAACGCGCAATTGAATATAGTAAAGTGAGACAAGGTCACATGACACATTCTTTCGTGACGTTTACAACGATTTGACGAATCTTCATTCGACAAATGTGTCATAACTTTATCAAATGAACGCCTACATAAAAACTTATTACAGATTCGGAAAGTTAGCAAAATCTCACGAAAGCCCTTTGAACAGAGAGCAAAAGATGGAGAATGAGATTCGTAAAAGAGACAATTAGATATTTCAAAGTTTTCATTTGAATTAAAATAAATAGTGTGAAGTGTCTAGGCTATGTCGATAGCATAAAAGGCGTGCATTCAGTTGATTATAATGCAGTCTCTTTCCAGTCATCCTTATAGTTTGCATATTGTTTCGTTCGGAATTCTCGTACAGGAAATATAGATAAATAAGCCCTGGACAATCCATTACTGTGAAAAAGAAATGGTTAAAACTGTCAGGATGGCAAAAATGTAGTCAGATCAACTATCTGTCCAATGCATAAACTCTGATTGTAATCCTCGTTAATTTACTTGTACAAACGTGTGCTGAATTATTCAATGCCTCACTACTAATTGTGACTTCCATTGAAACTTCAATTGAAGTGTACTCAGTATAGAGCAGATATGGACGACGATAAGTTAGAAGACACCTTGTACTTGCATCCCCAATTGAGAGTGGGGACTTTGGGAGACTTCTTTTCCCGGATCTAATTCGTGGATATTTTTGGGCTTTGATCCGTTATTTTTCATGAAAGTTCATACCAATATAATGTATGTACATTTTCAATAATAACATCACAAAAAGGTGTTCTTAGTTTTCACATGACATATTTGAGCATATGTTTTATTCAAAATTCAATAGAGATACGAAGAGTTGAAATATCGCACGTGGAATGTCCTAACTCCCAGTTAAGTCACATATTTTTCTGAGATAGCCATGAATTTCCTTTATTATAGTGTTTATACAAGCTTTGAATAGAACTGAATTAAATTTGAGTTGATGTAGTTTTCGATGGTCACCTGTCTCCCCATAGTGCAACGTTTCGAAATACCAATTTCACCTTGAAAATAGTTATAGTCCCATAAGGCAAATATTTTGCATATTTTCTCGAACTACAAATATTTTATTTGACATGTAGGATGTATTATTAAACTTGTTTCCGCGAGTCTCTTTTACACTAAAATGCAAAGAAAATAATAGGGTAACAGACAAAAAATAGTTTTGTTTTCTCAAACCTTCACAATTACATCGCACACATGAAATCAGCAGATTAGCAGAGAATCTTATCACACAACTTAGAAATAGATAGAGAAATAGCAAGATAGATGTGAGTCGTGAAAGTTGCCACCAACATGAAGAAAGAGAGAGAGGGAGAGAAAGAGAGAGTGATATAGAGATGGGGAGGGCATGCGAGGCCATGCCAGACCTTATTTTTATAGGTATATTATGCGATATATTGATTCCTTACATCCTTATTATAAATAATGTAAGTAGTAATTTTTTGCGCCATAACCAATATAATCTAAATTTTGCAAAGAGCTAAATTTTTGCTAGAGTTTTTGGGATTCAAAAATACAGTTTATTTCGGTGATGCCACGAGTATAATTGTATGACAAGTCTTATCTCACTACTAGGTGAATTACTTGATGAACTGTATAATTATATACCATCCAATATTTACTTCACGATTGAACGCAACGCCTGATCCAAGGGATAAATACATGAACTCTAGAAAAAAAAAATCACTATGAGCGCATTATTTTGTTTTTGAAGTGAACTTACATATTGATTTTTGAGAAATGGTTCAATTATTATATAGGTAATTCACAAAATGCATTCATGATCGAATTTC
Organism: Topomyia yanbarensis; assembly: GCF_030247195.1. Lineage (NCBI taxonomy): Eukaryota > Metazoa > Arthropoda > Insecta > Diptera > Culicidae > Topomyia > Topomyia yanbarensis. The sequence continues at coordinate 312,503,499 of NC_080671.1, forward strand.
TTGAATCACGTAGATGTGTTTTCATACCCCGATGTTCAAAATCGGTTTAGTTTTGCCCCTAAAAAATCAGTAAAGCAATACTCTATATGAAACGGTCTCCTTTTTAATTAGTGAAAATTGGTAAGCGAGGAATAGAAATACAAAATGTTTAATATCTCCGTCGCTCGTAAACGGATTTTGACAATATAAAGCTTGATAGAAAGGTATTTTTACAAGGTCTCTAATTAAGTGCAGTGTGTGAGACAGCGTTGCTTTTTTTGAAAGTTATTTACTAAAAACCTGCAATGTTTTGACAAAATGACCTATATCTCAGAAAATAAACAACATATCGAAAATCAAAAATAATATTGTCAAATGGCAACGTTAGGCCTTTCATTTGAAACTAGTTTCATTAAGATCGGTTCAGCCATTGCTGAGATAATTACATGACATTTTGTACATACATACTTACACACATACACACACATACAGACATTGTCTCAATTTATCGAGCTGAGTCGATTGGTATATGAAACTCGGCCCTCCGGGCCTCGGAAAAAATTTTCAAAGTTTGAGCGAATCCTATACATTTCTTTTGTAAGAAATGTAAAAAGTTATAATGAAAAAATGATTTTTGTGCGCCTCCCACAAACAACGCGCTTTATCCCAACACCATTACATTTTGGAGAGATTGCATGTTTAGCAAGTTTTCTCGTAGTAGAATTTTCTATAAGTTTGTCATTGACATTGACTCTATATCGAAAGTTAGTGGAAATAAATTGTCTATCTCACTTTTAGGTGGATTATTCACAATTCAATATACATCAAAAGAAGAGGGCTTACATTCTGAAAAATGTTCCTAACACACCAAATCGCTAAAATCAACTCCTAGAGCACCATTAATTGAACGCACGTTTTGGTACCGTTGCGACCACTGTGATGAGTGTAATATAAATATGAATTATATGAAAAAGTTATTATAAATTTCTTATTATATATAATTATTATATAATTATAATTATATGATGATCTGCGTATTCATATACCATCAAAATTCAAACTCGCGATTCATCGAAATGCGTAGTGCAAAGGAAAAACACCTTAACTTTGGAAAAAGTTCGCTCTTTATCGTTGTAGTAAACTTACATGTTAATTTCCCAGAAACAGTTAATTTATCGTTGAGTAAATTCACAAAATATTTCCGGAATTGTATTCCTTGACTCACGTAGATGTGTTTTCATACCCTGATATTCAAAATCGGTTTAGTTTTACCCCTAAAACACCAGTAAAGAAATACTCTGTACGTAACGATCTCGTTTTTAGTTGGTGAAAATTGATAAGCGAGGAATAAAAAGACAAAATGTTTAATATCTCTGCCACTTGTGAACGGATTTTGACAATCTATAGTTTTTTGGAAAGGTATTTTCATAAGCCTTTAGTTTCTGTTTAGTTTGTGCGATATAATTGCCTTGTTCGAAAGTTATTTGCTTCAAACCAGCCCTGTTTTGACAAAATTACCCATATCTCAGAAAGTAAACAACAAATCGAAAAACAAAAATAATAGTGTCAAATGGGAGCGTTAGGACTTTCATTTGAAACTAGTTTCATTAAGATCGGTTCAGCCATTGCTGAGATAATTACATGACATTTTGTACATACATACACATACACATACAGACATTGTCTCAATTTGTCGAGCTGAGTCGATTGGTATATGAAACTCGGCCCTCCGGGCCTCGGTAAAAGTTTTCAAAGTTTGAGCGAATCCTATACATTTCTTTTGTAAGAAATGTAAAAAGGATCATTACCCTAGGTAAGATCGTGTGTTGATATTGTATGCTTATATGATGATATGTAAATTCATATGTCATTAAATTTCAAACTCACGGTTTATCGAAATGTCTAACTCAAGGATCATACACCTTATCTTTGGACAACGTTTGCTCGTTATCTTTGTAGTTAACTTACATTTTAATTTTTGAGGATAAGTTCATTCATAATTGAGTAAATTCACAGAATGTTTTCAGAATCGAATGTCTTGAATCACGTTGATATGTTTTCATACCTCGATATTCAAAATTGATTTAGTTTTGCCCCTGTCCAGTACAGCAATACTCTTTATGTAACGGTCTTATTTTTGGTTATTGAAAATTGTTGGAAAAGATTTTTAAATGCATTCTAATTATATGCACTAGCACATAACAACTGTTTTGTTTGAAAGTTATATGCTTAAAAAATTTGCATTTTGCCAAAACTACTCATATCTTAAAAATAAATAAAATAAATCCAAGAACAAAAATAATAGCGTCAATTGGTCATATTAGCCCATTCATTGAGATAATCACGTGACATTAGTGTACATACACACAGACATACACCGACACATAGACATTGTCTCAATTTGTCGAGCCGATTCGATCAGTACATACATGAGACTCGACCCTCCGGGCCTCGAAAAAGCTTTTTAAAGTTTAAGCGCATACACAGCTTCAATCGTTTTAACTATAATAAAAATAAAATATCTATCTTAATCAATACAACCTCTTTAGCTCAAACAAATACAAAAATGTGTTGGGTCAAATTAATATGCAAATATTTTGTATGCACCCTTCGCCTCACCCCTCACAAAGATTCTTATTACGTCAATGGCATTTGTAACATTTTCATTTCATCCAAGTACGCCATCCTTTCAGTCGCCATCTCGAATTGATTTTTTTCATTCGTATTTTTTCATCTGAGACGCACACCCGTCTAATCGTTTCTGCTTGAGATGGCGCAACGATAGCGAAATCTGTCAGTTGCGAATCAATGTCAAGATCATATGTTTGCTGGGTTTGCTGTCATAACAAAAAAATTCCCATTTTCGCAAAGCGGTTGTGCAGTCGTGTTTCGAATTACATAATTTTAAGAATAGGGTAAGTAAAATCGGTGTGTAATTCTCCTATTGTTCTGGAATTGAATCTACTTCTAACTGCACTATAATTTCAGCAATGATTCGGAATGTTTTGAACAGAACAGCTCCGGTCTTGCTGGGAGCTGCTACCGTGGTTAAAGCTGACGGTAGCAACTTAACAGGAGAGGCTGATGCAAAATCAAAGCAAATCATTTGTAAACCATCTGAACTACCACTGTACCGACCGATCAATCAACAAATTACCTGCGAATGCGAAGGCCACAAGAAAGAAACGTTGTCCAAGCCAGAGCAGCTGATTGAGGATGGAATCCGAATGGTGCGTGAGCAGATTTTTGAAGCGTCGCATCTTTTTACCGACCAGAAAAATCAAGCTGTTCAATGGTACGAAGATGGGAAGAAACAAACGAAATGTACGTACATTTAGCATATATTTTAGTACTGTTAATACAGTTATGCTTGCTGATTCCAGTCATTCGCGATTACCTAAATGAGGAGGATAATACACTGCCTCGTGTCGGTGCTATCGTAATCGGTGGTATATCCGGTCTCATCTTTGGGCTTCGCAGGGGCTTCTTCCGCCGGCTGCTGTACAGTTCGATTGGTGCAGGTGGTGTTGCTTCGGTCTGCTACCCACAGGAAGCGGAAATGTACGCTCAGCATGGGCTAGTGGAGGCGAAGAAATATGCCACCATTGGGTATAACTTTGTGTACGGCGTGAAACCCGGTGATAAGCAACTGGAACTACCAACAATTCCGACAAGTTTAGATGAATTGAAGAACAGTATGACCGGCTTTGCGAGATCTGCTTACGATGCGGTATTTCCAGACAAGAAGTGATGCTTTTAGGCGGCTATCGGTTTTTGATTGAATAAATTGCAGTCATTAGTTGAACAACATAAAATACTTGCTTCTCTTATTCTGAAAGTCAATCTTATTCAAACACGGGATATTCGTTTTTGACTGTGTACGTGTGACCGGTGTTAGACTAATTCAAACATGAAGTGATAATTGTATAGTTTTACACACTACACGTTAGGGACCATTCATAAATAATGTAATGCAAAAATATCCCTAAACAACTGTTTTACCATGCCACGAATTATCGCATATCTCTTTATTCATCTGAGATGTCTCAAAAGAAATTGAACTGTAGCCTTTAACAAAAAATTCAAAAATTTCTCGTGAAAAATCGACCAAATTTCTAAATGAATCAGTGTGATTAGGTATAGAAAAATCTGAATGTGGCGACCCTGATCTCAGCAAACAATTTTTTTGCTGACATCCCAGTAAAAGTGACGTTTGATAGCTGAAAATCGGGCAATATTACTACCTACATGAACTCTAATTACAAGTTTTGAAAAAATGATAGGGTAGAACGGGGCAAGATGGCCACCCTCCATTAATATTTTGCTTGAATATGAGTAAACATAGGGTAAAAGGCAGGTAACTGGCATCCCTATCTCTACATACAGAGTTTGACAATATGCAACATCCTTTTTCCACCGATCGATGGGGGTCAGTTTGACAACGTCAAAATCGCTTAAAGCGTCATCAACAAACAATAGTAGCAGTAAACAAAAGAAACCAATGAACAGTTTAACTGATTTGATGTCAACTAAAGTGCTCCCCGCTCGTATTAAAAATTAATTTCGTTCATTTTGTTACAAGCAAAGTTCTTATGTTGGCTACGAAAATTTGACGTCACGGTAAAAGGGTATAAAACGCCCCACCGGGGCAAAATGCCCCTCTTCAATTCCCAAGATTCCTGAATTATCTAAAAAGAAAAAATGACTGACAACAGTATCGTTTCATGAAATCAACGTACTACGTTTGTTTGGTATTTTTTATATGTTGCAAAACAACAATATACACAAAAGTTTGAAAAGAGCTACTGTGATGTAAGCTCCCACTTTTGCCAATAGCATTACAACCAATTAGAAACAGTCGGATTTGATAGAACTATTTCAAGTAGCTTACTAGAATATTATAGATGCTGTCTTAGTTTTTAGCTTGGCTTAAAACTATGTGTGCGTGTAGAATTATTCATGCATTCACAACAGCTCATCACCAGCTAAAACGCCCCACCCATAGTTGTGGGGCATGCTTAACGATTGTTGTGGGGCATGCCATCCTCTTGTTGTGGGGCCTATTACACTTTAACCGGGGGCATTTTGCACTGGGTGAAAGAAAAAAGTAGAATTAAGGCATCTTTGAAAAATGTTTAATAATACTTGTATCAGAATGTTTCTAACAAAAAATGAAACGGGTACTAATTTCAAAATAATATAACTATAAATTAGAATAGTTGGTGCGGAGATCATAGTTTCGAATGGTGAAATATCGCTGTTTTTGCTTAAGGAGGGCGTATTAGACCTGTTTACCCTACCTTTGAACAAAGGAATGACATCCTAAGAATATCGATAAAATTGAAAAAGTTACTCCTCTATGCACTCAGCTCCAATTCGTTGTAAGACATCGCTGCGACAAAATAAGGTTCAAATGATTAGTTAGCTTGTTTTCATTTCAACAAAATACATTCTAACGAGCTTGATCCGTCGTTATCTGATCACAAGTACATTGTCTTTGATGATTTAAACGTCTCGTTTGATATTGTCATATATCGTAATCCCAAATCTACGAACTGGGATGGCGATCTTAACCCATACGATGGCGATCTTAACCCATTCATGCCCATGTTGTTTGTGGACAACGACGTTTTTAAACAGCTATAACTTTTGATTGAGGCCAAATTCGCTCACAAAAACAAGTAAGTCTCATTAATGTGATTATTGCCTTTAATTTGAGTATTAATCTGTTACAAGGATCACCTCTAGAACTGAAGTAAATCGGGGGTAGATAAAATCGGGGGTAGATAAAATCGGGGGCTGATAAAATCAGATGCTTCACTGTGTCATCCCCACAAAACTGACAGTTTTATATTTATCTATCAACGACCATACCCACATCGTTATAGTTCCATTGACGCTCTCCGTTCGATGGAGTGTGGAAAGCACTTCTTGAATTTCTTGCGGAAAAGTTTCTGAGTGATTTATATGATAAATCAGACCAGATTAGCTTAGTTTGTGTTCTTTAGCATTGCTCCATTCCGGGTAATGAAAAGGCGAACACTTTGAAGGTGGTACTCATGTAAGATCGTATAGCTTTAGTTAGTTTTTCTATATTTCTTGTCAGTGGCAAATTAGTAAATTTCGTGGAACAATAGAAGTTTAGGAATCCCAAAGATATCAACAAATTCTGGTTCAAGGGGGTGGACAAGGGTCGTGACTTCATTCGGGTGATATCTCGGGTCGTGTCCAATCATTATACTATGGGTTCGCATCTCTGGCGTATTGGGGTCGTGAAAAGCGGTCTCTGCGTTTGTGGTGACGGTTATCACGACTTAAAACATGTTGTCTGGTCGTGCGCCAATATTCTAGCGACAGATCTCCGTTAAACAAATCCCTTCGGCGTCGTCGTTATGTCTCTTAAATACATATTTTAATCACGATAAAAATACAAATATATCTTTTCACTTTTGGTTGATATGATAACAGTTACCTAGAAATCAGATTCCAAATGATTTCCATGCGGATCAAAGGAGAACCAATCGACGATCCGGTTCATGATGTTCTAATAGTGATCTTCCGTTTGCTAATAAGCTGCAAGTTTCCTTTCTTCTTTTCCCTCCACCCTCTTCACTGATACCTAACTGCATCTTTAAAAGTATTTGTACATCGATAGGAATTGTTTTAAGTTGTAGATGCGTCAAATGTATTCCCTTAGTATTAGTATAAAGAATAAATTGTTGTAGATCGAGAATTTCAGACGCATTAATTTTGTGTGCGAGGTACCGTAAACCGGGGTGACATTGATCACTTTTCGAAGTAATCATTACATATTTTTAGACGCAACACATTTTTTTCAAATTTAATATTTTTAAACCATGTACTGATGTATGGTGAACAAGATTGGATGGTTTTACCTAAAACTGTCCACTTACAGATATTTTTCCAAAAATGATTTCAAATTGAAGCCCGTTTTCGTATTCCAGGGTGACTTTGATAACCTGCACGTTCACCCCCTTTAAGTTATTGATGTCAATGTTTTTCCTTCAAATGTTTGTTTAAACTAATTCTGGAAAGATACTCATTGTTAAATAAATGTTAATTGGTATCATACAAAATATTTCAATATACTGTAAAAATAGAGTAACCAAAATTCGTATAATTTGCGTCCAACTAGAAAAAAATATTCTAAAATCCTTTAAAACTGCTAAAATTGCTAAAAGTTTCATCCATTTTAACACGTTGAACTATTGAACAATAAAAAAATGTTGGGAATTTTAGCTTGAAATAATTTGAAATAATTGCCAACTAGCTTCAACAAGAACTGTCAAAACTTAGCACAATGAGATGTGAGGTGATACTCCGTGATAGGGTGATCATTTTAAAGGTAGACTCAAAACATGAGTTCCAATAAAATTTATGTATGCTATAATCGATATTAAATTTTATCGATAATATAGATATTACCGTCAAATTCATTGCAATTTATTATTATAATATACATTGATACAGGTCATATACATTAACTGATGAGTGTGACCTACAATACCATGAATAAATACAATAAGCATTGATTACAAATAATTGATAATTAGTTTCTTTTGCACTAAAGACAAATGTAATATTAGCAATACCATAATAGAACCATAATTATTGTTGTTGAACTGGATATGCGATTGAAAATTTGTTACAGTGACACAATCCATGAAACGCATAAAAAACAGTGAAATGATTGAAACGTCAGCAGAACGCTAAAAAAAGGGAAACGCAAGTCCGAGCCGGAAGAGAGGAGGAGTAAATTGCGTCAAGAGAGTTCCTGGTTAAAAACGTGTTTAATCCACCTAACAGTGTGATGAGACATTTCTTATAACTCTTATCACTCTTCGGATATTATATCGTTTGAGAACATTTAGAACTTGATGCTTCGCGATGTTTTTGATAACACATACTACATGGGATAGTGGCAGGACTCAGAGAATCGCTCAAATCAGCATAGGACAACATCAGTGCTAGAAATCTCAAACCAAATCAATGGGAAAGCGAAAAAATGGCCCATAAAATAGACATACCAACGAATTATTGTTAATGCTCTGTTAATAAAATATCTATATTGTGGTGGGAAAACTGAATTTTCCTAAAGGGGTTATATATTGTACTTGTAACCATGAAGTGTTACAATTTACCAAAATTATTGCAAGAAAACAGAATAGCAATTTTCAACGCTTTGGTATGCGCGGGAGTAGGGATGAGGTTTTAGAACCCTATTTGCTCACGGCGATGCAAACCAGTGGGAAGCAAAATTAAAAACCCCAACAGGTGGCTTTCGGGGAGTGAGATGATATGAGAGGAAAATTAGACGAGTGGACCGGATGCTGGTTGGGGAACAGGACTGAAAGGAGAGGATCGAAAGCCTAGTTGGAGCCAAGAAAACGAGACGTAGTTCTCTTGTATCTAGACCGTGGAAGTGAACGCATCGTTTTACCAACCGAGTCAAAGTTTTGCGCTAAGTGCATATTCAGGACGGCTAGATAGGCTGAATGCCCCGGTCACTTCACTGGTAATTGTGAAGTTTAGCCAAGACCGGACAAAGAGACTTCTCGCCGTAATCGTGCCCTGTGCCAGAACGGCTAACGAGTAAAGGAGACCGTCGTCGCAGATCCTGGTGGCGAATTTCGCCAAAACTTCCATCTGCTAATCGCCAAGGACGAGGTGGTCTGCGGACCGTGCTAGATTGTGTCCCGGGAGTCGTCAACTTACCCGGTATTGGTGCCTCTGGAGGAACCCGTTCGCCTCGTGGTCGTGATTCGCAGCAACCATCCGCCACCCAGCGTAGGCCCTCACATTGCACCGCCGCGTGCTACGGTGGCCATCGCTACAAGGACCAAAGCTACTCACCCGCCAGCCGTCTGTAACCGTTCCGCTACGCATCCCGCTCCGCCGCCATCGACCCATTTCAACACCGTCACGGCCGCCGCCGTGCCCAACAATTAACCAATAAAGTCATCGTCATCTGGAGTTTGAGAGTGAGTAATAGAACGTTTAAAACTAACCCCCGAATCTCGTTATTAACAAAGTCCGAACGCCTCCCCACCACCTCTTTAACGACTTTGGGACTCGAGGACCCAAAAGAGGCCTTTCGCGCCCGCCCCGCCGGCTGCCGTTGGTCTGACCAGTAGCTTGGGGTTTAGACTGATTCCCCTTCTGGGTCTCGGAGAACAATCCTCGAGGGCTAAGAGAGCCGTACCAGATAATCGGTAACATTTGGCGCCCAACTAAAATCCTGGGAGTTTCCCAGCAAGTAAAAATATTCCTAGAATATTTTTTCTTTTGAGGTGTGGGGGAGCTTTCGCGAAAATTGTATTTTCTCGCAAGTTTAATTAAAAATTCGCCCTGGTTGGTTAACCTCACTTAAAAAAAGTGTTTTCGGATTGAACTGGTGTGTGATTGTTTTATTTCACGTTCGTTAGCAGGAAAGCACATTATAGGCTGATAAAGTAGAGATATTCTTAGGCGAAACGGCACGAATACTTTCGGTATTGTTCGCGAACCTTTTGAGGTGTAAAGTAAATTACATGCTATTAAGACTTATCGGACTATACCTGAAGTTTTGATAAAGAACGCCATTTTTATTTGTGTGCGGTATAAATCGTTCCTTCTTCAGTCCATATTCGCAAACTCAACACGTGACTAAATCATTACAATGCCACGATTTTCCGAAGAGTCCTTCTGCTCCTTGTACCGTACCCTGCGCGTTGACCATCTCGAACCCGGTGAGCTGGACTATGAGCTGCTTCTTCGAAATACCGTGATCGCCGATGACGAGTCCCGGTATAAACGTCGACGCCGATTGAGCGAAATTCTAAAACAAGAGAGGGAGGGTCATGAACTTATTCTGAATTTTGATCACGATCCAGAGATGGATCTTGATTATTGTTTGACAAAATTTCGAGATATAAAGCGCACACTAGAAACTAGAGACAAGAACAGCGATTTCTGTAAAGCTAGATTACTCCATTTAGGTCACCGTCTGGCATTAATTAAAAACCGTTGTAGTGAAGAGTTAATTTCGAAGTGCAGTGAGACTTTTCAAGACGTGATTGCCTTATTCTCAGAGCATTTTGGGAACGAGAATGGCTTCGTCACCGACGACGATTCGTCTCCCTCAAGTGGGAATGAATCTCAACTGGGGGCGCCGTCACTGAAAACACCTCAGTCAGCGCCCTGCACTGGCACGAAACCTAAGCGTACCAAGTCAAGGTATGTGACGAAGCATGACTTTACATTCGCGATGAAAGATGTTGCAGATCTTTTTAAAGATTTGACGCTGGAACTACGAGAGATAAAAACGGAACTTCAAACCCGAAAGTCGGGTGCATCAAGCGAGTTTGATATTTCGGCCATACTTGTCGACCCTGTATTGACTTCCAGTAAATACTATCGAAACGATATTAGTGTTCCGGCTACTGTTACACGACCAGTTTCCAGGTCTTCAACGTATGTAACAGCGGCCATCAGTCAAAGCATACCATTCCCGGCCCTTGCGATTCACGAATCCTCTGGCACCGCACTGGTTACTCAAACACCCGTATCACTGACGTCCGTTACCAGTAACCATCCGTTCAACACAACAAATCCCTTTTTGTCAGATTTTTGTCTCGGTACGCATTCGAATGTCGAACCGATTCGAACAGAGCCGACAATCACCTTCGCCGTACCTTCTGCAACAATTCCAGAGGCTATCCCCGTATTGTCGTCTTATAGTCATTCATCCCACCCGAACACTAATGCGGTAGATTCAAGAAGAACTTTTGAAGCCATGCAGTACCCCCGGTGGTCAGAGTCCGAAACTCTACCAGTGCCGGAGCATTGGAACTTCCCAAATACAGCCTTCTATCGTTCGCACCAACCCGTTTCTGGAACTCAGACGTCTCGGCCGATGTCCTCGGAATATCATAATTTTCATCAGGGAGAACGACGCCTGTCTGCCTTCCACCCTCGGAAAGTAATCCCAGTATCGCAGTGGAAGATTCAAAAATACAAAGCCGATGACCAAGGACTTGGGATGAACGAGTTCCTTGAAAATGTGAATCAGATGGCTCTCTCAGAACATGTTTCAGAAGAGGACTTATTTGATTCCGCAATTCATCTATTTGATGGACCTGCCCTCAGTTGGTACACGGCAACTAGAAGCCAAAATCGACTGAGAGATTGGAACCATCTGGTTGAGGAATTGCAAAGGGCATTCCGCCACCCCGATCTAGACGCAGTATTAAGAGTAAAAATCTACCAATACCGCCAACAACGGAATGAAACTTTCCAGCAATATTATTTGCACATGGAAAAGCTTTTCCGTAGCATGAGTCAACCCATGTCTGAGTTGGACAAGATGGAAGTACTTAAGATGAACGAGAGGTTTGATTATCGTAAGTTGTTAGTGGGAAAACGAATTACCTCCCTACAAACGCTGGTTAATCTTGGCCACGATCTCGATGCAGCAGATTCATCTGCCTTTGCGAGAGTTTTCGGTAATCCGAAAAAGGAAACTTGTGCACTTAGTAATGGAAGAGTTAGTCCACAGAACACACGAGTGTTCTCCAACAAACACCATCAGGCTGGGAGAACTAATCAAAACGCCAAAAACGACAAGAACTCTAAGTCAAACTACACCTCGAAACAACCCAAATCAGAATCAAAACCGAGCGAACAACCTAAATCAAAAGTAGATCAACAACCACCTAAAGGTGATTCTCGAAGGTCGAGGGATCCATTCACAAAACTCGTGAGCAATTATCGCCCACCCCCACATGGGGAGTGTTTCAACTGCAGAGACGAACATGAAACCGGTGAATGTCCCCTTCCGAGACGACTATTTTGCCAAATTTGTGCATTTCCTGGAGTAGAGTACAAAAGCTGTCCGTATTGTTCAAAAAACCCAATAAGGGAGTCCTAAAGTCGCAGGATTCTTACCAAGCGCCAATAAATAAACATTTCCAAAATCTAATCTCAGACCTGGCCCACCGCTATGAGCCTCGATCTGATGACACTCAACAGGAAACCCGACAGCCTCAAGTCAATAAGATCACTCTTACCTCACCGGATGGGGAAGACGATCGACCTCATGTACAAATATCCATTTTTGGTGTGCCTGTATGTGCGCTTCTAGATAGTGGAAGCCACAGGACCATCATCAATTCCACAATATATAATCAATTTTCCAGCGTTCGTCTGCGGCATCCCGCCGAACCCATAGAATTGGTCACAGCCAGCGGTGACACAATGGAAATAGCCGGAGAAGTTTTGATACCATATTCCTTCCAGGGTAAAACTCGAGTGATACCAACACTTTATGTCCCTGGTTTAGCAATCGATTGCATATGTGGAATCGATTTTTGGCGAGTCTATGGCATTCGACCGATAGTCTCCACATTTGCAATATCTCCTCTCTCCACTAGTCGTCATCCAAAGACGGTGGAAACCCCAATTTTGACGGAAACCCAGCAGAAAATTTTAGAACAAGTGAAGCTGACTTTCAAGGTGGCTTCTCATGAAAATTTAGATACTACACCCCTAGTCGAGCACGAGATTATTCTCGGAGACGAATTTCAAAAGACTAAACCAGTCAGACAATATCCTTACCCAATCGCTCCTAAAATTCAGGCGGGCCTTTTCGCAGAAATAGATCGTCTACAGGCCCGTGGAATCATTGAGGAGTCTAATTCGGAATGGTCCTTGAATATAGTCCCCATTCGAAAAAGTTCGGGGGACATCAGATTATGCCTTGACGCTCGCAAACTTAATGAGCGGACGATTCGTGATGCTTATCCCTTACCCCACCCTGGACGCATCCTCGGTCGGTTGCCACGAGCTCGTTACCTCAGCACAATCGATTTGACAGAAGCTTTTCTTCAGATTCCACTGTCTCGTGGCTCACGAAAATATTGTGCATTCAGCGTACAAGGGAAAGGGATGTTCCAGTTCACCAGGCTTCCATTCGGCCTCATCAACAGTCCGGCCACGCTGGCCCGATTAATGAATCGAGTGCTGGGGCAAGGTGTACTGGAACCAAACGTCTTCGTGTACTTAGATGATATCATCATAGTCTCGGAGACGTTTGAAGAACACATTCGTCTGCTCAATGAGGTTGCAAGGCGTTTACGAGATGCCAATTTGTCAGTAAAATTGGAAAAATCGCACTTTTGCGTGGAGAAAATCCCATTCCTGGGATATATCCTGTCTTCCAGTGGTTTACAAATTAACCCGGATAAGATCAGGCCAATCGTGGAATATGAGCGACCCACCACCATAACAAAGCTTCGCCGGTTTCTCGGCATGTCAAACTATTATCGGCGCTTTATCGCCGATTATAGTCACATCACCGCCCCCCTTTCAGAGCTTCTGAAATCGAAAACGAAGAATCTGAAATGGAATTCGGAAGCGGAGGAATCTTTTCAAAATATCAAGGAAAAACTCATAACCACTCCAATCCTCGCAAGTGCTAACTTCGATCACGAATTTATTATTCATACCGATGCAAGCGATCAGGCTATAGCGGGTGTTTTAACCCAGAAAATAGATGGTCGGGAGCATGTGATAGAATATTATTCAAAAAAACTGACCACTCCCGAACGTAGCTACCATGCAACAGAGAAGGAAGGATTAGCGGCCCTTCTTTCAATCGAGCATTTTCGGGGTTATGTTGAGGGAAGCCACTTCTCGTTGGTGACGGATTCATCTGCGTTAACATTTATTATGCGGACCAAATGGAAGACATCGTCGCGATTAAGTCGCTGGAGTTTGACACTACAACAATTTGACCTCACTATCCTTCACCGTCGGGGAAAGGAGAATGTAGTGCCAGACGCATTGTCCCGAAGTGTGGCTGCAATCTCGCTGAGATCAGATTCGTCTTGGTACAACACTTTAAAAAGAAAGGTGGAAGATTCCCCTGAAGATTACCCTGACTTTAGAATACAGGAGAAACAATTAATGAAATTTGTTTTCTCTAACGATCCATCTGATCACCGATTTAATTGGAAAATTGTTCCATCGCCTGAATCCAGAAAACAAATTATTGTGTCTGCTCACGATGATGCAATGCACGTTGGAACCGACAAAACTATAAGCCAAATACGTCAAAAGTATTATTGGCCCCGACTAACAAACGACGTCCGATCACACGTGCAAAAGTGCACAGTGTGCAAGGAAATTAAACCATCTAATGTTCCCACGGTTCCATTAATGGGTGATATGCGCACTTCCAACCAGCCTTGGCACATAATAGCCATTGATTACATTGGTCCTTTGCCAAGAACGAGGTCTGGTAAGCAGTATATCCTCGTAGTGATGGACCTATTTAGTAAGTGGACACAAATACATGGGTTTCCGAGCATCTCAGTCTCTTCTCTTAAAACCGTTTTGCGCGATCAATGGTTTTTCCGTAATTCGGTCCCTTCAATCTTGCTATCCGACAACGCCAGTACATTCACATCGAAAGAATTTGGCGCGTTCCTCGAAAGCTTTGGAGTGAAGCACTGGCTTACGTCCCGCTACCACTCCCAAGCTAACCCTGTGGAACGTGTCAACCGGTCGATAAATACGGCCATCCGATCTTATGCTCGGGAAGATCAAAGGTCGTGGGACACTAAACTGTCCCAGATAGAACGAGTCATAAACTCAACCGTCCATTCGGCGACTGGCTATTCACCTTTCTTCGTAGCGAAGGGACACGAAGTAATGGTGGATGGGGAAGACTATCATCGTTTCCAAACCGACGATGAACAGTCATTGGAAGCAAGAATGAATCGAATTAAAGAATATAATCCGAGAATATTTGATCTCGTATCAAAAAACCTCAAAAAAGCATATGATGCGTCAAGCCGGAATTACAATTTGCGCCATTGTAAGGCAGCAAAGCCCTTGAATGTGGGAGATAAAGTATACAAGCGCAACATGAAGCAATCGAGTGCCAGTGAGCACTACAATGCTAAGTTAGGAAGTCAATACCTACCATGCACTGTGCTGAAAAAACATGGCTCTTCGTCATACGAGCTGGTTGATTCTTCTGGCCGAAACATAGGTGTCTGGCCCGCAAATTTAATCAAACCAGCTTAAATAAATTCCAACAATAGAATAGTAAAAGGTTGGCGGCCATAGCTCCAGTAAAACCCATCGTTCCTAGTCTCTGGTCAGATCTGAAAGAACAAAGGATTCAGTAGAAGCTCATGGTCGTTTCGCGTCGCTAATGATCAAATAGGATACTTACCGATCTAATGAAATCTAGCTCCCACTGGTATCGCAGTCCATTTATGGCTCTTTTTGTCCAAAAGCAGCATAATTTCCATCGGTACATATCGCGAACTGTCCAAACGGCGACAACAGATCCGAGTAATAATAGGTGCACCTTCCCAAAATTATTCATGTGCGTGGATCATGAACCGACGGGTTCGACAAACGATCACTCACTGAAATCGGATTAATAACCGAACTCCACTAAATACTTTCGTAGGTACGATTTGATAGGGAAACCGAAGAAATAGAGTATGGTTCGAAAATTCTGAATTCGAGCAGTTTGTTACAGGTAATAAAATTCATCGCAATCACTTTCTCAGTGTTCGTCTGAGTTTGAAAAGATCGTCTCGCGTTCGATCGTAGAACGAAGATCAAAGTAGGTAGGCAGAAATTCAGACTCGATCGATATCCTTAGTTACAACTAAACCGTCGGCAAATTCGGATCGGTCTCGCAAATTAGAATCGCAGTCTCGTCGCGTGCGTTGCGTGTGTAAATAGTTATTGCATGGTTACGTAGATAAATATATTAGGTTTAAGTGGAAATTTTGTAGTGTTAGGTAATTTGTTGCGTTAAGTTCAAAACCCATAGGTTAAGCCATTATTTTCTTGAATGCATGTGATCTATCGTCATTATTTCGAAAAAAGTTGTAGATATATTAAGTGTTCGGAAAGTTTGTCCTGGAAGAAATGTTTATACAAAATCGGTCTATACGTGCGTTTATTTGATAAGACCACAAGATGAGTGGATGCACAAGTTCGATTTGCAATGTGTAAGTGAGCATGTTTAATTGAAAAAGAAATATTGTGTGAATATCTCTTTTTCTCACCAACCACAGGCGGATTGTAACCATGAAGTGTTACAATTTACCAAAATTATTGCAAGAAAACAGAATAGCAATTTTCAACGCTTTGGTATGCGCGGGAGTAGGGATGAGGTTTTAGAACCCTATTTGCTCACGGCGATGCAAACCAGTGGGAAGCAAAATTAAAAACCCCAACAGGTGGCTTTCGGGGAGTGAGATGATATGAGAGGAAAATTAGACGAGTGGACCGGATGCTGGTTGGGGAACAGGACTGAAAGGAGAGGATCGAAAGCCTAGTTGGAGCCAAGAAAACGAGACGTAGTTCTCTTGTATCTAGACCGTGGAAGTGAACGCATCGTTTTACCAACCGAGTCAAAGTTTTGCGCTAAGTGCATATTCAGGACGGCTAGATAGGCTGAATGCCCCGGTCACTTCACTGGTAATTGTGAAGTTTAGCCAAGACCGGACAAAGAGACTTCTCGCCGTAATCGTGCCCTGTGCCAGAACGGCTAACGAGTAAAGGAGACCGTCGTCGCAGATCCTGGTGGCGAATTTCGCCAAAACTTCCATCTGCTAATCGCCAAGGACGAGGTGGTCTGCGGACCGTGCTAGATTGTGTCCCGGGAGTCGTCAACTTACCCGGTATTGGTGCCTCTGGAGGAACCCGTTCGCCTCGTGGTCGTGATTCGCAGCAACCATCCGCCACCCAGCGTAGGCCCTCACATTGCACCGCCGCGTGCTACGGTGGCCATCGCTACAAGGACCAAAGCTACTCACCCGCCAGCCGTCTGTAACCGTTCCGCTACGCATCCCGCTCCGCCGCCATCGACCCATTTCAACACCGTCACGGCCGCCGCCGTGCCCAACAATTAACCAATAAAGTCATCGTCATCTGGAGTTTGAGAGTGAGTAATAGAACGTTTAAAACTAACCCCCGAATCTCGTTATTAACAAAGTCCGAACGCCTCCCCACCACCTCTTTAACGACTTTGGGACTCGAGGACCCAAAAGAGGCCTTTCGCGCCCGCCCCGCCGGCTGCCGTTGGTCTGACCAGTAGCTTGGGGTTTAGACTGATTCCCCTTCTGGGTCTCGGAGAACAATCCTCGAGGGCTAAGAGAGCCGTACCAGATAATCGGTAACATACTGAGCCAAAAAAATTTCCAATGCGACTGAGAACTAAGAAATCAACGCTTTTTCTTGAAAAAGGTGATACTAGCAGTGATACCATTCAAAGAAAATTAACAGTGAATATTTCCAGACTTGGTTTTATTTCCTATTTAAGAACTATTATGTACACAGTGCTCTGAAAATCTAGCGAAATCGTCTTAGAGCACCAGCGGGTCTGTAAAGAATACTAAAAATTAATTTCTATTCCATAATTTTCAGTTCAGCAATTCGAGAGATCGTGCCCACCGCAAGCCATGAAAAATAGACTACGTTGTGAAGCGATGGTCAGTATTTATTAAAAAATCACGGTTAAATAAAAAATTAAACTATTAAAAATTTCAAATAGTTTATAATTTTCACAAACTTATTAGAAAAAATTGTTTAATAAGCTTTCGTAATATTGTGTAGGAAAAAACCTGAAAATTTCAGTATTTTCTCTATCTGCAACATATAAACCCTTAAGTATACCAATTAATTGGAATACGAATTGGAAAATGAAATGTACCTATTAATGTGAAACACAGTGAATAATACATACCACAAAGACCCATTTTTATCAGTCTCATTGCGTATTTTAGGCTGACAAAATGGGGACATTGACTAAATCGGGCAATTTTTTTTTCTTTATAATAAACTGAAGCTGTTAAAATATTCTTCTCGTCCATTGATGTAGTCTGATAACTATTTCTGATTATGATGAACTTTTTATTTTCGCATATTTCGCATATCTTCATGATAAGGAAAACATGCTCAAGAAAGGATCTACTCGAATTCAGTCTTGTTCGTCTGCTAGAGCCCATCAAACATATGTTCATATTTGGCTGATAAAATTGGGGTTTCAATGTGTTATAATAGATATTCAGCATTCGAAGAAGTTTCTTTTGAACGAGTGTAGAACGACTTTTTTTCTACTTACTTGAAATCAGCGGCGTAACCAGAAATTCGGTTTGGTGAAAATCGATCATACTGTCCAAACGGCATAATTCCGAAACCGTGATTTTTGAAGTTTTAAAATTATGCAGAATTAATTTTTCAGAAAATAGTAACAGAGTTCATGAATAAAATTCACCATAAATACTTCTTGGACGATATACCGTCAAAATTATTTTATCAAATGATGCGCTGTTTAACGTTTGTAAAACTCATCGAAGATACTAAACCTCCGAAATTGGCGGTTTCAAAATGATGCTATCTTGACCTTAAATTACTGTTTTTAAACATTTGGCCTATACATATAATTGGTCATACAACAAAAATCAAATGCTCATCAAAATCGATCAGAACCTGCTAGAGTCGAATGGAAATCGTCATTTTTCGTCCAATCAATAAAAAATTCAATAGCAGCCGATGGGAAGGTTGTACCTTTCATTTGAGACTAACTTTGTGCAAATCGGTCCAGCCATCTCTGAGAAACAGAGGTCACATTTTTTTCCACATACACACATACACACATACATACACACACAGACATTTTCCGATCTCGAAGAATTGAGTCGATTGGCATATGACACTCGGCCCTCCCGGTCGAGATTAGATTGACGAATTTTAGAGTGAATGAGAAAGGGGAAAACATTTTTAGCAAATGTTGAAAGTTATGCATTTTTTTGGTGAGCAGTTCTATGTTTCATAAACATTAAATCAATTTTATCTTCGCTTCCTATTAAATAAAGACCCTTATTACAGTACATCTCTACAAAAACGAGCTCAATTTGAAAATAAATCTGAGGATTATGATTGATTACAGAACTCTGGAATTTTCTATTGGAATGTTTTCAGACAGGAATTTGATATTGATGCAATTAGACAACTGTGAAATCAAGACCAATAGATCAGTTACATATCAAGACCCCATTCCGACAATTTATCAAAAGTCCTCATGATGTTTACAACAACAGGTTATCAATCTACGGATCAGATAATTGTTATTGTAATATTGAATTAAATCAGTCAGCATCAATAAATTTTCAACTTCAATCCAATATTTTTTTGGGTGTGGTGGGGGGGAGGGTTGTATGGTGTACCCCAAAACCTTCTCTTGGCTACGCCGTTGCTTGGAGTTATTTATTTCGCTTTTCATTTTCCGATATGTTTCAGATCGATCAGATGGTTATAAGTTAGAAATATTGCAGTCAGAAGGTTCGCACAAATGAACATTTTAGTACTGATAAGTTATCAAGTTCCTTCCAGACAACTTGGAAGTGTTCGGTGATTATTTCTAGCGGTTGTAGATAGTAAAATGAAATACAAAATTCGTTTTATCGAAATAATGTTTAGCTTATTTCAATGAATTATTACTATATTGAACAATAAATAGGCGACAAAGAGTAATCAACAAACAACAAGCCATAACTTTTAAAGTATTCAAAATAGATATTTAATGTCTTTAGCAAAGTTATTCGCAAAAGTAAGAGCTACAAATTCGCTGAAGGCATCATTTCGATATAATCACTTCCAAGAAAATTTGTGAAAATATCTCACTCATAGGGGGATTAATCAGCAAAAGCACAATACCAAAAGAAAGGGCATATTATTTCCATTAAATTCTCCGAAGATACTATTGACCTATAATAAGCCGTTTTGGCGTTAATAATAGATTACATGTTTTTGGTCATATTTCTGGCAATGGGAAATGATAAAAATCTTTCGTCGACATTTAATGTTAAATATTTCTTTTGATAATAGTCCGATTTCAACAATCTATAGCTTGTTCGAAAGGTATTCGTTAAAGCTGTCTAAATATATATAAATTGTTAATCTATATTGTCAATTTCGGCAGATAATTTAAAAAAAACTGCAAAAAACGCCATTTTTACGCATTCAAACATTCATATCTTGGAAACTAAACATCAGAATCAAAAACAAATTAATAGCGTTCATACTGTTTTTTAGTTCTTTCATTTAAAATTGGTTTGGATAAGATCGGTTCAGCCATTGCTGAGAAACACGAATGAGAATTTGTCCGTTACATACACACACACACACAGACACACACACACACACACACACACACACAGACATTGTCCCAAATCGTCGAGCTGAGTCGATTGGTATATAAGACTCGGCCCTCCGGGCCTCGGAAAAAATCTTGAAAGTTTGAGCGAATTCTATACATTTCTTTTATAAGAAATGTAAAAAAGATCATTCTGTAAACGAGTGTTGTGGAAACAAGTCGTCATTCAGCGCGACAGCAAAAAGGGGAATTGCGACGTGGGAATAGCAAAAGGACAGGTTGTTGCAAGGTGGAATACGACAGCTAGCAATTTATTACTCTTGCTCAAATCTGAGATTTATTTGTTTTATAAAAAATAGACACTTTACGAAGCTTCGTAAAAATAAGGTAAAGTTAAATTTCGGTTTTTTCTAGTTTTGTACCCAAAAACCGAACAACATACTCAAAAAGTATACCAAATCAGAATTTTATAAATTTAGAGTAAACATCATTTCAAATTAAAATGATTCGGTAGACTATTCTGGTTTGATAAGCGATCTACGAAAAAAGTTTCGAGTGATCAAAGTCACCCCTATGATCAAAGTCACCCTTGTTTACGGTACATAGATGGTTAATCTCGGATTTTGGTTTATTCCAAACTTTTGAGTAATTACCTCCTTTGTTATTTTCGAGTGGGTAGTACTATCCATATCACCCATAGCGATGTTCGATGTAGTTCTTCTCTCTTTTTAATACTTCTATTGCAGAGGGATTTTTGTGATATAAATAAATGTACAATAAACATCCAACATAAAATTTCGTTCAAAACTTCATATTTATAGGACTAAAGCATAGCTCTAAAAACTATACAGGCGACCCAGTCATGAATATTTGTTTTTGTTTTTTTATTTTCATCGGCTAAATCGTTTTCAACTATACAATTCTGCCTTTATCTATCTCTCGATAATTTCCAGCAAAATAGCAATAAATGTAGATATATATTTCTATCTTCTTTTCGTTTGCAACTGTGTCAACTATAGATTTTTTTTTCTATAATGCTACTCAACAGATCGAATCCAATTCGCACTCAATTTCCTGCCCGGCATTTATTGTTTTCCGTTGTTTTCATTAAATTTATTGTTTCCTTTGTGTATATGTAAAGTTGGTTACGATCGGCTTGAAAATTAGTAAGCTGTATATTTCATAGTTCGTAGTTCGTTCTTTTTTTATTTATTTTTTTATAGCATGCTGTCTGCCCTTTGTGCTGACCGAATGACACGGACGCGGTGAACATTTTTCAATCAGTGACCAGAATTTAAAAAGTCAGTCATGCGGGACGGTTTTCATTTCATTTTTTTTTACAAACGTTCATATTTCAGGTTCACGCCTACATGGTGTCGATTTTTTATGTAATATAAAAAACTGAAAATTTATTGCATGGTCGAACAGCACTTGAAAAATAGCTGAATTGCCAGTGGAAATGCATGGTTGATTGTGACACTAACCGATGCATCTCCACTGTTCTGATAGTAAAGTTTCTTTTCTGTAGTAATTTCCACGGTAGCACGAAAATGAATGCTTCACAATGTCCCTATATGTACATTAGAGTGGGACATGGTTATATGAAAAAAATAAAATTTGGCTCCGAGTAACTTTTTGGGTTCCATTTGGCTCCCAGAACAACTCTGCAAATTTTTAGCTCGATCGGTGAAACTATATTTTTGCGCCCACGGTTTAAAGTTTACATGGGATTTCGTATGGGAAAATTCTCTTTTGCAAATTAATTCTTCCAAGAGTCGCCCGTTATCTCCTAAAAATAAACAGATGTATGATTTTTGTAGGAAATTTGTCAAGGAAACAAAGTCTAGAAGACTGAAAAACGATCTGATGGTTGTAGAAAAAGTTATTAAGCAATAACCGATTGATGCCCTGAAGATTGATGAAAATTTCACTTTTCATAGCATCACTGCTTCTGACGGTTTTATTATATACAAAAAATTTAACTTTCTCTTATTATGTACAAAAGAAGCCTCAATTTATCTCTCAAAACCTTGCGAAGTGGCAAAATAGTATAGATAAACGATTTAGATACGTTAACAGAGGATTAAAACAAAATTGCGTATAATTGGACAACCAACAGCAGTGGTGCTAGAACAAATGAATATTTTATCAATCGTCAGAGCATCAATCGGTTTCTGCTTAATAACTTTTTTCTCAAGCATCAGATCGTTTCGTGGTTTTCGAGACTTTTTTTCTTTTTTAAATTTCCTATACAAGCCACATCACGATTTATTTTTAGGATGTAATGGGCGACTCCTGGAGGAATTATTTTGTAAAAGTTAACTTTCCCATACAAAATTCCATGTAAACTTTAAACAGTGGGCGCAAAAATATAGTTTCACTGATCGAGCTAAGAATTTGCACAGTTGTTCTAGGACCCAAACAGTACCTAAAAAATTGCTCGGAGCTGGAATCTATTTTTTGTCCCACCCTAATGTACATGCGGTCCAAAGAAGGCGTGGAATTTCCTACATGGCGGAAGCTGTCGACATAGAATCCTGTGGAAATGGCAGAATGAAATCAATTGTCCTATTTTGGCACATGGGTCAACTCCCTGCTTACGGCCAGTGTGCTGTGTGTTTTTGAGATGGGTGAACCCGAAATGAATGTTTTTGCTTTGGAGGCCGACGGAATTTTAAATGCTTTTTGCTGTACTATTCCGATACTAATTTATGCCTTCGAAATAGTTGGTCACTTTTCGATTTTCGGTATCATATATCGGGATGGTATCCATTGCACACTGTAGCCGATGTCTATCGCCTGGGACCAACGTCAACTGTCGGAGCTCAATCTAGAATGAAGCAAAAATCGAAAATAGCACATGTCGTTAAATGATCGGAACAATAGAGATAAATTGCGCTGACTAACATCGCGTCCGACTTCAATCACCGGATACTGCGGCAGTTCGATGGATCCTCTCGAGAGAACGAACGAGTTGGCCCATTGGCAGTCGATATACACCGTTATGTAGCCGCCGTTCCTTCCACTGCAATAATAAATTAGCAATTATCAAAAGGCACGGCGGACCATTTAGTAGTGAATTATTTGATATGGCCAACACAACCGCTGCTCGATAGTGTTTAGGATGAATTGGGAGGGGTTCGTTTCATTACAAACACACATGAACAAACAAACAGGAATCAGTGGAACATACCTCAAAGCAACCGAGTGCCATTTGCCATCCAATAAATTCCGCTCAACTGGCAGCATCTCCGAAAGGCCAAACTTTTCCTGGATTATTTTCAGCCCTCCGTGACCATCGTTGACAAAATTTATCGACAAACTTAAACTGCCGACCATTTGGGAACGGAGAGATAAAATGTTGTTGGTATGATGCTCGCCGGAAGCCGTCTCAAGGCGTGACTTTTTCTATAAATATATGAATAGTACAAAGATTGGAACAGTTCTTGTCATTCGTTGGAGTGTGAAAAATATGAACAATTCTGTACTGTGCGTAAGATGGACATTTCATTGAAATCTTTCTTCAGTGAATAAAATTATTGGTCGCGAGACAATAAATTTATTTATTGTTCAATAAAAAATATCGATCTCTTTTTCAATAATTCCTTTCTTGAAATTAAACAAAATAATTGAAATTAAAAATGTTTTGATTGAAAGCAAAATTTATTGTTGTTCTAATAAAAAATATTTTTAGACCAATAAGTTAGTTGATTAAAGTAATAAACAATAAATGATTGGATTCCGTAACACATATTTTTGGTTTAAATGTTGACAAAATGGAGTTAATTTACATCTCCTAAATTAAAATTTACATTTCGTTTTGATTGTACACAACGTGGAAATTGATGAATAACGTAATTTTATTCCATAATGGCGTTTGTTTTAAATGTTGATAAGTTTAAAACAAACACCAAAGTTTAAAAGATTTTATGGTAACTGTGCATGAAAAGTACTTGTGTAGTGAAATTTAAATGGAACACGGTAATATCTCGTCACTTCGTGATTTACGTTTTGGGCTACATCCAAAAATGACAGCATTTTTTGAGTGGTAACCCCAAACCCCCCCGCCACTCCTCTTAGAGCTGAGTATCTATTGCTCGAGAATTAGCAATGTATAAACTTCGTTTTTCAACTTCACACATGTTCAAGTATTTTCCATTGTAAATAGAACAACTTGAAAGGTAAAAGACCAATCTAATCCACCTAGCAGTGAGATGAAATATTTCTTACACATATCACTGTTGGATCATTCATGGATCATGTGAAGTATGTGCACAAACGTTGTATGTCCTGCACGAATAAAAAATCTCCGATAAACTCAAATCATAGAAAACCAATAAAACGAAATAAATAAATAGATCAAGCAAGAAATGAAGAAAAAAGGTTTTCAAATTCATAAAATGAATGAATATTACTCAAACTCATAAAATACATATATCCAATTAGATTAGCTCAATAAATGAAAAACTAGGCAATATTTAAACATAGTTATAAAATTTATAGAATAAATTAAATGTACTCAAACTAACAAATTGATTAAAATAAATAAGTGAAATGACTAATCCTGAAATGAATTAAATTAAAGAAATGAACAAAATAAATCAAATGAATCAAATGAATCAAATGAATCAAATGAATCAAATGAATCAAATGAATCAAATTAATCAATTTAATCAAATTAATCAAATTAATCAAATCAATCAAATAAATCAAATGAATCAAATGAATTGAATGAATCGAATGAATCGATTGAATCGAATGAATCGATTGAATCGAATGAATCGAATGAATCGAATGAATCGAATGAATCGAATGAATCAAATGAATCGAATGTATCGAATGAATCGAATGAATCGAATGAATCGAATGAATCGAATGAATCTAATGAATCGAATGAATCGAATGAATCGAATGAATCGAATGAATCGAATGAATCGAATGAATCGAATGAATCGAATGAATCGAATGAATCGAATGAATCGAATGAATCGAATGAATCGAATGAATCCACAGTGGCTCAAAACAGCGTTTAGAGGTACTTAATTCATTGGAGTCAAAACTGTTCATATGAGCGATTTTACATATTCTACAATGTTTAAGTGTGTAAAAAGCGCCATCTTTTGGAAACATTGTTGTTTTAAAAAATTGATCATAGTAGGCTATAAAAAATTTAACTTTTGAACCGAAAGAGATAGCGCTTGGCCGTCTTCGACAAAGTTGTAGAGGAGAGTATTTTCATAAATTTTGCAGAAGACATGTTGTCTCTGTCACTCACAGTTATTGAGTTATAAGATATTTTCTATGATGAAGTCATACAATTCTTATTTTTACTTATAACTTTTTTGTTTCTGATTTTTCGCGTTAATAATGTTCGAAGGTATTTTTTATCATTACAAAACACACAACTTTTACGAAGAAACAAAATAGCTGTGAATGCTGTGTAAAGACTTATGGCTGATTTTGATTTTATTTTAACCTGTTTTCGAACCCGTGTAGCTTGCCTATCGGCAAAAACTGCAATTATACTATCAATTATTCTAATAGGACTGGATTTCACCTACAAAACGAAGGCAAAACCGTTTGTCCATAATCACCCGTTCAGAAGTTATACCCTGTTGAAAGCTGTACCTCTGGACCTCTTGAAGTCGCGCGTATGGCTCACTGAACGAGTAGGCGCTGGTGTTCAAAGACGCTTTCGCTTGTTTTTCTGAGTGGCGCGCACTCTGTGTACTAGCGCGTCTGCTGGAAGCATAACACCGATATTGCATGATTTTCTAACGGGTGATGTACTTTTCCAGTTAATCGAATGAATTTTAGTTTCTGGATATTGAAGAAGAGGTAAAAGATACACTTTTCCATATAATCGCTGTATTAACCGGCTTAATATTTTCAAATATTTCATACCGTGGTGAATGCAGCAATTTTGTGCATCTTCTTTATCCTAAAGCTAACATTCATACGGTAACCCGGACGGAAATTAAATTGTACATTACCCGTTAGAACATCATGCAATGTCGATGTTAACCTTCCAGTAGAAGCGCTAGCACACAAAGTGCGCGCCACTCAGAAAAACAAGCGAAAGCGTCTTTGAACACCAGCGCCTACTCGTTCAGTGAGCCATACGCGCGACGTCAAGAGGTCCAGACGTACAGCTTTCAACAGGGTATAACTTCTGAACGGGTGATTATGGACAAACGGTTTTGCCTTCGTTTTGTAGGCGAAACCCAGTTCTATTAGAATAATTGATAGTATAATTACAGTTTTTGCCGATAGGAAAGTTACACGGGTTCAAAAACAGGTTAAAATAAAATCAAAATCAGCCATAAGTCTTTACACAGCATCGACAGCTATTTTGTTTCTTCGAAAAAGTTGTGTGTTTTGTAATGATAAAAAATACCTTCGAACATTGTTAACACGAAAAGTCAGAAACAAAAAAGTTATAAGTAAAAATAAGAATTGTAGGACTTCATCGTAGAAAATATCTTATAACTCAATAACTGTGAGTGACAGAGACAACATGTCTTCTGCAAAATTTATGAAAATACTCTTCTCTACAACTTTGTCGAAGACGGCCAAGCGCTATCTCTTTCGGTTCAAAAGTTATTTTTTTATAGCCTACTATGATCAATTTTTTAAAACAACAATGTTGCCAAAAGATGGCGCTTTTTACACACTTAAATATTGTAGAATATGTAAAATCGCTCATATGAACAGTTTTGACTCCAATGAATTAAGTACCTCTAAACGCTGTTTTGAGCCACTGTGGAATCGAATGAATCGAATGAATCGAATGAATAGAATGAATCGAATGAATCGAATGAATCGAATGAATCGCATGAATCGAATGAATCGAATGAATCGAATGAATCGAATGAATCGAATGAATCGAATGAATCGAATGAATCGAATGAATCGAATGAATCGAATGAATCGAATGAATCGAATGAATCGAATGAATCGAATGAATCGAATGAATCGAATGAATCGAATGAATCGAATGAATCGAATGAATCGAATGAATCGAATGAATCGAATGAATCGAATGAATCGAATGAATCGAATGAATCGAATGAATCGAATGAATCGAATGAATCGAATGAATCGAATGAATCGAATGAATCGAATGAATCGAATGAATCGAATGAATCGAATGAATCGAATGAATCGAATGAATCGAATGAATCGAATGAATCGAATGAATCGAATGAATCGAATGAATCGAATGAATCGAATGAATCGAATGAATCGAATGAATCGAATGAATCGAATGAATCGAATGAATCGAATGAATCGAATGAATCGAATGAATCGAATGAATCGAATGAATCGAATGAATCGAATGAATCGAATGAATCGAATGAATCGAATGAATCGAATGAATCGAATAAATCGAATGAATCGAATGATCGAATGAATCGAATGAATCGAATGAATCGAATGAATCGAATGAATCGAATGAATCGAATGAATCGAATGAATCGAATGAATCGATGAATCGATGAATCGAATGAATCAAATGAATCAAATGAATCGAATGAATCGAATGAATCGAATGAATCGAATGAATCGAATGAATCGAATGAATCGAATGAATCGAATGAATCGAATGAATCGAATGAATCGAATGAATCGAATGAATCATATGAATCGAATGAATCGAATGAATCGAATGAATCGAATGAATCGAATGAATCGAATGAATCGAATGAATCGAATGAATCGAATGAATCGAATGAATCGAATGAATCGAATGAATCGAGTGAATCGAATGAATCGAATGAATCGAATGAATCGAATGAATCGAATGAATCGAATGAATCAAATGAATCAAATGAATCAAATGAATCAAATGAATCAAATGAATCAAATGAATCAAATGAATCAAATGAATCAAATGAATCAAATGAATCAAATGAATCAAATGAATCAAATGAATCAAATGAATCAAATGAATCAAATGAATCAAATGAATCAAATGAATCAAATGAATCAAATGAATCAAATAATTCAAATGAATCAAATAATTCAAATGAATCAAATAAATCAAACGAATCAAATAAATCAAACGAATCAAATGAATCAAATGAATCAAATGAATCAAATGAATCAAATGAATCAAATGAATCAAATGAATCAAATGAATCAAATGAATCAAATGAATCAAATGAATCAAATGAATCAAATGAATCAAATGAATCAAATGAATCAAATGAATCAAATGAATCAAATGAATCAAATGAATCAAATGAATCAAATGAATCAAATGAATCAAATGAATCAAATGAATCAAATGAATCAAATGAATCAAATGAATCAAATGAATCAAATGAATCAAATGAATCAAATGAATCAAATGAATCAAATGAATCAAATGAATCAAATGAATCAAATGAATCAAATGAATCAAATGAATCAAATGAATCAAATGAATCAAATGAATCAAATGAATCAAATGAATCAAATGAATCAAATGAATCAAATGAATCAAATGAATCAAATGAATCAAATGAATCAAATGAATCAAATGAATCAAATGAATCAAATGAATCAAATGAATCAAATGAATCAAATGAATCAAATGAATCAAATAAATCAAATGAATCAAATGAATCAAATGAATCAAATGAATCAAATGAATCAAATGAATCAAATGAATCAAATGAATCAAATGAATCAAATGAATCAAATGAATCAAATGAATCAAATGAATCAAATGAATCAAATGAATCAAATGAATCAAATGAATCAAATGAATCAAATGAATCAAATGAATCAAATGAATCAAATGAATCAAATGAATCAAATGAATCAAATGAATCAAATGAATCTAATGAATCAAATGAATCAAATGAATCAAATGAATCAAATGAATCAAATGAATCAAATGAATCAAATGAATCAAATGAATCAAATGAATCAAATGAATCAAATGAATCAAATGAATCAAATGAATCAAATGAAGCAAATGAATCAAATAAATCAAATGAATCAAATTAATCAAATAAATCGAACGAATCAAATAAATCGAACGAATTGAACGAATCGAATGAATCAAATCAACCGAATGAATTGCATGAATCAAATGAATCGAATGAATCGAATGAATTTAATGACCCCTGTGAATACAACGAATTAAATGAATGAAATGGATAAATTGACATTTTATTGGAATGCACGAAATGAATAAAATTAATAAAATAAAAAGCAAATGAGTTCAATAAAATGAATAAATAAAACAAATGATTCTAATAAACAAAACGAATAAAATTTATGTAATAAATAAAAAAGAAGAATAAAATGAGCAGAACAAAATGAATTGTTTGAAACGAAAAATTAAAAAATGTTAAAAAGTTATAAAATATTAGAAAAAAGTAAATTGTGTCAAATAAAAAATGATGAAATGAATAAAACTGATAAAATATTTAGATCAAAACTGTTTCTGGTGGATGGGCATGCTTGAAATTACAAGTCTTAATTGGCTGCGAATTGGTCATGAAAAGGGTACCTTCAGATTCATTTGTTGCAACACAGTAATGTGTATGGCAGAAATGTAGTCAGATCAACAATCTGTTCTAGTCTAGTCTAGTCTAGTCTAGTCTACACATACACAGCCAATACATGTAGGGATCCTGGAAAATTGCAAACGTTCGTCCACAATTTTTCTTGTCATTATTAATGTTTGTGGCACATATTGAATATGACACAAGCATTAAAGCGGCCAGGTCAACTATGCAGCGTACAAAATAAAGATGATTCAAAATTATACGGCAATCAAATTATTCATTCAATGAATAATTTAATCAACGGATTATTTTGAACCTTGAATAAGGAGGAAACGTGGACAACCGTACACAACCGTTTCAATTTGATGGGGGTTTGATAAATCGTTGGGAGTGACTTTGCTAAGAGGGTTAATGTCACTCCTTTGATCCTAGGTTCCTGGGATGGGACAGAAGTATTTAGCCCTGCCCCGACTAATGAGCCAGGGTTATAAAGCCCTTACTCGCTCTTAGTCAGATCAACAATCTGTTCAATACATAAACTCTGATTGTGATCTTTATTTATTTATTCTTTATTTTATTTGTTAACGACATTTCCTTCATTCTAAAAAATGTAAAAGTTCTTATATATGCTGATGATATGAAACTATTTCTAGAAATAAGAAATGGTGAAGACTTTCAGACATTTCAAAACGAAGTAAATATATTTTATACATGGTGTAAAAAAAGCCTGCTGAAACTGAATGTAAAAAAAATGTAATTCCATAACATTGAGTAGAAAGAATAATATACAGAACAATAGAATCTTATTGGGAAATCAACAAGTAGAAAAGTGTGACAGAATAAGAGATCTAGGAGTTATTATAGATTCCAAAATAACATTCATAGATCATTATAACACAATAATTAACAAAGCAAACAGCACACTAGGTTTTATTAAACGCTTCTGCTATAATTTCCAAGATCCCTACACAATAAAAACATTATATGTAGCCTATGTGCGTTCAACACTAGAATATTGTAGTATAGTTTGGTCGCCTTTTTCAGCAACACATGCAAACCGGATAGAATCAGTACAAAAGCAGTTTTTGATGTTCGCTCTTCGTAAACTAGGTTGGACTGGACTACATTTGCCATCTTATGAAGCACGGTGCATGCTAATTGACATTCAAACCTTGAAAGATCGTCGTGAATTTTCTATGGTATCATTTGTAAACGACATTGTATCACATCGTATTGATTCAATCGAACTTTTATCGAAACTAAATTTTTATGCTCCTTCTCGACAACTACGTAACCGCAGCATCTTTTGTACAATTCGCCATCGCACCAATTATGCCAAGTTTGGCCCTTTAAACCAAATGATGAATATTTACAACAAACATTGCGAAAGCATTGACTTCACTATGTCGAAAACAAAACTTAAGCAACAGTTTAAAGTAAACCAAAATTTTAACTAGTGTTAAGTTAGTTTAATAATTATTGTAAGAAACCGGTCTACATCTGATTGACGACTTGAAATAAATAAATAAATAAATAGATCTCCGTTAATTTACTTGTACAATACGGAGAACTCAGTCGAAACGTGTACTGAATTATGGAACGCCTTCTACTACTGTGACAGCCATTGAAACATCAATGTAAGTGTACTCAGCATAGAACAAATATGGACAAAGATAAGTTTTACGAAACATTGTACTTGAATCCCCCATCGAGAGTTCTTTTCCCACATCGAATTCGTGGATGTTTTTGGACTTTGATCTGTATTGTGACCAAACCTTTAATCGCAGTCTTGCAGAAATGAAAAACCGTTTCTGCTACTCTATCATTTATTTTCACTAAAAGACAGGAACCGCCGAACTATGGCTTCTAACTTAACTGGTGACTTTATTCGAACTGACCAAATCATTCCTTTAGACAGATGACAATCAGCTAATAGGTCGGCACTGTCATGCATACGGTTGAATGCACCACCCTGTGAAGTTTCGTTTCCATAAAACTTCATCTGACCTACAACAATCTGTTATTTTTCATAATAGTTTATACCAATACGATAAATATGTATTTTTTTCAATAATATCATCACAAAAAGATGCTCTTGCTTTTCACAAGACATATTTGAGCATGTTTTATTCAAAATTCAATCTAAATTCTAAAAGTTTTGATAACGCATTTAAAAAATTTCATCTTCAGCATCCATATTACCCAAGTAAATTAAATATTTTTCTCAGATAGTCACGAATTTCCTTAATTATAGTGTATATAAATGCTCTGAATAGAACTGAATTAAATTGGCGTTGCTGTAGTTTTAGATTTTTAGTCACCTGCCTACCCATAGTGCAACGTTTCGGAAGTATATTCCTTCCATCTTGAGGGTGTGAACAAAAACAGTTTTGTCTTTGCAAACACAACTACATCGCACATATGATTGGACATTAATAAATATGACAGATTAGCAGATCTTACCACACAACTTATAAATGGATAAACAGCAAGAAAGATGTGAGTCGTGACAGGTGCCACCAGGCATGGGAAAAATCATTTCACGAAACGATCAATTTGAAATCATCCACTAACATGCTCGATCTCGGCAACCCTTCTCGTGTAGAGTTACGCGCTCATGCAAAAGCGAGAAGTAAAACACAAAACTGAAAAAAGTGACGGCGCACGGCAATGTTAGTGTTCACCCAATGATTTATTCTCCATCACATATATAGTGTTTTGAATGAAAGCAGAAAGGATCGCAAATGAATGCATTATTTCATTCACAAAGATTCATTTAAAAACATTCACCGGATCGTTCTAATAAAAAAAAACTTGTCGTTCTTGTTTGTAGACCTATGAATTTTTTTGATCTCTTATTGTTAAGTAAGTAGTTTGCAATGTGCTGGGCGAAAAACATTTTTAGAATCAGATGACGCTGTACTCAAAAAAGATCCTGTTGCAAGTTATTCAGGAGGAGGGCATAAAATTCCACTTCAAAGCAGATGAGAATTGCAAATATAAGCAAGCACCGCTGATGCTCGAAAATTTCAAAAGGAACATTTTTAAAATGCACCCTGCTGTCCACGCAGTAATAAATTTACCTGCACCGCCAAACGAGAAAATCGAACCGCGGAGCTGTAACATGGATTGTTTGAAAAATACGAAATTGTTAATTGAACAATTTTCATGTGTGCCATGTACAAGCATTCATTTGCCCGGAAATAACTTCTTAAAACGATTCCGTGCATATGACAATATCTATTTCAAGTGGATTTTTGTGCAATCTACTTCCCAATATTGATTATAGTGTACATTTGCACTATAAAGTTGACCTAACCCAACCGGAGAATACAATCTCACATTCATTTGTGAACCAGAAGTTGATTCACTTGTGAATGTTTACAGTACAAACTTCCGATTCAATCCGCCAATAAAGAACACCATCTTCTTCATTCATCATAGTATGTGTCATTCTTTTATCTTCGGACGTTCATCTCTACCTACGTTCATGTGTTTATTTGAAGAGTTTTAGTCGGATCGTGAATGAACGACTGGCTGCTGTCAAAGCAATGAACGAATTCGCCAAGAATCATGCGAATGAATGATAATTCCCATCCCTGGTTGCCTGGTATATTTATAAATATATTCATTTCTTTCCAGCCTTATTATAAACAATGCAACTAGTATTTTTGCGCTATGATCAGTATAACTTAAATCTTGCAAAAGAAGCCAAATTTTCGCTAGAATTTAGGGATTCACAAATACAGTTGCTTTCGGTGATGCTACGAGTAGAATTATATGAGAAATCTTTCATCTCACTACTAGGTGGATTACTTGGTGATCTGTGAATTAATATACCACGGTGTGCCTAAAACCATTATTAACCAAAAAATGACCATCAATTCGGCATACGGCGTTCGAAAGGTACAGTATCCAAGTATCTTCTCAGTAAATTTTAAAATGATCCATCGAGGGATTCGAGAGATATTACGATTTGAAGTTTTATGACACGTTTCATGCGGCTACCACAAACATCCACAGGTTTGGTTTAATCTTTATAAATAAAAATGTATTTGTCTGCTCATTCGGTACATGGCATTTAAAAGATATTGTATTCAAGTATATCCCCTGCAAGTTTGAAAATGTTTCATTGACGGAATCGAAAGTTATTACGATTTGAATGTGGTATGCGGTCATAGATGGGTTTTCTACCAGACTTCAAGCGTGAATCCATGTTTATCCATTGACTATTTAGATCGCTTATTGGTGTCGCGGTTTAAAAAAAATCATGAAATGGCATATAATATAGGGGAGACTGAGGAGACTTGATCCCCTTTTTTATTTTTTAATCTTACTCCGTGGAATGATACAAAAACTATGTATTTTTTGTAGTTTTATATTGTTTCTAGGGTTGACTGATAATCATAAAAAAATTACATGGAAATATTATACTGGACATGAGCTATGAGCATTTTTGGAAAACAACAAAAAACTGGAAAATTCTTTGATTAGTGGAGACTCGATCCCTAATTTGGGGACACTTGATTATTTTTTGAAAACGTGTTTAAAAGAGCATGTAGGGTAATAAGCCTATTTTTACCCTTTTTCTATTATCATCCTACCCATCTGAAGCCTTCGGTTAGAGCAGCGTCTGCCATCTTTGCTCAACGCATTGGCTCAAATGCTGTTGCGATAATTGGGGTACTCGATTAGAGTTTTTGCTGCGCTCAAACAGAAGATTTTCACCATTCTCAAGACAATTTTGTTATTATATTGGCTATTAATAAGAGCCGAATGACCTTAAGGCTAAAACCTCTATAATCGAAATAAAAAATGACTCCTAATAACAAAGCAAAGAAGCTGAAATAATAAAATTAATAATGAAATAATGTGGTAATAGGACAAAAATAGGTACCTAACCCCATTCAATGTTATAAATGTATTGTGGTATTGATTAAATTGTTGTGATTACATATTACTATTTTTGTTACTACATATTACGCATCTCTCACAAGTTTTTTTTACGAATTCCCCAAATCTCTGTGCAATTATTTGAAAGCTGTCTTTATTATGGTTGAGGAACATCAAATGTGGGATGCATGGTTTCTACGTATACTGTAGTAAACAATTACAGTTAAGTTTCTGTACGATGAAGCGTTCATTTTTGACAATTTTTTTTGTTATTTTATGACAACAATGACTTCAATTGTTCTGGTGTGAATTTGGTTATTTTCAGTGGTGTGTATGAAGCATGGCGATCAAATCTCCACGAATTTGGAGGGATCAAGTGAACCGATAGTATCTATTTCAGCAAACTTTAGTACAAGTATAGTTGAACAAAAAAATCAGCTCAATCATAACGTATTCATATAATTGACGTTCTCCTGTTATTCTGTATGCAAAAGTATGGTATGTAGTGGGTGACTTTATCAATTGTATAAAAGTTTGAAAATTTAGAAAATAAATCTTCTTCAGTTCTTTTGAAATTTTTTTCTTTGAATCGGTAAAAATTCGATAACACATGTCCAATTTATTTTTTTGTGTTAAAGAAAGTTATGTTTAGATAAAGCTGCGCAACTTTCTAGTATATTCAATTAATGTATTCTGATCCGCCTTTGAGTTACAATGATGGGATCAAGTCTCCCTGGGGATCAAGTCTCCTTAGTCTCCCCTAATGTACAGAAGATGTTATTTATATGCTGCACTGAAAAATATGAAAATAGGATTAGTGGTAAGGGGGGTTTTTACTCATTTTAAATAAAAATTGATATTTTCACGAATAATTCCGCCATTTTATGAGTAAAAACGCTTTTAATCCACCTAACAGTGTGATGAGACATTTCTTATAACTCTTATCACTCTCTTCGGATATTATATCGTTTGAGAACATTTAGAACTTGATGCTTCGCGATGTTTTTGATAACACATACTACATGGGATAGTGACAGGACTC
This sequence comes from Topomyia yanbarensis, assembly GCF_030247195.1. NCBI lineage: Eukaryota > Metazoa > Arthropoda > Insecta > Diptera > Culicidae > Topomyia > Topomyia yanbarensis. The sequence goes on from NC_080671.1 coordinate 312,539,104, forward strand.
AGAGAATCGCTCAAATCAGCATAGGACAACATCAGTGCTAGAAATCTTAAACCAAATCAATGGGAAAGCGAAAAAATGGCTCATAAAATAGACATACCAACGAATTATTGTTAATGCTCTGTTAATAAAATATCTAAATTGTGGTGGGAAAACTGAATTTTCCTAAAGGGGTTATATATTGTACTGAGCCAAAAAAATTTCCAATGCGACTGAGAACTAAGAAATCAACGCTTTTTCTTGAAAAGGGCGATACTAGCAGTGATACCATTCAAAGAAAATCAACAGTGAATATTTCCAGACTTGGTTTTATTTCATATTTAAGAACTATTGTGTTTTTACATCCTAGATTGCATGATTCAGTGATCGAAACCCAAAACTTCATAAAGTATTTGAAATTATTAAATTAAAATTTGTTTTTGCTATTGAAATTGACAAAATGATAGTATAGCCCCTTTGGCGATTGTTTACTTTTTCGGTCCCACCTATCAGCATTGAAGTATCGCCCTTACGGTTTTTTACAATAACTACCGCTCTACACCACCGATTTCGTCCGTATTTTTTCAATGGCGATCATTGTTACTATTTACAGCTGGTATCAGCTTGATAATCCTAAAAAATACGAAAATAACAGTTTCGCCTCTAAACTTCTAGCAAAAAAGTATCGCCCTGTTTGTTTGCATTGAGCGTGCAGGGCGAAACTTTAAATAAACAAACAAAAATACAGTTTCGCCCGTTGTATTTTTTGCTAGTTTAAGTAGTTTAAGAAAGCAATATCGTAGAATCAAAATTTTTAGGTTAATTTGTTGCGTTTCAAAGCCCTCATTCGCATGTATGAAAAAAGCCATATGTTTACATTTGTAAGATCGTCATTTTTCATAAATTTCTCTCTACATTCGGAAAGTGTTATCCTCGTTATTAATCATATTACATTTTCGTCTCAACTCGACGCATTCCCAAAAGAAAAACCTGTTTTAATCCACCTAGTGGTGCAATTGTGCTTGTCTCATTTGTCCAGACTACGATTCCATGGCTGGTTATGTTCAATACAATGGTGGAAATGAATATTTCATTGTATGCATGTACGGTTTGCACATGCATACAATGGATCGACAGCCACGAACTTGAGATACTATGTGATACTGAAACATCGCTTGAAACCAGCGGCGGATCATGGAGAAAGATCCGGGAGGTCCAAGTCCTGCCGAAATTTTTCAACTTGTTAAGAAATTTTAAAATTTTTATAATGATTGCATAACCTTTCTATATGAGAAAGGCAAAAATGTACCAAAGTCTAAAAAAGTCAATTTTTGTCAAACATCTCAATGTTTCATGCATTTTAAAGCCATTTGGTATCAAAAATACAAATTTGATTTTGAAATTTTTTCATTTCAGTTTATATGAGAATTTGCTGTGTGATTGCACTCTTCAACTCGTAACTCCGGAACCGGAAGTCCAATCAATAAAAAAAATCAATAGCAGGCGATGGGAAGGTTGTACCTTTCATTTGAGACTAACTTTGTGCAAATCGGTCCAGCCATCTCTGAGAAACAGAGGTCACATTTTTTCCACATACACACATACACACACAGACATTTTCCGATCTCGACGAACTCAGTCAATTGGCATATGACAGGGCCCTCCGGGCCGGGATTAGATTGACGAATTTTAGAGTGAATGAGAAAGACAAAAACATTTTTAGCAAATGTTGAAAGTTATGCATTTTTTTGGTGAGCAGTTCTATGTTTCATAGACATTAAATCAATTTTAACTTCGCTTCCTATTAAATAAAGACCCTTATTACAGTACATCTCTACAAAAACGAGCTCAATTTGATGCTATTAGACAACTGTGAAATCAAGACCAATAGATCAGTTACATATCAGGACCCCATTCCGACAATTTATCAAAAGTCCTCATGATGCTTACAACAACAGGATATCAATGTACGGATCAGATAATTGTTATTGTAATGTTGAATTAAATCAGTCAGCATCAATAAATTTTCAACTTCAATCCATTTTTTGTGTGGTGGGGGGGGGGAGTTGTATGGTGTTAAACCCGAAAAGCTTCTCTTGGCTATGCCGTTGCTTGGAGTTAGTTACTTCGCTTTCATTTTCCGATATATTTCAGATCGATCCGATGGTTATAAGTTAGAAAAATTGCAGTCAGAAGGTTCGTACAAATGAACATTTTTGCACTGATAAGTTATCAAGTTCCTTCCAGACAACTTGGAAGTGTTCGGTGATTATTTCTAGCGGTTGTAGATAGAAAAATGATATACAAAATTCGTTTTATCGAAATAATGTTTGGCTTATTTCAATGGATTATTACTATATTGAACAATAAATAGGCGACAAAGAATAATCCACAAACAACAAGCCATAACTTTTAAAGTATTCAAAATAGATATTTGAAGTATTTAGTAAAGTTATTCGCAAAAGTAAGAGCTACAAATTTGCTGAAGGCATCATTTCGATATAGTCACTTCCAAGAAAATTTGTGAAAATATCTCACTCATAGGGTGATTAATCAGCAAAAGCACAATACCATAAGAAAGAGCATATTGCCTCCATTATATTCTCCGAAGATACTATTGACCTAAAATAAGCCGTTTTGGCGTTAATAATAGATTACATGTTTTTGGTCATATTTCTGGCAAGGGACCATTCATAAATTACGTAACGCTTTTAGGGGGGGGAGGGGGTACAACAAGTTGTGATATGTTGTGAAATAGGGGGGAGGGGGAGTTAGCTAGATCGTTACGTAACATGTTTTCACCGAAGAAAAAAAATTTTTCTGGGAATTTATTACGTAATAGGGGACGGGGGATGGAGAAATTTGTGACAATTTGTTACATGGGGGGAGGGGGAGTCAATTTTGGGCAATTTTTGCGTTACGTAATTTATGAATGGTCCCCAAAAGGAAATGATAAAAATCTTTCGTCCGCATTTAATGTTTAATATCTCTTTTGATAATAGTCCGATTTCAACAATCTATAGCTTGTTCGAAAGGTATTAAAAATTATTAAAGCTGTCTTAAAACATATAAATTGTTAATCTATATTGTCAATTTCGGCAGATAATTTAAAAAAAAACTGCAAAAAACGCCATTTTCACGCATTCAAACATTCATATCTTGGAAACTAAACATCAGAATCAAAACCAAATTAATAGCGTTCATACTGTTTTTTAGTTCTTTCATTTAAAAATGGTTTGGATAAGATCGGTTCAGCCATTGCTGAGAAACACGAATGAGAATTTGTCCGTTACATACACACACACACACAGACATTGTCCCAAATCGTCGAGCTGAGTCGATTGGTATATAAGACTCGGCCCTCCGGGCCTCGGAAAAAATCTTGAAAGTTTGAGCGAATTCTATACATTTCTTTTATAAGGAATGTAAAAACTATTTACATGAAAAATTATCACGAAAACTCAACGTAAGGATTAGGTATTTTTATATAGAATAAATCGGTTAAGTAGTTTTTGAATGGTACACCCAAAACGCGAACCGTATGAATTACATGCGAATAAGCATGATTCTAATGAGAATTTTGCATTGTAACTGGTATAATGCATAGAAAGCGATATTGATCCGGGACAAAAATGCATTAAATGGCGATTACACCACAGATCCTTACACAAACTCACAGTTGGGAATGTATTAGTGAATTTAACGATATCGAAGAATTAGTATTGAAATGACTCCGCACTAATACACATGTAAAGGACATCTCCACTCGGATACATGTGCGCTCTGAAAATACTAATACACGCTCAAGGACCTGTTTCCATTTCGCCTTTCTACTGATCACATGCTGCATATTGGAGAGAACAGTTTATGGCATCATCAAATTGATGGGGTGTGGGTGATGATTATGTGTTGATTTTGTGTGGAGCTTTTGGCGTTCTCTCAATCCTAAATTTACCAGCGATATGCCAGTTCTAGCCACTAGATAGGTTCATATATGTTAATAATGATTAACGATTATTTAAGCGCACTATACGCAGGAGAAAGCTACCACAGTAAAAGTATTTAAGTTTAAAGTATCATAAACTATAAGGACGGTGATGACATGGTTTTGCACTTTTGATCAGCAGTGGCAGTTACTCATTTCAGTTTGTATTATTTCCCGAACATGCTAATCCAGCGCACACAGGTAACTGGCATCCCTATCTCTACATACAGAATTTGACAATTAGGTTTTACACCAACCGACATAATCCCACAAAATGAGCCGGATGAACTTTGTTTGACAATTCTCGGTGGTTTGTTTACATGGGAGTTACGTGAGTTCGAATGTAATAGATGAGCACCCGTTTCACTCGCACTCACGCAATTGACAAAGTAAACAAACCACCGAGAATTGTCAAACATGAACTTCATTCATCATAAGGTCATTCTTGTCGTCATCTTGTAGAACTCAATAGGTAACATCGTTTTTCAACCGATCAATGGGGGTCAGTTCGACAACGTCAAAGTCGCTTGAAATGTCATCAACAAATAGCAGTAGCAGTATACAATAGAAAACAATGCACACTTTCTCTAATTTGATCGAAACTAAAGTGCTTCTCGTTTGTATTTAGACAAATTTCGTTAATTTTGTTACAAACAAAGTTTTTTATGTTGACTTCGCCAATATGACGCCATGTCATCCTCTTAAGCACACATCATCACCCTGGTCAACGATCATCGCAAATCAATTTGAGCACTAATCATTTTCTTCCACTCTTCTCTGAAGCATAGAATGAGAGAGTGATGATTTTACGGCAAAAGCTATTCGCTATGGGAAAATAACGCGTATATCACACACTCTCGTGAACGTATACTGTTCACGCGTTTAGTGTGGTTGGAATTGAGCTGTTCGCAGACAAAAAGCGTAACTGTGTATGAAGACAGAAGTTCTTACCAACACCACAGAGGTATTCATGTATAGAATACACCAGCTTTTTGGCGGACTCAGCAAGCAAAACCAACTAATATTTTTACATTCGGGCAGATAATATGGTAGCGTGTATTCGCAATCAATTTATTTCATCATGAATCAAGCTGTGTTGGTATAATGCCGTAGCTATGCTTGGTCTACAATGCGAAGAAGGCATGATTCTAATTCGGAATATGCACGAAAGGATGTAATGCCTTTTTTGCATTGGGAAATTGTTTTGGGTGTAGGTAACACTGCAAATCGTGTTTTTTTCCAGAGATGTTCAACAAAAAGCACACACTTGTCGAAATTTTGTGCATGGAAAAATTACAGAATGTAATTAGTAAAGTTTTGATCAATTCGCTTTACCCAGATTTCCGAAAAAAGAATCGCGAAAGAATTTTTTTTCGCGCTAAAACCCTTATCCCCCCTTCATTAGAGGAAGGATGGCAAATTTTAGATTGAAGCGCACACACACCAAACAACATAAACTGGTATTAATACAAATTTGCTTATGAATTTACTCACCTTTGATCGAACGTTAAGCATTAGCGTAAAATTCGTTTCGATTTGATTTATCTCGTAGTTTATTCGATTTTCCCAAACTTCTCCTATAGCAGACTGGTGAGTGAAGCTGGCCGAGAGAAGATCTACCGAACCTGGGAAAAAGAATATGTAGAAACAATAAAATATCAAACACAACCGTGCTTTGGTTTTTGCTCTATACATTTTCCAAGACTGTTCTCATTCCGAATAGCTGCGGCATCAGTCCGAGGAAAAAAGTTTGATACTAGAATCTTTAGAACTCGAATCGCATTGTACCAAACTGGTTATACAAATATGCACATAAAGCACACAATCAGAGCTATGCTGAAATTGTTCGTTGGCAGCGAATGAAAAATGGCAAGAATGCAGCCAGAAACCGTCGTGCAGTATATTGTTCTGCACGGCAAACTTTCCCGGTGCAGCGTTGGTGATATTTACAGTAATCTTCTCCTAACTGTGGATTCAAGTATCAAACCTTGTTGGCAGCTACCAACCACGGTTACGGAAAGACTGCTGTAGTCATTATAGTGCACCACTCATCGCCCACCACCGCCACAGCAAAGAAACGAGTGCTTTTCTACAGTATTGTGCGATGCAAAGTCTAAGAAGTGCATTTAATCTCACCTGCGCACTCAAACATGTTGCAATTCCTTTGTTCGATGTTATAACCCTCACAGCCAGAATCTGCGGTTGCGGTGATGTGTCTTTTGCCTTCGGCCTTGTCCATGGTCTGGTCTAGGAATGAGGTTCCATTGTGTTGATTTGCACGTTGCAGAAAAATTCCACGGAGTCGTCGGTTCATTTGTGGATGTCGTTGAATGCTCCTTTTACTACTATTTGCATTAGTACTTTCATTAAAACGCCTCTCAATTGCAGAGTGAAGTTCTGTCGTTGACGTTGAAGTGTCCTCCCTCGTTACCAGAGGCTCTGCTGTGCTCTGCTGCAGTCGGTTCTCCTGGTGATAGATACCGGTAGATGCTACCGTGGTCCACCGGGGATGGATGCGCTTCCTACCCGTTTCACTATCTCCTGGCACGGGAGTCGATGTCGTCAGTGGTGTTGTAAACGATGACGAGGGATTTACATTTTCATTATTCATCAAACCATCCTCCACGGGCTGCTCAATATTTACATACGACTTGCGCTGGAACAGTGTAGTCGGCAGCGATGACATCGTTTGGCTGCTGCCCCCAGTTCGAGGCGTGCTCTGTTCCGGTTCCAGCTTTTTCAAACAATGCCGAAAACGCTGCTGTACCCCCGTGCCACAAGAAGCGCTGCACGGGGTGTATTCACTCCACTCGCTCCAGCCTGTTGAGAGAGGGAAAACAAAAGAAAGAATGAACGAGTTACGGTTGGTGTCTGTCTGCCTAGCCAGCACATTACATGTAGGGATAGGGATATATGAATGGTTATATGAAATTAATCTCCAAGTATTCATAGATGAAAAGCAAGTATCTAGGGATTTTAGCAGATGATGACTTTCAAAATTTAATAATTAAAATCCGTTTATTATCAGCAATAGTTTGAACCGCGCACTTTCAAATAAACGTACACAAGAACTTCGTTTTTTATAATTAATTTGATCAATGTGTTTTAATATTCTCGTAAATTCGATATCAATTATATCAATCATTATTCGTGAACCTCTCAAACACACGTATCATGTCCGATCGACTTTTACGATTTAAAGTTAAAGTTTGCTCACTCAGCGTTCGAACTTGACAAGTACCTAGGGAAATTTAGGACTAAAGTCTCACATTTAATGGCGACAATGCATTTCTTTGACTTTATTAAATCCGTAAAAAAATTAAGCAATTTTTCATAAAGTATTTTCTGTTTAATTTTTCCTGTATTGTTTTAGATGCATACTTGATATTAAAACTCATAACGATACCCATTTAATTTGACAGAACTAATTTTGTTTCTGTTTTCATCAAACACCCCCAATCCAATCCCCCAAATCAAATTTCTGGCTACATCCGAAATCATACAAACTATAGTAGTCGTCGTGAATTTTTTCACTCACAAAATATCGAGTCATTTTTATTGTTTCGTTTTTAGTTTGACAATGATTCAAAATTTCTCAAGTGGGCCACCCAAATTAGGCGATATCGCAAATTCGATGGAAGATACAATTTTTTTTTAGTATTTCGCATTGCTAAACCAAATCCAGGTAGGATTCGCGAGAAAAAATTGTTTTTAAAAAATTGCTACGGGTGACCTTATTGGCCGATATTAACCCTACAACGGTTTCGTGATTTTTTCTATACGTAAACGATTATGTGAGGTACATTCGTACCCCAGCATTAAAATCGCTCTAAGATGTTCATTTTTAGTGAATTTATAATTGATTTGGATAGTTTTATTCTAAAATAATTTGGAAGCAGCCTGTTCAAAAACATTCGTGTTTTACCGTTTTTATTTGTATTTAATTTTTTTTATACCTTTAAAATACGTCAAAGTTTATTCTCAAAAGCAAAGAAATACGATAATGATCCAAGCACATTTTTTACTACTTATTGCCTATACAATTTTACGCAAGTGTCTCGCTTACTATGTATCGATATTTTGCTTATAAATAAAGATAATAAATTTTCCAAATAATATACACATGACAAAACACTAACATAGACGGTTTTGAGGGGTACCTTTGTACCCCGGACAAACTGTAAGCGGGCACTGTTGGGTTGGTCAAGTGAAACAAATAATTTGCACCTGCTTTAATGGAAGTTTAATATTCAAATTTATTTATAATAAAATGAGCTTCCAATTAAAATGAACCGTAACGGAATAACAGGGATTGCAAATAACTCTGGGGTACAAATATACCCACAAAACCGTTCTAGGGTTAACGAACTAATCAGCAATGAAATTGTCGTGAGGCAAAGATTTATTTTTTCCGATCTAAAAAGTTATTATATTGTATATTTTTTAAACATTTGAAAAAAAATAAAAAAGTGTGGCTCGCCTCTTTTTAGTTCAAAAAAGGCCAGATATACTACTTTTAGTACCTAAAAACATGCCGTCGAGAAAAAATTAAACGCTGTTTTTAAGTTTATAAGCTATTCCACGCCAAAAGTCACCGCGTACGGATTTCGAACAGCGAATTAAAGTCTTAAGCAGCTTGCTTTGCTTGCAGGTTTTATCGCATTATCAAATGATGCAAGCGCGGAAAGCAAGAAATACGAATAAATTAAGAATTTTGGCTCATTCTGCGACATATTTCCAATAAATTTCAACAAACTTACTTCCACGATTTGTAGCCTGCATTAATTACAATCGATTGATGAATATATGTCATCGCATTCAATGTTATAGGCTGAATAAAGTTTTACCACGCTTGCTTTCCGCGCTTACATCCTTTTATAAACCGACAAAACCTGCAACAGACATGTTGGTCCATGCAGATTGCAGAGGCCCAGAACACTTTTTTATTTCATTTGTTTTATAAGAAACTAGCTAATATACATCGCTCGTTGCTGCGATTTTCAACGAAATAAGAGGAAAACACAATTTGTTCCGAAGCGCCATCTGGCGAGCAGGTAATCCCCAACCAACAGCACACAAAAACGCTCCATAACAAATACCTACTATGTATAAATTTTGGTTTTACAATGAGAAATACTACCAAAAAATTATATATCCCATCGAAATTGCGATATCGCCTAATTTGTGTGGCCAACTTGAGAAATTTTGACTCCAATCGAACCGAGTTGTAGATAGCACTTGTATTCTACTCTACTACATTAAAAACATTTCCTAAATGCAAAAATGCATTACATCAATCTTATTTCGAATTTGATCCATACCTTACTTAACCCTATAACGTTGCACTGGGGTACAAATATACCCCCACGACATCGTTGGTGCCTTGTAAAGTCGAGAATTCGACATTTATCGGACTCTAACCATAATTCAATTTAGAGTTTATAGTAAGAGTAGGAAAAGGTGGTTTAAATACCGGTTGTTTCACTACGTAAGTAAAAATTAGTATTATGTTATCGTTTTGCCTTTCTCATATAAAGAAAGGCTATGCAATCACTGTAAAAATCGGTCACACAGCAAATTCCCATATAAACTGGTACCACCATGATGTTCAAATGATGTAAAACATATTAAAATAGATGTAACATTACTCTAGTTTGCGGGTCTGGATCACTAATGATCAATTAAAGCAGCTTTGACCACATTGGCCACCTATGACGGTACATGACGCCCCCGGGGAACCCGCCAAGTTCCTAAGCTATTATCACACCCATTCCCCAACGAATTCTCTACCGATTTTTACAAACTTGATTTCAAATGAAAGATACAGTAATACCATTGACTGCTGCTGAATTTCATTCGGTTCTGACTCTTACAGGGGTATTAGTAAGGATACACTGGAATTTCCCATATAAATCGGTACAATCGTGATACCTCAGAGGCTAAAAACTATTGAAATGGTCACCAAATTACTTCTAATCGCAGATCTAGATCACTGATTGCCAATCAAACATTCTTTGAATATATTGTCCACTATCGACGATTCCGGAAGTCCGGAATTCCGGGCATATTCCACAATTAAAGTCACATCGGTTCTTCGGTTATGACTGAACCGATTTTCTCAAACTAAGTCTCTAATGGAAGGCAAAATATGCAGTTGAGTATTGCGTCGCCGCCCCCTCCCCCCGCCTTGCCTTTACACCTCCCTCCTTCATCACTCCCCTCCCCTTGGACCACCCTCACGCCCGCATTTCCTTCATCCACCACGTATACCTAAATAAGATGAAGAATTTCTGACGCATCCTCCACTCCCACTCTACTAACCCCCCATTTCACTCCACTTTCAAACCCATTTCACCAACATTTCAAAATATAATCACATGAAGATAACATTGAACTCATGCTGATTAAGCTAATTAAATATTATTCTTTTGCCTTTCTCATATAGAAAGGTTATGCAATTGCTCCAAAAACCGACTTTCTAACCGAGGCCCGGAGGGCCGAGTCTCATATAACATTTGACTCAGTTCGCCGAGATCGCAAAATATCTGTGTGTATGTATGTGTGTATGTATGTGTGTATGTATGTATGTATGTATGTATGTATGTATGTATGTATGTATGTATGTATGTATGTATGTATGTATGTATGTATGTATGTATGTATGTATGTATGTATGTATGTATGTATGTATGTATGTATGTATGTATATATGTATATATGTGTGTGTGTGCGGATTTGTTAACAAAATGTTCACATCAGTTTCTCGGAGATGGCTGAACCGATTTTTACAAACTAAGATTCAAATGAAAGGTATAATATTCCCATAGGTTGCTATTGAATTTCATTTTCAACCGACATCTTGTTCCGGATTACGAGTTGAAGAGCATGGTTACAAAACAAAATTTGTCAATTTGTCCACATCGGTTTCTCGGAATTTTCGGAACCGATTTTGACAAACTTGATTTTAAATGAAAGGTCCATCAGCTGCTGTTGAATTTTGTGTGGATCTGAGTTCTGGTTCCTGAATTACAGGGTGATACGTACGATCACGCAGCAAATCTCGATTCTAACGAATTCTGCGATGAATGTAAAAAGGTGAAAATTTTTCCAAAATGTAAACACAACTGTTGAATTTGTAGATCTAGGTCACCAACAGTCATTCAAAGTCTCTTTGGCCACACTGGCCACCATCGACGGATCCGGAAGCATCCAAATTCAGAATAACGGTTATATTGGTTTCTCGAAAATGGCTAGACCGATTTGATCAACTTAGTCTCAAATGAAAGGTGTTGTGTACTGATATTAAATACCATCTCCATCCGACTTCCGGCTCCGGAATTACGGGTTGTGGAGTGCGATCACATAGAAAACTCCGATTCAAACCGATACCGCGATGAATGCAGAAATGTGCTCTTATATATACTTATCAAGTGTAATAAGAATGAAAGACATTTCCATAATGTTATATTGTACGAACCAGCTATTAAATCATAGTTTGGAGAAATGAGAAAGTCACAATTGCACCTCTAGGTGGATTAAAACAGGTTTTTAATCATCTATTCGATTAATTTAATTTAATTTTTAAGTAGAAAAAAAATCATTCTCATTTGCGCTGATTTTTACTTTTTAATTTTCTATTTTTTATAGTTTTTGAAAATAATGGCTTGCAAGTATAATTTGCATACAGCAACTGCTGTAACAGTAGCGTTGCGTACAGTAACGCTAACGGTTTTGTGGGGCACATTTGTACCCTAAACAAACTTTAAGCAAGCACTGTTAAATTGGTCAAATGAAACAAATAGGTTGTACCTGCCTTCACGGTAGTTTGATAATCAAATTGGTTTATGATAAAGATTTCTTGCAATTAAAATAAACTGTAAAGGAAGAATAAGGATTTGGACTCATAAATTTGGTGGTACTTTGGTGTCATTATGGCGGCTCCAATTTAAAAAGGGCACATTATTTTTTTAAAAGCAGATAGTTTAGGGCAAATTTATTTTGTAGAGACTGTCTTTGTTCCATCAGACCTAAACCTAGCCTCACTTCCGCCAGGTTTCGTTGGTCATGACACTCATATGGTGATGGGATAATAGCACCACTATCAAATCAGTGGTACATATATGATACAAGCACATTCTGTCAGATTGTTCCCGGGCTGAGCTGTTGCATGATCCGGATTCCTTCATGAAAATACATGAATTTTCACGAACTTAACGAAATGATCGCAAAAATTTTGTGTGTTATGTTGAAGCCATTAACGGATTTTTAAAAGTTTGGAGTCGTTCCGAGAGCTCCATTGGAGATGTCGAAGCATCTCTATTGGCACGCATACCGTATAATTAGAAGCATGAAATAACTTAGATACCCAATCATAGATCGTCCTAACACTAATGATGGGACATCAAGAACACGCCAGAAAATGATTGATACCCTTCGATACAGGTTTGACCGTTCCAACCAGTAACGTGGGTGACGTCATGTAAACTGTCGAATACAAATTGCCAATTGCCATAGCTTAATTTAATACATGTAATAAATTATACGAAACTGCCTTGCAGGAATGGTTTCTGATAAAAAATCAGAAATTTTGGTTAATTACGACGGGCAAGGTTGTTGGAAACTGTGACCATTAAGCTTTCTGTTTCCCCATGAGTTGGCCGCCGATTTAGCTTAATTTCCGGCTAAGATATCAACGATTTATCAAGTTTCTCAGCACGTTACAAATTTGACGTTCAATAATAGTAAATATAAATGCGGATTCTACTCGGCAGTGATTTGTTTTTCCGTATGCAGATATAACTCAATACGTATGGTGAATCAGATTCAGATTCGAGTGATTCTACTATTCTTAGATGAGTCAAGGGTCCAGCTCGGGTGCCTTGAATTAAAAATCTTCGAGATCTTAGATTGATTCTCCGTATTAGCAAGTTAGATTCGGATCGGGCTTCTCAAATTTTAAATTTTCGGGTTCGGGTCGGGTTCGGGTTTTCAAATTTTAATATTCTCGGGTCGGGTCGGGTTCGGGTTTTACAAAATTTTCATTCTCGGGCACGGGTCGGGTTCGGGTTTTTAAGTTTTGAAATGTTCGGGCTCGGGTCAAGTTCGGGTTTTTCAAATTTTATAATTTCGGACTCGGGTCGGGTTCGGGTTTTTAAATTTTCATGCGCTCGGGTCGAGTTCGGGTTCGAAAAAATTGAAACCCGACCATCTCTAATGTTTACCTGAAATCGGCGGCGCGGAGTGATGAGAAATATAATTGTAACGTTCTAGGGTTAATTAGAACAAATTGATTTAGAATTGATACTACAGTACAATAAATTCGTTCGTAAAAATAGTAATAGATTTTGCTTGCTGAGCATTTGTCCAACAAGGTTCATTTTATACATACATTTTGTTTAGTTTTTGTACGAATTTCGGTCCGCACACACAGTGACGCTGATTTGTCTGCGAATAGCTCAATTAAATAGCAATCAATTGCATAGAGTAATTTCGCTTCGGCTGAGATACCTCACTCTCACCATCTCGTATATTCAGTCACTTTTGCTACGATCATATGGTATTACGAGTTTGTCCTTCGAAGAATTACAACACTGGTGATGTAAAATAATGCTTATTATTTACTTACAACAATATTAGTAAAGATCATGTGCATCCAGTTAAATCGCGGAGCACTGAAAATTTTCAGTAACCACGTTAAATTTTCTTTTTTTACTGTGCGATTTTTTTTTTGGGAAATCATGCGTCAGTTGAATAATGTAGACCTTTTAGAAGGCATTCTGAACACGAGCACGGTCATCTATAATTTCAGAGGAAAATGTCTTCGTACGGCATCGCTCCCCGACAATTGGGACAGATGTCTCATAAAAATTGGGGGTGAGATGCCGCACTATCTGGTTGAGGATGCTTTGATGAAATGTATCATATGGAAGTCAGAATATCATTGGTATATTCACAAACTACAGGATTCAACACCGTGGCATATAGCGTTATGAGTTTATTTTGACTCTATTATGAAGGGTTGAGGATGCATGTATTGGTTACTTCGGTTTATTCTAGTGTCACACAGTTACTTTCCCTAAGGGGTTACGTCAATGTACAGTTTAAAAAAATGGATTTTTTATTGATCTAAAATGTGCTGAGATATTTTTTTAAATCGGTGAAAATTAGGTTACACATTTTCAATTTCTTTTCTTTGTATGATAGATATTTATGCTTTTTGTTACTAAAAGTCTCTTTTACTATAATTAACGAAATCCTTGGGTATCTCATGCTGGGTGATATGGATGTTCGAAGATGAAAATATTGAGGACGCACTCCACGATCGCTTTTAAACTTTTCGTATCTCTATTGAATTTAGAATGGAACGAATGATTAAGTTTATCATTTGAAAACTAAGATAAACCTGTTTTGGGATGATATTACTGAAAAAGCATCTTCAGTGCATTGGAATTAACTTTTAGGAAAAATATCGGATCAAAGTCCAAAAATATCCATTAATTGAGCGACCGAAATTAAAAGTCGCAAGGACAGAAATGCTTCTTAAAACCCGTTTCAAATATATTAGAATATAAAAACCGGATATAAACTTCAAGCATAAAAATCGGACTGTAGCATTACTTTTTAAGAGCCGGATAAAAAAACCTTCAGCAAAAAACCGGAAAAAATATATCCGATTCTTACAAAGTAATTTTTGATAGCCGACTTTTAATCTGGAACATCAAGATGTACGGATGCTCCTACAAATGATTTATATATTTTTAAACGTTTTTATACTGGATGAGAACTTTTTAAGCGATTATTATGCTGAAGGATCTCTGTCCGATTTTTATGGTTGAAGTTTATTTCCGATTTTTATATTCTAATATGTTTGAAACGGGTTTTGCGAGGCGACTTTTATTTTCGGTCGCTCAATTAGACCCAGGAAAAAAATCGCCCAAAGGTATCTTTTTCATGAGCGGGAAACATTTATTTGCAAAAAAATTAAGACTTGTAATTTCAAAAATGTTCATGTTTCAAGGGCAGCTTATATGACCTGGGACACTTTCAATCGCTACTTGCTTTTCCAGGAATTTAAATGCTTATTCTGATAATTTGAACCCTTTCCTTTTCATGCTACTGGTTTGTATGGGACTCATTAATCCATATCTGTGGAATGAGAATTCCGAATGAAGCTATTCGCAAGCTAGACGGGTGATTGGAAAGAATGAATGCATGGCTTTTGTGCTATCCTCAGTAAAATATTCGCCAACATAGCCTAGACACTTCACACTGCTCTCTATTTACTTCAATATAAATGAAAGATTTACAGGTATTACTATACGTGAATTATATTCCCTTTGTCGCTCTCTGTTTAAGGGGCCTGAAAACACATGTGACCTTATCTCAGCTTACTATTTCCAATTACTCGTAGATTTTCTAAAACATTTCAGAACTTTCTAAAATATTCATTCTCAAATTCATACAGTTGGTTTATTTTTTTTTACTTTATCTAAATCTTTCCTTTTTTCAAAATTTTATCCTTTATACTCATTGGTTTGTTTTGTTTGTTCTATTTATTCTAAATATTTGATTAATGTTAATTATTTATTTTATTTTATTTATTCCTTTCTTTGGATTCATCATGATCATTTTATTCATTTGTGATCACTTTGGATTCATTCTGATCACTTTATTTAACTTATTTTAATCACTTTTTCATGTTATGCATTTCATTTGTTTTTTCCGGTTCATACATTTTATTAATCTGGCCATTTTTTTCGATTGTTCAATTTATTCATTTCATCCAGACTATTAATTAGACAACATTTAATTTAGTCTATTTTCATTACCTTTTTATTATCGTTTAATTTTTCATTTAAATGATTTTATTCTGATTATTTTTTATTTTTATTTGATCATTTTTCTATTTTGTTTATTTTATTCATTTTATTTGTTTGATTAATTTTATTAACCCCCTCATGCTCATGTTGTTTCTATACAACAACGTTTTCACATAGCTATAACTTTGGGGTAAGACAAGATTTCCTCACAAAAACAACTAAGGCTAATTACTGTGACTATTATTATTTATTTAGGCGCTAACAGCTACAAAAATCATCCGTGGAACTAAAATTATTGCAATTGTTCCAATTTGATTCCACTGGAACAGTGCTTCCAGAGACATTTTCAGTTTATTATATACATTATATTATATCTTCGTTGTCATAAAATATTTTTGAAAACTGATAAATCTTATCTATTTAGACTGATTTCAACCACCTTTACCGCCCACAATTAAACTATTGAAAACATTTCAGGCGATGTGTACTGAGGATCCCAAGGAAAAATTGGGCAGCTTCTTTCACTATTACAGAAGCACTTATCTTGATCGAAACAGGTTTTTCGTATTTCTTTACTCCAACACTTTTAAGGAAAAGCGGTTTCGGAAACCTTATTTGCTAGAAAAAAGTTGGGTATGAAAGAGTTAATTTCGTCCTATTATTAATTTTGTTTGTTTTAGAATTTCTAAAATTTTAATTTATTTTTTGTTTTATTCCTCTAATTCACTGCATTCATTTTATTCATTTCGTTTATTTTATTCATTTTATTATTTTGTCCAGTTCATAGTTTTCTACACTTCCTTCATTTCATTACTTTTTTGATATTGTACAATTTTTATTTGAGCTAAACTAATTTGATTTATTTGTTCTATCGATTTGATTAAATTAGTCTTTCCACCCATTTCATCATATTTTTTAATTTTTTGCTTTATTAATTATTGAATTTTATTTGCTTTCTTGATTTTTCACAATTTTTCATGATTTTTTCAGTTGTTTCGAGATAGGGTAAGGTGGGGCAAATCCGACCGTTGGGTAAACCCCTCTTTGTTATCGAAAATCAGAAGCACTACGCGATCTAATGTCAATGTTGTCGTGTAGAGCATCGAAAATAATCATAATGGAGGTATGACAGCAATTTTATAGTTTACATTAAGATGCACAAACGATTATAAGCGTGTTTTTACAACTTTTGATTTGCTTTTTGTGCATCATTGACTACAGGATATTTCTGATTGTTAAAGTGATTGCATAAAAAATGTAAGTGGATTTCAATTCTTTGTTTAAAGTCCAACGAAGTGCATAGATGAACTTAGTCCAACTTTTTTAATATTTGTTTGAATTGCATCGTAATGAAAAATGATGGGGCAAATCCGACCTCTAAATAGTGGGATAAATCCGACCGCTTTTTTCGCTAAGAAAATGTTTATTTATCAAATTGAAAAATATTTTTATTGTTATTATTTTTTGCACAATGGTTCATAATTACAAACGAAAGACACAAAAACGTGATGAATATAGTTTTCGTCGAGCAATTGCTCCGATACCAATGGGAATATCTTAACGTGGTACTGCTCGTTATTTTGACATTCCAAGATTAACGTTGAATTCCATTTTCTTCATGTTACAATTTAATAATATAACATTCATTCATTTATCATTGAAAAAGCATAAAATTTGGGTAATGTATGTACTAAATCAACCAAAAACATAGGCGGTCCGGTTTACCCCACCATTTTTGAAAACAGAAAAAATGAACGATTTCGTAAAACGCTAATATCTCAAAATTTTCCCAAGATACGAATAAAATTCTATGCATAGAAAGTTGCCCAGAAGTCTAATCTTTAATTTGATATATAACACGACTTGATCTGATGCAAAATTATTATTTTACAGCCAAAACCATTTACTAGGTCGGATTTGCCCCACCTTACCCTACTATTCGTGCATGACTCAAAACAGTTTTCATCTCACCTCTAATTGGATGCCAACTTCGCGTGAGTTCTGCAAGCTAATGAATGATGCAATAGTGATATGTGTAAGAAATGTCTCATCTCACCTTTAGGTGTAAAAAATTGGCTTTTGCTAATGTTTTACTTACAACGCGTCGAAAATCCACAAAATCTTCTATAATTATGAACATTACTGTGTAAAAAAGCATCAAATGAGTTATTTTAAAGCCAAATGAAAAGAGTAGGGCATTTTCCCTGAGATATGCGTCTATTCATATTTTGGTAATTAAAAATGGTCGCCATATGTGCCACATCTAAGTACTTAATAAGCAACAATCTACTACACTTGAAAATGACCAACAGTAGTATTATAATGTTGAAAATATTGTCGCAAAAATGTGCAATTTTATTGTTCATTGTTGAGGAAGTCTGACCTCTTATATGAACTTATCGATGGATATTGGATATTGTGAAACTTGTGTTTTCATGCAATATAATGGATGTTTATATATAATTACATGATAGCCCATGCCAGCATTAGACACGATCAGCTATATCCACACTATACGCCACGCCGGCATTGGACACGATCAGCAGTTTACCATAGCCACGCCGCCGACTATGCACACGTCG
This sequence comes from Topomyia yanbarensis, assembly GCF_030247195.1. Classification (NCBI taxonomy): domain Eukaryota; kingdom Metazoa; phylum Arthropoda; class Insecta; order Diptera; family Culicidae; genus Topomyia; species Topomyia yanbarensis. The sequence continues at coordinate 312,557,466 of NC_080671.1, forward strand.
ACCTAGCAACAGCCAGCAACGCTATCCACTCAGCCCAAACTGTCCCGTCAGCAGATTCATTATACAAAACCACTTCCACAGGCTTCGGATCGATCATTATTAGAGTTGAGTTAGTTGAGTTAGTTCAGTTTAATTTGTATTCTATTTAATTTGAATAAAAGTGATTTTTTAAAAAGCTCATCAGGGACTAAAACCTATTATTGGCGCAGCCTTACGGAACAGGCTGGAGTGATTAACTGTGATAAAAAAGTGGAATAGTTACGCACCAACAAACGTAACTGCAGTGATCCCGTGGACAGTGTTGAAAAACTGACACATCTGAAGCACAACAGACGGAGGTTCATCAGGGAATAAACCAAAGTCGCCGAAGAGTTGAGGATCCCCCCGCAGTAACCACCTGGAGCACCAGCAGCGTCCAGCCGGAACCACGAAACACGATAGCAGAAACCGTGAGTAGTTTTATTTGTTCTCCCTTAGTGCGAATCAACGCTAGGCGGGCATTAGTGAGTGACATTCTAAAACTGTTCGCGTCCTTACCTTGTACTACCAGATAGGCAAGATAAGAGAGAAGCGAGTCAACACGTTTAGTGGGCTTCTTGGAAACTTCGCGCAAGCATTTTTCCTTTCACCGTTTTCTCAATATACGCATTTGACTGTGGTTTTCATCGGCGAAATTTAATGCCAAAAACAAAGTCAGCGTTAAAAAAAGCAAGAGTGCTGTTAAAAAAGGTGCAAATTAAAATAACCGACAGTAGCTCAGATTCCGAAGCTTCGAGTCTAGATTCTGGTGATTTCTCTCATATACCAATAAAAGAGACCCCAGAAATTGAAAATTTAACATTAGAAGAAAATACCATGGATCCAATATCTTCGCAAATAAATCACCTGAACCAAGCGCTTCAGCAGCTAATGGAAAGGCAAGACCAGCAAGCACAAGCAATTAATGCACTATCGCTAAGTCAGCCAGGTAATAACAGTAGAGTGGCAAAATAAAATGTCTGATAATATGTCCGTTCATAAATACTACTCAAAATGTAAAGAAATTACGCAAAATATAAAAACCCTGGCCAAACAAAAACCAAAATACAAAGACAATTGGGATGCAATTAACTCATTTATCGAAGAAGATGCCCTGGCAGCATTTTTAGCAGGGTTGAAAGAGCCATACTTTGGCTATGCGCAAGCCGCCGGTCCTGAGGACATGGAGGCAGCATACGCCTTCGTATGCAAATTCCGATCTAAAGAGGCAACTGCTTCTAACATGGACCAAACCCATCCCAGAAATAAACCCAAACAATTTAGAAATTTCAAATCAGACGAAAGAAATGAACGAAACGATAGACACGATCAAAAGGAACGGAAATTTGAAAGCAAAGATTCTCCCCAACCCATGGATACAGATTCGACCAAATCTAAATTAACCCTAAATAGAAAACAAGCATACAACACAGAACTAACAGAACAAGAAAGATCCTCCGAATCAGAATCTGAAAACGACAGTATTGACCTAAATTTTTGCTGGACTCAACACGGAAAAAATCAAACGTGAATTACTTACCCTACATGATAAGCAAAAACTTTAAAACAGGACAGACAATTCGACTTTTGATAGATACAGGTGCAAACAAAAACATTATTCGCCCCGGTGTTCTTACGAGTACGATGCCAACAAAAAATACTAAGATAAAAAACATTTCCGGGAATCACGAAATTAACAGAAAAGGTAAAGCTAACTTAATTGACAAAAACGTTTTCCCCCAAACATACTACGAGTTGAATTTTCACAATTACTTTGATGGAATTCTTGGATCTGAATATCTAGCTAAAAGCAAAGCCAAAATCGACTACGAAAAGGAAACCTTGACCATTAATAATAAACAGATTAGATTTGAAAAATATTTCCCCTCCAAAAGGCTTTACTCCCACACTATCGAAATCACCACCTCCAAAAACGGAGACTGGATTGTCCCTACCTTTCAAAAACTTCATAAAGCAATTATTATCGAGCCAGGTCTTTATAACTCCTTTAATAAAAAGTCTACAGTTAAGGTTATAACTAATAAAAGCACTGTACCACAGGTGCATGGACATTTTGTGCTCAAAGTTAACAATTTCGAAACCATAACCCCAATTCAGCTCGAGTCAACATCTCCCATTGACAAGGATATGCTATCCAAAATTATACGAACCAACCATTTATCGTCATTGGAAAAAGAAAGTCTTCTCGAAACGATTCTACAAAATCAAAATGTTCTCTTAAAACCGAATGAGAAACTGACTGCGACATCGGCAATCAAGCACAAAATTATAACAACAGACGACCAACCGATCTACACAAAATCCTATAGATACCCGCACGCATTTAAACATGACGTGGAACAACAAATCAGAGAACTCCTAGACAATGGCATTATTCGTCACTCAAAAAGCCCGTACTCATCTCCTATCTGGGTGGTCCCCAAAAAACTAGACGCTTCCGGAAAACGCAAAGTTAGAGTCGTGATTGACTACAGGAAAATTAACGAAAAGACAATTAGTGACAAATTCCCGATACCACAGATTGAGGAGATTCTGGATAGTTTAGGAAAATCAGTTTACTTCACTACGCTCGATTTAAAATCCGGATTCCACCAAATCGAAATGGACCCGGACCATCAGTACAAAACAGCATTTTCCACAGCATTAGGCCATTTTCAATTTACCAGAATGCCTTTTGGTTTGAAAAATGCGCCCGCGACATTTCAGCGCGCAATGAACAATATTCTCGGCGAATATATTGGAACTATTTGCTTTGTATATTTAGACGATATAATAGTTATAGGAAAAGATCTTAAAACACACATCCAAAACCTAACAAAAATCCTTAAAAGACTCATAGAATTCAACCTAAAAATACAAATAGATAAATGTGAGTTCATGCGTCGAGAAACAGAGTTCCTCGGACATGTTATCACACAGGAAGGTATTAAACCGGACCCGGAAAAAATTAAGAAAATTTTGGACTGGAAATTGCCCGAAAACCAGAAACAAATCAAACAGTTTCTCGGACTTTCTGGATATTACAGAAGGTTTATTAGAGACTATTCAAAAATTGTTAAACCAATGACAAAATTTTTAAAAAAAGATCAGACAGTGAACATTAACGACGAAAACTACAGGACTGCGTTCTCCAAACTAAAACAAATCCTATCATCAGACCAAATCCTCACATACCCCGACTTTCAACTCCCATTTATTCTGACGACAGACGCTAGTAACTACGCGATTGGTGCTGTCCTCTCCCAAATCCAGGACAAAAGCGAAAGACCGATTGCATTCGCCAGCAGGACACTCACCAAATGCGAAACGAACTATAGTACCATCGAAAAAGAAGCATTAGCCATCATGTGGGGAATTAATAAATTCAAACCATATTTGTATGGGAACAATTTTACACTCTTTACCGACCACAAACCACTTCAATACATAAAAAATTGCAACAAGAATCAAAAACTCTTAAACTGGCGTATGGAACTCGAAAATTATGACTACACTATAATATACAAAGAAGGTAAAAGTAATGTGGTGGCAGATGCGTTGAGTAGGAAAACTGAAGAAAGCTGCGAAGTCAATATAAATAATACAGATTCTCCAATTTCAGGAAGAAATTCAGACTCACAGAAAAGCGAAACGTCAAGTAGTGGAGCCGAACCACCAACCGAGCGAAACGAATCGGATAGCGACGAGGCCCAATCAGAAGTACCCCCAAATGACGATTCCGACGATGAAACAATCCACTCAGCCGACACATCGCAGGATTATTACATTCACTGCACAGAGCGTCCAATCAACTATTACAGGAACCAACTTATTTTCAGGAAGACACGCTTTAACACAATTATTTCAGAGACACCCTTCACTAATTTCAATAGAACTATCATATGCAGAGACACATTTGACGAAAACATTCTGACTGACATTTTGAAAAAATATCATAATAATAAACAGACAGCGATAATGGCTCCAGAGGAGATCATCCAAACTATTCAAGAAGTTTATAGGAAAAACTTCAATGAAAACGGACACTTCGTACTGACGCAACTACAGGTAGAAGACGTTACGACCGAAGACAGACAAGACGCCATTATAAACAAGGAGCACGAACGCGCACATCGAGGGGTCAATGAAGTTGAGAACCAGATAAAAAGATGCTACTTCTTCCCTAAGATGGCATCAAAAATTAGAATTTTTACAAAGACTTGCAAAGTGTGCAATATGCACAAATATGAAAGAAAGCCTTATAACATAAAGCTCTCACCAAGACCGACCGTAGACCGACCTTTCGACAGAATACACATGGACATTTTCCAAATCGACAGACATAACTTTCTATCGTTAGTCGATGCGTTCTCGAAGCATGTCCAAATGATACTCATGGAAACTAAAAATTTAATCGACGTCAAAAATGCGCTAGCCCAATACTTTACATCGTTCGGCATACCTAGACAAATTATAACAGACCACGAAACGACATTTAGGTCCATACAGCTTAAAAATTATCTTGATAATTTAAATATTGAATTATGCTATGCCTCTTGTTCAGAATCCAATGGACAAGTAGAAAAAACACATTCTACTATTATCGAGATCATTAACACAAACAAACGTAAATTTCCAGATCTCAATACCACAGCATTGGTCTTACTAGCAATCTCTCTGTACAACACATCAGTACATTCAGCAACGAAATTTACGCCAAATGAAGTAATATTCAATAATAACAACATTGTACAACCCATCCAAATTCAAGAAGATTCAGAGAACTTGTTTAAAAAAGTTAAATCTAATCTAGAAAAAGCCAAAGACATCCAAATTAACCGTAACAGGCAAAGAGAAGACCCACCAATAATCTTAGATAACGAACAAGTATACTTAATCCCCAATATTAGGAAAAAGTTAGACCCTAGGGCAAAACCTACAGTGGCACAAAATATTACAGATAAAACGTTTAAAAATAACAAACATATTAAGAGGCACAAATGTAAAATTAAACGCTTGAAGAAGCAGACATTACAATAAATCAATGATATCGTATTTTTATTACAGGAACACTCAAACAGCATAAACTACAAGATTGTAGGGAATTTAGAAAATTAAAGAACATCAAACTGCAACAATGTACTATACAATAATATTACTATTCTTACTTCGGAGGACAAGCGGCCAACAACTCGAAATCAAACATTTGTACCAAGACCCCATTCTTTTGTTACAATCTCAAAATTGTCATATTCAAACTGGTATTGTAAAAATCATTCACCCAATTAACTTAACAATCTTGGAAGAAAATGTAAAACTATTCACTAGTATTTCTAAAAAGATAGATCAATCATTTCCAATGTCAGACTTAATTATTAGAAAATCCAGACATCTTACAGATAATTTATATCAATTAAAACCCGTGAAGAGCAATAGACACAAAAGATTAGATATTATCGGAACAGCCTGGAAATGGCTCGCAGGAAACCCAGACGCTGAAGATCTACGCCTCATCAATAGTACACTCAACAACCTAATTGACCAATCGAACGAACAAATCAAAGTCAACGAAGTCATCAATGAAAGGATAACAAAAATCAGCGACACCATCAACAAACTGGTCGGGCATCATAACTTAATCAACACCATTCTACTTAAAGAAATAGACGCTATCACTTTACTGCTATCTCTAGATGCAATAAATAGCATTCTCGAAGACATAGAAGATACCATTTTGAGAGCCCAAGTGCTACTACCAAACAGCAAGTTACTAACGATCAAAGAAATACTCATTATCGAATCCATTCTCAATAAACAAGGCATTGAGACAACCTTCCCAGAAGACGCGTTGAATTATGCAACACCAAAAATAGCTAGTAAAAATGACATGATTCTCTACATACTGGAAATACCCAAAACAAGTAAAGACTGCGAGATAATCGAAATAATTCCCTTGATTGTGAATGACACAATAATTGTAGATACACCAAATTATGTAATTAAATCAAATAAGAAACTATTTACCACAATCCACCCGGAAAAAGTCGTACAACAGCTACAAGAAACTAAACCATTTTCTGATACTTGCGTACTCCCAATAATCATGGGATCAGAAAGTCATTGTAAAGCAATCGTACTGAAGCAAACAATAGTACAAACTCTGCCAGGAAACAAAATCCTAATCAATAACGGAAAACAGTTGACAATAAATTCAACTTGTGGTCCACATGGCAGAACACTAACAGGAAATTACATTCTACATTTTACTAACTGCACTATCAATATTGGGAACGAAACATTCGTTTCTGAAGTAATAACAACACCAAATTACACAAAACAATTAGTTGGTACATTCCCAGGATTACTGATCAAGAAACAAATTATCAGTAAACAGAATATTTCAGCATTAACTTTGCAAACAGCAAACAACAGGCATCGAATTGATTACGTACAACTGAGACAATTCGAACACAAGAAATGGCTAATAGGAATTTTCGGAGGTTTTTCGACTACTACTTTCATAATCTTGGCATTAGCGATTATCTGTCTTTACAGGAAAAGAGTTGTATTCAAAATTCACTACCCCTTTACAAACAGAGATAGCAACAACAACAGAGATGCAGAAACCCAGAAAAGTTCGTAACAATTGGCCGAGGACGTCCAATCTTTTCCCCCGGAGGAATTACATGATAGCCCATGCCAGCATTAGACACGATCAGCTATATCCACACTATACGCCACGCCGGCATTGGACACGATCAGCAGTTTACCATAGCCACGCCGCCGACTATGCACACGTCGACCTAGCAACAGCCAGCAACGCTATCCACTCAGCCCAAACTGTCCCGTCAGCAGATTCATTATACAAAACCACTTCCACAGGCTTCGGATCGATCATTATTAGAGTTGAGTTAGTTGAGTTAGTTCAGTTTAATTTGTATTCTATTTAATTTGAATAAAAGTGATTTTTTAAAAAGCTCATCAGGGACTAAAACCTATTATTATATATATATATATATATATATATATATATATATATATATATATATATATATATATATATATATATATATATATATATATATATATATATATATATATATATATATATATATATATATATATATATATATATATATATATATATATATATATATATATATATATATATATATATATATTAGGGTGGGGCAAAATGATCGTTTTTTCAGCACAGCACTTTTTTGGTTCCTTTTGGGGTCCCAAACAACTGTGCGAAATTTGGGGTCGATTGGTGTTGACCCGGCGTAGCGCATTGCGTTTGAAATTTGTATGGAGATTAGTATGGGAAAACCTACATTTTTGCATTTTTAATTCTACAGACTACAATTCTTCCTTTAGTATGTAAACAAAGAGATAGAAGTATAGTCCAGGATATGCTGAACAACTTTGCCGAAGGATGTATGGTGTTAGAATGTCTCTAAGCCATGTTATAGCTGTTCAAAGTTCGATATATCGAATTAAATGCCAAAAATCATTTTTATTGCCAACACTGCGGGTGTACCAATGGTATTTCATATAGCATTCCGAAATAACATTATATATTTTAGTTTTACCACATTGGTATGTTTGAATGAATTATTCAAAAGCCTTAGATCAATTTCCTGAGCGTAGGTAGTTGAGCAATAGGGTGTAGTGAGGGGTGAGGGGGGATAGGGGGAGACTTTAATATGTAGAAATTCGAACCGAAATGTTGTCGAGTTGGAATGTTCATATGAATTATTTCAAAACAATTACACAATGTCCTACGCATAGTAGTAACGATGAAATAAAACATATTGTATGTATGTATAAAACATACTGTATCCCTTTGCCTTTGAATCAATAGAAGTTACGGTACAGACTGAATTAACTGATGTCGAGTTAATATGTCAGAGGATTATATTTCGGTTTAATACACATTATGATTTGATAGCATGCTCATTTCTATGCTGTTCGATCACGAGGCGTGAAGCTAATTTCTGGATTTCAATATGAAATCCACCAGATCCCTACAACAATTTTTGCTTCAGGTGATCGAACAGCATCGAAATGAGCATCCCATCAAATCATAGTGCCTATTAAACTGAAATATAATCAATGAAATCCTCTGACATATCAACTCGACATCAGTTGATTCAGTCTGTAACGTAACTTCTATTGATAAAAGTCAAGGCAAAGGGATACAGTATGTTTTATTTCATCGTTACTATTATGCGTAGGACATTGTGTAATTGTTTTGAAATAATTCATCTGAACATTCCAACTCGACAACATTTCAGTTCGAATTTCTAACCCCCCCACCCCCATCTTCCCTCTCCCCTCACTACACCCTATTGCTCAACTACCTAAGCTCATGAAATTGAGCTAAGGCTTTTGAATAACTCATCCAAACATACCAATGTGGTAAAACTAAAATATATAATGTTATTTTGGAATGCTATATGAAATACCATTGGTACACCCGCAGTGTTGTCAATAAAAATGATTTTTGGCATTTAATTCGATGTATCGAACTTTGAACAGCTATAACTTGGCTTAGAGACATTCTAACACCATACATCCTTCGGCAAAGTTGTTCAGCATATTCTGGACTACACTTCTATATATTTGTTGGCATACTACAGGAAGAATTGTAGTCTGTAGAATTAAAAATGCAAAAATGTAGGTTTTCCCATACTAATCTCCATACAAATTTCAAACGCAATGCGCTACACCGGGTCAACACCAATCGACCCCAAATTTCGCACAGTTGTTTGGGACCCCAAAAGGAACCAAAAAAGTGCTGTGCTCGGTTGATGTGGCAATGATTACGTTTCTCCATATAACAATGCCCCACCCTAATATATATATATATATATATATATATATATATATATATATATATATATATATATATATATATATATATATATATATATATATATATATATATATATATATATATATATATATATATATATATATATATATATATATATATATATATATATATATATATATATATATATATATATATATATATATATATATATGTTTATTAAAAAGTTCACACGATTTTTTAAAATACATATTACTTAATACAATAAACAACAACTTTTCCGGTATATTTTATCAAGATGAAATATGCTCCACTCGCAATATTTCAAAAGACCTATTCGAGTGATTCCGATTGAAATATGAATGAATGAAAAGGTTTAAATATGTTGTTTTGGCATATAAATACTTTTCGTTGACTACTCTATTGTACAGGTTCACATTCGGTCAAAAGCATGCGTTAGAATAATATGGTTCAAAATACCTACCCATCGCGCGCCAAATCGAGCTCTCCAGTTCCCGGTCCCAGTAGAACAAGCCGCCGAAGAGATCAACCTGCAGATTGCTTTTGTGGTCCAATCTACCGAAGATGATCAGCTCAGTTGGTAATATTTCACTGAACAAGCTGGAAACCGTAAGCCGCTGTCGGGTGATATTTTCCGCATTAAACTCATTGGTGTGGTGTAGGGCACTATTATTGCTATTGCTGGGGCTCTTACTACTAACTTTATTGTCCTCCGCCGTTCCATTGCTGGTGCGGATCTGGTGCCTGCGTACTTGTATACTGTTATTTATGTTGCTAGTGATGGCTTTGCTCCGATTGCACTTTAGCCTATATCTACTGCTATATCTATTGTCCTGGTTGGGGAAGGGACTCGCTATGCTTGGCAAGCTATGCCCTTGTGCACTGTCCTCGATCCCAGACGGCACCGAAGGCTGTGTGTTTAATCTCAATCGACTGCTACCAATACTGAAATATACAGTGCGGAAAAAGTGAAGATGAGAAACTGATAGTTTTTAATTATGTCGATGAATGTAGGAATTTTTAATTATATCGCAAAATTTTGTGTCGTTGGGATGTATATAAGCTGCATTTGAATTCGCACTATATCATGATGATTCGACATTTGAATGTTTGTTTAAATCTTCGATTTATTTTATTATAGAGATGGAATTATATGGTATGTAGATAAGAATCCTGCATCAGAGATAAAAAGTAGAACATTTTTAAGATTAACGATCGAAGTCATACCGGGTCGGGTGAAAGTATCCAAAGTATGTAAAAAACCCAAAATTATTTGAGGCATTTGGCCGATAATATTCCTTTTTTACTTTTCTCATATAGATACGCAATCACTTTGAACATCGCCAACCTAATCCCGGCCCGGAGTGTCGAGTGCCATGAACCATTCTACTCAGTTCGTCGAGATCGGGAAATGTGTGTATGTGGTAAAAAATGTCACCTCTGTTGCTTAGAGTTGGCTGGAACTTAGTCTCAAATGCATAGCAAATTCCCATATAAACTGGTACTGGCGATTTAAAAGCATTAAGCCAATTTTATAGACGTTGTTGGATAATGAAAGGGGCGCATGGTGGTGAGGGGGATATTATGCTAATAAGCAGAAGTAGAGTTTAGAACTGAAATATTGTCGAGTTGGTTTGTTCAGGTGAATTATTCAAACGCATTTGTTCAATCTCATATGCGTAGTATAAAAGAAGAATAGCGATTTAATATATCTCGCTTTCACTTGTGTCAATGGTAGTATCAAATCATAATAGCGTTTTTGGAATCATTTACCTGAACATACCAACTAGACAATATTTCATGCGAAACTCTATTTTTGTTCATGTGTATAAGATCCTCTCCCCCCTCCAATCCTTTCGTCATATACATAAGTCTATGAAATTAGGCTACTGCTTTTGAATAAATTATCTTAACCTACAAATTCGGTAAAACAGAAAAAATACAATGTAATTTCATTATCTACCTACCATTGCACAGTGGGAAAAAAGAGTCAAAAACGCGACTGTATTCATTCAACACTGATAATATAAAGTACCCATTAATGCGCAGAAAACTACGCATTTTCAATAAAAGTGGTATAACCCATTAAATGGGTAAAGAGTTTGTACCTATAAATAAGTACAGACCTTGTACGTCAACCTGGGTATGTTTTACCCAGAATTGTGTAAAAATACCCGTTCATGAAAATCGCGCCAGATTGCAAAAATCCTGTCAATAGAATTATTTCTGAATTTAAAAAGCATAAATGAACATTCATTTCACATTATTGTCTCCTTATAAAAGTACAGGAATCTAGGTACAGATCCTATTCTGAAACTACTTCTGGAAATCCGACGTCAGAATTCCGATGTCGGAAATCCGTCGTTGGAACTCCGATGCTGTAAATTTCCGATATCGGTATTCCGGCGTCGTATTTCCAGCATCGGAATTCCGACGTCAGATTTCCGACAACCAAATTCCGACGTCAGATTTCCGACAACGGAATTCCGACGTCGGATTTCCAGCATCGGATTTCCGACGTCGGATTTCCGACATCGGTATTCCGACGTCGGATCTCCAGCATCGGAATTCCGACGTCGGATTTCCAGCATTGGAATTCAAATGTCGGATTTTCAGCATCGGAATTCCGACGTCGGATTTCCAGCATCGGCATCCCTACCTGGAATTTCCGACGTTGGATTTCCAGCATCGGAATTCCGACGTCGGATTTTCAGCATCGGAATTCCGACATCAGAATTCCGACATCAGATTTCCGACATCGGAACTCTGACATCGGATTTTCAGCATCGGAATTCCGACGTCGGATTTCCAGCACCGAAATTCCGACTTCAGCTTTCCAGCATAGGAATTCGGCGTGGATCTCCAGCATCGGAATTCCGACGTCGGATTTCCAGCATTAGAATTCCGACGTCGGAATTCCGACGTCGGATTTCCGACATCAGAATTCCGACGTCGGATTTCCGATATCGGAATTCCGATGTTGGATTTCCAGCATCGGAATACCGACGTCGGATTTTCAGTATCGGAATTCCGACGTCAGATTTCCAGCATCGGAATTCCGACGTCGGATTTTCAGTATCGGAATTCCGACGTCAGATTTCCAGCACCGAAATTCCGACGTCAGATTTCCAGCATCGGAATTCGGCGTCGGATTTCCAGCATCGGAATTCTGCCTTTGGATTTCCAGCATCGGAATTCCGACGTCGGATTTCCGACATCAGAATTCCGACGTTGGATTTCCAGCATCGGAATTCCGACGTCGGATTTCCGATATCGGAATTCCGTCGTCGGATTTCCAGCATCGGAATGCCGACGTCGGATTTCCGACATCGTAATTCCGACGTCGGATTTCCAGCATCGGAATTCCGACTTCGGATTTTCAGTATCGGAATTCCGTTGTCGGATTTCCATCACCGAAATTCCGACGTCAGATTTCCAGCATCGGAATTCGGCGTCGGATTTCAAGCATTGCAATTCTGCCTTTGGATTTCCAGCATCGGAATTCCGACGTCGGATTTCCGACATCAGAATTCCGACGTTGAATTTCCAGCATCGGAATTCCGACGTCGGATTTCCGATATCGGAATTCCGTCGTCGGATTTCCAGCATCGGAATGCCGATATCGGATTTCCAGCATCGGAATTCCCACGTCAGATTTCCAGCATCGCAATTCCGACGTCGGATTTCCAGCATTGGAATCCCGACGTCGGATTTACGATGTCGGAATTCCGACGTCGGATTTTCAGCATCGGAATTCCAACGTCAGATTTCCAGCGTCGGAATTCCGACGTCGGATTTCCGACATCGGAACTCCGACGTCGGATTTCCAGCATCGGAATTCCGACGTCGGATTTCCAGCATCGGAATTCCGAAGTCGGATTTCCTAGATCGAGATTCCGACGTCGGATTTTCAGCATCGGAATTCTGACGTCGGATTTCAAGCATCGGAATGCCGACGTCGGAATTTCAGCATAGGAATTCCGACGTCGGATTTCCTGCATCGGAGTTCCGACATCGGATTTCCAGCATCGGCGTCGGATTTCCAGCATCGGAATTCCAACGTCGGAGTTCCGACATCGTAATTTTGACGTCGGATTTCCTGCATCGGAATTCCGACGTCGGATTTCCAGCATTGGAATTCCGACGTCGGATTTTCAGTATCGGAATTCCGACGTCGGATTTCCAGCATCGGCATCCCTACGTCGAATTTCCGACGTCGGAATTCCGACGTTGGATTTCCAGCATCGGAATTTCGATGTCGGAAAGCTGATGTCGGAATTCCAATTTCCAGCATCGGAATTCCGATTTCCAGTTGGAATTCGGATTTCCAGCATAGGAATTTCGACGTCGGATTTCCAGCATCGGAATTCCGAAGTCGGATTTCCAGCATCGGAATTCCGACGTCGGATTTCCGACATCGGAACGTTGGGATTCCGAAGTCGGATTTCCAACTTTACAGATGCTGGACAATCGCGGTTCATTCACTCTTTTTGAAGTCGATTCTTTTGATCGATTCGCGATTCACTCGCCCATCTCTATTTTGAACCATTCGACCAATCAACTTCGGATTTTTTCCGCCTAAAAGAAGACAACAGTCTCGGGTGCTGTAACCTACAAAATCGCAACATTTTGATCATTAAAGATTTTTTACAGCTGGCCAAAATGAAAAAACGATACTTTATTTTCAAGTAGTCGCCATTTTGTTTCTATATCGAATTTTTTAGGTTGGAGCGCCTCTACGGAATGTAATCTTCAAGATCGTTTTGATTTGCTGCTCGTAGACGACGAATTGCGACCTGTATCGTGCTCGCAGATGAGGTCGGTTTTCAAAACACCTTTTGCTGGAGCGCCATTTTTGACACCTAATCCTCGAAAAATTTTATTTTATCGATGAAACCTTAATAAACATTTTGCAGAATAGCGCACATGTCTAATGCTGATTTCGGTTTTAGATCAGAGTCGCCCTAGGTTCGCTCTAATATTTACAAAATTCAAACAGAGCGAACCTAGAGCGACTCGATTCTAAAAACGAAATCAGCATAAGTCAAGTTACTTCTTCAATAAATTATCAAGAATTGGGTACTTTTTGCACAATTATATAAGAGGACCACCTTAATGAAAATTCAATTAAATAAACGAATATACAATAAAATAAATGAATATATAATAAAATTCAGAAAAAATGCTTTAAAAAAATATTGACAAATAATTAGAAAGCACATACCGGCTAGAATGAGGAGTCCTAAACTAGTCAATTTCATAATACTTCACCGTTTCTGTATAAACATGCTCCACCAACTATCAAGTGTATTCCAGAAGGATGGTAGAACTTTTTGAGATTGACGACGGAACAAGAAAACAACGCGTCTATAGTCACAGGTGCTGCGATTAATCCTTCAATTGAGCGAAGTCCGTCCTAACATAAACCCTTGATCTCTTACGAATACCGCACAGAAGATATTCCCGTAGTAGGAGACTGTAGTCATGAAAACTTGAGACGAACAGAAAAAACACAGATTTCTTATCTTCCGCTGCCTGAGAATCCGGAAAAATATTCACTAATCCGAATGCATCCCGAACAAATCCACTACTGTTGTTATGTAAATTAATCTGTACGGACACAAAAATAAATTACGAAAAAAATGATGACCAATATTTTGCATTTGCTTTCTACCGTAGCTTACTGCGATCTATCCTGTGCATTGGTACACTGGCAGCGTTGTCAAAAAACTGCAAATTTTGCATTCAATTCGAACCTTCGGATTTTGAACAGCTATCCAACTTTTTACGTGCCATAATAGCGGTCTAAATTGTTCAGTTCGTAATACGTTCAATTGCCCTTTTTTGACAATAATCGTTTACGCCAGCTTGAAAGCAACGTCCAGTTGAAGATGACGGACGTTCATTGAATATACATCCAACGCATTGGACTAACGTAGGATGACTTAATCTCACTGGGCGGTTATCGTAAACGATTATTGTCAAAAAAGGGCAATTAAACGTATTACGAACTAAACAATTTAGACCGCTATTATGGCACGTAAAAAGCTGGATAACATTTTTCTGGAAAATTATAACACCATACTTTCTTCGGCAAAGTTGTTAGGCATCAAGGACACATTATAAGATACATTCTACATGTAAATCCGGGGTCTCTAAAAATGAAAATGCAAAAAAGCATGTTTTACCCAGGTATCTGCTACGCCGCTATGATTTCAAAGTTCAAAGCAAACGTCTAAAACGCCACGTTAAGGTCAATCCACAATGAACGGAATCTATACCATTCGACACAACTTTGTGAAGGTCGAGTTCGTTTGATTTATTGATGCATCATGGTGTAAAGTCTTAGTTATTCATCGACATGTCCAAAACAACACTTTTCATCAATTAGCGGTCCTATACTAACGCTGTTTAAAAATCCACTAAAATTTGAGTCATGCCGTACCATGCCTGACTAGCGAAGATCGAGCTTCGAGCAAAACGAGCAGGACAATTTCAACTGTCAGTGGGGCCTATAATTTGTGTGCCGCTGAGATGTTGACTTATGTCAGTTCAATGCAAATGGGATAGAGGTGCCATCAGAGCTTGGAAAACGAATTAGCTGAAAAAGAACGACCACTCTTCATTCGTTCTTCGCTTCACGAACATACACCCTATTGAACCATTCACCACTAAGCTGCGGAGTTGACGGCTTTGGTTCACCACCACCGAGGCTGGTGAATCATTGCTGTTCTATAGTGTAGGTATATGAGCATAGCGTAATAGTACCCGTTGCTCATTCTCTCTCCCATTCGAAGAGATATCAACTGCTATGCATTATTCGTTCTCCATAGCAAGCTGTACATAGGCACCCAGATTCTCTTTGCTTGCTGGGTGCGAATGTAGGTACGAAAAATGATGCCGCCCAGCTGCCCCGGAGAGCAGCACTTATGAATGTGTTTGTTGTCTTTTATTATTTTTATTCGAGATATTCTGTGCGCTTTTCAAGTGCAATATTTTTTTAGTTTTGTCATCAACCTATTGAATATGTCGAATTGTGAAAATACAAATAGGGTTAAGGGAACATGTGGAGACTTTACCAAGCACGAAATTCAACAATTATTAATAACGTGTTCCATTTGGTACTTAATTTTTTTATATTTGTTTCGATCCCATCAGCTAATTTTTCATCTTCTTCATTTCGTTTTTCATCTTGCTCCCTTACGCTTATATTTGAAACTTTAAACGCGATTATCACGATATTTGCGGTGACTACGAGTACCGAAAGAGTTTGCAACGGATTTCAAAACTTTATTTTTGCTTGTTCGTAATTTAACTGCCGTGTCCTTGAATGATTCCATTTTTTCGTCAAAATTTTCATATTAATGTTATGGATTTGTTAATAATTTTTTTCAGGTGAAAATGGTGTTTTTTTTGGAAAAATCGTTCCCGTTTCCAAAAAGAAGAGAAATTTTTTTCAATCAATCCTTCAAGGACACCACAGATAGATACACTAATGATTTTTATGGCTGAT
This sequence comes from Topomyia yanbarensis, assembly GCF_030247195.1. NCBI lineage: Eukaryota > Metazoa > Arthropoda > Insecta > Diptera > Culicidae > Topomyia > Topomyia yanbarensis. Next base: position 312,573,857 of record NC_080671.1, read on the forward strand.
TTTGTGACACGTGAACCTGCAATGTAATCAGTACAGTTAATACAAAAAAGCAATGCATTAAAAAAAAATCAAAGCTCATGAAATACAATCGTTTTATATTTTTAACTAATACTAAGAACCTCAACAATATGGGAAGAAAAGATAACAGCATGTTATATGCCATTGTTTTTTGTTCTGATATTTTAAAATTCTCTTGCTCCCCAAGCCTTGGTCAACGCTCCCGCGGTGGGTAGACCTGACCAGAAAAAACGATCACAGAAAAACTTTTGTAACTTTTGAAAAAGTAAATTATCAATTCTGAAAAAATCGTTAATACGCAGAATACTTTTGCATATTACATTTCAACGAGTTTTGGAAGACATTCAATTATTAAACCAAAAACAATTTGTCTTATGGAATACAATATATTTTTAAATATTCATAAGCCAGTCGTTGTTCAAGTTCAACTCAGGGGTTTTTTTTAGTATTACACAGAACTAGAAAAAATCGTAAAAATTTACGTGTTCTGCTCCTGACATATACGAGCATCAAAAATGTTTTAGATTTAATTTTAATTTCACATGACTATGAATTGCGTAAATCATGTTTTATTTAAATGTCAATGAATGCAATTTGTTAAATTGTTTTTATTAACCAGTTGACAAATTTTGAATGATAGGATAATAATGTTGATGGAATAGGAAAAAAATATAGTGTGATTTTTTTCCATTTAAACAAAATTTGAAAACATTTTTGGTTGCCTGGTTGCAATAAAAATCTCGGGTAACTTAGAATAAAGGCATTAAAGTCAACTGTCAAGATTTATTTGGAGGATATTCCGAATAAAACTTTATTCGCCAAGCTCGGAATAAATGCAGCGAACTAATCTGTTCAGATCACTAAAGCATTAAAGCGGGATACTAATTTCTTCCCAAAGATTAAAAGGCATGTGTAATTTTGCTATTCCTGCTCAACTTTAGACGAAGCTCGAAGTAATTTTTTGATTATTAAATATTCCACAATATGCCGTACATTTTAGACACTCCGTTAGTAGGTATCCAATTTAATCAGGAGTCATAAATCTTGCTCATCGAATTTGTGGTTAATATTATATTTGTTAATATTTAACCTGTCTGTACAACATTTAGGAAAAGAATGTAGTACATCATAGTTTGAAACATATATTGTCCTTGTTAAATGCGAATAACTTATAACCAAGCTTATAACCACTTCGTTTTGGTTCACGATTATAAAATTTCAAATATTCGTAAGCTAGAGATACAATGTTAGAAAAAAATGAACCTATATGTGTTGGGCTGAATCGTCTGAGGAACCAACAGCCAAAAAAACTGATAAATGCATATCGATGTTTGAATATCCACGATTTCCCTAAATTTATAATGCATCGTGAACTGAACTAGTTCTTCAATTTTTTCCCCTCAAACCTCAGCAGAATCAAATAAGCGGTACCTGTTGCCTAATGTCCGCTTCACAAGCCATATGTTCTTAACTGACGTAGCGAAAGACGCTGAAAACCGCTAATATGGCCTGAAGAATTTTATATTCAGATTCAGCATTACACAGTGAATCTGAATGGTTCAACAGCTTGTATGTTCTTGAACCAATTTCACTAAATAATCAACCAAGCAAAGAGGAACCACTATTCAAGAGAGAAGAGAATACTGATATCCTCTCTCTCAATGATACTCACAACTGTTCATCATTATAATGATACGTGCTTATGCAAGCGTGTGTGGATATATTCGTTCCTGTTTCTGTTTCCTCGTGTTGTTGCTTCGGTATCCATAGCGGCAATTCATTCGGTTGGGGTGAAGGCAAGCATTTTACTGAACTGTATTGTGGTTCGTTCGGATTGAATTTGAATGAATGGTGAAAGCTCTGGGTGCCATATACGTGGTTTTACCATACGAATTCCCAAACAAATTTCAAACGCTATGCTCTAAACTGAGTCATAGCCAATCGACCCCAAATTTTGTGCAGTGTTTTTGTGGCCTTAAATGGACCCTAAAAATATTTTTGATCTGACTTGATGCGGACGGCGTCGATGGTTGGGTGGTAAGCGTTACCGCCACTCACCCCAGTTGGTCTGGGTTCAATCCCAGGCGAAGTCGTTGAGATTTTTCTGAGAAGAGAAAAATCTGAGGTCACGCCTTGCTTTGGAAGGGAAGTAAAGCCGTTGGTCCCCGGTCCATGAGTTGATGGGTTTATATCCAGTCCAAATAGTGGGAGTGTCACCTCTCTGGCGTCGGTATTTGGCCTCGTAGCGCAAATAGGCCGACGGAAAATAACCAGAAGAAGAAGAAAACTTGATGAGGCCAAGTTGATGTTTTTCCATACACGTGTGCCCCACCCTACAAGATAGTGTGACTCATGGGTAATTTGCTATGCGACATATTGGGTGCATCAGGACAATAATGGAAGTCTGGATGATGGAAAAACTTTGAAGGACGAGTTATTTACCGAAGTTATTTCCAGCAGATCTCGCTAAAAGCCGAAAAATGGTCGTTCCGATAATTCACGACTTAAAACAGTTTAATTTGTAACATATATAAACTAAAACTTTTAAAAATATGTACACATAGTACTATCGAGGGGTTGAATGCCTTCACATATCGCAAAACCCTATTGGAATCCTGTTCCATCGAGGATAGTTTACATCAAAACTCGTCACTCAATGGTACCAGCTGCTCTGAAATAAATTTATTCGTGTAAACTATAATAATTAAGCGCATATATCAGCGCACCTGTCAAATTTTTGTTAACGTGGCGCTTTTTCCGTTCATACATTCAAAAGCATCTACGCCACATGGTGGCGGTCATCTGCAGAGCATCGGTTTAATTAATTAACTTTATTTGTGCTTTATGAATATTTGATTCCGGCTGTAACATTTCAAAGCGCACGATTATGGTGACCGGCCTGGTCTCGCCATGGGAACAATACTAGACAGACCAGAACCACTGCGCCTCGTTGTTCGACAGTAATTTATATCTCTGCTATCAGATAATAGTACAATAGCTCTCTAGGTTCACATACAAACGGGATCTCCATTAGTGCGCGGTTGAAATGCAACCCACATCCGAGTCCGACTGCCTGCCACCGTTGGATCGGGACTCGACTGTGTAACGTGGTTGTGGTATTACAGCCGACAGTCCCGGACTGTCGAAATGCTAGTGCAATGTTGCGAGGATTAATTGAATATCAATTGTGCTGGAAATTTATGAATTAGCGCCGACGTGGATAAAATGGTCTGATGACGCCACCGGGACGGCGTATATTCTGCTAAATGAACACACGCTTCCCGAGCCTGCCATTACTAACATAGTACAACATCAGACATACTCCAGACATACGCAACGCGAACTTTAAAAGAGATGGCTTCGCATAAAATTTTTGGATTCGTTGGTTAAAGTCAAACAGAATCCTGTTCTGAACTCTGTCTAAAATAATGCTAACGCCTCATACACATGTCTTTAATTTAATCAACCACTGTTCAACGGTTCGTTGAGGCTTATGCTTTCAATTATTTCGCTCGTTGGGATTTGTAAATGGATTTGCTAATGAGATTGCTGTATTTTGGATTTAATTATTGTTGAAAAGCCCAGGTTAGTTGGCGCAGTATTAGTTTTTATTTTTGAGTAGATCATGCAAAAAAAGAATACGTCACATCAAAGAGCAGACTGTTGGTTACAGTTCCAGCCGACTTATTCCGGTTGGAATCAATCAAACAGGATAAAAAGCCTGCCGCGAAAGACTCCGTGATTATAGAAGAATCGAACCCTCATTTGTCCAAGAGCCTGTACAGTGCGAAGACGCGGAAATATTTGCACTCATAAACATCTCAACACCTAGATCCAGAGAAAGTGATCTTGAAGAATCTCAAGTGCCTAAACTTACCAAGCTAGGAAAAATGTGAGAAAAAAGCTGTAAAAAGGGGGGAGCAGAATTAACCGTCAGGAACCCCAGGGCATGCGGCTGGACACTCATCACCTCAATTGGTTGTACGAAACAATCCCCTGGATGATCGAGACCATCTGGATAGGTACAGCTAAGACATGCCTTCGGATTGATTGGCTGTCCTCATTTGCGCTATCTTCAAGAAGGTCCGGATTTATTTTCTAAATTTTGAATACTCGGGTTCGGGGGTTTCAAATTAAAAATAGAGTAGAGTGGGGTCAAGTAAGTCAATTTTCTTTGGCGAGCTCGTGCGATGGTATTTTTGCACCGATTTAGACAAACAAGCACTCGTTGGAAAGCTTATGCATCTGGCAACGTTTCGATGGCAATATTTATTAGATTTTATGATTGGCTAAATATTTTTCAAGCTAAATCTATTAGGAATAAGGTACTTTTTTCGACGTTTTTAAAATCGGGGTACGATGGGTCACTTTATTCGAAGTTAAACAAAATGATGTACAGACCTAGAAAATCAGCAGTTATACTTTTGTATGAAGAGTATGAAGATGCATGCAGATATTTAAAAAAATTCTAGCTTCGGTTGTTTGTTTTTTTAAGTGGTAGCTGCTTGCTCAGTTCGTAAAGATTTCAGCATCACTGAATCAGTAAGAAATGCAGCTTTACGTCGTTTGCCTCGATTCGGTGGTTTGTGCAGTGGCTGAAAGTCTTCAATTGAAAATCTTAATTGCTTGACACTTTACATTAACCCATTCATGCCCATGTTGTTTGTGGACAACAACGTCTCTAAGCAGTTATAGGTCGTCAAATGGTGGGATAACAAAATTCTCACAAGTTTCCTATCTTATGCTTCCATGCGAGTCTAACCGGAAGTACGTTATCTAGCCGAAACAGGACAACGATCTTTACCAATACCCGAAATCTCCCAGAGTTCAGTTCTGCGCTGATTTAATCCTACATCTCCCTCACTCTCAAGCTGCCCAGATCAACCCATTTAGTTTCGACGCGCATGATGGATCGTGGAAGAAGACAGAAGTGCGACGAGGTTCGGTAATGTTGGTACAATTTGGTCCTTAGACCGGCGACGACTGGGTGCTATCAGCCTTCTGCCGACAGTAGCAGAATGAGAGGGTGCGCACAGATCTAGTCGAGAAAACATTGCCGTAAAAATGAATAATTGATCGGAAATTCGCCCCAATACGACTAATCTGACTAGTATCGATGATTACGGGTCAATACGTATTGAAAATTCGCCGCGTCTGTTTTTGTGAACCTAATTTCAAGCTCCGTTATTGCTACACACTTAATTTGAATTACTGGGAACAGTAAAATTTTGCTGGGGTTTTGAACAGCAAACCGTTCGGTAATCAATTCAGTAAAACAATTCGGTTACCGAACTCTCCGCAATCCGTTCTATCCAAACGTCAAAAAATACTGGTCAGTCAGCAGTTTCCTCTGAAAATTGGCGACTTGACAGATGATTTGCTGTACATGTTTTGTAAGTTTTTGACGAGGTTCGGTAATGTTGGTACAATTTTGCCGAACAATCAGTTAGTATTCTACTGAATAATGTTTATGTACCGAAAAAACAGAAGTGCTGATAAATTCAGTGAAAAATATTGCGGGTTTCAGCAAATTATTCGAAAAATTACTGAAAATCGCTAAAAAATGAAAACTATACCGCAAATTTTTAAACAATTTGGTAACAGCTCCGTAAAAATATCACTTTACTGAGCAAGTCGTCAAAAGAAATTACCGAACAGCTTTTGGCTGTCTTAGTGTGTAACAAGCACGTGCATCAGATTAACAATATTTTATATTTCCCTTCAGTGTTCGTTATTATCGCTCGTACACTTGTATTCCAAAAATAATCCGATATGGAAGATAAGAAATACTTTCCATGATTTATAACATCTCGCGCTATCTTTGCCTGTATAATGTGTTATCACTCGGTAGTTTTCAAGCCAATAAATATATCGTAGAGAAGAAGTAACATATTCCGTCTAAATACTGTTTCAATAAATAGTGATCCGGCCCATTACGCTGATAAGATGAGCTTACCTAGGCAATACTCCCACGGTCGGTTGTGTGGAGTTCAAATTGCTTTTGTTTAGGGTACATAGGATACTTTCGATAGCCGGCTGCCCAGAGTTTAAAAAGAACCAAAAACTAAACAAGATCTTTATTTTTTTGAGTCATCGTGCACTCGAAAACTAACTAAACAGCTACCTAATAAATTATACTTTATAGGTCGCATTGCTTGCTTGGAGCGAATCCTAGACATGATACCCTTCCAAACTACCAACTCCGCGACACCTATGGAAGAGTCTGATGAATCGTCGTCCTTCCGTTAAGTAGGTGGAGCATCAACACTTCCTGTCTACCTTATCCTTTATCCTTCCCCGTAAACGATGAAGAGGGAGGGGGGGGGGGGCGGCCGGCAATGATGGCTATCATGCTGTTGAGGTTTTAATGTAGGTCGGATTGGTATGAATTCCTACTTACCATTTCCTAAGCAACTCTTATTAAATAATCAGTAGTCAAACATGATGAAGTCAGTGTGCAATCCGCCAAAATCATCGTCACAATGCAACGTAACGCAACAACGTCTTTAAGCAGTTATAACTTTTGGTTTAGGCAAGAATTGCTCCTAAAAGAAAGGCTGTAACATGGTCACATTTTGAACTTTTGTAAATATACTTTATATTATTTTCTTCATATTTTTGCATTATATTTTCTATTCTTGCATGTTTCTTGTTCATACGCACAACATTTCAAAAGTGTATTCCAGTTCACATAGCACCGTTACAAATGAAACGAACTTCCAAAAAACCCAATGAACCCCTTCATGGGAAATGAACACTAAACGCACGCATACAAATAATCCCATGAACTGACAAATTTCACCCGCTCCTTCTATTGCGCGAATGTGTAGACCTTAGCGGGAGGTTTGGGGTAAGCGCCCAATTGCTTTCCCATGCGTTCTCTACAGCCTGGCAAGAATTAACCGGCGGGGGGATTCTTTATCATTATACACAGATGCGCGTCGAAACTAAATGGGTTGATCTGTGCAGCTTGAGAGTGAGGGAGATGTAGGATTGAATCAGCGCAGAACTGAACTCTGGGAGATTTCGGGTATTGGTAAATGTCGTTGTCCTGTTTCGGCTAGATAACGTACTTCCGGTTAGAAAACCCGAAAATTAACATTCGCGTATATCTGAGGACCTATCGCAATTTCCAATCCAATTTGTCCTGGATCGTGGAAGAAGACAGAAGTGCGAGTGATTAGTTTGTTTCGCGGTGCAATGTCGAGGTAAAACGGTGTTAGAATTCTTTGGCCAGAGTTAATTGTTTGAAAAATCTTTCCCTTTCCGTTAGGTGTTGTAAAAGTCCAAGCTAGATTTTGTGCGGTAAACGTGTGCGAGTGTTTCTAAAAACAAAGGTAAATATAAAAGAATGTGTGCTTATACCGGCATAGGCTTAAACCGCGTCGAACAGCCGTTCTACGGCTTTTTATTTGACAGTTTTCGTCACCGGCGAATTTCCAGCCGACTAGCGTTTTTCCGGACAGTTGACAACCAACCGAAACAGTTCTAGCGACGCGTAAGCCGAGGATCGGCTCACTGCGAATCACTCTCGCACGCTTCCACGTTTCCTGGTCGAACAACCCGACGCATCAGTCGGAAGTGGCCGACCGTTGCACCGCCGGCCTAGAGCGCAGACCAGCCGTTGACTACTTGCGCCGCCGCCGTGTCGTAGAACTGGGAAAAACTCACCACGCGGCGAATATCATCAGACCGCCGTTTCGTCACGTCGGAGCACCTGTAATACCGACATCATCACCGTAGAAGCGCTGCAGCGAACGTAAGCCCAACAAATGAGTGAGTAAAGACCTTTGACATGAGCATGATCAAATATCCATATTATAGCACACGAAGCTTTTAGTAGAGTAGGTGGTTCTTGGGCGATAAATGTCGCTAGAGCTTAAACCGCACACGATAGATAGAAAGATTTGAGGGGGAAAAGAAAAGTGAAGGAAGAGAATGAGGAGGTGAAATGAATGCCGTCCGTAAATAAAAATCTGTTGTAATTAATGTAAAATGTGTATAATGAGTGTATTTTTGTAGATAGTTTTCACCGCAATGGTTGGCTCGGTTTAAAAGGAGTTTCACGTCGTTCGTTCAGTAGTTTCTAGTTTCTTCTTTTCTGTTTTTTACTCCAAGTCTTGGGTTGCTTGGAAACCTCAACCCCCTCCACTTCCACTTCTGAAGCGTTACGGGTCAGTTTGAATTTAGGAATTGTGCCTGTGATGAGACACGTGAATGGTGGTATTTCTTGACTGGCTGAACGACGGGATTCTCCCAGTTTTCTTTTCAGCGCTGTTTGGTCCGATTCAAAGTCACTGGAAGGTTATCCAGGTCTGCCATATCGTTCATTTATATTTCCGGGTTCTTTTACGAGAATCCGCCCTGAGGTTCAGACTCTTGCCGGGCAAATAAAACGTGACAAGCGGTCCTCTTCGGAGGTGGCGCATAAATCGCTTGTTTGAGTTCCCTGGGGAGCAATTTCGCAGACCAGAATCGCTAGTGCGTCTTGCACGCGCTACAAGGCTAATAGATGTGACTGTTACAATTCATTTGAGCACTAACAGTTACAAGTATTAGCTCTGAAACTGAAGTTATTACAGTTAGTCTGATTGGATTCCGATGGAGCAGTGCTACCAGGGACAGTTTACGTTGACGACAAGGGGTGAGTCGCTTAGAACAATGTGCCATACACACTGTATCACCTACCATAACACGATATAAGATAACGATTCACAGTAATACACGATCATTTCGCTCGTTACCACAATGTGTGACATAATGAGGCACACTTTTGACAACTCAAAAACTATCAACAAAGTGTAAATGAATAATCATAGCATCTATTGCTTTTGTTTTACTGAACACCATGGCACGGCGTGGCACATCGTGGCACACTGCGGCACAAGCTACCACGTTGTTTGTTTGTGAGCACAATTCGATTTGTGCTAAGCGACTCACCCCTTGGTTGACGACGAAAAATGAAATTTTGATATATCTTTGTTGTTTGCAATATTATTGAAAACTGATAAAACCTATCAATTTAGACTATCTTCGACTTCATTTTCCACGTAATTGGACTATTGCAAAAAATCCAGAAAAAAATTATTACGCATTGGAAGGTAAAACTTGCGCAGCTTATAACACTGCGGTGGAAGCACCTATCTTTATGAAAAAAAAAGTTTTTCGAGTTTCTTGGCCCCACCATTTTCGAGGAAAAATAGTTTTGGACCCCTATATGCACAAGAAAAAAGGGCATGAAAGGGTTAATAGTAGTGATCTAAAGTGCTCCCAAACGGCTGACCAATCGTGCCCCAAGCGTATGTTTCATGTTGATGCCCGTATTTTTTTTAAACAAAGAATACCGAAAAACCAACACAATACTCGTGTTCAGCATTAATTTTTACGTAAGAAAAAACTTCCTTGATATTTTTACATTGATTAAATGTACTGTACTAAGACCGAAAGGCAATCGGTTTTGGCAGAACAACACGCGAAAAATTAAACGACGCCGTAACTACTATAGCCGATCCACGGCAACAGCCGAAATGACAGCGAATAACGATGTTCTCTACCGTGTATCTAATTCACGCAACATGAGCGACCTCTGCAATAACATAGCAATGATAATGCACTATACCTATTGTACCCTCATACCTATTTGACCGTATTCTACTCTACTTGTGTTCTAGCTCACAAAAAATCCCAGCAGTTTCGTCAGTAATACACAATAATTCACACGTAAGCTTCAGAGCTCAGCTAATATCAAAGAAAAAGATGCAATTAACCTATTAGATGATTGGTTCCTTCAAAAAAATAGCAACAGTCGATGGAAAAGCAAAGTAAGATCTTATATTAAACTTCCTCGCCTTTGCATGGAAGAAACTTATTTCACATTCCAAGGTGTCTTATAAACTAACCAAAGGTGCTCTAATGGGTAACCCACTCTCACCCACATTTATTTGTGAACAGTTTATGGCTAACTTATGAAAATGTTACCAAAACGCTGGTAGAGGTATGTTAATGATATATTCTGCCTTATCGTTCGTCAAAGTTTATCCCAGATATTGGAAGCCATTAACAACATCCATAAAATTAACAAATTTACAAATGAGAAAGAAAAGATAACAAATTGTCCTGTTTTGGTGTATTTGTACCGAGAGAGGGAGGGTCCTTGACTTTCGAAATATATAGGAAACTTATAAATACCCAAAGAATTATACCAAATACTTAAAACCATTCTTACCAACATAAAGTGGCCGCTTTTCATCACATGGTTCGTAGAATGCTTAGTTTATCTTTAGGGGAAGAAGCAAAAATTAAAAAAACAGAATTCATTTTCGAAATAGGCAGGCTCAACGGGTATTTTGTTGGCATTAGGTTGCCACTCCGTTGATTTCAAATAAGACAATTAAAATTTAAAAAAAATGCTTTATAATATTCACAACCATGTTTGTTTGAGGGGTTTGTCACTGTATAACATGAAAAAATAGGCATATTTCAGGTTTTTTTTTCTAGACGCAATGAAGAAGTGAATCGGAATCTTGTAAAGTGGGATTTATAATACTAGTTATGAAGAACAAAAAATAATTTTTTCAAGTGATTTTGTCACAAGATGGCGGCTGTGTCTTCTTGGAAAGGTATCACGGCCGGAAAATTATCTCCCGTAATTTTCATCCTTTAGCTTAAAGCAAAAGTTTTTGCGATTTCTTATAACAATAGCAAGCGACATGCGGGATCTTTTCGATATTTAGATTTTTTAGATTGTTGGTCAAAAAATAACTAACCACTAAAAAATAAAATCCTACGTACCTCATTGGAGAAATCAATTCTGAATATACTATAAAAATTTTAAAGCAATAGAAAATCATTTGCTTGATTTTTTTGCAATAAATTCGGCTGTGTCTAAAATAAAAGTCCTAGAGATCTAAAAATTTTTTTGCGAGTATCTTGGACATTGAACTAAATAAAAGATTTTTTGCAGAATTTTTCGTAGGTTAGCTTTTTTAAAAAATAATATCAAAATATGCAAAAATGTTGGTCTATAAAAGATTTTGAAAGACAGGGACAACTTCTCAACTAGCATAAAAGTAGACTATGTGGTTTTTGAGGTCGCTGTTTACTATTCTGATAACAAAATTTGAAAATTCAAAATGGTGGCTACACAATGGCAGCCAGTTTTTTTTACGAAGTTTGCGAATTAAGCTCGATTTACGAAAGTTTTTGGGGTCGCTGATTACGATTCTGATGTCAGAATTCGAAGATTCAAAATGGCGCCTACTAAATGATATTTTTTACGAAATTGGAAAATTTTGTTACAGTCAGTATAAAACTCGATTCACGGTTTTTTTTGCGTCGTTGATTTCGATTATGATATTATAATTGAAAAATTCGACGACGCTCAGCTATCACGAAATTTGCAGTTATAACGTCACCATCGTGATCAGTGACCCCAAAAAACCTGTAGAAGGCGTTATAGGTTAATATAAAATAAACATGAAATCTAGCCAAACCCAGTCGCCATATTAGATCCGCCATTTTTAATTTGACAATTCTAACGACAGAATCAAAACCAGCGACCCCCAAAACCCCCTTGTAAAACGTTTTAGGCCAATATAAAAACGTGAAATTTAGCCAAGCACAGTCGCCATGTTGGATACGCCATTTTGAGTTTTACATTTTCGACGTCAGAATCAGAATTAGCGACCCCGAAAACCTATATAAAGCTAAAAATAACAGTATTAACAATGAAAAAAAAATCACGTCGCAAAGGGTTAAAGTTTTCAGTTTCAAATTTTCATTTTCAAATGCCAACTTTCAGCTCAATCATACCCAACCAAAAAAAAAAAGAAAAAGCCTCCCTTAATCATTCACTTTCAAGTTGGCGGGATTTTCATAACCAAACCGTACGTCTTCATTTCAAATTGATGCTTTTTCATTCACCAGCCAAAGTTGTCGTCTGCTCTGTAGAGGTCAGTTTAGGTTAAATGTTGACATATTTTGCGTTTTCAAGCTTACATGAGCAGTAAGAAGTATGTTCAGAGTAGTTTTGCTTGAAAAACTTCGTCAATATCCCAGTACAGAGATATTCATATGATCAATGAAATCGAAAATGAATGGAAAATGATTGAGCAGCTAGGCTGTTTGAATGAATGATGCAAACGAAAAACGGCGATTTGAACATAGTAGGGCATAATTTGAGATTTGTTCTTCCTTCAAGTTCATAACAACCTGGTGAAAATTTGCAGCTCTGATCCTGACAAATTAATTATTAAGACTACCTTTTTATATGCACGACAAACTTGAACCACACTGGAAAGTCAAGACAAATATTTGCGGTAAATCATTGCTTTTCCATCCATCAATAATAACACCACTCATTCGTTATCGAGCACTCAGTCGAGATAGAAGTCTTTTGTCATCGGTCCGTACACTCTATAGCGACAAATAGTGTTAATCCGCGTTCAAGGTTATTTACACACTCTGCGCCTAGCTGAGGTTTCAGTATTTTTTCCCTTCTTTTGTGTTTCTGTTTCTGAGTACCGTTAGCCGGTCAGTGAAGTGAAACAGTGTTCTTCTAGTAAGCCGTCTGGATACCGTTACATACACAAGCTAAGTATTAGTTTTCGTTTCCCCTTCTTGGTTGTCTTAATAACGTGCACTGGGCAATAGGCCCGTGCAAAAATGACTTCCCCTGACGGCGGTTCATCTCAAGGTGAGATGGACGTCGAAATAAAATCGGCTCCCCGGCTCAAGGTATATCCGAGCTCGGCCACCGGGCCATTTGTGATCTTCTTTCGGACCAAAGAAAAAAAGTGTTTAAATCTGTTGCAGATTTCTCGAGTTCTGACGGATCGGTATTCGGCCGTGACAGAAATATCGAAAATTCGGCCTGATAAGCTTCGGGTGGTGGTTAACAGTTCAACTCAGGCAAACGATATTGCTGGATACGAGCCCTTTACGAGGGAGTACAGGGTGTATATTCCAGCTAGCAGGGTTGAAGTCAGTGGGGTCGTTTCCGATTCGAGTCTGAATTGCGAGGACCTGCTAAAATATGGGACTGGCTGTTTCAAAGACCCCATGCTTAAGCCAGTGAAGATACTGGAATGCAAACGTTTGCATTCAGCATCAGTCGCAGCTGACGGGAAGAAAACATACGTCAACTCAGACTCTTATCGGGTGACCTTCGCCGGCTCTGCCCTGCCTAATTACCTCCTTTTTGACAAGGTTCGTCTACCTGTTCGCCTCTTTGTGCCGCGGGTCATGAACTGTACTAATTGCAAACAATTGGGACACACAGCCTCCCATTGTAGCAATAAAGCCCGCTGTGGGAAATGCGGTGGGAATCATGCGGATGATTCCTGTGGTAGAGATGTCGAAAAGTGCCTCTACTGTGGGGGAAACCCACATGATCTCCCTTCATGTCCCGCGTACAAACAGCGCGAGGAAAATCTTAAGCGTTCCCTTCAGGGACGCTCTAAGCGATCTTTTGCAGAAATGCTTAAGATAGCTACGCCACCTGTCTCTACGAACATCTTTACCAACCTGTCTACTGACGAAGGCGACTGTGATGAACCCCAGGAGGGAACATCTTCTGCTGTGCCTAGAAGTAGTAGAAAAAGGAAGAACATTTCCTCTTCCAAGCTTCGTCGTAAAGGCCAGAAGGTGTCTCTTCATGGTCCCCCTAAAATAACTACTCAAGGAAGTACTGGTGCAAAACCGAAGCAAGTCGCTCCCGGTCTCAGTAACCTGAGCTCAGAAAAGGAGTTCCCAGCACTTCCAGGAACATCAAAAACCCCAAGTGTTCCCATATCTCAGCCAGAGAAAGAAAACAGTGCTGGCTTAATAAATTTCTCTGACATTGTGGACCGTATTCTTACAGCGTTAAACATTTCTGACCCCCTTAAAAGTATCTTGATAAGCTTTCTCCCCGCAGTAAAAACATTCTTGATGCAGTTCACTGCGAAATGGCCCCTCCTTTCAGCGATTGTATCCTTCGATGGCTAATTCATCGAACGAGGTCAAGGATTTAATCACTGTTCTACAGTGGAATTGCAGAAGCATTATCCCGAAAATCGATTCGTTTGAAATCTTACTAAATAATTTGAAATGCGATGCATTTGCCCTATGCGAGACATGGCTCACTTCAGAAATAACCCTACACTTCCACGATTTTAATATTATTCGCTTGGATCGAGAAGACTCTTACGGAGGAGTACTTTTGGGGATCAAAAAGTGCTATTCTTTCAATCGGATCGACCTCCCCTCGACACCAGGCATTGAAGTTGTCGCTTGCCAAACCAGAATTAAAGGCAAAGAACTTTGCATTGCTTCCACCTACATCCCCCCTAGAGCCTCAGTTAGCCACCGACGGCTTTGCGATATTGCGGAACTCCTCCCCGCACCGAGGCTAGTTTTAGGTGACTTTAACTCCCACGGCACGGCATGGGGTTGTCTTCATGACGATAATCGATCTACCCTACTCCATGAGCTTTGCGACAACTTCAATATGACTATTTTGAATACGGGTGAAATGACACGGATTCCTGTCCCTCCAGCGCGACCGAGCGCCTTAGATCTGTCCCTCTGCTCGACATCGCTGCGGTTAGATTGCATGTGGAAGGTAGTCTCTGATCCCCACGGCAGCGACCATCTGCCAATCGTAATTAATATTGCTAACGGTTCAGGGCCACCGAATACAATCAATGTTTCGTATGACCTCACACGAAATATTGATTGGAAGAGCTACGCGTCCGCCATATCCGAAAAAGTAGAATCGACACAAGAGCTTCCTCCGGAGGAAGAGTACGGGTTCCTGGCTGGCTTGATTCTCGATACCGCGATTCAAGCTCAGACTAAACGCGTACCAGACGCGAATTCACGCGGGCGTCCTCCCAATCCATGGTGGGACAAAGAGTGCTCAGACGTGTACGCGGAGAAGGCCGCTGCGTATAAGACCTTCCGGGACGACGGGCTGCCAGCTAGCTACCGACAATACGCGATGGCGGAAACGCGCATGAAGAGTTTGATAAAAGCCAAAAAACGTAGCTACTGGCGCCGGTTCGTCGACGGACTAACGAGAGAAACATCGATGAGCACTCTTTGGAGTACGGCCCGGCGCTTACGAAACCGAAACAGTACCAATGAGAGCGTGGAATATTCAAACCGTTGGATATTCGATTTTGCCAAGAAGGTTTGTCCGGATTCCGCCCCGGCACAGAAGATCTACCGCGCCGCGTCCCCTCACAGTAATGCGAACGAAACACCGTTTTCGATGGTGGAGTTCTCACTTGCTCTCTTATCATGTAACAATAAAGCCCCAGGGCCAGACAGAATCAAATTTAACTTGTTAAAGAATCT
The DNA here is from genome assembly GCF_030247195.1 of Topomyia yanbarensis. NCBI lineage: Eukaryota > Metazoa > Arthropoda > Insecta > Diptera > Culicidae > Topomyia > Topomyia yanbarensis. The sequence continues at coordinate 312,589,214 of NC_080671.1, forward strand.
GCCAGACTCTGCCAAGAGACGCTTGTTGAATTTATTTAATAAGTTTCTTGAGGGTAATATTGTCCCTCATGACTGGAGGCAAGTGAAGGTCATCGCCATTCAAAAACCAGGAAAACCAGCCTCCGACCACAACTCGTATCGACCGATTGCAATGCTGTCCTGTATCCGAAAGTTGTTCGAGAAAATGATCTTGTTTCGCCTCGATAATTGGGTTGAAGCAAATGGCTTACTGTCAGATACACAATTTGGTTTCCGCAAAGGCAAAGGGACGAACGATTGTCTTGCGTTGCTCTCAACAGAAATTCAAATGGCTTATGCTAGCAAAGAGCAGATGGCATCAGTTTTCCTAGATATAAAGGGGGCTTTTGATTCAGTTTCTATCAAAATTCTTTCTGAGAAGCTGCACCAGCATGGTCTTTCACCGACTCTAAACAACTTTTTGCTAAACTTGCTGTCTGAAAAACATATGCATTTTTCGCATGGTGATTTATCGACATCACGAATTAGCTACATGGGTCTTCCCCAGGGCTCATGTCTAAGCCCCCTTCTCTATAACTTTTACGTGAATGACATTGACGAATGTCTTGTCAATTCCTGCACGCTAAGGCAGCTTGCAGATGACGGTGTGGTCTCTATTACAGGTCCCAAAGCCGTCGATCTGCAAGGACCATTGCAAGATACCTTGGACAATTTGTCTGCTTGGGCCCTCCAGCTAGGTATCGAGTTCTCCACGGAGAAAACTGAGCTAGTCGTATTTTCAAGGAAGCGTGAACCAGCGCAACTACAGCTTCAATTAATGGGTCAAACTATTGCTCAGGTTTCAACTTTCAAATATCTCGGGGTCTGGTTCGACTCTAAAGGAACCTGGGGATGTCACATTAGGTATCTGAAACAGAAGTGCCAGCAAAGGATCAACTTTCTCCGTACAATAACCGGAACATGGTGGGGTGCCCACCCAGGAGACCTGATCAGGCTGTACCAAACAACAATATTGTCGGTGATGGAGTACGGGAGTTTCTGTTTCCGCTCCGCTGCGAACATACATTTCATCAAACTAGAGCGAATCCAATATTGTTGTTTGCGTATTGCTTTGGGTTGTATGCACTCGACACATACGATGAGTTTAGAAGTGCTGGCGGGCGTCCTTCCGCTGAAAAATCGATTTTGGGAACTCTCCTATCGATTGCTCATCCGATGCGATATCTTGAACCCGTTAGTAATTGCAAATTTCGAAAGGCTTATCGAGCTCAATTCTCAAACCCGATTTATGTCCTTGTACTTCGATTACATGGCACAAAATATCAATCCTTCCTCATACTATCCCAACCGTGTCAATCTCTTTCATGCTTCTGATTCAACTGTTTTCTTTGACACATCCATGAAAGACGAGATTCGTGGAATCCCGGATCACATACGCCCGCAAGTGATCCCAAGCATCTTTCATAGTAAATTTCGAGAAGTCGACTGCAACAAGATGTTTTACACCGACGGGTCAAGCCTCGACGGCTCCACTGGCTTCGGTATATTCAATCAAAACCTCACCGCCTCATTCAAACTCAATGATCCTGCTTCAGTTTACGTCGCAGAACTTGCTGCTATTCAGTATACCCTTGGGATCATTGATACTTTGCCCACCGATCATTACTTTATTGTCTCGGATAGCCTCAGCTCAATCGAGGCTCTCCGTTCAATGAAACCGAGAAAGCACATTCCATATTTTCTGGGGAAAATCTGGGAGCGCCTGCGTGCTTTGTCTGCAAGATCGTACAAGATTACCTTAGTTTGGGTTCCCTCGCATTGCTCCATTCCAGGTAATGAAGAAGCGGACTCTTTAGCTAAAGCGGGCGCTTTACAAGGTGACATATATGAAAGACCAATTAGCTTCAGCGAATTTTTCAGTATTACTCATCAGAGAACCCTCGAAAGTTGGCAAACATCATGGAGCAATGGTGAACTGGGAAGGTGGCTACATTCGATAATCCCTAAGGTATCGACGAAACCTTGGTTCAGAGGGATGGATGTGGGTCGGGATTTCATTCGCGTGATGTCTCGGCTCATGTCCAATCACTACACGCTGGACGCACATCTCCGGCGTATTGGGCTCGTGGATAGCGGTGTCTGCGCTTGTGGCAACGGTTATCACGAAATCGAACATGTTGTCTGGGCATGTGCCGAGTACTGTTCTGCCAGATCTCAACTATTCGATTCCCTTCGGGCCCGAGGAAGATCACCCAATGTCCCGGTTCGAGATGTACTAGCAAGCCGCGATATTCTCTACATGTCCCTTATATACACGTTCCTCAAAACCATCAATATCCAAATTTAAATGCCCCTATCTTTTCTCTTATCATTCCCAGAAGTGCCCTCTTCCGCCTACCGTACCCCAACGATGGTTTGATACGACTCCAAGACGAGACAAAACATCTGTCGAATGAACCAACAACACGAGATCTACAGTACAACATCACACGCGCAGCGCGGTGTGTTCCCGATCCGTATCTGAGCCGTACTACGAAATCGTCTGGAGGAACCCCTGCCGGCTCGAGGAAAACCGCCCGGCGTCCCAATACTTGATACATCCGTTCGAATCTGTAATCCTGGCCGTTGATTCCTGATGCCGGAAACTGAAGTTTATATCCCCCCCCCGTTCAGTCTTGTCCACCCTCTCTCCCATGTCTCTAATACACAGATGTATGTCTTCACCCCCTTCTCCCCTTGAATATCTTCCCAAAACTTATGTGCCCCCCTATCTTCTAGTGTTAGTTGATCAATCCATTCGAATCTGTAATCCTGGCCGTTAATTCCTGATGCCGGAAACTGAAAGTTTATATCTCACCCCCCCCCCCCTTCAGCCTTGTCCACCCACCCTCCCATGTCTCTGATACACAGATGTATGACGTCACCCCCTTCTCCCCTTGAATATCTTCCCAAAATTTATGTGCCCCCCTATCTTCTAGTTTTAGTTGAACAATATTTAATCTCGTTAAGAAATGCGCAACAGTACCACTACTTTAAAATAGCCCTAATTAATTCCCCTTAATCTTGAACCACTCTTTCTAGTTATCTCTAGTTAATAAGCTTGTAAAATGTTCCGCTTAGTTAATAATTATTTTTTCTACAATCTCCCTTCTAAAAATCATAAAGTGAATTACTATACAAAGAACACACAAATGACCCGTCCCCCAAATCTTACGAATATTATATTATACCCTCTTTTATATGTATAAGTTAGCTGTAGTTTTTTTTTTAGTTTTATTATATAAAACAAAATAATATTGAAATGTGTATCCCCCTAGTTTTAAGAAATTCAAAATGTAAAACAATGAAAAAATGGCACCTTTAAGCTAACGCATACGTGCCTTATCAAATAAACAAATTGAAAAAAAAATAATAACACCCACCCTATATCATCATTTATTCACGGAAAACACATTTTAGACGGCCGAACCGATTTTCATAGGCTGCAATTAAATTTCATTCAATTCCGAGCTCCGGTTTCGGAGTTACGAGTTGAAGAGTGTGATCACGCATGAAATTTAGTTTGACCTGAACATTCAGAGTGACCGGTGCTATCAAACCCAAGCTATTTTCCCTGTAGTTTTTCAACAGCTTAAGGGTGTTTATCGCGGTGATAGTGACGGTTAAAACGCTAACCGATATACTGGCCGTCTATTCCCGACGGGGTATGCCAGTTGTAGGGTGAAAGTGGTGAGATTTTTGGAGATAAACAAGACGAAGTGTTGGTATAGAAAGTGCTATAGCTAGTGATACTAAGCGAATCTCGACCAGTGCAAGGCAACACGCCACCCGGCGAGAACGTTATAGTAATAAACAACGTACGGAAGAAAAAGCTTCGCATGTAGTCCGCAAAGGCTCAATTGAGTGCAAGAAAAATCCAAGCGTGCAATCTTGACCGCAAGATAAGAGAAGTGGGATAGCGAAAGTGCGAATCGCGAATGGGCCGTTGACTATCAGAACGAAGTGAAAAATCGGGCTATAGAAAAGACAATTTCGGATTCCAATGTTAAAAGTGCAAACCCGTGCCCAGACAAGTGAACTTCGGTAAAAACATCGAGCTCAGTTACAATAGTGCATCAAACGTTGAACGCCAGTCGAAAGCTCCGACCGAAATCTCACGCAGTCTTCGGCTTATTGTGGCAAAGTGCAACAAGAGTCTTTTACTTGCGACCGTAGTCGAATAGGGGAGATAACAAGCAGAACTGCCTTCCATCCCCGATGACCCCGATACAACAATCGCCTGATCGATGTTCCAGCCCAATTGCCGGGTGCTTCTGGCACCCGTTAGCCTGCTGCCTTAAGCATCAGACAAGAAGGCATCCGAACGGGAAAGGAAACTGTACTTTAAAGGAGGAAATTTGGAGGAGAGTGAATGCTTTAGGTGGCGAGCGAAGACACAACGGTTTCACACTTGAGATTAACGGTGCCGTGACGGCCCAACCCGACGAAATAGCTAACGAATTCGGCCGCTATTTCGCCTCGCTCTCAACAACGGATTCTTTGCCACCGAAATTCATCAAATGCAAGATGTTGATTGAAATGTCATCAACCTTTTTCGATCCCGACTCTAGCCAGGATTGGAACAGACCGTTCTCTGGCAGAGAGATGACAGAAGCACTCAGCACAACGCGCGGTAAAGCAACTGGTATCGACAATATCGGGTACCCACTGCTCAAACACTTGCCACCTGAGGGCAAGAGGGCGTTGCTGGATAGATTCAACCGTATATGGGAAGGCGGACCACTTCCAGAATCGTGGCAAACTGCGCTCGTCATACCTATTCCAAAACGAACGCAAGGGAAGAGATCTCCTAAAGATTTCAGAGTCATCAGTCTTCTACCTTGTGTCGGAAAAACTTTTGAGCGAATGGTTAATCGCAGACTAGTCACGATCCTAGAGCAACGGAACCTTCTGGACAAACGCCAGTTCGCATTCCGAAAAAGTGCGGGAGCCGGGGCATACCTTGGTTCCCTTGGAGAAATTCTCGGGCAAGAAATGAAGGATGGGCTCCACACCGACTGCGCAGCACTTGATATCGACAAAGCCTACAATACTGTTTGGCGTGAGAGAGTTCTTCGGCAGCTCCATAACTGGGGACTACAGGTAAATCTTGGACACTACATCCAACGAATCTTCAAAAATTTCAGCTTCCGAGTCAATATTGGGGGCAGTATATCAGACCTTTTCATCGAGGAAAATGGAGTTCCTCAAGGTTCAGTCTTGACCGTCACGTTCTTCCTGGTGCGCATGCAACCTCTTTTCGCGGTTCTCCCGAAGGGAGTGTTCGTATTCGTTTACGCAGACGATATAGTGCTATTGGTAATCGGTAAAACAACTGGCAGAAAACGGATAAAACTGCAGGCAACCGTAAATGATGTTCGCAAATGGGCTAGGTCCGAATTTCGAGAAACAAAAGCAAAATATCTCATTTCTGCCCAACAAATCACCTTGCGTCGAACAGACCTATCTACATAGATGGGGCCGTCGTCCCGTTCAAAAAAGAGCCAAAGATACTAGGGATAACATTGGACCGTAAACTTTTTTTTTTTTTCTATTCGTTTATTTGATAAGGCAGGTTTGCGTTAGCTTAAAGGTGCCAATTTTGATTTGTTTTACATTTTAAATTACTTAAAACTAGGGGCTTACATATTGATTTTTGAAATTAAACTAAGGCTAATTTATAGCTATACATATACACAAGGGGGTAGTATAATTTTCGTAAGATTAGAGGGGTCATTTAGTTTTTATGGCAATATGGTTTGACATTTTTAGCAATGAGATTATTGGAGCAAATAATGTTTAACTAAGGGGGAAAATTTTTACGACTATCTTAAAAGTAGAAATAATTAGAGGGCGTGATTAAATTTTGTAAAGATTCGGAGACATTAATTAGAGTTATTTTATGTGGTAGTAGAGTTGGGCATTTTCAACGAGATCATATAATATAATAGTTAAAACTAGAAAAGGCAAGAAGAGCTAAATGCTTCATGAAGATATTTGAGGGGGGGGGGGAAGGGGTGTTACTTCTGTGTATAAGAGTCAGGGGAAGTAGGGTGGACAAACATGGCAGGGGGAGAACATTATTTCAGTTTCAGACTTCGGGAGATCAACGGATGGATTACAGAATCAGGGTGGTCTTCATCAGGAAGAATCATGTGCTGGGACGCCGGGTAGTCGTTCTCGAGATGGCAGGAGTTTCTCCAGACGATTTCGTAGTGCGGCTCAGATGTTGATCGGCTACATTTCGAGTTGTGCGTGTGATGTTCGTGCTTTAGGTCCCGTGTTTGTTGGCTCATTCGACAGGGATGTTTTGTGTCGCCTTGGAGTCGCATCAAACCATCGTGGGTGTATGGTACAGGTGGAAGAGAGCGCTTCTGAGAATGATAAGGAAAAAGGAGCAGTTAAAGTTGGATATTGATGGTTTTTATGAAGGTGTATATAAGGGACATATAGAGGACATCGCGGCTTGCCAACACATCTCGAACCGGGACGTTGGGTGGTCTTCCTCGGGCCCGGAGGGTGTCCATAAGCCGAGACCTGGCGGAACTGTACTCGGTGCACGCCCAGACTATGTGCTCTATATCGTGATAACCGTCGCCACAAGCGCAGATACCACTCTCCACGAGCCCAATACGTCGGAGATGTGCATCCAGCGTGTAATGGTTCGCCATGAGTCGGGACATCACACGAATGAAGTCACGACCCACATCCATCCCCTTGAACCAAGGTTTCGTCGATACCTTAGGGACTATCGAATGTAGCCACCTTCCTAGCTCCCCATTGCTCCACGAGGTTTGCCAACTTTCGAGGGTTCTCTGATGAGTAATACTGAAAAATTCGTGGAAGCAAATTGGTCTTTCAAAAACGTCACCTTCAATGGCACCCACCTTGGCTAAGGAGTCCGCCTTCTCATTGCCCGGAATGGAGCAATGTGAAGGGACCCACACCAAGGTAATCTGGAAAGATTTGTCAGATAAAGCACTCAGTAGCTCCCGTATTTTCCCCAAAAAATACGAGGAATGCTTTCCATGTTTCATCGAGCGAATAGCGTCAATAGAACTCAGACTATCCGAGACGATGAAGTAATGGTCTGCGGGTAATGTGTCAATGACTCCAAGGGTATACTGAATAGCAGCTAGTTCTGCGGCGTAAACTGAAGCAGGGTCACTGAGTTTGTAGGAGGCGGTGAACTTTTGATTGAAAATACCGAAGCCAGTGGATCCTTCGAGGTTTGATCCGTCAGTATAAAACATCTTAGAACAGTCGACTTCTCGGAATTTATTATAAAAAATGTTTGGAACCACTTGTGGGCGTATGTGGTCCGGAATTCCACTAATCTCGTCTTTCATGGATGTGTCGAAGAAAACAGTAGATTCAGAAGTATTTATGAAATGCACACGGTTGGGATTGTAAGAAGAAGGGTTAATATTCTGCGCCATGTAGTCAAAGTACAGGGACATGAAACGGGTCTGAGAATTGAGCTCAACAAGCCTTTCGAAATTTTCAATCACGACCGGGTTCAAGATATCGCATCGAATGAGCAATCGATATGAGAGTTCCCAAAATCGATTTTTCAACGGGAGAACGCCCGACAGCACTTCGAGACTCATCGTATGGGTCGACTGCATGCACCCTAAGGCGATACGCAAACAACGATACTGAATTCTTTCGAGTTTGATGAAATGTATGTTCGCGGCGGAGCGAAAGCAGAAGCATCCGTATTCCATTACCGACAGTATCGTTGTTTGATACAACCTAATTAGGTCTCCTGGGTGGGCACCCCACCATGTTCCGGTTATTGTACGAAGAAAGTTGATCCTTTGTTGGCATTTCTGTTTCAGATACCGAATATGGCATCCCCAAGTACCTTTCGAGTCGAACCAGACCCCTAGATATTTTACTGTGAAGACTTGAGCGATAGTTTGACCCATTAATAGAAGCTGTAGTTGTGCTGGTTCACGCTTCCTTGAAAATACAACTAGCTCAGTTTTCTCCGTGGAGAATTCGATACCCAGCTTAATAGCCCATGCAGACAAATTGTCCAAGGTATTCTGTAATGGTCCTTGTAGATCGACAGCTTTGGGTCCCGTAACAGACACCACGCCATCGTCTGCAAGTTGTCTTAACGTGCAGGAATTGTCAAGACATTCATCAATGTCGTTGACGTAGAAATTGTATAACAGGGGGCTTAGACATGAGCCCTGGGGAAGGCCCATGTAGCTAAATCGTGATGTCGATAAGTCACCATGCGAAAAATGCATGTGCTTTTCCGACAACAAGTTTAGTAAAAAGTTGTTTAAAGTCGCTGAAAGACCATGCTGGTGCAGCTTCTCTGAAAGAATGTTGATCGAAACTGAATCAAAAGCCCCCTTAATATCTAGGAACACTGATGCCATCTGCTCTTTGCTAGCATAGGCCATTTGAATTTCAGTTGAGAGCAACGCAAGACAATCATTCGTCCCTTTGCCTTTGCGAAAGCCAAATTGTGTATCTGACAGTAAGCCATTTGCTTCGACCCAATTGTCGAGGCGGGATAGGATCATTTTCTCGAACAACTTCCGGATACAAGATAGCATTGCGATCGGTCGATACGAATTGTGGTCGGAGGCTGGTTTTCCTGGTTTTTGGATGGCGATGACCTTCACTTGCCTCCAATCGTGTGGGACAATGTTAGCCTCAAGAAACTTATTAAATAAGTTCAACAAGCGTCTCTTGGCAGAGTCTGGCAGATTCTTCAACAAGTTGAATTTGATTCTGTCTGGCCCTGGAGCTTTATTGTTACACGACAAGAGAGCAAGTGAGAACTCCACCATCGAAAAAGGTGTTTCGTTCGCGTTATCGTGACGGGACGCGGCGCGGTAGATCTTCTGTGCCGGGGCGGAATCCGGACAAACCTTCTTGGCGAAATCGAATATCCAACGGTTTGAATATTCCACGCTCTCATTAGTACTGTTTCGATTTCGCATACGTCGGGCTGTTCCCCAAAGAGTGCTCATCGATGTTTCTCTCGTTAATCCGTCGACGAACCGGCGCCAATAACCGCGTTTTTTGGCTTTCATCAAACTCTTCATTCGCTTGTCTAACGTCGCGTACTGTCGAAAACTGGCGGGTAACCCGTCGTTCCGGAAGGTCTTAAACGCGGCGGCCTTCTCTGCGTACACGTCTGAGCACTCTTTATCCCACCAGGGATTGGGAGAACGTTTTTGTATGTTCGCGCCGGGTACTGGCTTAGTCTGAGCTTGATTCGCGCTGTCGAGAATCAAGCCAGCCAAAAAGCTGTACTCTTCCTCCGGAGGAAGTTCTTGAGTAGATTCGATGTTGTCGGATATCGCGGCAGCATAGCTCTTCCAATCGATATTTCGTGTGAGGTCATACGAAATATTGATTGTTTCCAATGGCCTTGAGCCGTTATTGATTGATACTACGATCGGCAGATGGTCGCTACCGTGGGGATCAGGGATTACCTTCCACGCGCATTCTAACTTTAGCGAGGTCGAGCAAAGGGATAAATCTAATGCGCTTGGGCGCGCTGGTGGGGGAGGAATCCGTGTCATTTCACCCGTGTTTAGAATTGTCATGTTGAAGTTGTCGCAAATATTGTGAATTAAAGAGGAACGGTTATCATCATAAAGGCAACCCCATTCCGTACCGTGAGAGTTAAAGTCGCCTAAAACTAGTCGCGGTGCAGGCAGGGATTCTATGATGTCATGTAGCCGGCGATGCCCAATCGCGGTGTTGGGGGGAATATATATGGAAGCTATGCAAAGATCTTTGCCTTTGGTTGTTACTTGACAAGCGACAACTTCAATACCTGTTATCGAGGGAAGGTTAATTCTGTAGAAGGAATAGCGCTTTTTGATCCCCAAAAGCACTCCTCCATAGGGGGTGTCTCGATCCAGGCGAATAATATTAAAGTCGTGGAAGTTGAGATCTATGTCGGAAGTTAACCAAGTTTCACATAATGCAAATGCATCGCAACTCAAATTATTTATTAAAATTTTGAAGGAATCGATTTTCGGGATGATACTTCTGCAATTCCACTGTAGAACAGTGATCAAATCCGTGACCTCGTTCGATGAGTTAGCCATCGAAGGATACAATCGCTGAAAGGAGGGGCCATTTAGCAGTCAACTGCTTCAAAAATGTTCTTACTGTAGGAAGAAAAGCTAACATAAGACTTTTAATAGGATCAGTTATATTGAAAGTTTTTATTATCCAGTCCACAATGTCCGAGAGTTTGATAATTCCAGTGCCGCGATTATTCTCGAACTGAAACAGAGGAACACTTGGGATTTTTGATGTTCCGGGAAGTGCTGGGAACTCCTTCTCTGAGTTTAATCCTCCGAGACCAGGAGCTAATTGCTTCGGTTTGGTTGCAACACTTCCAATAGATGTGACTTTCTGAGTCCCGTCAAGGGATACCTTCTGGCCTTTACAACGAACTTTAGGAGAGGAAATGTTCCTCCTCTTCCTATAACTTCTAGGCGCCCTAGTAGATGTTCCCTCTTGTGGGTCATCAGCCTCGCCCTCGTTAGGAGGCAAGTGAGCATAGATGTTTGTTGAGGTTGGTGGTGTAGCTTTCTTTAGCACTTCTGCAAAAGAACGTTCGGATCGTCCAGCAAGGGAACGTTTTAGTTTATCCCCGCGTAGTTTGTACGCAGGACATGCCGAGATATCATGCAGATTCTCTGCACAGTAAGGACACTTCTCAGCATTCTTACTGCACGAATCATCTAGATGATTCTCCCCGCATTTTCCACAGCGGGCCTTATTGCTACAATGGGTGGCTGTGTGACCCAATTGTTTACACTTTGTGCAATTCATGACCCGCGGCACAAACAGACGCACAGGCAGACGAACCTTGTGCAAGAGGACGTAATTTGGCAAAGCGGTACCAGCGAAGGTCAACCGATAAGAGTTTGATTGGGGGTACGTTTTTGAACCATCCCCCGCAACTACTACTGAGTGCAAACGCTTGCACTCGAGTATTTTCACTGGCTGAAGTAAGCGGTCTCTGAAACGGCCAACCCCGTACTGCAGCAGATCCTCGCATGTCAAACTGTCATCGGTGACAACGCCTTCAGACTGTACTTTCACAGCTGGAATATACACGTGATAGTCCTTCGTAAAGTGCTCGCAGCAAGCAATATCGTTTGCCTGCTTTGAGTTAGTCAGCACGACCCTCAGCCTGTCTGAGCGGACCTTTTTTATTTCGATCACAGCCGAGAACCGTTCCGTTAGGTCTTTTGAAATCTGTAATAGATTCAGCGATTTTGTTTTGGGCCGAAAGAAGACCACAAAGGGACCGGTCGAGAGCTCTGGATATTGTTTGGGTCGGGGGAGAGCCTTAGGAGTCGACTCGATCTCCATTTGGCCATCCGGGGAGGAAGCCATCGACACCGTCAACGCACGGGGTCAGCACCCGCGCAGACGGGAAAAAGCCGTAAATGTATCAAAAAGGTAGATTTCACTTATCTGTATACTCGTTTCCCACGACGCACCAGTCCAGCTTAAATAGCTGGTTATTGTTCAATCCTCGCTTTACGAACAAAAGGTTGAGGAATGTGGCCTAACGGTTAACACACGCACAAAAGAAAACAAAAGTCCAAACCTCGAAGAGGCAGAGAATGGCAAAATAACCTTGAACGCGGATTACTGCACTGTTCTTTTTCCAACAGACCAAAAACAAAACACTTCTATCTCGATCGAGCGATGCGTAGAGACTGACCGTAAACTTACTCTCACCCCACACTTCCGGAAACTGAAAAAGAGAGCAAAAGCCGAAAGAGACTGGTTCGCACCATTTGTTCCCGGCACCCGAAAAACAATCGCCAGCTCGTTCTAAACATCAGCTAGGCTATAATCCACAGCCGTATATATTACGGTATTGAACTGACCTGCAGAAGTTTTAACGAAATGACAACCATCCTAGCTCCGCTGTACAACGGTACCATTCGTGCGGCAACCAGCTTGCTACATAGTACACCGGCGGAAAGTGCATGTGTAGAGGCAGGAGTACTACTCTTCCGTTGGATGGCGGCTATGGTGGCACTCCGGCGAGCACTCGGTTTCCCCGAACGAACTTCCGGCGAAGCAGAGTGCATAATACATAATACAGAATAGCCAATACGATCTACGGGGAATTCTCAAACTCTCTCCTGCCTCCACTGGCACGTCTCCACCGGGTCTGGCATCGCCCATAGAACTCTAGACCCCCTAGCATCGATTGCTCACTGACGACTGGAGCGGGCGCTTCCCCCGTTATTGCTCGAGCCGCGTATCATCAACTAATGAATCGCCGTTTCTCAACGAAACTATTTACTGACGGATCAAAAACCGACACGACTGTTGGAGTGGGTGTCAGTGGTATAGGTAACGGTCTTGCCTTCAAACTGCCATCCGCTTCCTCCATTTTTTCGGCCGAAGCCGCGGCTATAGTACTGGCTCTGGCAAGAAAATCCGACGGTGTTGCTACCGTTATTTGACTCTCTATCCGTGATTTCAGCACTACAAACCAGAAAATCGCGCCACCCTTTGGTTCAGGCGATAGACAATTATAACGAACCTCTCACTACCATATGATGGGTCCCCGGACATTGCGGGATACCCGGCAATGAAAATACGGACCATCTCACCGCACTTGGCCGCTCATCACGATCGTATCTCACCAGAGAGGTCTCGAAAGACGATATCACCAAGATAATAAAACGAGAAGTTTACTTCACTTCGAGAGAAAATGGAGTAATTCTTCCGGTCATCTTCACAAAATTAAAAACTCTGTCCAAAAATGGGAAGATCGCAGCAACAAGAAGGAACAACGAATATTCTCGAGGCTTAGGACTGGACATACTACGACTACACATGCCCACACTCTGGTCCGCGTCGAAGCTCCGATGTGTAACACATGCAGTACTAGGTTGTCCGTTGAGCACATCCTAGTCAACTGCATCGAATGCGACGATCTTCGCAGGAAATATTGCTTGCCCACTTCCATCAGGGACGTATTGGCTAATGACTCCGCGAGCGAGGAAGCCCTTCTCTTGTTTATCAAGGAAGCCAACCTCTCCAACGTCATCTAACTTCCCAGTTTCTTCATAGATCGCTATAGTTACCAAAAACATTATAACATCACCAACTCGATGTTCCCTACCGATCAGAGGAAAATTCCCTAAACCTACTACCTACGACCTCCATCCCTTTGAACAGAATAACGCTACTATTTCAACGGACCCTTCCAGAAACAGCAACAAGGACAACGGATACAAATCTCAACATTTCAATATTTCCACATGCATTATTGTAAAATAACACGTATTTTATTCAATCCTTTCTATAGACGAATGACCTTCTAGGTTAAAGCTTCAATAAACAACAACAACAACAACATCGCATGAAATTCCCATATAAATTGGTATCAGCATATTATCTAAAAGATGCAAAAACTCATAATATGTGTTCTAAATTGCTTTGATTTATAGTTTAAGCTCACTGGTTCCCAATTAAACCCACGTTGACCACTTTGGACACCTTTGGCAGAACTGGAAACTTCGGGAAAGTGGCTAAGTTCCTGAAGTGAATTCACATCTGCTTTTTAGAAATGTCTGACTCTATTTTCTCATCTTTAGTCACAAATAAAAGCTACATCATCCCTATTGACTGCTATTAAAGTTAATTGGAATCGGACTTCTGGTTCCCATGTCACGGGTTGAAGTATGCGGTCACATGCGAACTTCCCATACAAACCGGTACAATCATTATATCTAACTGATGCTAAACTAATCGAAATGAGTTCTGAGTTGCTTGAAATTAATCTAATTGCAAATCAAAGTATCCTTGACTACATTGAGAACTGTTAAAGATCTCAGAAAATCGAGGAAATGGCCAAGTTCCAAAATTAGATTCACACCTATTTCTCATATATCGTTGGCTCGATTCTCATAATCTTAGTCTTAAATGAAGGGTAATACGGAGCTGAATCCTGATGCATCCTGCATACAATACGGAGCTGAATCCTGATGCAACCTAAATATGTAGTTATTATTATCATTCATAAACAATTGCACAACTAACTGCCGGCTCTTTAAGCATGTCAAATCGAAAATGATCTGAGATTATCTTCAGATTCTGTAGTTTCTGTCCCAGCATACCTTTGTACCTATTAAATACATCTGATGAGATTTGATACATCGAGATATTTAATTTAGTACACTACGCGTAAGAAAATATGATACAATTTTGAACAATGTGTGTCTTGAGAACATCGATAAGAATACATTTCGATTTTCGATTAATTTAGTTTGTTTCTGTTTACGTGCGTTTTAAATGTAGTATAGTTTTAGGATGTGTGTGTGTGGTAACCTCGTGATGTATTTAGTAGGGGAGACTGAGGAGACTTGATCCCCTTTTTTATTTTTCAGTCCAACTCCGTGGAATGATAAAAAACTATGTATTTTTTTGTAGTTTTATATTGTTTCTAGGGATGACTAATAATCATAAAAAAATTACATGGAAATATTATACTGGACATGAGCTATGAGCATTTCTGGAAAACAACAAAAAAATGGAAAATTCTTAGATTAGTGGAGACTCGATCCCTAATTTGGGGACGCTTGATTCCTTTGTGAAAACGTGTTTAAAAGAGCATGTAGGGTAATAAGCCTATTTTTGCCCTGTTGCTGCTATCATCCTTAGGGCATTGCAAAAAAAATTTTTTTTTGAATTCTCAAAGGCCCCCCCTCTCATATTGTGACAAATGTCAAAGTAAGCTCAGATGCCAAATTTCACATCATTTGGATAATTCTAGACCCCCGCCCACTACGATTGAAATTTTTGAAATTGGTGCTATGGGAAAATGTGGAGGAAAAATATATTAAATGCTATAACTTTTGAAGTAGCAATCATAAAATTACAATTTATATCTCTTTTTAAAGGAAATAACCTTAGTATTCGAATGGAGATATTCCTGTTTCTATTAAAATACGGGAAAGTGGGGTACTGGGTCATTTTGACCCCAAAACCCCCTATTTTTTTTAATTTTTCTGCTCCGTTGTGCAAACCATACATATTTTGCAGTTTTTCTAATGTGAAAAAATCTCAGAAATCGAACGGAATTTTTTAGACCTTTGTCCGAATACGAGAAGTTGGGGTTATAGGGCCTTTTGTCATTTATATTAAATTTTATCATTTTCTCGTGCATATATCTCTATTATTCTTTATTCAATTTTCATAAATTGTACCTTGTTGAACGTGGAAAATCCATAGGAACAAAATAAAAATAGATTCGTTACCGGTAAAATTCAGAAACATCAAATTATCAGACATATAGTCTCGATTTCACATTTTTATCATAAAATCATAAAATCGCACATATTAACTCCATTTAACAACAAAATTCTTATTTAATTTACTATTTATAGTGAAAAATGCTCTTAGGAATCACATGAGAAAAGTTTCATACCTGTAAAAATAGGTGAAGTTGTGGTATTAGGACATTTAATGAAAAAAATGTGATTTGTAGAGTTAATGTCAAAAAATTAGATGTTTTTGAATTTTAACGCAAACGAATCTACTTTTGTTGTATTTCTAAGAATTTTCCACGTTCAACAAGGTACATTTTATGAAAATTGAATGAAGAATAATAGAGAGATATACACGAGAAAATGATAAAATTTAATATATATGACAAAAGGCCCTATAACCCCAACTTCTCGTATTCGGACAAAGGTCTAAAAGGTTCCGTTCGATTTCTGAGATTTTTTCACATTAGAAAAACTGCAAAATATGTATGGTTTGCACCACGGAGCAGAAAAATTTAAAAAATATGGTATTTTGGGGCCAAAATGACCCAGTACCCCACAATCCCGTATTTTTCTAGGAACAGGAATATCTCCATTCCAATACTAAGGTTATTTCCTTTAAAAAGATATATAAATTGTAATTTTCTGATTGCTACTTCAAAAGTTATAGCATTTAATATATTTTTCCTTCACATTTTCCCATAGCATAAATTTCAAAAATTTCAAGCGAGGTGGGCGGGGGTCTAGAATTGTGAAATTTGGCATCTGAGCTTACTTTGACATTTGTCACAATATGAGAGGGGGGGCCTTTGAGAATTAAAAACAAATGTTTTTCTGCAATGCCCTAATCATCCTACCCATCTGAAGCCTTTGGTTAGAGCAGCGTCTGCCATCTTTGCTCAACGCATTGACTCAAATGGTATTTCGATAATGGGGGTACTCGATTAGAGATTTTGCTGCGCTCAAACAGAAGATTTTCACCATTCTCAAGACAATTTTGTTATTATATTGGCTCTTAATAAGAGGCGAATGACCTTAACGTTAAAACCTCTATAATCGAAATAAAAAATGGACCTTAATAACAAATCAAAGAAGCTGAAATAATAAAATTATTGTAGTAATAATGTGGTACCCTTGTTAATAGGGCAAAAACGGGTACATTACCCCATTCAATTTTATAAATAGATTGTAGTATTGATTAAATTGTTATGATTAGATATTGTTATTTTTATTACTACATATTACGCATCTCTCACCTGATTTTTTTACGAATTCCCCAAATCTCCGTGCAATTATTTGAAAGCTGTCTTTATTATGGTTGAGGAACGTCAAATGTGGGATGAATGGTTGCTACGTATACTGTAGTAAACAATTACAGTAATGTTTCTTTACGATGAAGCTTTCATTTTTGACATTTTTTTATGACAACAATAACTTCAATTGTTCTGGTGTGAATTTGGTTATTTTCAGTGGTGTGTATGAAGTATGGCGAAGGGGATCAAATAAATCTAGCATCTATTTCAGCAAACTTTAGTAAAAATATAGTTGAACAAAAGAATCAGCTCAATCATAACGTATTCATATAATTGACATTCTCCTGTAATTCTATATGCAAAAGTAGAGTATGTAGTGGGTGATTTTATCAATTTTATAAAAGTTTGAAAATTTGAAAAATAAATCTTCTTCAGTTCTTCTGAGACTTTTTTTTAAATCGGTAAAAATTCGGTTACACAAAAGTCCAATTTCTTTTTTCTGTGTTAATGAAATTTATGTTTAGATAAAACTACGCAACTTTATAGTATATTCGATTAATGTATTCTGATCCGCCTTTGAGTTACAATGATGGGATCAAGTCTCCCCGGGGATCAAGTCTCCTCAGTCTCCCCTAATGTGTCATAATCACTTTACTCGTGTCCGATTCACTCACTAAACGGAATTGACTCTTTTGATCGATTCAGTGATTCGTTTCAGAACTTTAAAAAATGTTTGAAATGAAACGGGAAAAATGTATTTATTATGCGTTTTGGGAAGGGGGAGGGCGGTTAAGGGTTTCAGAATGAAGAAAAGACTTTATTTTCGATTTTTTGTAGCAAATTGATCAAAACTCTTGTACATTATGATGTATCATCTAAATAACATTATGTAATTTTTCTATGCTAAAATATCGACAAGCTACACTGTGATGAAGATTTTTGTAGAATGCCTGTGGAAAAACACGATTTGTGGTGTCATTCAAAAACTACTTAACCGATTTATTTCTAACTTTTCACATACATTCTATGTATGAGATATCTAACCCCTACGTTGGGTTTTCGAGATAACTTTTCAATTAAGGGAGTTTTTACCTATGTGAAATGAAAATTGCTATTTTTCACGAAAAATTCCGCCATTTTCAAGATTGGTTTCTCCCTCGAAATTACAACTATTATTTAATTTAAATTAGTTACGAGTCGATATTTTATTCCGTGAAGACAAGCAGAGCTCATGTGTTCATTGTGTTTGTTTATTTTAGAGTGATTCATAATCATGGCAAATTCATTCGGTTCTTTTTGGCTTTCGTTAAGTTTATAATAAACTAGCTAATAACCATCGCGCGTTGCTGCGACTTTCAACGAAATAGGAGGAAAATTCAATTTGTCCGAAGCGCCATCTTATTATCGAGCAGATAATTCCCAACCAATAGCACACAAACATGCGCCATAACAAATGCCTGCTATGTATAAATTTTTATGGCAATCGGTTAAGCCGTTTGGGAGTTCATAAATCATATACATACAAACATTAACTTTTATATATGTAGATAGATAGATAGATAGATTGTCACTCCTTCAGTGAATCGCAGCTCTTTAAAAAACAATCGCGATTCATTCGCTCTTTCTGAAGAGTCGATTCTTTTCATCGATTCGCGACTCATTCACCCATCTCTAGTGCGTACTACCGAGGCATACCAGTACCTACCTCTTGATAACGATGTAGTGTTGCCAGTTGATCAGCTTAAGCTTCTTGAAGATTTCATTTCCCTTGTAGACGACGGCTGGCTCCAAACGTACAATGAATTCCTCGTCGTCTATAGAACTTGCACTCTCATTTTTCTCATTTCCGTTCCCCTGCCGGTGGGAGCTGTTTGCACTGGAACTGTTTGCTTCTTCCTTTCCATTGGTACGCTCACTTACCGGATTGGATTTGCTTCCATTTTCACCACTGCTGCCGGAAACCACCAGCGCAGGACGTAGGTAATTGCCATCTCCGGCGAACGCTCTTATTATTACATCACTAGTCGCGACGAGATCTGCCAAACTCAAACTATGATCATAATTCACGTAATCGCTTTCGTAATAACAAGCACTATTAAACACGATAAAATCTGCAACATTCGTAACGGCAACGACAGTACCACCCAGCAGGGATGTAGCATAAATCAGAAGCGGAAACAGCTTTGCGCCAATCATTTTCTCTATCAGCTGTCTCCCGTTTTTCCAACTTGTCGATCTAGCACTTTCACCGGTGAGAATGTAATTTATTCCACTTATTCTTTCTCAATTTTCCACATTCAATTTTGACCGACCGGTTATTTTCACTAGCGATGGCACGAGCTCTTCACTACCAGCTGCGGGGGAGTATCAATTTGGTCGCTTCCCATGACGACGCGTCCTCCCTTTCTACGGTGCTGTCGTCCTGAAAGTGTTGCGCAAGGCGACAGAGCGGTTCCTGTGTTGAATCTCATGTGTCGCCTCCAACCACCTGGCAGATAGTCGGCGGGTGACGATATTTACGGGCAACATACATACATAATTTCAAACGCCAACTCTTGTTACAGACTGAAACGAAAAGCAGAACCCAAGGTATAAGGCAACTTGAACATTGAATGGAAAAGTGTAAATTTTCGATCGAAAGATAGCCAGCAAATGCGAGTCCATGGTTTCCGCAGTAGAATTGAAAGTATTGGTGGAAACGTGGGAATACGCGGAAATGTTTTTAGAATTATGAGGTGCTGTTCGACGATCAAGGCGGGCAAGGGTTCAAAGGGTAAGGGCAGACGCAAAATTGAATGTAAAATGTAAAATGAACGGGGAAAGCTTCTGCAGGAAACGCAAACAAGATAATTTGTTTCCCGGGTGGGTTTGGAAATATTTGCATAATTGAATTTTTAGTTGAGATGAATGCTATCCAATTTGAGCGATTTGGGATGTGTGTAGTCGGAAAATAAGATTTTGAACGGAATTTAACACTTCGGTAGTTTATTTTCGCAACCCTTCAAAACAAAATTAATCTATTGTAAAATAAATTATAACCATTGGTGTAAACAAAGAGGTAAAACCAAATACATAATCATTTTAGCATGGGGCACGGCCCGGCGCATGCAAAACCGAAACAGTACTAACGAGAGCAAGGAATATTCAAACCGTTGGATATTCGATTTCGCCAATAAGGTTTGTCCGATCCCGACCCTAAAGAAAAGATCTACCGCGCCGCACCCCCTCATGATAGCGCGAACGAAGCACTTTCTTCAAAGGTGGAATGCTAACTTGCTCTCTTATTATGTAACAATGAAGCCCCAGGGCCAGACAGAATTAAATTTAAATTGTTGAAGAATCTGCCACACTCTGCTAAGAGACGCTTGTTGAATTTATTTAATAAGTTTCAGGGAGAGGGCAACATTGCCCCTAATGGATGGAGGCAAAAGAAGGTCATCGCCATCCAAAAACCAGGAAAACCAATCTCCAACCACAATTCGTATCGGCCAATCGCAATACTGTCCTGTATCCGGACGTTGTTCGAGAAAATGATCCTATCCCGCCTCGACAATCAGGTCGGAGCAAATGGCTCATTGTCACAGATACACAATTTGTCTTTCGCAAAGACAAAAGGACGAACGATTGTCTTGCGTTACTCCCAACAGAAATTCAAGTGGCCTATGCTAAGAAAGAACAGATGGCATCAGTTTTCTTGCATATTAAGGGGGCTTTGGATCCAGCACTCTAACCCGCTGATGAAAACATCACACTTCTTGGCTGGATCTCAAGATATAGAGTTTGAAAAATAGTACATGCTCACTAGCGCCGCCTGGCACATCTATTTCAATTTTTCCATGATCACGTAGTTCTTGACCTCCTCTAGAACTTTACCAAAAACACCATCTTTCTAAGTTATTAGACTTTTGAGATGTATCATATTCTAAATGTGCTGTTGGGTGGTACTAGTGCCGCACAATAATAGTATCCCAAACTACTCTGTCACCATCTGTCAGTCTTTGATTTCTCGAGTAACCGTACTGAAGACAACACTTCTTTAAATATTTTCGTTATTGAGATACAAAATGATTTTAACATTAGTTAAACATTTGCATTCGCAATAGCGCCGCCTGGTGGGATAATTCCGATTTA